>NC_133332.1:195812036-196450070 GCF_042186555.1 Aquarana catesbeiana | reverse complement strand
TTGTATTATTGTGGGTTGATCGTAGCACACTCTCCAAACACTGCATATATTTCTGGGGTCAGTGGACAGATTGAGAGTTTGACACTGTCAACCCTTGACAGATGTCTTAGAAGGATGTATTCATGTACCTTAACTCCCTAGGGGGCCACAGGCTGTCTTTTAATACATGCACCGACACAAAGTCTACAGTGTACATCTAGAGTAGCAGCTTATGTCTGTACAGATTCAATTTATATGGATGGCAGACATTTTGAAATGTCTGATATTATCATATTGTATACTACTAACCATACAAGAACTAAAAAAAAAAAACCGTAGATACAAATCAATACTGATGACTTTTTAAATAAAAAAAGTGCATTATTATGTTTATAAATATAATCATATATTTTAAAAATCATGGACCTGAAGGCAAGTGGAAATAAACCCTCCTTTTCAGCTAAGGAGCCTGTTATCTCAGCCTCTGTTTGATCTGCAACTGCTATGGTGCTACACATGTGATCAGTTATAACAAGCAAAGTATGACAGTTAGCATTCCCAGAATGTTACTGATTTTTTTAAAACCATTAATGATGAGGAAATAAGTTCTGCTTTGAAGCTGTACTCAGGGAATGTGTATAACCCCTTAGCGCCGACTGTACGCACATATGCAGCCTCGGCTTTCAGGGGAGGCCCCCCTCCCACCGCTCTTCCGCCGCTCCCACCGGGAGACCCAAGCTACGATCCGGTGCTTCCGCCAGCTAGAGTGAGACTGGAAGGAAGCCGTAAACGGTTTTTGTTCCAGTCTCCTTTGTGTAAACACGGAAGTGATGTCGTGACGGGCGGAGGCGGCGCGGGGGGGGGGGGAGTGGGGGCGGTTTACTCGGCTGCTAATGGCGGTGTTTCGTCAGATTAGGCTTATAAGGTGAAATACAGGATTTAGAAATTTGACGGACTGTTTAGATGTTCAAAGCAGCCGCAAACCTACTGATGTCACAGGTTTGCAAATCTGACAGAACACCGCTGATTTTATAATTCAACATGTAAACAGTCAGACGGATTTCTAAATACTGTATTTCAACTTATAAGCTCTGTCTACTATTAAAAATAAGTGTGAAATGCAAAACTCCGGAGGGTGTAACAAGATGTCTGCTTGCCCCTTCTCAGTGTATCTTTACTGTGGAGGAGTGCAGGGTGTAGCAAGATGGTGGCGACAGAACGTCACTTCCATTACCAACCAAGGTTGCCTAATCTGACGAAACAGGGGCGATTAAAAAAAAAATGACAGTATTCAGAATCACTGTTTTTGGCAATCTGAATACTTTGGAGTGCAAAGGAGGGATTTGGGGTCTTTGAGACCTCCGATCCCTCCATAAAGAGTACCTGTCACCACCTATTACTGTCACAAGGGATGTGCCCGCATATCTAAATGGTATTTAAATCACACATGTGAGGTATCGCCACGATCGTCAGAGCAAGAGCAATAATTCTACCACTAGACCTCCTCTGTAACTCTAACCTGGTAACCGTAATTTTTTTTTTAAAGCGTCGCCAATGGAGATTTTTAGGTACCGTAGTTTGTCACCATTCCACGAGTGTGCGCAATTTCAAAACATGACATGTTAGGTATCTATTTACAAATTGGGCTAACTTTACTGTTTAGTTTTTTATTTTTAATTCATGAAAGTGTCTTTTTTCCCAAAAAATTGCGTTTGAAAGACCACTGCGCAAATACAGTGTGACATAAAATATTGCAACGATCACCATTTTATTCTCTAGATTCTCTGCTAAAAAATATATATAATGTTTGGGGGTTCTAAGGAATTTTCTAGCAAAAAAAACACCGATTTTAACATGTAAGCAACAAATGTCAGAAATAGGCTTATGCCGCGTACACACGAGCGGACTTTACAGCAGACTTTGCCCGGCGGACTTTTCGACGTACTTTACGACGGACTTTCTGAATGAACGGACTTGCCTACACACAATCCACCAAAGTCCGTCGAATTCATACGTGATGACGTACGACCGGACTGAAACAAGGAAGTTCATAGCCAGTAGCCAATAGCTGCCCTAGCGTGGCTTTTTGTCCGTCGAACTAGCACACGAGCGGACTTTTCGACCGGACTCGATTTAGACGGATTGATTTAAAACATGTTTCAAATCTAAGTCTGTCCAACTTTTGAGAAAACGAAGTCCGCTGGAGCCCACACACGATCGAATTGTCCAACCAAATCCCGTCCGCCGGGCAAAGTCTGCCGTAAAGTCCGCTCGTGTGTACGCGGCATTAGGCATGAAAGGGATAAAGGTTATTTTTTGCCTTGAACGAATGTGTTCTTGCTTGCATTCATATGTAAACTGTTACTGAGAAAGCTAAAGAATCTTTGCATATTTCAGGCCTCATTTCCCTACACATTCATTCTTTTGGACTTGTGGCCACTGTGCCACTTATCCCCCATCCACCAGTCTAGTAACTTTCCAGTTGTAGTCCTGTTTCAGCAAGCAGTGACGTAATGACATACCAATTACAGCTACAGTGGGTTACTCCTGGTCTGAACCGCCTACTGTACATTTGATTAATTGCATCATTTGATTGACAAGCCAGGAGACTCATGGTCGGTTATACCTCCTGTGACCCATAGTGTTTCTTTGTGTGCCGCTCAGTGTGAAAGGGCCCATAATGCACTGCAGATTAAACTTCACCGCTGGCCTTGAGAAATTGCCCCTCTATGTCTCCTGCCAGTCTACAATAAGCAGATTTTTATCATCATCTTGTAAGTGCTTTCACTTGTATTTATTAAAGTGACTTTTATACTACTGCTTTAGGACCAGTGCTTATTCCCTTTTGGGACCATCCCAGTCATAATGGAAACAGATTTCTTTACCAATACACTTGTTAATGCTGTTAGTGTAGCAAGTTTTAACTTTTTCTTTGTTGCATACTAAATTACAATATGTTTAAAAGGTATTCACCCCCTTGGAAATGTTCATGGTGAATTACAAAATATATAAGAAAATCCCCAACCCAAGCTTTTTAACAGTTGTCACTTCTAAGGATAATATAATCCCAAGTCCTAAACCAGAGTACAGAACAAACAAGTGATCCCCAGGGAGTTGCTGCCACTAATATCACCACACCATAAAGATTTACTAAGTCAAAAACAATGAAGTGCTCCTTAAAGGTTTGAAAAGGTCCAGTATGGACGCAATTCATCAGGTAGGCGGAGTTTAATGATAGTCATCATGTTTGGCGGAGCCTCAGCTCCATATTGAATTACTAGCTTGATATTTTTTCCATGCAATTGTGTGAGAGTTTTCTTAAAGAAATATCTTGTGGGTTTATAAAAAAAATGTTAGTTTAATAAAAATCTATAGTTTTAGGGTCAGTTCACACCATAGAAACGCAATCCTGATGTGCTCCAGATGCTTTTTTACATGAGCGTTTTTGATGCGTTCCAGTGCGTTTTTGGTGCTTTTTGATGCAGTTCAGTGCATTCCCCCCCCCCCTTTTTTTTTCCCCTTAACCCTTAGGGCCAGTTCACACCACAAGCAATCCAGAGCGTTTTTTTTCTGCATGGAAAGTAGGTTACATGGTTTTCAATGGCATAGTTCACACCAGTGCTTGCAGTTCCAGTGTGTTCCAGTTCCAGAAAAAAAGTAGAACATGCTGCATTTTTTCTGCACTGGACTGTACTGGAACACTGTAAAATGCATCAAAAATGCACTGAAACGCACCTAAATGCACAAAAAAGCACTGCAGCACACTTGTCCCTATTTAACGTTAAGAAAAAAAGGGGGGGGAAGCACTGGACTGCATCAAAAACGCACCTGGAACGCATCAAAAATGCACTAGAACGCATCAAAAACATGCATGCAGAAAAGCACCTGGAACGCATCCGGACTGCGTTTCTATGGTGTGAACTGGCCCTAAATAAAAACATGGGTGTTCCAGTGTGTTTTTGGTGCGTTCCGGTGTGTTCCTGTGAGTTTTTGATGCTTTTTACAGCGTACCAGTACAGTCCAATGCAGGAAAAATGCAGCATGTTCTACTTTTTTTTTCTGGAACTGAAACGCACTGGAACTGCAAGCAGAGATGTGAACTATGCCATTGAAAAACATATAACCTACTTTCTATGCGTTTTTGATGCAGAAAAAAACGCACTGGACTGCATGTGATGTGAACTCACCCTTACACTATGGAGCTCTCCTCTACTTTTGTAGAGTGCCTCATTTAGAGCCAGTTCACACCACCAGTGCGTTCTTTTTCTGCATCAAAAACGCATAGAAAGTAGGTTATATGGTTTTCAATGGCATAGTTCACACCAGTGCTTGCAGTTCCAGTGCAATCCAGTTCCAGAGAAAAAAAGTAGAACATGTTGTATTTTTCCTGCACTGGACTGTACTGGAACGCTGTAAAAAGCATCAAGAACTCACGGGAACACACCGAAGCGTGCCTAAACGCACCAAAAACGCACTGGAACACCCATTTTCTTATTTAAGGTTAAGGAAAAAAAAGGGGGGAAAAATGCACTGGACTGCATCAAAAACGCACCAAAAATGCATCAAAAACGCACTGGACCGCATCAAAAACGCGCATGCAAAAAAGCATCTGGAGCGCATCCGAACTGCGTTTCTATGGTGTGAACTGGCCCTAAGGAAGACCTGTGTACGAGGAAGTGGCTGGTTAAAGTCCCAGGAGTGCTGAAATCTGGACTGTTCACTTTGTCCTGATTTAAAGTCACAGTGAAGGTGTTATAACACATTGATAGATTTTTTTATATGTTGGGATTTTAGTTTCTTGTGATATCTGTCATGTCATTTATGCGTAAATTTAGGGACATTTGTTTTACGTATGTATGTACATGCTTTGTCGTTTATGACATGTGTTATGCACATGCACATTAATTTTGTGCTTTAGATATGATGGTATTTTTGCATGGTTGAGGAGAATCTCATTTGCTTTGAATATTGCATTTTGTGATCTATCTTATTTGGAGTTAGGAGCGCTGCACTATTTTTGCAGAGATCTGTCTTATTTTGACATTGAGGCTGGGTTCACATATGAGCACACAGCAGCTCACAGCAGGGGTCCGGTGCGTCCCCGTTCACTGTTTCAGGTCTGATTTCAGACCGAATTTTTGGCTGAATTCAGATCTGAAAAGCACCAAAAGATGCACATGGCTCCTATGGAAATCGCACCGGAGCCGCTGTAAAGAACCCCAAGCATTTTATAATCCCTTGTGATAGTCTCATTAACCCTTGGGGAGCAATATTGACCACTTAGGGAATACCCTAAGCCAAATTGTAGTATTGGCTTAGTACACAAAAATCCTATGTTTTTATCACACTGTAGATGTAAGGCTTCTGATTTCCACCATTTTGTTAGCCATGCGCTGGTATATCTTTTTTCCCATTCTATGAAGGTCCAATATCTTCTGCATCTACAAACAAGCACCATACAGAGACAAAGATACAATCTTGCCAACTAAAGTGATTTCAGGCTACTGTGTTATTGCTCACCATGTACATAAATAACTAATACTAAGGCTGCATTCACACCTGAGTGTCGCGTATTTGAGCATTTTTTCAGATGTTTTTTCAAGCATTGACGTTTTTTAATTAGCCAAATAGAGAAGCATATCTGCTTCAACATTTGTTGCTTTGTTTTTTCAGCTTTTAATCAATTTTTATTTATTATTTATATAGTATGTATTTATTTTTACTTTTTTTTTTTTTTGTAAAGTTTAAGGGTTTATTTATTTATTTATTTATTATTTATTTATTTTGTTAGGTTAGGAGTTAGAGTTAGGGGTTAATATTAGGGTTAGGTTTTAGGATTAGGGGTAGTGGTTAATATTAGGGTTAAGGGTTGGGGGTTAAGGTTTTTTTATTTATGTTTACTGTTTATTTTATTATTTATGTATATTATTATTATTATTTATTTTCATTTAATTATTACATTTGAGAAAAACAAATGCTCAAAAACATGCAACAAAATGCACTAAAATGCAAAAATTTCTATGAAACAAAAAAAACACTTAAAGGCAACAATCTGACCAATACGAGCTCCAAAAAAGCTCCAGAACTTTTTTAGGCTTCAGGCATTTGGTTTCAGGTGACTTGTAAAGGAGATGTGAACCAACTCCAAAGAGAATAATTGATGTTTTCACCTCCAGCGTTTTGGAGCTCAGAGCTTCCAGCTACAAAACGCTGAGGTGTGAATGGGGCCTAATACATACAGAGTTTACAAACAGGTAGACAGTTCTTTGGTTTATCCAAAAAAAACAGTGATTTTCTCCCCAGTAACAGATTTTTTTTTGCAAGAGGCACTGAAAAACACAACCGAAATTTGGATAATTTAATTTAATTTGGCTAGTATAAAATGGAACCTAGAATGCAATATAATATTCATAAATACATATCTGTATAAAGTTTCACATCAGTTTATCTTGCCATATTCTACTGATCATGGCTTGCTTTCTACAGTAATTGCTGAGGCTTTACTGTATTATTACAGAGTGACAGGGACCACACTGACATATTATGACAGCTATTGACTATAGTACGTGTCTCAACTATATTTTTTTTTCATTTTCTCTGTGCCTGTTCATTTCCCAATTTTAAGCTAACTTTAACCCTGTTGCCAGGGCTAAACTAAAAAGAACATGACAAAGTAGAACAGCTTAGCCCTTGAACCTTCAACTCTTATACTTGTGCAGTTTCCCTAATTGCATCTTGTCTCAGCACAAAAAAAAGTACCAGAAAGAAAAAAATAAAAACTTGAAGCTATTTGTACAGTTTTTAAACACATTTAAAACATTAAAACAGATTGTATTATTCTATAACTATGAGTATATACAGTACACCAACAGATTCAGACGTTATATCCAGCTGTTGGACAACTAGGTCTAGAAAAATCACTTAGAAAACTCTTATCAATTGGGTCATCATACAGCTGCATGTCCTATGATTATCTGCATTTAGCATTGCTAAATGAATACCTTCCACAAGCCATAGTTAAATGGTTGCTATATATCACAACAGGATAAATGCAAGTGATTCAACAGATTTGAGGGTTGCTCATGACAAAAAGGGCTAAGTTGTAGCCAGAAGCGATATTAAATGCAGAGATTTTGCTAGTCAAGAATTTCTTTACTACCCATATGCAGCCTTTGAGTGCCATCAAGGCAGGAAGAGAGGTCATGGTTGGCCCCAGGAGATTGTAGTTCAAGCAATAGTAGGCAGAACTCATTCTGCTGTGTTTGTCTGATCTGTCCATCTGTTGCCCCAGAATTCTGAGCTGAACTCAGATATGGAAGACAAAATAATTCAACTTTGTATTCACGAATACATCTTGAAATTTATTTTTTTGCATTCCTACCCACATCCTATGATCATCGTTTCTTGACCTACAAAGGTCACTTAGGGCATCCAATAATATATAGGGCCAACCCTTCCTCTCCCTTCCCACTTTTAATTCCCTATTTCCCTTAAACCTTAGTTTCTCTCCTACTTCTCCTAACTTCTCCTAGCTCTCTTCTCCCTTCCCCATTTAACGCTACACTTCTCCAAACTTAATTACAAGAGCCATATGAGCAGTCTCATAGGCTTTCCAATACTGAATCTAATATGTTCTAATGTATTTTATCAGCTTCCTGCTTACCCTCAGTACGTTTGACTCATGTGCAATATTGTACCTTTGTTGACAAATATTCTTAATGTCTCAAACATTTGCAACTCTACTGGCATTTGTACATTATTCTCCTTTTATGGTTTGTTATGAAAAGTCTGTATTATTTCCTTTGAGACTTAATATAAATATTGAACAAGAAATTAATTTTTTAAATGCAAGGAAGAAAAGTACCTGCATTTCACCTGTTAGCAGCCTTTTACAAACCCAGTACAGCAGAGCTCTGGGGGCTTCCAGATTCCGATAAGCCCCCTGCCCGCAGACCCCCACAACCACTGCCCAGGGTTGTTGGGAAGAGGCTCTTGTCCCCATCAACATGGGGATGCCACAAAGCACCCCCACAAAGCACCCCCACATGTTGAGGGCATGTGGCCTGGTATGGTTCAGGAGGGGGGTCGCTCACTCACCCCCCCTTTCCTGGCTTGCCAGGAAAGAGTCTCAGATAAGAGTCTGGTATGGATTTTGGGGGGCCCACGCCGTTAAAAAAAAAAATGTTGGTGTGTGGTTCTAGTTAAAAAAAATAGCAGACCTAAAGGGCCTGGTATGGATTGAGGGGGGCCCACGCTGTTTTTTTTTTTTTTTCAGAATTTTCTATTGCTCGTTTACTTTTGTTTACATTTCAGCTCTTAGCGTGGAAGCCCGCTGACAGCTGATAAATCATTGGTTGTTAAGGACACGGCAGCCATCTTCTCAGCCGCCTCCTTAAAGTGGATGTAAACCCAATGTCATCCTTTCTAAACTACTGCCATAGGGGTTATCTATAAGGATATACACGCCTCCTGCATGTATCTTTACCTGTCAAATGTCTCCCCTCTGTCTGTTATTAGACCCTAAAAACTGCAGATTCTGTGGGTGGGTCTGTTGTCTGGAGCTCGGTGGGTGGAGTCGTGATGTCAGTAGACTCCCCGTCCACCTCTACACTCCCCTTGTCAATATGCATTTTCTCCTGTGTATTTCTAACATTGCACTTCTGCTGAACTTCTGCTATGATCTCTAACATCCAGTGAAAAGACAGGAAAGTAACCACATGACTTCAGCATGCCAAATAATGCTGAGGTGTGGAACAGCCAATCCTTGCAGAGCTGCTGAAGAAAGGAGTGGGGGAGGGAATTAAAAAACAATGCCTGTGTCTTAGGCTGTCACTCACAGCAAGGGGGAGGATTTGACAAAGTTTTTCTCAGTTTGTCAAGACTTTTCTCACTGAACAATAAAAGAGGATTGCTCAGAGATGGATTAACTCTATGTGGCAAGACTGGGCTCAAATGATAGGAAATCTTATACTCTACAGTATGATAAAAAAAAAAAAAAAAAAAATCGGGTTTACATCCACTTTAACAACAAGCTATTCTTCACACAGAATTCGCATCGGTCGATAATTTTTGGACCAGTCCTAATTCGAATCGTTCTGAACATTTGGAATCCGTTAAAAAAATTAATAAACAAAACAAATTTAACAAAATGAAACCAAACAAATTCTGAAACGAATCAACAAAACAAAATTAGTAACATAACAAATCTATCCAAAACAAATTTTTCCATTCTGCACATGTCTAGAAAAGATCAGATTGAAAGAGAGATAAGGTCATCAGTCTGCTGCTCTTCCTTTAACTGTCCAGTCAATGGCTGGGGGTGAGGAAGAGACCTGTGGATGTTACTGAACTTCAGTAGAGAAAATCGGGTCCCCTTCCCTGTCAGACATAGCTCTGTGGTGTGGCTGTAATATTGTTGCCATGGGTACGGTCAATTGAAAAATGAATACCAATGGGTAACAAAATAGAGTAAATGCTGCTCGTCCCCATTAAATGCAAATGCAAAAGTAAATATAATGGGACTTTAAACACCCCTCCAGTGGACACACATATGTGACAAACTGAACTAAAAAGTATACAAATCTTTTTTTACATTCAATTAAAATCTAATATTAAGAACATGTAATGTTTACAAGAACTTCAATTCTACCACTTGTCTACCACTGGGGAAGTAACGGATGTATAATATGGTAGTCCTCTGAGATATAATGTGTGGGTCGACTACCATATTATACATCCATTACTTCCCCAGTTGAAAAGAAGTGGTAGAATTGAAGTCCTTGTAAAAATTACATGTTCTTAATATGAGATTTGAATTGAATATAATAAAGATTTGTATACTTTTTAATTCAGTTTGTCACATATGTGTGTCCACTGGAGGGGTATTTAAAGTCACATTACATTTACTTTTGCATTTGCATGATTTGGTTCAGGGATGAGACCCTATAATGGTACCATTATTGATACAGCACCTTCTGCCACACAAAAAATATTTTGATCCTCCCCTTAAACGATTAGTTAATTTCCTATGTTTCCCCTTGGGACTTTAATGCAGTCTAAGTATATACCACTTCATTGATTATATATAACAATGAACAATAACAACTTCATTTGTACAAAACATATTAAAACATAGCACATCATAATATATACATAAACCCTGGTATGGATTGGAATCATGACAATGTTAAACATACTAACAACCCCCCTTCTATATCACCAGCAGGGTAAAATGAATAGTACTGTATTTATTGGCGTATAACACTCACTTTTTCACTATGAATATTGGGTGCAAATAACGTGTGCGTGTTATACGCCAATACTTCAATTTTAGCTGCCTCGGAGGGGACAGGGAAGGAGGCGGGACGAGCTCCATCAGATTACATACAGTGAGAAACTCCTGTTTACTTGGTGCCCTCTGTAATAGGAAGTCCTGTCTCCTGGGCCGCCATTGGACCACTGTTCTGTCTATCTGTCAGGTCCCACACTTACCAGACAGGTGAGTCCACTTGGGCAGAGGGTAGGCTCCCTTACGTATCCGATTCGGGGCCCCTGGTAGAGTAGACAGGAGGCCACGAATGCGGAGTGGTATGAGGGCCTGAAGTAGGGTCCTGAAGCACAATGGTCTGGCAAGCAACCGGTAGATCTTCAGACTGGATAGAGCAGATGCTGGGCAGGAACTAGTCAGGCTGGTCACACACAGGCAGAGGTTGGCAACGGACTGGCAGCAGCGGTACAAGAGGGTGAGGCAGAAACAAGGTCAGACAAGCCGGGGTCGGGTTCAGGCAGCAATCAAGGAAGGTCCAAAGGGTAAGCCGGGTCACAACGGATAAGCACAACGAGGATACAGGAACACAGGATGATCACGGAACAAGGTACAGAGCTGTTTGATCAGGCAGCACTGGGTCAGCATGGAGGCAAGCCTTAAATAGTTCGATTGGCGCCAAAACGCCGCGCACGTGCACGCGCCGATTCGCCAAAGCGCGCCGCGCCCCCGCACGCGCCCGAGCGCGCCCCCGACACCGGCGTGCACGCCCACCGAACCGGGTCGCGTCAAAAGCAACGCCCACAGGCGGACGCGCGCTAACGCGAACGCGCGCTAGCGCGAACGCGCGTACGCACGAACGCCCGGACGCCACCCTGCACGCCACGGCCGGCCAGCCCAGACACACCAGCGCCCCCAGGGACACGCGCCCCAGCACGGACAGGAACGCGAGCGCCAACACGCCCCGGCGTCCAACCAGGTAACCTCTCTGACAGTGCCCCCTCCTCAAGGGCAGACTCCGGATGCCCAGCTGGGCCATCTTTGCGGGATGAGAGGTTTTGAAGGATTGTAGAAGTTCGTTAGCATGTAAATTGCTTTCTGGTTCCCACGAATTGTCTTCGGGACCATAGCCCCTCCATTTCACCAGATATTGTACCTGATTGCGCCTTCTTCTGCAATCAAGAATTGCTTCCACTTCAAACTCCTCTTCGCCATCAACCTTAATCGGTTTGGGTGGACCAATGCAACGACCAGGAAAGAAATTAGGAGTGACCGGTTTTAGGAGAGATACGTGGAATACTGGATGTATCCTCAGGGAATTGGGGAGGTCCAATTCAAATGCCACATTGTTGATCTTCCTTTTGATCAAGAAAGGACCCAGGTATTTGGGACCCAGTTTCCTGGATGGACAAGCTAACTTGAGGTTTGCGGTGGACAGCCAGACAGAATTGCCAGGTTCTAGCACAAGTTCTCCTCGTCTCTTTCTGTCAAAGATCCTCTTGTAGTCTTCCTGAGCCTTGGTCATGGTTTCCTGTAGCAATTTATTGTTGTTGGAGAAAAAATTCAAGGTCTCAGAAACTGCAGGAACAGGGCATTCAGGAAATGCTCCAGGTAAGAAGGATGGGTGGAAACCGTAATTGGCATAGAACGGAGACTGATTAGTCGCTGAGTGTAATGAGTTATTATAAGAAAACTCTGCGATGGGAAGCAGGGAGGCCCAGTCATCTTGGGAAAAAGCTGAAAAACAGCGGATGTATTGCTCCAAGGTTTGGTTCGTCCTCTCGGTTTGTCCATTGGACTGAGGGTGGTAGGCCGAGGAAAAGGACAACTCGATCTCGAGGGCACCACAAAGGGATCTCCAGAATCTGGAGGTGAACTGGACGCCTCTGTCCGAGACTATATTGGTCGGGACTCCATGTAGTCTGACGATTTCTTTGATGAAGATAGAGGCGGTCTCCATGGCTGAGGGGGTGCCCTTCATGGGGAGAAAATGGGCCATTTTAGACAACCTGTCTACTACGACAAAAATGGACGAAAAACCCTCTGATGGTGGGAGCTCCACGATGAAGTCCATAGAAATCATGGCCCAAGGTCTCTCTGGGACTGGTAATGGCTTCAGTAGGCCCCATGCTCTTGACCGGCTAGTCTTATTTCTGGCACACGTATCACAGGACTCCACATATGCCTTACAATCCTTGGTAAGATGAGGCCACCAGAAGGAGCGTTGGACAAGGTCAATTGTTTTCCGTGTGCCGAAGTGACCAGCAAGTTTGTGGTCATGGCACAAGCTTAGTACTCGTGCTTTCAGCTCCTCAGGGACCACAATCCTATTCTTGAACCAGAGTAGTCCATCCTTGGCACAGGCTTCAGCAGGTGGGGGCATTCTCGAGGAGGCTCGCCTGATTTGAGAAATTATGTCTTCCTGTAGAACTAGGAAATTTCCAGAAGGGAGAATGGTGTCTGGGGACAGGGTTCTTTCAGAGTCGAGAAACATTCGGGAAAGGGCGTCGGATTTGACATTCTTGGATCCAGGTCTGTACGTAATGTGAAAAATAAATCGAGAAAAAAAAAGTGCCCATCTGGCCTGCCGGGGTTTTAATCTCTTGGCCGTTCTTAGATATTCTAAGTTTTTATGGTCTGTGTAGACCAAGATGGGATGTGCTGCACCTTCCAGGAGATAACGCCATTCCTCCAGAGCTGCCTTGATGGCCAGAAGTTCCCGATCACCCACGTCATAATTTTTCTCAGAAGGAGAGAGCTTACGTGAGAAGAATCCCACTGGGTACAGGAGTGCTTTGGCACCCTGTCTCTGAGACAGTACAGCTCCGACTGCAACTTCGGAAGCATCCACTTCCAGGACGAAAGGCAAGGCAGGATTGGGATGCTTAAGAATCGTGGCTGAGGTGAACAACGCTTTGAGTCTTTCAAAGGCCTCTTGTGCTTTAGGGGTCCAGTGGAACCGGCACCCTTGTTTAATAAGTTCCGTAATGGGAGCTATGATTGAAGAAAATCCCTTGATGAACTTTCTGTAGAAGTTGGCGAAGCCAATAAAACGTTGTACCCCTTTTTTGTCAGTCGGAGCAGGCCACTCCAGAATAGCGGATACTTTCTGAGGATCCATTTTAATGCCATCAGGAGAGATGATTAAACCCAAGAATTGGATGGATTGGAGCTCGAATTCGCACTTCTCAAGTTTGGCGTAAAGCCCATGCTGTCTTAGCCGGGAGAGTACGGTTCGTACGTGTTTGCGGTGCTCCATCAGGGAGGCGGAGAAGACCAAGATATCATCCAGGTAAACGATGACATATAAATCCAGTAAATCATGAAAGACGTCATTAACAAAATGCTGAAATGTTGCCGGTGCGTTGCACAGACCAAAAGGCATGACAAGGTACTCATAATGACCAAATCGGGTACGGAAAGCTGTCTTCCACTCGTCTCCTTCTCTTATACGGATCAGGTTATAGGCTCCACGGAGGTCTAATTTAGTAAACACGGTAGCAGATCCTAACCTCTGAAATAGCTCAGGAACCAAAGGTAGCGGGTATCTGTTTTTTATGGTAATTTTGTTAAGCTCCCGGTAATCAATGCAGGGATGTAGGGAGTGATCTTTTTTTTCCACGAAGAAGATGCCTGCCCCAGCTGGAGACGTGGAAGGACGAATGAACCCTTTCTTCAGGTTTTCGTCAATGTAAGTCTTCAAGGTGCCCAGCTCCTGCTCAGTTAGGGGAAAGATCCTACCAAAGGGGACTTCGGTACCCGGTAGAAGTTCTATTGGGCAGTCATAGGATCTATGTGCTGGAAGGGTTTCTGCCCCCTTTTTACTGAACACGTCTAGGAAATCCCGGTAAGGTTCAGGAAGGTCTTGGTAGAGTTTGGTTTCAGAGTCCATGCACAGACATTGGGAGGAGGTTGGTGGGATTCCCCGTAAGCAGTTTTGTCTGCAATATTCAGAGGAAAACTGAACTTTGCCCGTAGCCCAGTTGATGCTAGGATTGTGGGCCTGTAGCCAAGGTATTCCTAGGATAATTGGGAAGAGAGGAGAGGAGATGACATCTAGGCATAATAGTTCCTGATGTTCCGGGCCAATGGTGGCCAAAAGAGGAACCGTTTCTTGGGTGACGGGTCCGGCACGGAGGGTGGAACCGTCTGCTAGAAAAACTGCCAGTCCTTGGGCTTTAGTTTGAGTGGGGATGTGGTGAGTTTCAACGAAGGTCCGGTCAATGAATCCACTGCATGCCCCCGAATCAATGATGACCGGTACTGGGATGTTCCTTCCAGGTAACTGTAAGACAATGGAGAGTGTTAAATGGCTACCGGCACTAGGTAGGACAGGTGCACACAATGAGGAGGACGGTAGACACTTACGTCTCTTATTGGGGCATGCTCTTGCAAAATGACCGGGTTCTCCACAGTACAAGCACAGGTTGAGTGTGCGTCTTCGTGTCTTCTCTTCTGGAGTCAGAGAGGGACGGAGCAGTCCCAACTGCATAGGTTCCGAGCCTTCCTGGGCAGAAGCAGATGAGACCAATGGAGCTTGGTGCGGGGCACTAGGGACCCTGGGCAACATCCAGGTAAGACGTGGATGACCAACTGATCTTTCAGAGCGTCTTTCCCTGAGGCGACGGTCAATTTGAATTGACAAATTGATGAGCTCCTCTAATGTCTGGGGAACCCCCACTCGTGCCAGTTCATCCTTTAGGGGATCAGATAATCCCAACCGATATTGGTGACGCAAAGCAGCGTCATTCCACTCCGTGTCGGAGCTCCAACGCCTAAACTCCACGGCGTAATCTTCAGCCGCTCTGCGACCTTGTTGGAGGGAATGCAAAGTGGCTTCGGCCGTTGCCGTTAGCTGAGGGTCCTCATACAGTTGAGACATGGCTAGGAAGAAATCACTCACGGAGTCAAGAGATTGAGCCTTTTGCTTCAGTAGATGGTGGGCCCAGGTTTGAGGTTCACCAGTCAGCAAGGATATGACGAACCCCACTTTAGTAGCTTCCAGGGAGAACGTACGGGGTTGCAGGGCAAAATATAGTTCGCATGCGTTGCGGAACGCCTGGAACTTACTGCGATCTCCGGAAAACTTCTCGGGTGTAGGTACCCTGGGCTCTGGTGGAAGCATCACTACAGAGGGTGCCGAAGCCGGATTGGACGCTGCTCCTGAAGGAGAGGCTGAGAGGGCCTGGACCTGTCCTTCCAATCTGGTGTAGCCTTCTTGCAGACTTTTAACGGCTTGAGTAAGGCCCGCTAGGTGCCTGCACAGTTCATCCATGGGGGAGGCCCCCTGCCCGGACTCAGTCATGGCTGCCTGATACTGTCAGGTCCCACACTTACCAGACAGGTGAGTCCACTTGGGCAGAGGGTAGGCTCCCTTACGTATCCGATTCGGGGCCCCTGGTAGAGTAGACAGGAGGCCACGAATGCGGAGTGGTATGAGGGCCTGAAGTAGGGTCCTGAAGCACAATGGTCTGGCAAGCAACCGGTAGATCTTCAGACTGGATAGAGCAGATGCTGGGCAGGAACTAGTCAGGCTGGTCACACACAGGCAGAGGTTGGCAACGGACTGGCAGCAGCGGTACAAGAGGGTGAGGCAGAAACAAGGTCAGACAAGCCGGGGTCGGGTTCAGGCAGCAATCAAGGAAGGTCCAAAGGGTAAGCCGGGTCACAACGGATAAGCACAACGAGGATACAGGAACACAGGATGATCACGGAACAAGGTACAGAGCTGTTTGATCAGGCAGCACTGGGTCAGCATGGAGGCAAGCCTTAAATAGGCCGATTGGCGCCAAAACGCCGCGCACGTGCACGCGCCGATTCGCCAAAGCGCGCCGCGCCCCCGCACGCGCCCGAGCGCGCCCCCGACACCGGCGTGCACGCCCACCGAACCGGGTCGCGTCAAAAGCAACGCCCACAGGCGGACGCGCGCTAACGCGAACGCGCGCTAGCGCGAACGCGCGTACGCACGAACGCCCGGACGCCACCCTGCACGCCACGGCCGGCCAGCCCAGACACACCAGCGCCCCCAGGGACACGCGCCCCAGCACGGACAGGAACGCGAGCGCCAACACGCCCCGGCGCGCCCCGGCGCCCAACCAGGTAACCTCTCTGACACTATCATAGGAGATTCTCACTGTAATCTGTCGGCGCTTGTCCCGCCCCCCTCCCTGTCCACTCTAGGCTGCAGATGGGCATCGATCAGGCTGCACTGATGGCAATGTTGAGGCTGCTGCATTGATGTGGACTGGTGAGGCTGCATTGATGTGGACTGATGAGGCTGCATTGATGTGGACTGATGAGGCTGCATTGATGGCACTTGTGAGGCTGCAGATGGGCATTGATCAGGCTGCATTGATGGCAATGGTGAGGCTGCAGATGGGCACTGACCCTTATTTTGCTTCAAAGTTCCTTATTTAAAATTTAAGTTTTTTTCCTGAAACTTCCCTCTTAAGATGAATGTGCGTGTTATACGCCTGTGCGTGTTATACGCCGATAAATACGGTAATTAGCATTTAGAATTTCTCCTTTGATTAATCTTTCCCTGATAGGCCTCTACTTGTTTTGATTGCTTCAACTCTTTGACTAGCATTTATTTTATTGTTTTCCATAGCTATACCTGCAAAAGGGGCCAGCGTGAAGTGATATATCAAGACTTACTATTCTCACTAAGTTTCCACTATAAGTCTATCTTCAAGTGAAAACTTTGACATTGAGACAGATGACATATGAATAATCATAGGCCTCTGCCCAACATTATGTTATTTGGACACTTCTTCAACAAACCACTTACTGCAGTGCAAATTGCTAATAACTCACCATAAAATAACAGAGAGTTTGTTACAGTCAGGAATATTCTGAGAATTACTAAAGAGTCTACCAGCCAGCTTGTCTGCTCAGGGTCCTAAAGCAACAGGTAACTACAGACTTGTTGCTCACCTACCATTCTTATTAAAACAAATTAAAAGGCAGTTGTAGTCTGGAGGACTTCTTTACCACTTTCTTCTCACTGGACTAACTTTGGTGAATGTAGCTCACTATCTTTTTATGCAAATTGCACACAATGTGAAGTGCTGCTATGACATCATGAACCTGATGAGTTTGAGGATAAAAAAAAGATACTTATGGTAGTGAAGCTGTTCATGTTTTTTTACCAACAAATTAGTTGCTGCCTTTATCCCTTAGCATTTCCAAGTTGGCATTATCTTCTATGCCAATGCCCTGAACACTGTTACTACCCTATGATTGGGGAATCTCATGAATGTTACCTGCTTTGGTAGCTCTAAAACTCCCGAAACATTTTTCAGGGCTGCAGGAAATTTTAATTATGACCATTTAGGTTTGCTCCCATTTTCTCAGATTCTCTGCCACTAAAACGTGTTACTCAGCTTGTTGTATGTCAATTAAGTGCTAGTTTAAACTTGCTTCAAAACGTGGCTTTGAACACTCTTTGTTAAAGCTCTCTGAACGCCACTCAAAGCTCCTGTCACTAAATAAAATGGTTAGCTTACAGTCCTGTTTACACCTTGCTCTTGCTTGGTGCTTCGGTGGGGCTTCGATGAGGCTTTGGTGGAGGTTCGATGGGGCTTCGATGAGCCTTTGGTGGGGCTTTGGTGGGGCTTCGGTGAGGCTTCGTGAAGCTTCGATCAGGCTTCGTGAAGCTTCGATGAGGCTTCGATGGGGCTTCAAGCTAGCTTTGCCATAGACTTCTATGGAGGCTTTTAAGAGGCTTTGAAGCACCACTAAAGCTACATGGGATATAATTTGTGAAGCAAAGCCGAAGCAAAGCAAAGCAAAGCAAAAGCTAGGTGTAAACAGGACTGTAAGCTAACCATTTTATTTAGTGACAGGGTCTTTGACTAGCATTTAGAGGGCTTTACCAAAGCCTGTCCGAAGCCTTGTTTTGAAGCAAGTGTAAACTAGCCGTTAATGTGTGTTGAAGCCGAAACAAGTGTAAATGAGCCCTAACTGGTATCTTATGGTGAGATAAGGAAGGATAATAAGCTCTGTTTCCAACCACCTGCTGTGTTGTTATCTAGGACCATATTATAAAAAAAAAACATGCAGGAGAAAGTGGAAGTGGGATAGGAGGTGCATCATCATGTTCATTACATGCCTGAGAAGGAGGAGAAAGGGGAATAGATTTGCTATTCCCTTTCATACTGTGAACCATAATTGACAGGCAAGGAGATACATTGAGGTTGCTTTACTAAAGGCAAATAGGCTGTGCACTTTGCAAAGTGCAGTTGCACTCTGTAAGTGCAGTTGCTCCAGAGCTTAGTAAATGAGGTAAAACTTCACTTTGCAAAGAGTACCCAATCACGTGCAAGGAAAATGTAAGAATACAGCACTTTTGCTTGCACATTATTAGAAGTCAGCAGAGCTTCTGCTCATTTACTAAGCTCTGGAGCAACTGTCTATTTGCCTTTAGTAAATCAACCCCATGAAGTCCATCTTGACCACAAAACACATTATTCACAAAAAATAATTCTACTAAAATTATTGACTTGAAGTCAGAATCTCACAAATTATTGGTTAAATACATTTCACAAGATTCACTCATGATTACTATTTACTTATGTATGTATTACATGACTGCTTTGATCCTGCCCTACAGGAAAAAAAGCATTTTCAGTAAGCATCCGCTACTGTGCTTTACAGCCTGATAATTATCTGTGGGTTGTCAGAAGACACTTAAAGTTGTTCTAATACTCAGACATGAAATATGAACAAAGCATATCATTGTGTACTTGTCTCAGTCCAGAGCACTAAGTGTCATTTTGTGTCCGCTGCCTACTTCCTCTGCTATAAGCATGAGTCACTTCTGACAAGTTTTTCTGACACCAAGAGAAAAATGGCGACGAAGAAGGAGCTCCAGTAGATTGACAGCCTCAGCTCTGTTCCTGTGTGCTGTGTAAAGGGGCTGTGTCCTTTCCCTCCAATCATCTCTCAGAGCTCTCCTCATCAATGTATCTTCAGCTCTCCGCCCCCTGCTTTTCAGAGCTGAAAGATCCTGTGTAAATTCCACACTTTGAATGGATGTAGGGGAAAGACGGCTGTAGATAAACAGGAACAACATATATAGGAGGATTTGTTTCATCCCTGTGTATCACCAGTCACTTCATAGGGTATATGTGAGGGTTTACAACAACTTTAATGTGGAGACATTGGCCTTATACTTGATTTCAGGAAGACTTTTGTACTTGATTCTGTATTGTGGCAGTGTCTCACCCAGCGATCATGGCAGCATATTCTTCTAAATGCATCTCAATCAAACAGTAGTACATGCCTTCGTTATTCATGGCATCCTACATAAAAACAAAGGCCAGGTTTAGCCAGAAATAGTGGATTGACCAAAAGGCTCAAAAATAGCCCTTAATATATGATTGATGGGCATTAGGAAACAATCTACCTTCTTCATATTCGGTCATATAGATGACTATTCATGATCCTACAAGCCTGAAATTATACTTGTAGGCATTGGTTAACATTTTCTAGAAGCCTATTGTCCATTATTTTATCATTCTCATTAGACAAAGCACATCTAAAGTGTATGGCTATCTTTGTTTGGACTCCGAGGCTAATCTGGAAATGATCTTGTGTAGCAAATTCATTGCTTAAAGCTGAACTCTATGCGGGTAAAAAAAAAAAAAAAACACAAATTATTGAAGCTCTGTAATAATTATTACATAATTATTTCATTTTTTAAAAGCAAGAATTGTAGGTACCTGTATTTGACCTATTATGAGACTCTTGCAGCCCCTGTATAGTAGAGCTAGAGCATGCAAAGCAAAGGAAAAAGCAGAATGACAGATCTCATGATTGTGTTGCTTCTCCTTTCTCAGTCCAGTCACAGGCTGGGGCAGGTCTCAGGCAACATGGGTTCAGAGGAAGTAGGTTGAATGATGCTGGCTACCAGACTGTTGACAGTCTGCGTGTCAGAAACGTATGGCCATTTAGTGGCTGTTCACTGACTCCAAAGACTCACCTTTACCATGTAATCTCATCACCTGCCACTTCTTATTCACTGATCTATATACTCAGGGCTGGCACCAGCATAAGGCAGCCCAGGAGGATGCCTTAGGACGGCAGGAGAATGAGGGCGGCAAATCCGGGGGTCCCTCAAGAAATGCTTATGCTGGCGCCGGCCCTGCTCACACATTTACCTTGCTCAGCACAGCTGACACAGCCTGCAGGGTGACAGGCAGCAAAGCCCGGGCGCTGTGGTTTTCAGCTGTTGCCTCCCACACACTTCTATCTGCTCTCCCGGGCCCCTCCTCCTTTCTCCTAGACAGATGCAGGGCAGAAGATGGCCCTTCGTTTCTGAACCCCTCCTCTTTTCTCCCTCCAGTCCACCCTATGACCAATCCCCTCCCACAGAGTCCCACCTCCAGTCCAGCACAGACAATCGCTGCTGAACTGATGGCGAGTGAGATGAGGGGTATAAAGTATATAAATGAGACAGTGCTGCATAAATAATAAAACAGAATAATATAAAATGAAAATCTAAAAATTGTGTACAATATAAGTGCTCTAAAAAAGTCCAAAAATAATTATTTATAAGTGATATTTCTTCCACTGGCATGCAGGAAGATGTGATGTTTTTTCTTGCTTCAAACAACCTCCATATCCAACCGCCACCACATGCAATGCTCACCTCCTTGAAAGACCTTGCAAAGGGTCAAAACAGGTCTTGCACACAGTGCAACTCTCCCTTCAGGAATAATCCTCACTGGCCCTTAGCAATCTCTGTTGGACACTCAAAGGACAGGTAGTAATCTATATCAGATGTAGATTCCTTCCACTATGCTGCTTCAAACTTGAATCCACATTGGTCATTACTGAGTCCACACATTAAACCTTCAAAAATTCCAGACATGTGAACTTCTATATACCCTATATATATTCTATAGTCCACATGTCGGGAATTTTTCAAGGTTTAATGTGTTGATTCAGTAATGACCAATGTGAATTCAAGTACATTGCAGTTTTTCCCCACCTCTGTTCTGTGCATGCACAGTTCCGGAGCTGGCAGATTATTAGACAGTTGAGCTTGGCCTAACTCGGGCACCGTGCAGTAACGGGAGGGTGCGCATGATGTCATTGTGCTTGGCACTTGTTTCTAGTAGCTTGAAGAAGATCAGAGGGGGAGAAAGGACCAACAGTCCGCCTGAGCCCAAGCCAGCCTGCAGTGCCCTACAGCCTGTCCACAGTGACCTAAACCGTGCCCACAGTGCCCTACTACTTACATGCATTGAATGGACAATGATCCAAAAGGGAACCCCAAGGTAAGGGAGGAGGACACTGATATAAGGGGGGAACTCTGCAAACTCTAGTGTAAAGAGAAACTCTGATGTAGGAGGGGCTCTGCCACCAGAGCCCCCTTGCATCAGAGTTGTCAGTGTTCCCCCTTAAAGAGGTTGTAAACCTCAAAAAAAACCCAAAAAACCTGCAAGACAAAGGCATAATGAGCTAATATGCATTGCATACTAGTGCATTTTAGTAATACTTACCTTAGAACTAAGCCCTGCAGCGGCGCCTGCACACAGCTGACATTGCTGACATCTTTCTCTGAGTTACTTCCGGGTTTACAGGCTCTGGCGCTGTGATTGGACTGGAGAAGCTATGATGTCACTCCCGCGCATGCACACGGGAACTGCTGGTCAGGGCACGGGCCCTGAAGAAACGGCACCTATGGCTGTTTCTTCAGGAGCGCATGTGCCGATGATGTAATTGGGGCAGTATACACTAAATATCTGCTAAGCGGTGCAAGTTTAAGAGGTGTTTACAGTACCTATAGGTACAAAACACCAGAGGAGTTTACTTCCTCTTTAAATCATGGTGCCTAGTGCCCCTTTCTCTTACAGTGTAAAGGGGAACTCTGCGGGTTCTGATGAAAGAGCTAATTTAGACAGGCGCTGAGTCCCATCGTTCACACAGAGCTGCTGTCTGCTGGAGGGGAGGGGGTGGTGGGAGGGGGGCACCAAAATGCACCTTCGCCTGTGTACACAAAAATCCTTGCACTGGCCCTGTATGGATCCATCATGTATACTGCTGAATAACTTCATGTTTCTCAGTGTTTGCTATCTACATAAGTTAGACACATTAATGAATGGCTAAAAATTACAACCAAGCTTTACAAGCATAAATTATTCAGCATTACATTTATGTAATACTGTGTGCTTTATAATTGCCTCTATAATGAAGCATTCAGTTAAATGCAAAATTTCTTGCCTTGTGCCCACATATTTTCAGAACTGTTAAGCACAGAAAAGCCATGGTAAGCTGCAAAGTAAACTGCAGTAATCCTGAACGTGTTTATCATTTCTTAGAAGTTCAAATTGAAAGTCTGAAGCTTCCAGTCAAGACTTGACCAGTTCAGTCACAAAACAGAGCATGTTGATTAAGACTGAATATGCTAGAATAGGGGTAGCTCCAGCCATTTTTTGCTTGTGCTGTGACAATGTTGTGATTATAATTAGGGAAGATAGGCCTTCAATACTAAATGTCTGCTTATAATAAAAGAAAATTAAAATAATATTGTTATGCAGCGTACACACGGTCGGACTTTTCGACCGGACTGGTCCGACGGACCGAGTCCGGCGGACAATCCGATCGTGTGTGGGCTTCATCGGACCTTCAGCGGACTTTTCCAGTCAAAAATCTGACGGACTGTAGATTTGTAACATGCTTCAAATCTTTACGTCGTAACTCTGCCGGACCCAGAAATCCACTCGTCTGTATGCTAGTCCGACGGACAAAAACCGATGCTAGGGCAGCTATTGGCTACTGACTATCAACTTCCTTATTTTAGTCTGGTGTACGTCATCACGCACGAATCTTTTGGACTTTGGTGTGATCATGTGTAGGCAAGTCCGTTTGTTAAAAAGTCAGTCGGAAGTCCGTCAAAAGTCCGTTGAAAGTCCGTCGGACCAGTCCGGTTGAAAAGTCCGCCCGTTTGTACGCGGCTTTACAGTATATACTGAGCAAGCACAATCTGTTCCAAGCATCAACTAATCTTTCAGTATAATGCTATTTTCTAAGGTTTCTCTTTTAATAGATTTCTATTCAAGAGATTTAACAAAATGCAATGATACAAACATTATCAAGCAAATATACAAAGATGGATGCATCCTCAAATATGGTCAAACCAAAAGATCCAAACATGACATAGCAATCAGAGCAACAGCTTACCAAGGGTGTAAAGTTCATTAAGTGTGATCACCCTATTACAAAAGATAAAGACATAACTGTGAAAGAGCACTACAGTAAACTATAAATCAAATATTAACTCAGTTACATTGAGAGGTGTGTGAGCAATAATGTCAGGTATTATTCCCAGTGCCTCAATGCACGGTGCTTTGCACTCGAATATATGTTAAGGTGGGAGAGGCTGTATGGTCCCCCCATTAGCATCCATATGAAAATCATCAAATCCCGGCTTGCCCAACCGCTGTGGATGAAACTGGAGTCATCTATCCTTTCCACTAAGCTGATTAGCCACTTAATGTGGCAGAACGCCAAAGATAGACCAACTATTCTTTGCCCAACAATTTAAATCTAAGCCTATGGGACAGGCTGGCAAATAAACATGCTTTCAAATTCCCTTACACTCCTTTGGCCCCATTATTGGGCAACCCAGCCTTCACCCCGGGTCTCAACCCCCCTACATTCACCTGGTGGACTAATAAGGGTTTTCTACGCATTGCAGACCTATGCGACCACAGGGGTATACTGTCAAAACTATTTATGATGGAACGGTACCAGATTCCAGGATCGGAAGTGTTTAGATACTCTCAAGTGCCACATTATTTGGCAGCCTTAAATCGCACGGGCGACTTGATCACTTCAACCTCAATGGAGTATTTTATGGAGGCCTTATGATAAACACACTGAGCACATATCTAAAATATATACTATATTGCACTCAGGTTCTTCCAAATTGCCATACATGGAGAAATGGGAACAGGACCTGGGAGAGATGATGGCAGCGGAGGAATGGGGCAAATTGGCTCAGTACAATTCCAGATCATACATAAATACCTCATTGATTGAGGCGAACTATAAGGTCTTCCTAAGGTGGTATATGGTACCAGTGCGATTGGCGTTGTGTGTCCTGGGAGCCTCCTCATTGTGCTTCAGAGGCTGTGGTCAGGAGAGAATAATATTATATACATGGTGGACTTGTTCGAAAGTCAAGCGGTTCTGGATCCATACATACAATTTCATATACCCTTACCCAGGTCAATCTAAGTAAAGCTCCACAACAGGCCGTACTGGGGAGACCGGTGGAGGGGAACTGGGAAACATGAGGCGGTTAATATAGATTATTTTCACAGCAGCCAAAATCTCAATTGCGAGATTCTCAAGATCTTCCACGGTCCAGTTTGATCAGTTTGATCTTTTGAAGGCCAAGCTGACATGGGTCATGGTAAATTAACATTTATCAGCAATTCTACATGACAGATTGGCCTTCTTCGAAAAAATCTGGGATCCCTAGATAAAATATCTTTCGGGCTCCTGTTGAGAGGGGCCAAAACCCATGTTCTGACAGTAGAGGGTGCACTTTTCTTTTTATCACTGAATGCTTAGCTTTTGTTGTTTTTCTCCATCGAATGCACTACCTTGTACATAAGCTGACAAGGGTCGCAGAGTGTGTCGTAGGAGACAATACGTTCTAGAAAGCTAGCATGACCCACACTAAAAGCGTCTATCCTGGCAGTGGAGGTGGATTTGCCCCTCCTTTCTCCTGGATGGGGGAGGTCAGGTATATGCCATGGTTAATATCTATTTATGTAGCCATATATATCTCCATAGTTAAACTTCTAAGAGAGGCTACTTGAGAGGTTTTTCTACAGTTATCTCTTGAAGCTAAACGTATTGCACAACAGATGACCTTAGAATTATTGGATATTGTCTTGACTTTGGTTACTGTACTATTATAAGTATGAATGTATATGAAGACTGTTATCTGACCATTCTAGCCATATGTTTTCTAGTTGGTTTTTGTACTTTGAAATACTTAATGAACAGCAATGGAAACGAAAATCATCAAATCATAAAGAAAATAAGAAAGAGAAAAGTAGAGGATAGAAAGAAAGAAGGGAGGAAGGAAGACGGAGACTGGTCCCCTCGATCCAGGCCTCCAACCACAGGGCATCCCATTGTCTAGGGAGCTTTAAGGTATTTACTGTAATTCAGGGATTCCACACTTTTTTAAACCTAGCTTGTTTGTTTCTAAGGATACTTGTCAATTTTTCATTGATCATGATCCAGGATATTTTGTGTTTAACTAACGTGACATTAAACATGGGTGATTTCCATGCTTGTGCTATGGGTATTTTGGTTGCTAAGAAAATAAAGAAGATGAGGGTTCAGAGATGTCTGGGAATCTCATCAGATAGGTCTGTGAACAATGCTGTTTTGGCGGTTTTGGGTATATTCCGTCCCGTCACCGAATAGATAAGATTGAATTATCTAATCCAGAATCGCCGGACCTTTGGACAGGACCACCCGGCATGGAACATACCGCCAATTTGCCTGCATCCTCCAAGGGGCGAGGTACCAGGGTAGAGTTTCACCAGCCTTGCCAGAACAAGATACCATGGAGATAGCACCTTATAGTCAGAGCCGGTGCTACCACTAGGCAAACTAGGCAGCCGCCTAAGGCACACTGCCATCTAGGGTACAGCCATTGCTGCTGGCTTCCCTACTCTCTGTGGTAGAGGGAGGAGGATTTATCCGGGTCCCCTCCAGAGGATTGGTTCCCCCCTGGCAGGTGGTGGCTGGTGCGGTGTGGAGTGTAGCAGGAGGAGCAGGAGGCGGGTCCCGTGGCTCCATCTGACTGGCTGCTGGTGCAGAGTCGGTGGACAGAGAAAGGATCAGGCAGAGCCCTTCCTCCCCCAGAGCTCACCATTATCCAGGGGCTGCTGCAGATCCTCACTGCACTGCTGCTTTCCAAATCCCACCCCCTTCTCGGTGCTGGGGGGTGGCGATGGTGGGGACCCCTGGATATCACCAAACTCCACCTGCTCTTCCATGGGGGGACCGATGGCACCGCCCGGAGCCCCCCCATTCAGTGCCACCAGGTGCTACCAATCACCGTCGCTTCCAGTGATTCTACCCATTGCCATAGAGATTACCCACTCCCACTGACCAATCCCAACACTGTCCCCCCAACCCCCACCCGTCACTAACATGGCTTTCCCCTGACAATCATAAACTGGCCAATCAATTTCTGAAAATCTTTAGTATTCTGATTGTGGTGCTGGAGGATGCAGGCTGTAGACATGTAGACATCACCCGTTACCATTGCTCCCTTCTACATTTTAAATCTGCCAGGATCGGTCGTTTTGGCATTGTCTGCATTCACAAAATTATCTGATTATTGAGAACGTTCATGGAATGTCATATCGGCAAATAATTGGCACCTCTGTGTCTGGAAGCTGAACTGTCTGTGTTGCGTGAAATGATTGTGTTTGCTGTAGAGGGGTCGATGATTAATATTTCTATGTTATATTATTAGTGATCTGCTATTAATAGCCATATACTCTTAATCCTTATTCATACAGTGGGAGATGAAACATGCCATGCTGCGAGCAACATCACTTCTTCCCAGCTCCCTAGTGAGTCTCCACACGGAGCTAACGTTGGCAAGGAGGTGAGAGAGCATCTCTGCACAAAGGCACACTTGCCAATATGGGTGGGGTGTGCAAGTAGCTGCTCTTCCCTAGGGTGCAAAATAGTCTAGCTCCGGCCTGCCTTATAGTTCAGTTTCACTAGGGAGGTATTCAGTATTCCTCTGTGCACCATGGTCGACCACTGTACCCACACCTTCTTCTCTATAGTCTCATCAGGTCCGATTCCCATGCCGTTTGGTAGGAAGGCTTGTTATGTTGGCTAGTAAACAGAACAGATAACTGTGAGATCCCTCCGTATGTCTCAGGACCACGCAGGCATTTATTTTCAAATAAAGTCCTAGTAGTTTTGTCTACCTGGTCCTTACATAGAGTCTGTAGAAAGTGGGTAATTTGACATAAGCACAAGGTTTCTGTAGGGGGAATCTGTAGCGTTTCTAAAATATCGTAAGGCTGTCTGATCCCTTTATGATCTATAAAGTGCTCTATCCTGTAGAGACCCTTATTGACCCACCATGTAAATTGCTAGAGATTCTGCCCTGTGGGGAAATGAGGTTTGTTAAAAAGGGGAAAAAGAAAAAGAAATTGCGCTAGGTGCTAAACAAAAATGATGATAATAATGAATAATGGACCATGAAGGAAATCCTGCAGCTAAAACACTATAACCCCAATACAAGGGCACATGGAAAATATATAAAAAAAAGCAGTGTAGCGCTGGACTAATAATAAAGTGAACATGTATGTTATAAACACGTGTAAAATATTATATTGTGACCTAGAATTATTAAATCATAAAGTTGAAATACAATAGTGAAAAACAATAAGTGATATTAGCTGGTGTAAAACCATACCCTACAGGGTGTATAAAAGGTAAAACACAAGTGTAAGTAATTAAAATAAAGTTCATAGATGTGGTGAGTGAAAAGACAAGTCCACAAAAAAGCCAATGCAGGGTTCGGAGATACGTGGTCCACTGCTAGTACAGCCCGCCACCAGATGATAAAGTTGGAGGCTTACCAGAAAGCCTGCAACCGCCCTTACTCAGGGGGGTCAAAACAGGCTTAGTAGTGGAGGATGGACTCCTGGGGATGTCTCACAATAGATTCCTTAGCTTATCCTGCCGGTCTCCTCCTTAAACAACTGATCCGCAGTAACAGGGGCACCAATGTAGAGGGAATGCTCCCAAGGGTTCCTTCCAATGCTTCTTCCCAAATAGACCAGGCACAAGTAGACCACAGATCCAAGAAAAGAAAGGGGGACTCCAATAGTGTAGATAGACTAATACTGTTTGATTTATTTAGATGCAGTAGTAAAAACTAATGGATAAAAGCACTTACAACAAAAGTGACAAAATAAAACCTTTGCTGTTTAAAAACTCCTTTGCTGTTTAAAACGAAAAGAAAAAGAATTCCTCCCGACCACGTCATTGTTCTCCCCCACCATGGAGACAACAGGATGGCTGGGAAGCCTATCAAGATCGCAGTGGTGATCAACACTATCATGATCCACGTGAACAGAGATGCGGCGGGACCATCGCAATGGCGATGGTGAACGCGGCTGCTATGGGGTCAATGTTAGGAATAGATTTTCCCCTCTACGTGATGGCATGAATGAAGATGCATCTGGTTTGAGTGGGAATCACAATTCCCTTGATCCCCCCATAATCAGCACACTGGAGATAACAGTCATAATTGGGATTTTCAGTTGGCCAGCAGGGGAAGGAACAAGCGAAACGGAGACGCAAGAGAGGGTGCAGAGGGGGGAGGAAACTTCACCGCAAAAAGGAGGAGGATATAAATGGTATAAATTTAAGCACGTAAGAAATTTCAAAGGAAGAACTCTCCACCCTTAGTAAAGGTTTGAAGTTTGTTCCACCCCGGAATCTTAACAAATTCCAAACATTTATAGATGTGCAGAAATACACGCGCAAACTAAATATAAAAAGGTACATTCTAAGCAATCCTGCTAGACAACTGAACAGAGAAGCACCTGTGGTGACACATTCGGGGCTGTCGAATGCTTCGCTCTTCAATCCTCCTAGCAATGCAGCACCGAATGTTACCATCTTTCGTGACCTAGTGTTGAATGATCTGGCTAATTTAAATATTAGATCAGTGCAACCTCAACATAATATCAAGGTTGGTTTGGAGTCTCTATGTAATAGGAAGGATATCGTCATACACCCCGCCGATAAAGGCGGAGTGATTGTTATCCTAGATCATGATTCCTATACTAATGAAATGCTGAGAATTCTTTCGGATACAAGCACTTATTCCCCTTTACCATCTGATCCGACCTCTTGTTTCAAACAGGAACTAAAGGTCCTGATTGATAAAGGCTATAACCTGGGGATCCCTAATAAAAAGGAGTACTTGGTCCCTCTAGCCCCCCGGCTACCGGTGATGTATATATTACCAAAAATCCATAAAACCTTGACTAACCCACCGGGTAGGCCCATCATCAGTGGCATTGACTCCATAACTTCACGTGTGGGGAAATACATAGATTTTTTTCTACAACCACTGGTGATGGGCACCCCTTCCTACCTCAAGGACACTAAACATGTCCTCAATGTATTGAGTGAAATAGAGTGGAAGGCTACATATATGCTGGTGACAGCTGATGTCGCATCACTCTATACATCAATATCCCATAATCTGGGACATGAAGCGGTGCGTCACTTTCTCTATCGGGACCCCAGTATCTCCACCACGCAATGTAATTGCGTGATGGAGCTACTGGACTTCTCGATGGAACACAATCATTTTTGGTATGGTGGCACACACTATTTACAAACAAAGGGAGTGGCCATGGGAGCTAAATTTGCTCCCAGTATGGCCAACCTCTTCATGGCCAAGTGGGAGGAGGATGTAGTCCTATGTGACAGTCCACCCCAGTTGGTCATGTGGAGGAGATTTATTGACGACGTCCTGTTCATCTGGGACGGCGACATCAACTCTGTAACCACTTTCCTGTCTGTTCTCAACAACAATGATAGGGGTATAGTACTCACCTATGAAGCCAGCTCTACCCAAATCCATTTTTTGGATTTGGTTATTACAAATGTTAATGATGTAATTACCACCTCGACCTATTTCAAATCAACTGACAGGAATAGTTTCATTCCACTCGACTCCTGTCACCATCGCTCCTGGTTGTCTGCTGTCCCCAAGGGCCAGTTTTTGCATCTAAGACGGAATTGCTCTGACCTCAATTAATTCCGTAAGGAGGCCTTAACTTTAAAATCCAGATTTCTGAACAAAGGGTATGATGCTGCCACACTAGATTCTCTCATCATAGAGGTAGAGAATAGGAAACGTAAGGACTTATTAAGCGACAAACCTCCCCAGGTAGTAGACAGGGAGGACTTTGGATTAGCCTTCCTCACGACCTACTCGAGCCAACATTGGGCCATCAAAAGGATTATCAAAAAACATTGGCCTGTTATCAAAAACAATCGGGTTTTGGGACCCTTACTGTCTGATAAACCACGTGTTTTATTTAGGGGAGCCACCAATTTCAGACATTTATTGGGACCCAACATTCCTGTTCCGTCTATACGCCCCACCTTTTTTGGTGACTTAAAAGGATTCTCCCCCTGTAGGAGATGCAATGTCTGTAGGGTTAATTCACTACGAGATAGAAGACTAACAGAGTTCACATCTAGTGGTACAGGTGTCACATACTCCATCAAATCACTCATCACATGCACCACGAAATGTGTCGTATATCTTCTTAGGTGCCCATATGGGTTGGAGTATGTTGGACGTACCACTAGGAAATTGAACGTTAGGCTGGGGGAACACATCACCAATATCAAGCAAGGTTTTGACAAGCATAGTGTCTCTAGACACTATGATCTTGTGCACAACAGGGACCCCAAGGGAACTGTTTTTATTGGTATTGAGAAATATGTCCCCCATTGGCGGGGCAGCAATGGTAAAAGAACCATCTCTAGATCCGAAACAAACTGGATCTATAGACTTGGTTCTCATGCCCCCAATGGTTTGAACATAGAGTGGGACATCAACTGTTTTATTAATAATAGTTGATGTACTCCTCAACAATAGGTTTCAATCTACTGACATACAATTCTCCTATCTTATTTTAACTGTGACAAAACATTTTTTTATAGATATATTTTTTTTTATATATTTTAATTTTTATTTTACAATGTTTTTGATTGTGATGTATCATGGCTGTTGGGGTAATCCAACAGTTTTTGTGCTATACTTACTTCACACATCATTTCTTATGCACCCTTAGGTATGGAGGTTTTTTTAGCCTCAAACTGTATGGTTTTGTGCTAATCTGCATCGTTGAGTATTTCTTATTTTTTGCCACTAGATGGCATTGTCTGTAACACATACTTTTTCCCTTGTATAAACATCTATGCCATTTCTCCTATACCAGATGAGTATTTTACATATTTAATTTATGGGCGTCTCATGCGGAATTTATGTGGGCGGTGTGGAGCAATTGTGTGAGTCAGATTGGCACTAGCCTTGTTCGTCAACCAGCCAATGAATGAGTTGTATGGCGCATCGCTTGTGTTTATAAAGGCGCATGCGCGTGCGTGGTTGCGTACCCCTGATGACGTCAGTTGTGACCAAATGGCCGTAGGGTCACAATGTTAACACGCATTGCGCATGCGCGATTTCGTTTTAAACAGCAAAGGAGTTTTATTTTGTCACTTTTGTTGTAAGTGCTTTTATCCATTAGTTTTTACTACTGCATCTAAATAAATCAAACAGTATTAGTCTATCTACACTATTGGAGTCCCCCTTTCTTTTCTTGGGATCTGTGGTCTACTTGTGCCTGGTTTATTTGGGAAGAAGCATTGGAAGGAACCCCTGGGAGCATTCCCTCTGCACTGGTGCCCCTGTTACTGCGGATCAGTTGTTTAACCTCCCTGGCGGTATGATTATTTCAGATTTTAGGTGCTGAAAGCGGTACAATTATTTTGCATGGAAATTTGGCGTTTTATATTGTAGGTCTGTAAATCTTAACAATAACACACTTAAATCTGTCCAAACCAGAGTCTAGTAGATATCCCGGGTATGATAATGTTTGAAACACAAAAACATAAATTATAATATAATAAATAAAAATAAATAATTAAAAAAAAAAAAAAAATAGTACTAAAATAAATTTCCCCACAATTCACTATCGCTCAATTCTGCAAGTGTTCTAATTTACTATCGCTGTTTTCTAGCTGGTCTAAAGCCACTTTTGACGTAAAGGGACACTTTTTGGTTGCTATGGACAATCTCCAGTTTCCAGGCAGAAAGAACAGTGTATATAATATAAAACTGCATGCAGGGCATGGGACAAAGCACTGGGGACAAAAGGGATGTGAAATCATTTCATACAGTACTGTAATCTGTAAGATTACAGTACTGTATGTATTATGATTTTTACTTTTTTTTTAATTTGCCGCCAGGCTCCGCCTCCGTGCGTCGCGCCGCTCGCAGGGAACGGAGCCTGGCACGGGGAGGCTTCGGAGGAGGACGGAGCCCTCGGACACTGCGGGTGACATCGCAGGATCCCGGGGACAAGGTAAGTAAAGCCGCCCCAGGATCCTGCAATGCGATCCCGAGTGTGGCTCGGGGTTACCGCTAATGGTACTGAATTTTAACCCCGAGCCACACTCGGGAATACCGCCAGGGAGGTTAAGGAGGAGACCGGCAGGATAAGCTAAGGAATCTGTTGTGAGACATCCCTAGGAGTCCATCCTCCACTACTAAGCCTGTTTTGACCCCCCTGAGTAAGGGCGGTCGCAGGCTCTCTGGTAAGCCTCCAACTTTATCATCTGGTGGCGGGCTGTACTAGCGGTGGACCATGTAACTCCGAACCCTGCATTGGCTTTTTTGTGGACTTGTCTTTTCACTCACCACATCTATGAACTTTATTTTAATTACCGTATTTATCGGCGTATAACACGCACCGGCGTATAACACGCACCCCAATTTAGGAGGGAATTTTAAGGAAAAAAAAACTTTTAGGAGGGAAGTTGAAGGGAAAAAAAACTTACATTTAAACGCCCATCATTGCAGCCTTCTCAGTGCAGCCATGTCAGTGCAGCCTTGTCAGTGCAGCCTTGTCAGTGCAGCCATGTCAGTGCAGCCTTCCCCAGTGCAGCCTTCCCCAGTGCAGCCTTGTCAGCGCAGACTTCCCCAGTGCAGCCTTGTCAGTGCAGACTTCCCCAGTGCAGACTTCCCCAGTGCAGACTTCCCCAGTGCAGCCTTGTCAGTGCAGACTTCCCCAGTGCAGACTTCCCCAGTGCAGCTTTCCCCAGTGCAGCTTTCCCCAGTGCAGCTTTCCCCAGTGCAGCCTTCCCCAGTGCAGCCTTCCCCAGTGATCCCAGCCATTCTGGGCTTCAAAATCGCCGATCGCGATTTGAAAATGGCGCCGCCGGCGCCGAAATACACAGAGCCGGTCCTCGGCTCTTTCCGGCGGCTGTCGTTCACTTTCGGCTCCACTCGTAGTCCCGAGCGGAGCTATCCGAACCTAGCCGAGTAGGTTCGGATAGCTCCGCTCGGGACTACGAGTGGAGCTGAAAATGAACGACAGCCGCCGGAAAGAGCCGAGGACCGGCTCTGTGTATTTCGGCGCCGGCGGCGCCATTTTCAAATCGCGGTCGGCGATTTTGAAAATGTGAAAGGTCGGGATCGCAGGGGATCGGCGTATAACACGCACCTGCGATTTTCCCCTGGTTTTAAGGGGAAAAAAGTGCGTGTTATACGCCGATAAATACGGTACTTGCACTTGTGTTTTACCTTTTATACACCCTGTAGGGTATGGTTTTACACCAGCTAATATCACTTATTGTTTTTCACTATTGTATTTCAACTTTATGATTTAATAATTCTAGGTCACAATATAATATTTTACACGTGTTTATAACATACATGTTCACTTTATTATTAGTCCAGCGCTACACTGCTTTTTTTGATATTGTTAAAAAGGGGGCCACTGGGGAATGAGGAGATTTCAAAGGATATAGTTTGCATACCATGTCCCAAAGGTGTAGAGAGTGTGATAAGGAGGGACTCAAGATGGCCCCACGTTCCTTTGAGGGGAGCCATAACAGGAGGTTCATGGAATGTGGGGTACTAGTTTGTGCTTCTAACCAAACCCAATCAGGTATTTTCTAAGGTTAGGTTTGCTTTAGTGCCAGTGGTGACAATCTCACAGAAACATATAAATCTCAAGACAAGGATACTTTTATAAAAAATGAAACTCTTCCATTACATATTCTTTTATGCAAATAGAATATAATCAAAGTGCTATTTTTTTTTTTCTATGACAAAGTTTCACTGACACCAATGTCAAAGCGTAACTTTACTGTGTCAATTAAAATTAACTTTTTGTAATCCTTAAAGGAGTTGTAAAGGCAGAAGGTTTTTTATCTTCATGCATTCTATGTTTGTAGCAGCCTCCCCAGCACCCCCCCCCCCCCCCCAATTACCTACCTGAGCTCCTTCTCTCTCTCCGGCAATGTCAACGATCCCCTTAGCTATCCAGTACAATCCTCCTAATTGGCTGAGACAGAACAGCAGTGCTATTTGCTCCCATGGCTGTCAGTCAAAATCAGTCAGCCAATCAGGGGAGAGAGGGGGCGGGGCCAGGGCTCAGTGTCTGAATGGATACACGGAGCTCTGACTCGGCTTGGGTAACCCCTGTAACAAGCTGCTGGCTGAGGGGCACTCGAAGGAAGGAGGGACTAGGTGCAGCAAAGAGGGACCCAAGAAGAGGAGGATCAAGGCTGCTCTGTGCAAAACCAAATGCACAGAGGAGGTAAGTATAACATGTTTGTTATTTAAAAACAAAAAACAAAAAAGCAAGCCTTTACAATCACTTTAAGTTGCTAGAATTAGTAAATAGATAGGAAGGTATATTATATTTACTTATTTTAAACTTTTTTTACATGTCTTCAGGTGCTTCCTGGTTTCTGGCCTAGGCCAAAATGATGTAATAGATCCCAAGAGTCTTCATGGGCATTTTTTTTTCTTTTATCTGGAGAAGGGGAGGAGGGACTTCCTCAGCTACGTAAACCCTCCTACTTGCATTCCGGAGCTAAAGGCAGAGGGATTCCAGGAATCCCAACCACCACACTACCTGCCTGGAGTTTGCATGTTCTCCCTGTGCCTGGGTGGGTTTCCTCTGTGTACTCCAGTTTCCTCCCTACACTCCAAAGACATGCTGGTAGGTTAATTGGTTCCTGTATAAATTGGCCTTAGTATATGTATGTGTGAATGTGAGTTAGGGACCTTAGATTGTAAGCCCTTTGAGGGCAGGGGCAGATGTGAATGTGCAATATACAATATATGTAAAGCGCTGCGTAATTTGACGGCGCAATATAAGTACCTGTAATTAAAAAAATAAATGCTACATGAATCATATGCCCTTTCTGAAAATGGCCAGGGAGAGAAATGCTAGGGGGCTGTTTTTCAAAAGTAAATAAATAATAAATACAGTCTGCATTGAATATTAAACATGAATTAACCCCCCTGGCGGTATTCCCGAGTGTGGCTCGGGGTGGATTTTCAATATCAAAAGCGGTATCCCCGAGCTCGCATCGCAGGATCGCATCGCAGGAACCATGTAGAGGTTACTTACCTTGTCCCCTGGATCCTGCGATGTCTCCCCGCTGTGATCCGCGAGCCGCTGTGTCTCACTCAATTCACAGTGCCGAGCTCCGTTCCCTGCGAGCGTTGTGACGCACGGGGATGGAGTTCAGCGCCAAATTCAAAAAGTGAAACACACAGTACAGATACAGTATACTGTAATCTTACAGATTACAGTACTGTAACCAGGGCTTTTTTTCTCAGAGAAAAGGTGCAGGAACTCAACTATGCCCGCCACACTCACATACCTGCCAAAAGGCATCAAATAGTAGCTCTTCCTTCTGCATACAACCCCCTCCCTCCACTGCCCTCATCTTCTCCCCCCTCATATATCTTACCTTTGTTGCAATATTAAGCTGAAGCACCTATCTGGCTGTAGTACCTCCCAGCATACTATACTATACTACAGTCACTTGCAAGGGAGATTATGCAGTAGGAGCATCAACAACTGGTCACCAGAGAAAAAATGGAGACCACAGAGGGTGCAGCCTACCACGTACCCTCTCCTGCCCATGACTGCACTGAACCCTGGGCACCTGTTCTGTATCTCCCTTGTCCCTGTCCGGCACTCAGTGGGATCTGCGCAGGGGATCTGACCTGTGGGAGCTACTGGGAGATAAGCTATCACTTGTAAACGCAGAAGGTGGACTTCACTGTTACCAAGTGATAGTGGTGAGCAGGGAGCAGAAGACCTGAGCCAGAGGTGGTGGAACTGAGTTCCCCCTAGTTCCTGCTGAAAAAAGCCCTGACTGTATCAAATAATTACACATCCCCTTTTGTCCCTAGTGGTCTGTCCAGTGTCCTGCATGCAGTTTTATATTATAAAAACTGTTCTTTCTGCCTGGAAACTGGAGATTGTCCATAGCAACCAAAACTGTTCCTTTACATCAAAAGTGGCTTTAGACCAGCTAGAAAACAGCAATAATAAATTAGAATCACTTGCAGAATTGAGCGATAGTGATTTGTGGGGAGATCCGTCATCAAACACTAAAAGCAATGAAAGCGACAATTCTGCAACTGAGCAAATTTCAGTGTTTTTAATTTGATTACATTATTGAATAATTTTTATTATTATTATTTGATATAATTATAGTTATTTATTATATTATAATCTTTGATTTCGTTTTTCAAACTTTATCATACCCGGGATGTCTACTAGACTCTTGTTTGGACACATTTAAGTGAATTATTTCTAACAATTACAGGCCTATAATATAAAACGCCAAATTTCTGTGCAAAATAATTGTACCGCTTTCAGCACCTAAAATCTGAAATAATCATACCGCCAGGGAGGTTAAGTAATGTTTTCAGTGTGGTGCTTAGATGCAATTTAGTTCCGCTATAGCAACGTACTATGCCCATGTACAGTGCCTTGAAAAAGTATTCATACCCCTTGAAATTTTCCACATTTTGTCATGTTACAACCAAAAACGTAAATGTGTTTTATTGGGATTTTATGTGATAGACCGACACAAAGTGGCCCATAATTGTGAAGTGGAAGGAAAATGATCAATGGTTTTCAAAATTTTTTACAAATAAATATGTGAAAAGTGTGATGTGCATTTGTATTCAGCCCCCCTGAGTCAATACTTTGTAGAACCACCTTTCGCTGCAATTACAGCTGCAAGTCTTTTTGGGGATGTCTCTACTAGCTTAGCATATCTAGAGAGTGAAATTTTTGCCCATTCTTCTTTGCAAAATAGCTTAAGCTCTGTCAGATTGGATGGTGAGCATCTGTGAACAGCAATATTCAAGTCTTGCCACAGATTCTCAATTGGATTTAGGTCTGGACTTTGACTGGGCCATTCTAACACATGAATATGCTTTTATCTAAACCATTTCATTGTAGCTCTGGCTGTATGTTTAGAGTCATTGTCCTGCTGGAAGGTGTACCTCCACCCCAGTCTCAAGTCTTTTGCAGACTCTAGCTCTGTCAGATTGGATGGAGAGCATCTGTGAACAGCAATTTTCAAGTCTTACCACAGATTCTCAATTGGATTTAGGGCTGAACTTTGACTGAGCCATTCTAAAATGTGCATATGCTTTGATCTAAACCATTCAATTTTAGCTCTGTCTGTATGTTTAGGGTCTTCGTTCTGCTGTAAGGTGAACCTCCGCCCCAGTCTCAAGTCTTATGCAGGTTTTTTCTAAGATTGCCCTGTATTTGGCTCCATCCATCTTTCTGTCAACTCTGACCAGCTTCCCTGTCCCTGCTGAAGAAAAGCATCCCTACAACATGAGGCTGCCACCACCATGTTTCATGGTGAGGGCGGTGTGTTCAGGGTGATGTGCAGTGTTAGTTTTCCGCCACACATAGCGTTTTGCTTTTAGACTAAAAGGTAACATTTTTGGCATCATCTGACCAGAGCACCTTCTTCCACATGTTTGCTGTGTCCCCCACATGACTTCTCAGAAACAGCAAACTGGACTTCTTATGGCTTTCTTTCAACAATGGTTTTCTTTTTGCCACTCCTCCATAAAAGCCAGATTTGTGGAGTACACAACTAATAGTTGACCTGTGGGCAGATTCTCCAGCCTGAGCTGTGAATCCCTGCAGCTCCTCCAGAGTTAAGGTGGGTCTCTTGGCTGCTTCTCTGATTAGTGGTCTCCTTGTCCGGCCTGTCAGTTTAGGTGGACGGCCATGTCTTGGTAGGTTTGCAGTTGTGCCATACTCTTTCCATTTTCGGATGATGGATTGAACAGTGCTCCATGAGATGTTCAAAGCTTGGGATATTTTTTTATAACCTAGCCCTGCTTTAAACTTTTCCTCAACTTTATCCCTGACCTGTCTAGTGTGTTTCTTGGCCTTCATGATGCTGTTTGTTCACTAAAGTTCTCTAGCAAACCTCTGAGGACTTCACAGTACAGCTGTATTTATACAGAGCTTAAATTACACACAGATGGACTCTATCTACTAATTAGGTAACTTCTGAAGGCAATTGGTTCCACTAGATTTTAGTTAGGGGTATCAGAGTAAAGGGGGCTGAATACAAATGCAAGCCACACTTTTCAGCTATTTATTTGTAAAAAAAAATGTAAAACAATTTATAATTTTCCTTCCACTTCACAAATATGTGTCACTTTGTGTTGGTCTACCACGTAAAATCCCAATAAAATATATTTACGTTTTTGGTTCTAAGATGACAAAATGTGGAAAATTTCAAGGGGTATAAATACTTTTTTAAGACACTCTAAGTAGCATGCATCTTACATTGGTGTGAGTGGGAATCATATGCCTTTGGAAAATAATGGTCCATTATTTGTTCATTGGCTACTTACCTCAAATGAGTGGATGCGGAAGGAATGTTTTACTAGTGCTCAAGCTTCAGCAAGAAACTCCCCCCCTAGCACTACCCCTGTGTTAGAAGCATCTCTGAAATTACAAATAGACAGCATTTTCCGTGAGCTTATTTTTCTTCTGATATATTATTATTACACCTTTTTATCAACAGGCTGAAATTAACTTTATTGCAGAAATCTAAATGGAACTTAACAATGTACATTGCTTGTTCCAGTCTTTCAAGCATGATTAATATTTACCAAACAACATTCATTCCAAATGCAGTACTCAAAGCCTAGCATATTTCTGTGTGTTCAAGGGAGTAAAATGTAAATGTAGAGAAAGAGACATACAGAGTGGATCTCGTGGAAGCTGGTAAATGTAGGACAGGTAAGCTGATTCTTTTGTTGAATAAAATAACACATAAAAGAATTAATAGGTAAGGGTGCAAGAAAAGGAAAGAACTTAATTAAAAACACTATCGTATGTAGTATAAAAAGGGTCAAAATGAAGGTATAATAGAAATGATATTGGGTGAGGTTCAGTTATGGCAATTTATGCTGTCTTCAAAAAAATCAAAGCAACATTTTTAGATGTATTCCATGGTTTCTGTGAATGTCTCTATATCACATAATAACTACATAATCTCTATATCACATAATAAAACATCTGTAAATATTCACTCTTAAATTGGTAAAATAGTGCAGACCTTCCCCTCAAGGATTTGTATGTGTGTTGTTATTCAGTTGTATTCTCTCCCTATCAGAGCAGAGGTGTCTACTTGATGTCACCATGTGAAGCTTCCTCAGAAGCTGTCCAATTTTCTCCTACAGGTGGGCACTTTGACTCTGTCAGAGGGGGGCATTTAATATCAACAATACCTATAGCTCTCTTTTATGTAATCTTGACCAAGCTGATGCTTCTGCTCTGACAGGAAGGTAATACAACTAACAGAACATACGTACATCTATCAGTATTTCAGTAGAAACTGACAATAGGAAAGGGATATTGAAGAAAGCATGGAAAGCCAAACAAAGCTATGGTTTAAAGAAGATCCTAGAGATTATAGTTGAAAGGAAATTTCTGGGACCTATAGTTTTGGATTATCATGAATACTTGGGAAGTTTAGTTGATTAGCTGCGAATTACAAAGAAAACACACAATTACAAGAGACTAAGGGATTGATTTACTAAAGGCAAATAGACTGTGCACTTGCAGTTGATCCAGAGCTTAGTAAATGTGGTAAAGCTTCACTTTGCAAAAGATACCCAACCACATGGAAGGAAAATAAAAAAACAGCATTTTTACTTGCACATAATTGGATGGTGGTAGTCTAGCATGGTCTATTTGCCTTTACTAAATCAACCCCTAAACATCATGACAATTCACACTCATTTTTTAAAAATAGATATGTTTACCTGCAAGAAACGCCACTATGGTGTAATCCTGTATACACTGAATTAAATGCGTTGGAGGGATTTCAGATCTGGGAGGCTGCAGATATCCATTATATATCTCAAGTATACAGCCAAAATATATTGAAATCTTTCTCTGATCTACAAGGGGAATGTGCTTTGTCTAGACAACAGTTTTATAGGTATTTTCAACTGTGATATGCCCTGCAGGGCCAAGCTCGCCACTCCAATTTGGTGCTAATTTTCCACCCTTTACTGCGTAATACTCTACATGAACACAATAAGAAAGGCATGATTTCACAAATTTACTCTACTTTAATATCGGCCACACAGGACGTGGCTAAATTGCCCTGTAGAAATGAAAGGGAACAGGATATGGGTGATTTTGGAGGAGAGACCTGGGGGATGTGTTTGCAGTCCATACCTTCTATCTCAGTCTTGCCTTCACACAAATTGTAACAATTTTTTACTGTTGCATAGACCTATCGCACCCCATTACAGCTCCATCACTGGGGGGAGATGGGAGTCACCTATCTGCCCTAAATGTTACAGAAATGAAGGAGATCTCATTCTGTTTGGCAGGCATGGCTTGACACTCCTGGGCTTGCTCCACCTCAATTGGTTATGCATAGGTTACTGTGAAGGGTCATGCGACCCTTGGAATATTCTATATAAGTGGTTACTAATTACACCTAGGGGTTCTTATAGGTAAATTTGAGCATAGTTGACTCTGACTCGTACTCCCTATTCTCTCACATGAAGGTTGTCCTGTGTTTTCATTCCATGGGATAGCAAAATTGCATACGGTGTACAGCCTCTTGGCCGTAGCCTTTACATTTTTTTTCATTTTTTTTTTGTATTTTGTTTTGTTGATATTTTTCCTTTGCTCTGTATTTACGTGCCATTATACCTTTTGTATGTATATTCAGAAAAATCTACTCAGTTCACTTTAGATGTGGTACTGTAACCAGGTTATATTGTCTGATTATCCTAAATTACAGAATCCTATGTCATGTTTCTTGGGTACTTTACTCTTTATGTATACCAAACTTTTTGTTGGTTATTGGCACAATAAACATATTCCTGATTATAAAAAATAGGTATGTTATATTTAAGAAGTTTAGAGCCCATTTAGACCTCGGCATCCAGGAGCATTGCATAACGTTTTTTGTGCATTGACAAGCATAGCACTAAGACAGCCGATTCCAATTAAAAGGCTGGTAGTACACCCAAACGTCCAAAAAAATGGATATGTGCCATTTTTGAGAATGCAGCACATTACAGTGTGCTGCCTTGCTATGTGTTGAGGTGCTTTGCAATTGGATCTGTATTGAATTAGGGCATTAGAATGCAATTTACAGCCACACGCATTTAAAAGGCACCATAGGGCTCTACGTCATCATTGAATTTCATGCAAGTAAGGCAGCCCATTTGTTAAGATAGCTCATTCAAAATAATAGCTTGACGATGCACCAAAACATCCAAAAAAACAGACAAGCACTCATTTTGGCAATGCAGAGCATTACAATGTGGTACGTTACCACGTGCATGTACATTGGCGCTGTGTTTCCTTAGTGCGGTAGGTACTGCACTGGAAAGGTGGCACTGAGCGCAATTCATGCAGGTATGTACAATGTTTTCAGAATAGCTCTTTCATAGTTTTTGTAAATTTGTTTACATTGAGTTGCTATATCAAATTCTGATTTCCGCTCATAAGCGTTAAAGGTTAAGTATACAAAAAGACCAATATCTCAGCTTTTAATAGATGTCAATACATTGGGGTTGATTATTAAAACTGGAGAGTGCAAAATCTGGTGGAGCTTTGCATAGTAGCTAATCAGGTTCTAAGTTCAGCTTGTTCAAATAAGCTTTGAAAAAAAACCTAGAAGATGATTGGTTTCTGCAGAGCATCGCTAGATTTTGCACTTTCTAATTTTGGTAAATTCTCCCCCTATTGAGTCATGCTTCGAAAAAATCTCTGCATTGGAGTTTGCAAGTCTGCCCTGAAACACACAGTGGACATCCACTCTTAACTGCTTAACTGTTGTATTATTCATTTGTTTTATGCTATGGTGAGTTCAGCAGGCTGGAATGAAGCTCCATTGCAAAGGATCAGAGCCGCCTACCGCAGTGGCAGGGAGGTCTGACTCTTGGATTCTTAAAGTGATTGTAAAGGATATTTTTTTATTTAAAATAAAAAAGATGTTATACTTACATGCTCTGTGCAATAGTATTGCACAGAGCTGTCATTAATCTCTGCTTCTGAAGACCCCACAACGCTCTCTGCTCCTTCTTCCAAGTTGTGTGCTGAGGGTGCCCCCCCCCCCACATAGGTGCATTCCCAAGTCAGGCTATGTATGCCCATAGATTCATGCACAGCTCGGCCACACTCCTCACAGCAGCTCCTGCGGCTGCCTGTGTCTCCTGTGAGACCAGAAAGAGAAGGAACAGTGATGCAGCCAGGGACAGCCCTGGATTGTTGAGAGGTGTCAGGTAAGTGTATAGGAATGGGGGGGAGGGGGGACAGGTAGTGGGACATTTTTAACCTTAATGGTTAGAATGCACTAAGGTAAAAAATGCTTAGACTTTAGAACCACTTTAAAGCGTGTATTTTAATTATTTCTAGCCTACTTTTATTATTCTGGATGATTTTGAAGTTTGTAAACGTATTATGTTAAAATATCTATACTTTTACTTTGGTGAGTTCTGTGACACTTATTCAATATGCTTTGTGAGTAGGAATTGCTATGCAACACATTTCACAGAGCCACTGAGTTGCTGAGAGGAGGAGTTTCAGGAGGAGGAGTCAGTACAGGAATCACTTCTTGCAGGGAGCAAAGTACCATGGGATATGTAGTCTGTAGAACTCAAGAGTCACAGCAGAGGAGTATGATATATTGAATTAATGTGTGATGAATAATGAATAAAATATCTCTGCACCCTACATCAACATCCAGTTAGAGCCGCTAGCTGAAAATCAGCTTCATATATATGGGTCTGTTTGTTAGTAGTTTGTAAACCACATGGTTTAAAGGCGTTGTATGCCCTGTTTTTTTTTTTTTCATAAACATAACAAATATACCTATACTTACCTGTTCTGTGCAATTGTTGTGCACAGAGCAGCCTTGATCCACTTCTTCTGGGGTGCTCCGCTGGCACTCCAGGCCCCTCCCCTTCATCGGGTGCCCCCACAGAAAGCCACTTTCGAGGGGGGGAGGCACCCATGTGGGCTGGCTGCTAGAGTCTATTGACACAGACAGTGGTTCTCGGCCCCACCCCCCGCTCCTGCGTGTCACTGGATTTGATTGACAGCAGCGGGAGCCAATGGCTCCTGCTGCTATCAATCTGTTCAATGAGGAGAGAGACAGCGGCTGGAGCCACTGCGCTTGTGCACATCGCTGGATTAGATCGGGCTCAGGTAGGAGAAGGGGGGGGGGGTCTGGGGGGGAGCTGCAGCACAGAAGGTTTTAGAATGCATTAAGGTGAAAAACCTTGAGGCTTTACAACCACTTTAACCACTTCAGCCCCGACAGATTCTACCCCCTTCCTGACCAGAGCACTTTTTGCGATTCGGCACTGTGTCGCTTTAACTGACAATTGCGCGGTCATGCGACGTTGTACCCAGACAAAATTGACGTCCTTTTTTCCCACAAATAGCGCTTTCTTTTGGTGGTATTTGATCACCTCTGCGGTTTTTATTTTTTGCGCTATAAACAAAAAAATAGCAACAATTTTTTTTGTTCTTTTTTTATTTTTTACTTTTTGCCATAATAAATATCCCCCAAAAATATATATAAAATTTTTTTTTTTTTCCTCAGTTTAGGCCGATATGTATTATTCTACATATTTTCAGTAGAAAAAAATCGCAAGCGTATATTGATTGGTTTGCGCAAAAGCTATAGTGTCTACAAAATAGGAGATAGATTTATAGCATTTTTATTATTATTTTTTTTGCTAGTAATGGCGGCGATCTGCGATTTTTATTGTGAAATAAATAAATCGGACAATTTTGACACATTTTTGGAACCATTGGCATTAATACAGCGATCAGTGCAATTAAAAATGCATTGATTACTGTAAGAATGTCACTGGCAGTGAAGGGGTTAACACTAGGGGCCGGTGAAGGGGTTAACTGTGTTCCCTGGGAGGTGATTCTAACTGCAGGGGGAGGGACTAACTACAAGAAGTGACGGATCGTGGTTCCTAGCTAATAGGAACACACGATCTGTCACTCCTGTCAGAACAGAACAGGGAAGGGTGTGTTTACACACACTCGTCCCTGTTCTGTGTCTCCAGGTCACGATCGCTCTTGGCCGGCGGTCATCGCGACCGTCGGCCACGAGCATCGGCACCCCCGCTGTGCAGCGGGTGCGCGCGCCTGCTATCCAGACCCCGTACCACGTTGTACCGTAGCCCACGTACAGTTATGTGGTTTCGCGCAGGGGAGCCAACCTGCCGCAGTAAATCTGGGGCGGCTGGTCCGGAAGCGGTTAAAGCGTTTAACCAATAATGGAAGTTGTTTTTTCCTGTGCTTTAATCTATTAGGCATATTGGATCAATCATCCTATCTTATTGGTGATGTATTAATCTCAGTAATTTGCAGCAAGTATTCTTCACAGGAGCGAATGTTTTTTACATCTCCAACACGTAAACAGTCTGTACTTCCTAGTATCAGTATCTGAATAGTATATGGAAGGAGCAGAGTACTGATATATATTTGGAAGAACGGATTGTTGGTAAAGAGCACCCTCTACAGGTTCAGAGTGAGCAGATGTTACCAGCTGTGACCAGAAATCTTTGACAAACGCAGTAGCCTTAGGAGGGGATAAAGAATACCTCTGATGGTCTTATATTGCTGTATTATATTACTGAATAAAAAAGCTATTGTAACCTTACAGATTTTTCAGCCCTCTACAGATATGCACAAAGCAAGTAAGCTGTTAATATTTGCTTGTCTTTTGTAAATCAAAAATGAATAATTTCATCAGTCTCTCTCATACTATAAATATCTATTTTTCCCTCTTTGCAAATCTCAATAAATCCTAATTTAACAGCTCGGCTTGCTGCTCTGTGTGACGAAGCTGCCTCGCAGCAGTGCTCTGGAATCCGTACATCTTGAATAGTTGAAGCAATAATCCAACGTGTTTCTGATGGCCTGATCGTATCATTTGTCATGACTGCTCAATCTGCCTGAGTTCATTACTCCTATAATGGCAGCACAGAGGCAGAATACTGCATTCCTATGTGCGTTAAGTTGAAGGTTTGAATGACCTCATTGGACCAGGTTAGTGGACCTTGCAACCCTAAGACTCCTCCCAGCATAGATGACTAATTCTTTTCTAACCTCAGTGAAGCAATAGAATTGTCATATTTCACAGTCCTTAACGAAAGCCTATCATTTTGTATTAATTAAAAAAAAAAAGGTCTTTACCTTAAATAATAAGGAAAAGTTGAATTATATTGTTGCATGTATACTTACATATACAGTATATGTTGTATGTATACTTACAGATACAGTATATTATTAAAATGTTAAAGATGAACTCCAGGTAGACTATTAAACATGGCGCTGAGATGTGAAATGTTTTGCCATGGAAAAAGATGCATAATTCTGATCAATCTCATGAAAGATCGATGTTAAATAACCTTGTGAAAGCCAAAAATGTGAGGGACATCAATTTCAATCTATGCTAAGGGGATAGAAACACTGGGGTTGATTTACTAAAGCCTGGAGAGTGCAAAATCTAGTGCAGCTCTACAGAGAAACCAATCCATTTCCATTTTTTTTTACAAAACTTTAAAGGAGGAGTACAACCAGACCTTGCTTAGCTGCAGTTCTCCCATGGATCAGTCTGTTCTGCACTCCTGTGACCTGAAGCTCGCAGTCGGCTGATGTCACAGAGTCAGTTCAAGCTCAGGAAAGATTGCGGCCCAATAGATGGGATCTGCCCACATGCCTGGATCTGAGATGGGGGGGGGGCGGGCAGAACAGACAGCGACAGTCTGCTCTGACAGTAACCATGAGAACCGAGCGATCAGCAGTGTTTGAGCACTCGGTTCTCTGTCTTAGAGCCGGAGAGGGGACTGATGCTGCATCCACCTGGGTAAGTATGTCCAAAAAATAATAATTCCCATACTTCTCTTTTAATACGTATCAAAGATACAGTAGTGATGTGGAGGTCAGAAAGAGAAACCACTGAGCAGTGCTGGGGATCCAGGTGGCTGACACCCCTGGAACTGTTGGTATTGGAAGAAAATTCAGCAAGGGATTACTCAGCAATGATGTGGTGTTCAGCGGCACAGGCAGCCAACTATTCATTCTCTACTTTGCAGAAATGGCATTTTAAAAGATACTCGGAGTAAGTAACTGAGTGACTTAAAAAAAACAGCATTCTATAAATGCACTGGTCTGTCCAAAATAAAGTGGAATACTTTTATTTTAAACCAGGCTATTCTGTGGCCCTCTGGACGTTTCAAAGAGAACACCCGAGGCCCCCTGTATTTAGTAAGTTGACCAACACTGCTAAAGAGACTTTAGGGATAAGTCCTTATGCAGTTCCTCTTTAGTAATTATTCACATTTTTATGATGAGCAAACCATATACAAAATCTAAATACATTAAATCAAACAGAGGGCTTGGTGGTTGGGGTGCTGGCCAGATCAACCAATAAAATGTAACTCTATGTACCAATAAAATTACCGCACACCTACATTCATAATATCTATTTACTACATTTTTCAGAATTTGGTAATGCTAATTTTCTGTAATTTTTGGGTGACCTGAAACAGAGCAATTTTAGCACTTGTTGCATAAAAAATATTGAAATTAAATAATAGAAAATACTGATCTGCTTCAGGTTGTTACCTATTTAAGTGCAGGGGTGTGAAAAATAGTGGAAACAGATAACATACAGGGTTGATTTTCTAAAGATATACAGTGCTTTGAAAAAGTATTCATACCCCTTTGAGATTTTCCACATTTTGTCATGTTACAACCAAAAACGTCAATTTATTTTATGTGATAGACCAACACAAAGTAGCACATAATTGTGAAGTGGAAGGAAAATGATAAATGGTTTTCAAAACTTTTTACAAATAAATATCTGAAAAGTGTGGCGTTCATTTGTATTCACCCCCCGAGTTACCATGGGCCTCTTGGCTGCTTCTCTGATTAATCCTCTCCTTGCCCGGCCTGTCGGTTTAGGTGGACGGCCATGTCTTGGTAGGTTTGCAGTTGTGCCATACTCTTTCCATTTTCAGATGATGGATTGAACAGTGCTCAGTCAGATGTTCAAAGCTTGGGATATCTTTTTATAACCTAACTCTGCTTTAAACATCTCCACAACTTTATCCCTGACCTGTCTTGTGTGTTCCTTGGTCTTCATGATGCTGTTTGTTCACTAAGGTTCTCTAACAAACCTGTGAGGGCTTCACAGAACAGCTGTATTTAAACTGAGATTAAATTACACACAGGTGGACTCTATTTACTAATTAGGTGACTTCTGAAGGCAATTGGTTCCACTAGATTTTAGTAAGAGGTATCAGAGTAAAGGGGGCTGAATACAAATGCATGCCACTTTTTCACTTTTGTAAAAAAAATGAAAACTATAATTTTCCTTCCGCTTCACAATTATGTGCCACTTTGTGTTGGTCTATCACATAAAATCCCAAAAAATACATTTGCGTTTTTGGTTGCAACATGACAAAATGTGGAAAATTTCAAGGGGTATGAATACTTTTTCAAGGCACTGTATAGACTGTGCATTTGCACTCATTTTCCTCAGCTTAGTTAATGTGGTGAAACTTCACTTTGTAAAGAATCCCCAATCAGGTGCAAGGAAAATAAAAAAAACAGCATTTTTGCTTGCACACAATTGGATGATGGAAATCAGCAGAGCTTTAGCACAATCACAACGTTTGATTGACATTATCATTTTTTTTTGTCTTGTAATCATGGTAACTATGATAAAAACATACATAAATATAGATATGATAGTGTGATCAGCACTGAATGAGTTACTTTAATGTATGCAGGGAAGGGGAATTCTAGCCAGCAGTGATACTGAGAGTCAGTGGCACCGTTTACAAGGAAATCTTAGAAGAAGGATTTCTGAAGCCAGCTGGCACTGCAGAGTTTGTCTCAGCCAGCTCTGACCTGCAGCCCCACCTGCTGACTGCAGCAGCGGGGCTCTTCATAGCCAGGCCAGCTAATCATGATAGATTGCACCTGGCTAAGGGAATGTCAGCTCAGTGCTACCCTGAAATCCACCTATCATATGCACCATACAGAATATAGGACAGAATACTAATGGCAAATTGACCTGCCAAAGAGCAACACTGCCCTACATTTAAGCCTGACATTTACAAATAAAATATTTGTAGTGGAAATGTTCTTGGCTCTGTTAGACCATCATCGAGTCATAGTACATAGTAGAATGGGATATATCTGTTTAATATCAACCAGCACTGTTTAGATCCAAACTGACCATCTAATATAACGAACCTAAAAAAATGTGAACCCACAGTGTGGTTACATATTCTCCTTATGCCCCGTACACAAGATCAGAAATTCCGCCAGGGAAAGTCGGATGTGAGCTTTTGGTCAGAAATTCTGACCGTGTGTATGCTCCATTGGACTTTTGCTGGCAGAATTCCAGCCAGGAAAAGATTGAGAGCAGGTTCTCTATTTTTCGGTCGGAAAAAGTTCCTATCCAAAAATGCGTGCGTCTGTATGTAATTCGGACACGCAAAAAAATCACGCACACTCGGAAACAATTTGACGCATGCTCAGAAGCATTGAACTTCATTTTCTCGGCTCGTCGTAGTGTTGTACGTCACCGTCTTCTTGAGCGGAATTCCATGGGAAAAACCATCCAACCAAGTTTTTTCTGACGGAATTTCTGATCGTGTGTATGGGGCATTTGAGTATCTTTCCAAAATTGGTCTGAACTAAGAAAGAAGAAAGCTTTGCATTTGTGTTGAGACTGGGTAATTCTTTAAGGATTACTATACTATCACGGGGCACATACTGCATTAATCCAAGTTTTCCAATGTCTTCAACAAATCCTAATGTGAGCTTGTGAGGACTGAAGTAAAGAGCTGCTACCTCTGGCTTTTTTGTTCAGTTTTGGTAAAGGGGAACCTGTGCTTAAATAAATATTGACAGGCAACTTTTCTGAAAATGCTTATTGCCTGGCTGCTGATCCAACGGCTACAAAATTTCCCAAATTCATGCCCTAAAACAAGTAAAGAAATATTGAGGTTGTTTTACTATAGGCAAATAGGCTATGTGCTTTGCAAGATAATGTTTACTTAGCTTAGTGAATGTGGTGAACATTTACTGATAAATTCTCTGGAAGTCAGCAGTGCTACACCACATTCTCTAAGCAGAGAATAAAATTCCCTCAGAAAAGTGAACAGCCTATTTGTCTTTAGTAAATTAGCCCCATTGAGTAAATGAATCAGAGAGCGTTGAAGTAAGAAAAACAGAAATGACTGCTGGGCAATTTGCATTTTCCTGAGAAGGCTAGTTAAGGGCAGCCTCCACATTTCTGTCAAGGCAGGTTTTCTTTCAAACAGGTGAAAAATAACAAAGACATTTTTTTTAAAAAACTATTTGCTACAATACTCACATTCAGTCTGAAGCTGCCCCAATACGTGCCTTTAAGAGGATGGACTCCAGGGTAAAATGTGTAACCTCCACCATAGGCACTCTTAGCCGCTCACCTCAACACCAGGACCCCTAAATTTAACAAAGGGTCACATAGACTTTCCCTTAACAGGTAAATATCCTCAAGCTCAATCTCAGAGGTCCTCTTGGTGTTAGTCACACAATACACCTGGAAATTCCAATCATTATCGCTTGCATCCAGATGATCCCGGGATGGGAAAATAAACAAAGGACATATAGTGCTCTCTGCTATCAAGCATTTAATAAAGATAATAAAAAGATACACTTACAAACAGGGCACTTCCACTAAGTGGAGGAGTCATGTGAGGTCACCCGCGGCCATCTCCTTGTGTTTTTATGTATGAGTGCTCGTATGCTGGCACTTAGTGGAAGTGCCCTGTTTGTAAGTGTATGTTTTTATTATCTTTATTAAATGCTTGATAGCAGAGAGCACTGCATGTCCTTTGTTTATTTTCCAAACCTGGGATATTGGTGATCATCTGGATGCAAGCGATTCTGATGGGATTTCCAGGTGTATCGTGTGACTAACACCAGGAGGACTTCTGAGATTGAGCTTGAGGATATTTACCCATATGGTAAAGCCTATGTGACCCTTTGTTAATTCAGGGGTCCTGGTGTTGAGTTGAATGACTAAGAGTATCTATGGTGGAGGTTACACATTTTACCATGGAGTCCATCCTTTTAAAGGCACATCTTCACTTTATTTGGGATCTTGCGTGTTCATGTTATATTAACTTTTTCTAATAGCGCTGCACTATTTTGTACTTTATTAATCTGGGGTGTTGTAAATTGGCCTGGAGACTTAGAGGTGTAACTAGAACCTTCAGGGCCCTGGTGCAGGAAACCATGAAGGGTCCCCGACCTCCAACCTGGGCCCTTCCCTCCGAGCCCAGAGACCTTCCTACTGTTCCCAGGACCCTTTCCGGTCCTGCAGCGGATCCCTTAAACATATTGTGCAGTGGACCCCCTTCCTGCAGTCATGGGCCCTGCAATGGTGGTGGAACCCAGGGTCTAGTCGCAAGTGGGACCTTTGCAACCCTGGTAGTTCCACCAGTGGTGTCAGTGGGGACTGTGAATAGTGTCAGGCCATAAAGCAGCAGTGGATGTGGTCAGTAGGGCAGCTGAGGAGGAGGGCAGTATGGGGAGGGGGCTGTGTGACGGAAGGGGGCAGTATGGGGGGACAGTGTGATGGGCGGCATTGGAGGACAGTATGAGGGGGCAGTGTGAGGGGATGGGGGTAGTGGAGGACAGTATGGGGGGCAGTGTGATGGGAGGGGGTAGTGGAGGACAGTATAGGGGGGGAAGTGTGAGGGGTGGGGGGTAGTGGAGGACAGTAAGGGGGAGCAGTGTGACGGGAGGGGGGTAGCAGAGGACAGTATGGGGGGCAGTGTGACGGGGTAGTGGAGGGCAGTATAGGGGGGCAAGGTGATGGGAGGGGGGTAGGGTGGACAGTATGGGGGGGCAGTGTGACGGGAGGAGGGGAGTAGAGAATAGTATGGGGACAGTGTGACAGGAGGGGGGTAGTGGAGGACAGTATGGAGGGGGAGCAACAGTCAGTAGGACACCTGGACACACTATAACTCGCTGGGCAGTGCACTGTGTGTTCTCACTCAGGAATCTGCTGTGGCAGAGTGTTTGTGCCTTACCAGAAGCAGCTTCGGGACAGGGAGCATTTCTCATACCATGTAGCAGAAACAGCCTTCAGGCAAGAAGGAGTCCGAGCCAGAGTCGGGGTGGGGCTGGGAGGCGGAACTGGCGGTCCAAGGTATGGATGACTGCTTGCCTCTAAGCGGGACCTGGAATCTGGGGGGAGGCAGGACCTGGAATTGGGGCTGGGGGATGGAGCTGGCAGTCCAAGGTATGGGTGACTGCTTGCCTCTAAGTGGGACCTGGAATCTGGGGGGAGGCAGGACCTGGAATTGGGGCTGGGGGGGTGGAGCTGGCAGTCCAAGGTATGGATGACTGCTTGCCTCTTGCAAAATTGTGGATACAACTTGTACCAGGCTGGCGGGGCAACAGTAGATAAACCAATCTCCTCCAATCTTTCCTGGCTCCGGCAGGGCTTCCAGCGGCTGCAAGATCGGTTCTTCCATATGCCACCCCACCAACCCTCCTATCCAGGTGTAGATACATGTGACAGGGGAGCCACACAGGCCCCCTGAAGCATGAAGCCATGTCGCAATTGCGACTTTTGGGCCCCCTATAGCTATGCCCTTGTCTGGAGTGTTCAGCTGCTGTTATCATTTTTTGTTTTATGCATTCTATATATTTTGCGCTGTTTTTTTATCAATTATTGTGATTACTTCCACCTCATTTTCCTAATTTTCCACTTCACACTCTTTTTTGAGTCGAGTGATGGCCAACATCATTAATTTTACCTCCTCTGAGCCCAGACTGTCATGTACCTGTGCCCAGCTTGTGAATGAACCGCAATAAATAATCATGTAAAAAATTTTGATCCTTCTCATGTTCCTATGCCAAATGTTTAGAATGTAATCATCTGATATCATCTTATGCTTGGAGGGGTATTCAGTGCAGAGATTTCTGCACAGGTTTTTTTGGTGCAACTATTCTCATTTATTATAAATGAAAATGACTATTATAATTACCGGTATGTCTCTTCTCAAAAGGTATCTCTTTCTCTTACAACACACTATTTCTGGACTGATAACATTGTATCACTGTGGCTTTAAGATATCTGCTGGTGGCCATCTATTCTTCACAGATTTTGGCATTGTGGTTGTAATTCTGTGGTTGTCTTCCTGAAGCTTCCAACATGTGTTGCGGGCGTTGTAAGTTATCTTAGGTACAGGAATAAGTGGGTAGTCAGGTAGGAAACTTCTCACTCCACACTCTTTTCAGCAGTGGTTGGTCAGTTGTAATGTTTTTCTATGTGTGTTCTGTAGGTGAGAAGTGCAAGCTGTGGATCAACACCTGATATGAAAACTTCTGTGAAAACCTGCACAAGTTTTTCTGGTGCAACATTTTTTATGTATTAAACTTTTGGTTTTACAGTATAAGCTCATATTGCTCCTGATGCAAAAACATTATTGGTGTTAGCACTATGCTATATACTTTTATATGGTTACATTTACAAATTAATTTATGGATTGGGGGTAATAGTGAGAATGGGCATTAGCATCTAGAGGTTCAGCTGAGGATGAAAAATTAAGCGTATAGGACAGGGATAAGAAATAGTATAGGTTTAGAAGTTGTTTTTTTTTTTTTTTTTGGTCATTGCAATATTTTTGTAGCAAAAATGTATAGTCACAAACAAATGAAGGTACCCACAAGACAATATTTTTTGATGGTAATATTAGTTTGTTCTTTTGTGAGCTTTCCAAAATAGTATGAAACGTGACAAAACAAGAATTGCACTAATGTCTTGGAAATGTCCATTATCCACGTGCCCTCTGGAAGATTTACCCCCCTTCATGACTAGGCCATTTTTTGCGATACGGCACTGCATTACTTTAACTGACAATTGTGCGGACATGCGACGCTGTACCCAAACCAAACATTATGTCATTTTTTCCCCACAAATAGAGCTTTCTTTTGGTGGTATTTGATCACCATTGCGGTTTTTAGTTTTCGCCCTTTAAACAAAAAAACGACAATTTTGAAAAAAAACTATATTTTTTACGTGCTGTAAAACATATCCAATAAAAAAAAAATAATTTAATCAGTTTAGGCCATTATGTATTCTGCTACATATTTTTGGTAGAAAAATCCCAATAAGCATATAATAATTGGTTTGCGCAAAAAATAGAGCATCTACAAACTATATGGGATATTCTTATTTATTTATTTTTTACTAGTAATGGCGGTGATATAACAGGACTGCGATATTGCGGCGGACGGTCTGGGCACTAACTGACACTTTCGACACTTTTTGGGAACCAGCGACATTAATACTGTGATCAGTGCTAAAAATATGCACTGTCTCTGTACTAATGACACTGGCTGGGAAGGGGTTAAACATCAGGGGCGATCAAAGTGTTAACTGAGTGCCAGTGTTTTCTAACAGTGTGGGAGGTGCTTTTATTAGGGGAAGGTATTGATCTTTGTTGCTGCTTTGCAGGAACACAGGATCAATGCCTTCCCTACTGACAGAACGGCACTCTGCCTTGTTTACATAGGCAGATCACCGTTCCGCCTCCGTACTGAACAATCGGCGGGTGCCGATGGACATCAAGTTCACGGTACCTGCCGATCAGCTCCCGCTGAGTATAATCACAGTGAGAGCAAGCCGCCAGCGCCGCACATTTGCACCCACTATAAGGAAAACCTGGATCGCGTATATACGTGATCCGAAGCCGGGGTGCTGTCCTGTAGCAGTAAAATTGCTATAGGTGGGACCTTAAGTGATTAAAGTCTGGTTTGACCTTTTCATCAGATTTTATCTTATACTCGGCGATGTACTTGGTGCAGACATTTCTGTGCAGGTTTTTCTGGTGCAACATTTTTTATGTATTTAACATCAGAATGACTATTTTGGTCAGTATGTTACAGTATAGGCTTATATAGCTACTGATGCAAAAGCAATATTTGTGTTAGCACTATGCCTTTTATATGATTATATTTACGGATTAAGTTATGGATCGAGGGTAATGGTGAGAATGGGCTTTAGCCTAGAGGTTCAGTTGAGGGTGAAAAATTAGAGTATAGGTCAGGGATAAGAAAAAGTATAGGTTTAGAAGTTGTTGTTTTTTTATTTTTATTTTGTCATTGCAATATTTTTAGCAAAGATTTTAGACACAAACAAATTAAGGTCCCCACAAAACAATATTTTGCGATGGCAATATTAGTTTGTTGTTTTGTGAGCTTTCCAAAATAGTATGAAAGGTGACAAAACAAAAATGACATTAATAGTGTCTTGGAATGACCTGCTGTGTTAAAAATAGACCAGCACACTGATAGTGTCCGATCAATGCCTCCAATCTTAGAGGATGCCTCCTGCTGGACTTGGCAAGCCTTTCTCCTTAGTGCCACATGACTCCATTTGAGCTAACAGTCTTCAGATGTTCAGGCCTTTATGTAAAATGAAATAAAAGTCCTTTGATTTTAATGCATGATGGGAAATTTAACGCTAGTAGAGAAAGATTTGGAAAGTGAAAGTCTTTCCTGACATAACATTTTTAGTAATGGAGCATTGTAAAATAACATTTATTGTTACCATGTAATTTTCAGAGTTCATCAATGTTGTCATAATATTACTGATAACTATTTGACAGTGACAGATAGGATCAAGTGATTTGGGCTGTGGATGTACTACTGTATATAAATCTTGCTAGTTATGTTTCTTCTCAAAAGGTATCTTCTTCCCCTGAAACACGCTCCTTCTGGACTGACAGCATTGTACTGTGGCTCTGATATAAACTTTATGTCTTCTGCTGGTTGGCATCCATTCTTTATTTGATTTCTTTTTTTTTTTAAGATTTTAGGTGACAATGCATTTAACAATGTTAGAGGCCGCTACATACAGAAGAATTTAAAATGACAATATACAATACTTAAAAAATGGTTTAAAAGTAAACTAGTAGAACAGGGTCTAGAAAGGAGTTACAGTGAGCACCAGGATGGATGGCAGTCGGTTAGAAATTGATAGGTGGAGATGGAGAGGGGGAAGGCCCTAACTACCAGGTTTTAACAGATATTTCTAATCATATTTGATTTCTTTGGACGGAAAACTGAGAGATTTTGGCACCATGGTTGTAATTCTGCATTTTTTTTTGCGGGCATTGTTAGTTATCTTAGGTACAAGATTATGTGGGTAGTCCGGTAGGAAACTTCTCACTCAATACTCTTCAGCAGTGTTGGTCAGTTGTAACATTTTTAGGTGAGAAATGCAAGCTGTGGATCAACACCTGACATAAATTCTGGAAAAGATGTTTAAGTGTCTGATTAATCATTTTCTATTGTCTGCTAGATAGAGGGGATCCTGGGCTAAAGGCCCATACACACGATCGGACTTTTTGACAACAAATATGTAAATTAGCTGTTTTAAGGCAACATCCGACTGTGTGTACGCTCCATCGGACAAATTTTTTCTGTTTTCATCAGACAAATGTTGACTGTGCGAACAGACAAACTTCTGTCTGCAACAAAAGTCCGACATCGGCAAGTCCGATCGTGTGTACACAAAACCATCGGACTTTAGTACAAAGTACAAACACGCATGCTCAGAACCAGTACAAAAGATCAGACAATACAGAAGTTGACCAAAGGGTGGCGCCGGAGAATTGAACTTCCTCTTCTGAAGTGTCGTCAGTACATTGAAATGTCACTACGTTCGTGTTTGTTGCCTAAAAAGTCCTGCCATGTGTATGCATACCAAGTTCACGGCCAATGCCCTTTGTACAGAAATCCACTGAAAAGTTTGTATAAAGTCCGATCATGTGTACGAGGCTTAAGAGTAACTAGGACACTCTTGTGGAGAAACGTTTCATAGGAAACAATTTATTTTCGATTACTGAGTGTTGCAAATGCAAAGCTTAGTAAGCCTTATCTGGCAAGCTTCTAGATATTTTGGGGGGAAAAAAATCACTGTGAGCAAGCATGTATGTCCTTTAAAATTGAAGCAATTCACTGTTAGCTTATGCCATAGTTTGTAATACATTCCAAATGTCAATACACGCTCCATTTTGCTGGGTGCTTTGTTTCCTTGACAGACAATTTGTTCATTGTTTGTGTGTGGCATTGCTTGAGGAAACACTAGGCCAATAGTTTATTCTTATTATTGCTTGTTTAATGCCTCGATGAGTTGCATATACTGTATTTCCTTATGTAACAATAACAATAATACAGATCTGCAGCACATAGTGAATACTTCTCTGTCACCTGACATGGACAGGTTATAAACAATTGAGAGCAATGGTGCAGTGGTAAAAATTCCCCCAAAAAAGTAGATGACTTTTTTTTCTAGTATGATGCCTCTTTTATGCATCACCTTAAAATCATTGGGCTTATTGGTTTTGTAGACTGCCTGGAGTAAACTCCTCTTTTGTTTCATGCACCTCTGTCCTTACTACATGAGTTCCCTGTGTGAGCTGAAGTTCTTCACTTACTTGTTTTCCCAGAATAGGTATAGGATTTGTATGTGCAATAAAGGATGGTAGTACCATGATACATTATGATGCATCATGGTACAGTCTCCTTTTGTTGTTTTACCATCATTTGCTGTCTAGCATGTTCTTCATGAGTTTATTTAAAGCCTAGTAGGAACAAGTTCAGGTTTCCGTTAAGGCCTTTTGAATGTCTCCCAATTTGGGAGATTTTCTTTTACAAGCTGTCCCTCTGACAAAAGAAAGAAAGCAGTAGTTGCCAGGAAAAAAAGGCACAGACAACAAAAATAAATAAATAAAAACTGTCAAAAGGTCCAGCACCTCCTCACTTCCTTTTGTTTGTGCCTGTTGGAAATATTTCCCCATCACTTCCTGTCCTAACTGGTAAGGGGAAATCTTCCCAACAGGGAGGGCAATAAAAATCTAACAGAGGTTCTAACTGTTTCTAGCTCAACCCAAAACAAAATAAAAGGTTTTGGCTAGGGTTGGGCATTAATACCACCTTACGACATTGACCCTTATATTAAAGGTGGCTATTTTCTGAATCTCTGGGTATTTCTAAGCACCAGCTGCAGTCAGATATTGTTCATGTTCCCATCTCTTCCGTTTTTTTTTTTTTGGCAGAAAAATGTCAAATGATTTGGAGGTTTAAAGTATTCCTTGTCTAATCCAGCAACCTTTTCTAGCTGTGTTAATACCTTACTAGTAAACAGTATAATCTGAGTTTATTCACAGTTCAACCGTCCTTGCTTGCAGATGTCTGGCTGCAGATTCAAGATCAATTCTGATAAGCTGTTAGTGTTCTGAACTATTCACCATTTTCTGAGTCCAAGTAGTTTATTTAATGCCACTATACGTTTAAAGTAAAGCAACCACATAATGCTCTGTGTCTGTGATAACAGCCTTTTGTTTTGTGTTACCGGTTTACAGACTGTCATTTTATTTTCAATCTGTTCCTATAACTGTTGTTTATTATACCCATAGTTGTCTCACTTAAAGCAGAACTACACTGCATCTGAGCACCACAAACCAAAAACACTATTTAATTCTTCTATTTAATTCTATTTATTTTTTCATATTCAAAGCAAACACCCCATCTATTCATATCTCTATGCTTTATTTTGCTTAGAAATCACCTTAAAAAACACTGCTTAGCGTTTCTGGCCATGGCCATCTTCAGTAAGGGCAGATGATTCATGTAGCATTTACTTTGTGGAATTTATCTGCCCTTGGCTCAGGCATACAGGCAGGAGGGTGTACTTAGCTGAGAAGCTTCTGAAGTCTCCTGAGATGTACGGCATCATTTGCCTAGGCCTGGACACCAGGAAATAACTGAAAAAATGTAAAAAAAAAAAAAAGTTCAAAACAACCAAATGCTGTTACTAATGCTAACAGCATAAAGATTAAAAATGGTGAAAGTTGATTGAGAGAGTAAAGTTCCACTTCTTGTTAAACCCAAACTTTTTAGTTTTGGGTAGAGTGGGAAGGGTATGTGTCCCTATTGGAGCAATTTCTTTTTTTTATAGGAAATGAGAAGAAGTGTCTTGCATATACAAACAATAAATACAATGATTTCTGATAGCAAGATAAAGAGTTATACCTTCTGTTGCTTTATGTGCAACCTCTGGGGGAAATAATCTAACCTTGTTTCTTGTCCAAGTGGCACCCTTTGTGCCATGGAGGTGTGATAGGGTAAATGGGGGATGACACACAGCAGTAATTAGAACACTTGGGCAGCACAGTAGTGTAGTGGTTAGCACTCTCACCTAGCAGCAAAAAGGGTTGCTGGCTCGAATCCTGACCACGACACCATCTGCCTGGAGTTTGCATGTTCTCCCTGTGCCTGTGTGGGTTTCCTCCAGGCACTCTGGTTTCCTCCCACACTCTAAAAAGACATGCTTATAGGTTAATTGGATCCTGTCAAATTTGTATATGTATGAATGTGAGTTAGGGACCTTAGGTTGTAAGCTCCTTGAGGGTAGGGACTGATGTGAATGTAGAATGTATATGTAAAGCGCTATATAAGTACCTGAAATAGACAAATAAATGTTCTAACCCTTCTTAATTGTCTCAAAATATTAACAAAGAAAATTGTGACTGGAGATGGGTTGAGGTTCAGGCAGCCTTGCCCTATGTATTGTTAAATTCTCACACCATCTTTTATTATTATCTTATAGCAAGTCAGCATATTGCATCCAGCTATGCACTGTACTACAGGTTACTCTAGGCTTACAATTTGCAGGTTTGCAGATATTAATTATGCTGTGTTGGGACATCCAGGAAATGATGAAAAGGATAAAGATGCATGCACATGAACACACCAAGCTAGCAGATTCAGAAACAAATGAACTTTTACAGGCCATGTCACTTAAGGTGGCCATAGGATCAAAATTTGGCAAGTTCAGCAGAGACCGGATGACTTTTAATCAGTGTGTGGCTGTTTCTGTTCGAAATAGTTAAGCATCAGATGTACTTTTGAATGGAACAAGTTGTAAATCGTCAGCCTGCATTCTTTTGTTCAACCTGCAAAGAATATATTAAGGTAAAAAAAAAAAATTTCAAAAACCTTCTGTAAGCAGTTCACCCCCATACCCCCCCTCCAATAATTACCTGAGCCAGATTACAATCCAGCGATGTGCACAACATCAGAGGCTCTCTTGGCTCTCTTTCTCCCCATTGGCTCCTGCTGCTGTCAATCACAGCAAGCAAGGAGGGAGTGGGTGGCAGGGCCAAGCCGAGCTCTCTGTGTCTAATGGATACACAGAGCTGGCTTGAGAGTGAGCACACACAAGTGCCCCTATAGCAATCGGAACATCTGCAGGAGAGGATTGGGGCTGCTCTGTGCAAAACCATTGTACACAGCAGATAAGTATAATTTGTTTGTTATTTTTTTTTAATTCAAACTTTACCTTTAGTGCTCCCTGCATGCTCTCAGCACAAAGACCAAGCTGACAAAAATGGCTCTCAGTCCTGAGTCAACATTGGTACGTTTCTGATCATGTGGCCACTGTGACAGCCAATCACAGTGGTCAGGTGATCACTTATCATTCACGGTCACCCTGGGCCTAGAAGCCATGGCAGGCAGGAAGGAGTTAAGCAATGCACATAATACATTATCCTTAGTACACAATATGCACAGATTAACCACTAGACTAACAGCTAGGGGTCTGCATTCAGAATATGAAGACATAGCTCCAGGAGAGGCGAGAAACAGTCATCTTTCATAAGTATTGAGAGAATGCAGTAGAGGTTGGGAATTTTGATTTAGACTTGCATATTATGCTGCTTTGTCAAGTACTGCCATAGCCTTGCTTTACTAGTCTTGCTGACCACTCCGTAGGAATTGACTGTTCATTTTAGAAAGGGAAACAAACAAAAAAGGGAATCTACAAATCACAAGGTGTCAAAGCGAGACCTCTGATAACCTACCCACTCAGTTAAATAAAGTGGGGCTCTATGGCCAAGAACAAAATGCATATACAAAGTAGGTAGACAGACAGAGCTGCCTAAGGCTCGATTCACACAGGGGCAACACGACTTCAGCGCGACTTTGCACGGCGACTTCAACGCGGCTTCAACACGACTTCAGCGCGACTTCAGCGCGACTTTAGCAAATTACAACGCGACTTCAAGTCACCTCCAGGACAGGCGACTTCGGCTGTGGCCAATCACAGGACAATCAGCTCTCTGGGAGGGAGGGGTTTGCCTGGGCAAACAAAATTTTTTGCCTGCAAAGTCGCTTGACTTTAGAGAGAGATCCGACTTGGAGGCGACTTCCATTGATTTCTATGGTACAGGTCGCCTACCAAGTCGGATCCAAGTAGTACAGGGAGTACGCTCTGAAGTCGGAGCGACTTCAGTAGTGTCTATTAAGACGCTCCCATTCACTGTCATGTGAATGTCTTTCTGGGGCGACTTGGGGTGACTTGAGGGGCGACAAGTCGGATCCCAAGTCGTCCCAGTGTGAACCGAGCCTCAAAGTGATTGTAAATCCTTGTTTTTTTTTGTTTTAAATAACAAACATGTCATACTTACCTCCACTGTGCAGTTGGTTTTGCACGGAGTGGCCCAGATCATTTTCTTCTGGGGTCCCCCGTGGCGCTATCAGCTCCTCCTCGTATCGTATAACCCCCTAGGAGAAGCGCTCTCCCGGGGGGATACCTTGAGGGCATGCTTCCGAGTCCAGCATTTGTGTCCATAGAGGCAGAATGCAGGACTCGGCCCTGCCCCCCAGCGCTGGCGTCATTGGGTTTGATTGACAGCAGCGGGAGCCAATGGCTTTGCTGCTATCAATCTATCCACTCAAGAGCCGAGAACCCCGAGCAGAGAAGGTGAGCACGTCTCCGCCGAGGGAAAGAACAGGCTCAGGTGAGTAAAACAGGGGGGGGGGAGCTGGGGGGCCAGGCACTGACAGAAGTTTTTTGACCTTAATGCATAGAATGCATTAAGTTGAAAATACACAAGGGTTTAGGACCCCTTTAAGGACCATAACCGTGAGCCACTGGGGTATGGTAACAAAAATAAATGGCAAATACAATCTATGAAAAAAAGTATCAAACTTTAATTCTGTACAAAAAATATCAAAATAGTAAATATGAAGATAGGAACCATCCACAATTTTAGAAAGGTCCTGCCTTGCTGTCCATGAATAAAAAGATCTGAGACTTCAAAGAAATGGCATTTGATTTTGGAAAACTGAGTCTGATGGGACTTGGGTTATTACAAAACTAATATGATTGTTTTTATATCCTCCATAATCTTACTTTCCAGTAGCATGAACTGGGCTTCTGAATCTAAGAAATCAATAGGAGGCAGTATTTTTAGATGGAGTTTGGGCAGAATAAAGGTCTAGCTTAATTTGACACTCTGATTACTTCTAAGTAAAAACTTATGCTTTCCCGTTTTTACAGATTGGACGCTAACTGTGAGGTATGGAGTGAGCCTCAGAACGATAAATTGATGGACAGCCAGGAAGATAGAGACTCTGCTCCACAAGCAGCCAACACCCTTCTTATTAATGGGATTACTGGTAAGTTTATTTACAGTATCCACATTTTCCATATTAATTTACTATACAGATAAATTATATGCAGTAATCCTGGGGAACCAAACAAATTCATTGAACACTATGGTTCCAGATAAGTACCTGCAGCTTTTCTCCCGCTCCCTATACCTTTTCTAAAATATGTTTGTTTCTTTCCTCCTCACTTACATGTAAAACTACTCCAAAGTGACAGTTATGTGACCCTTATAGCCCTTTATAGTGGTTGTAAAGGCACAATGTTTTTTACCTTTATACATTCTATGCTTGAAGGTAAAAAACCTTCTATATGCAGCAGCCCCCCCAACACCCACCTGAGCCCCATCTCGATCCAGCGATGTCCACGAAAGCCTTGTTCTCCGGGGACTTGCGCTCCTGTTTGGCTTTTGGTGGGAGCCATTAGCTCCCGCTGCTGTCAATCACAGCCAGTGAGCCAATTAGGAGATGGAGGGGCAGGGCTGAGCCACGGCTCCATGTGTGAATGGACACACACACAGAGCCGCGGCTCGGGAGCCAAGGAAGGAGCCAGGAGCGCCGGAGGGGGACCCCGAGAAGAGGAGGATCTGAGCTGCTCTGTGTAAAACCACTGCACAGAGCAGGTAAGTATAACATGTTTGTTATTACAAAAAAACCCAAGAATTTAAGCACTTGCCGACCACTGCATGCCGATATACGTCGGCACAATGGCAGCAGTGGGTAAATGGGCATACCTGTACGTCCCCTTTAGGAGCCAGGGATAGCAGGCATGGCTGTGGCTGTGCCCGCGATGCCTGCCGGTCTCCCGGCGATCGTGTCACGGAGTATCAGAACGGGGAAGTGCCTATGTAAACAAGGCATTTCCCCCGTTCTGGCTTGTGTCATGACAGAGATCACCGCTCCATGTCATCGGGAGCAGTGATCGCTGTCATGTGACTTGACCATCCCTCCCACAGTTAGAATCACTTCCTAGGACACACTTAACCCCTTCATGGCTGGCCCCCAGTGGTTAACCCCTTCACTGCCAGTGTCATTTACACAGTAATCAGTGCATTTTTAGAGCACTGATCGCTGTATAAATGACAATGGTCCCAAAATAGTGTCAAAAGTGTCCGATGTGTCCGCCATATTATCGCAAGCCTGATAAAAATCACAGATCGCCGCCATTACTAATAAAAAAAAAAAATTTAAAATAAAAATGCCATAAAACTATCCCCTATTTTGTAGACGCTATAACTTTTGTGCAAACCAATCAATATACGCTTATTGCGATTTTTTTTTTACCAAAAATATGTAGTAGAATGCATATTGGCCTAAACTGAGGAAAAAAATATTTTTTTTTATATATTTTTGGGGGATATTTATTATAGCAAAATGTAAAAAATAATGTGTTTTTTTCAAAATTGTTGCTCTTTTTGTTTATAGCACAAAAAATAAAAACCACAGTGGTGATCAAATACCACCAAAAGAAAGCTCTATTTGTGGGAAAAAAAGGACGTCAATTTTGTTTGGGTGCAATGTCGCATGACTGTGCAATTGTCAGTTAAAGCGATGCACTGCCGAATCGCAAAAAGTGCTCTGGTCAGGAAGGGGGTAAAATCTTTTGGGGCAGAAGCGGTTAATATCGCTTTAATTCTTTCCTCTAGGGCGGAAAAGAACAGTGCACACATGGCAAAACTGTGATGTGTGTGTGTCACTATCCAAGCACACAAGCCACTGTGACTGTATCTCTAGTGGTCAAGAGGATTAAAAAAGGTTTGACCATGGCCTTGTGCTAGGAGGAAGGGGGTTGGATTAAGCAAGGAAGTGTTCAACCCAGAAGCACAGCAGTGTGTAGTAGGGAGTCATGTAAGAGTTCATAGCAGGGAGTAGGGGGTGAATTTGAAAGCAAAAAATGACATTCAGTAAATGTCACCAGAGGGTCTTTTGTATGATCAGGGGATGACTTGTTTTAGACTAGAATACAAAATCCCTTTAAGAACTCTGTAGTGCTACCTTTTCACAAAAGAAAAGAAAAGAAATCTCTGTTTTCCTGCCAATACAGGGTAAATAAGGCTTAGATATGACTTAGAGAACACTCCCACACATAAATAATGTCATAATGGGTGTTTGTATACTAATGTCAGATAATTATTGATCAAGCCTATATTGAAATATAATTAGTTTACACACCTAGGGGTCCTTTCACTAAAATGTAGAGGCCATTAACAATCGTTAACAGTCATTCACTTGAATGGCTGTTAACGATCATTAATGGCTTTTGCATTTTAGTGACTGCATCCAACTGTGTATTGATGTTTATATACATTTATACAGTGAGCTGCATGGGGAACAAAAGCACTAAAACATTGCATCTTTCTCCCTGTTGCAGAGCCGCATGATCCTGTAGATGATGTGAAGTCCTATGATGCTGCAGATGCTTCTGTCACATTCCCAGCCTTAACACAGAAAGAACTCCATGCCTGTCACAGAGCATTGCCACCAATCATTTCCAAAGAGCCCTGCTTGCTGGGCCCTCCTTCCCCCCTGAGGCTATCAGATACAGCTGAGCATGTTAACAGTGATCCTTCAGCTCAGGCCATATCTCTGACAACCTGTGCTACCAAGGGCCTAAGTACTTGGTCTTTGCCCAGTGAAAGTGAAAAAACGCCTTTTACCATCATGGAGCCTGGAGCTATGTCAGCTTTGACTGGTGATTGTTTGATGCAACAAAGTCGGACCTGCTTAGGATGTTACATAGAAACAAAAGATGGTGTAGACTCAGAGCCTGGTGTCAGTTTGAAAATGGGAGATATAAGTAGAGACTATGACACTTGCCCTGTTACGGACATGGGAATTCAGTGCATGAGTACCGGAGACAGCATAAAATATGGTGATCAGCTGCTTTCTGATCAGCTTTTAAGCTTTCCTGTTCATAAATCTCAAGAGGCTGATAAAAGGGATCAAGACAAATCTGACAGTGAGACAGAGGACCCTACCCAAAAGAATTATTATGAGGGTCTGCTACTGGACAAATGTAATGGGGATGAGGCTCTGCTGTCCAATCCTAACCAGGAATGGGGCTATTTTGAGTCCTTCATTAGTGAGAGTAAAATTGAACTGTTGGACCTGTGTTCCAAGAATGAGCTGTCTGTTAATTTGTTTTCAGAAGAAGATGTAGACAATTACATGTTTGATGATGATGATTCCACGCTAGGTAGCGACGTGTGCTCTTTAAAGATCAGGTATGAATCATTTCAAGATAATGTAAGAGAAAAGACAAATGCTCTACAAGAAGATGCTCAATTTAATTTCTTCCCAAGTGTCTTCACAAATTGCACCAAGAAGGAAAGCAAAGTGTCCAAGAAAAGGGTAACAGACCCTTCTCAATTCAAACTTGAAGAAGGTGGAATATGGGAAGAAGATGAGGATGAAGATGAGGAAGGAGAGAGTGAGGGCATGAAATCTACCTTGAGCAAAAGTTGTAGCAATGTGGATGTGGTGCAGTATATTAGCACAAAAAGAAGTCACTTTTTGGATTCAGTAAATTCAGCAGAGGACTCTGGAGAGTACAGTGATGACAGCTCATGCAGTGAATCTTCATATGATGTACTGGGAGACATCAAGGACTGTACCAGATATCTATCACGTGAGCATTCTCACTCCCTAATCCAGCCAAATTATGGACTAAGGGCGAAAAGAAAAGTCAGGTATAGTGATGACTACTTGTATGATATGGATTCTCTGGAGAATGAGAAGGTTGTAGAAAAGAAAGAAGGTGCACCAGATGGACCCAAAGACGAAGATGATGATGACTGGTGCCCTAAAAAGCGCAGGAAAGTTTGCAGGAAGGAGCCACCAGTCATCATTAAATACATAATCATTAATAGGTTCAAAGGAGAGAAGCACATGCTTGTCAAGCTTGGTAAGCTTAATGCAGATGAGACCACAGTTACTCTAAGTGATGACCAACTATCAAAATTTCAAAAGCTTGCACCTCTCAAGGACTATTGGGAAGAGAGAAGACGAAACACATCAGCTTTGAATGCACAAAGAAATCTTAATGGCTTAGAAAACACCATTCCACCAAGGAAGAGAAAGGGACAGCTAGCAAACCGGCATAGATTACAAAGGATACAAACTATTGAACAACCACTGGGCAGGGAGATGCTTTCTTCTTATGATCATAGACAGGCATGCAGCAGTAAACATGAAGCCAGCCTTAATGACGTGCATACATTAGCCCTAGAAACTCCAAGCTGTGTAAATGGATTACAATTGGCTGACATTGCAGAGGTTGCCCCTGTGAGGTGCAGATCTTTAGAAAGGGAGCTTAAGTGTGCAGACAGGAAAGTTATAAGGAGAATCAAGTTTAAAAGTGAAGCTAGGTTAAAATGCAAACAGCTCAAACTTGAGCAAGCAAATGCCATTAATAATACAGAACCAGTGGAAAACTTCCCCACCATGGAGAACCAGGACTCCATAACTCTTCTGAAAGAAGAAACTGTTCACAGTACACCAGACTCTTCCCATCCTTCGCAGTGCCATGCTGATAATGAAGCTAAAAATTCTCCTTTTCTGCAAACCACCTGCTCTCCTGACAAGCCATTGCCATCTGCTCACATCAGCACCAATGTACCAGTTCTCCCTGGTGGATATCTACAGACACTCTTAGATGCATCAGACTCATCTTCTGGCACTGCTATAACATACTTTGCCCCTCATCCCTTGGGGCAGCACTCAGTTAACATCATGCAGACAGACAAACAATTCAGCTCACTACAACTTGCAAAAAGCTGTGTTCTTTCTCCCCCTTCAGAATCTGAACTGCAGCAGTCACCCCATCACTTAGAAATGGAGCAGAGCTTCCCAGACATGTGGCATGGCAAACCTCCTAGCAGCCAAGCTGAGTTTATATCAAACCTAAGGGAAGTGTCCATTATATCCGGAGATTTTTCTGGTTCAGCAGCTGTATCAGGTGCAGACATCACAGCTTTGGGATACAGTCAAGTTCATCCAAACAGCACTAAACAGCTGTACCACAAAACATACTTGCAAGAAGGTCAGATTCAGCAGGAGGACTCCTATTCGACATGTCATTATAATAGTGGAGATAGCCACTATGTGCTGCAGAGGGGCACGCTTAACACAGACAATGGAAGGCTTATTAGTTTTGATTCAGTAGGCTCATTGTCAGTTAGTTCTAGTAATTACAGCTCTTTAAGTTTGAAGTCTTGTGAAAAGGATGGGGAAGATGAAATAAGTGATGATTTCTTGGCCCACTGCAGCCCCAAACTTGTAATTCAGCAAAGCATTGACGAAATCACACCACTGAAGGAGTCAACTGATCTCCTTGATATCTCCAACTTCACCCCTGACAAATTTCGTCACTCATCACTTTCAGAGATGTCTCCACCTGATACGCCCAATCTTTCTCCTCAAATCACAGGTACAGAGGTGAAATCAGTAGGAAACCTTAAACCTTTTCAGAATGGTACCCAGGCAGTGCTTAATGGATTAGAAAAGACCAAATGGAACTGTACTGTTCTTCCTTCACAAGAGCAGATTAACAGTGGCTTTACACTAAACAATCATCAGTTTCAGTTTCATATGTTTAATGATGAAGATTCAGCGCCGGATAAAAACACATGTCTGCCAGGATTTGATGAGTCTTCAGTACCCATCCATGCTATAGGCAAAGCCTCAAAATCTAAAAAGAAACTTTCTGCCACCAAAAATGCAGGTGCCAACCAAAGCTCTACTCCAAAAAGTAGCAAGAAGAAATCCCCCAAGGCTAGCAAGGGGGTAGATAAAACACAGACAAAGGCCCCCCGGCAAAATGGTTCCAAGTCATCTAAGAAAGGTAAAAATGATAAAACCCTTACTGCTTGCAGTGGATCAGATCTACTGAAAACTGCTAGTCCTGATAAGCAGACCTCAACTGACTGTATGCAGATTTTTGGGCCTGGTTCATCCAAGGCAGGGAAGCCTCCAGCTGAGTGGACGCATGATAAAGGTAACAATTCATGGCCTGATGTTAAGGGAGGAAATGGCAAGAATATAATTGATGATGATCAAAGAGAGTTTGAGGAACCTTCTAACATTCTTTCTAACATAGCTTCTGGTATGGCTGATGTACAGAGGTTTATGATGGCTTCGATTGAGCCATTTTACAGTCCTATGGGTCACAGTGACATCCCAGATGTATTACTGTCTCCCGAGTCAAACAGTCTAAAATTGAAAACATTGAAAATTTTGGCTAGTACACCACAGGATTTTAAGAAGAAAGTAAATGGCAGCTCAACGGGGGGCTCCAAGAAGTCATCCAACAAGGGCTCAGGTAAGAACAATGCTAAGTTTGGAGTTTTTGACCCAAGCTGCTCACTAAGTTATGGAGGCAACCTTCATGCAGCCTTTTTTGATAAGAACTTTGGAAATCTTGGTATTTTAACCAATACTGTACCAACCCACAAAAAGCTGTACCGTCATAAATCAACATCTAAATCACTGCGTGATGAGAACTGTAAAGGTAAAAGAATAGACCAAGCACATAAGGACCCAATGGTCACAGCTGCATTTGAGAAACTGAGGTAATGTTGCACCAAATGTTGTCTAAAATGCATTTTTTTCTTTTCTTCACTTGCAAAGCCTGCTGGTCTTTTTTTTCTTTAGTTTGCCCTAAACAATTCTTAAAAAAGGCTAAAGCTGCATGTAAGCCACTGCCTTGCAATTAAAAAGAGGCTGCGCATGTCAAATGCTAACAAGCTACCTAAAATCACTGGTTCTTGACTAGGCCGGGTTTTGCAATGACTAACAACTAAAAAAAAAAAAAAACTTCTATTTTCTGCTATCTGGCTTCTTTATTTCAGAAATACTTTTTTGTGCTTCTTTGTTTCTAATGCAAAGATTTTCTTTATCAAACACCTTGTAAAAATTTTTAAAAAAAGTTCCAGAAGGAAATATATGCATTGAAATGCCACAATGTGGAGTCTAAAGGATTCTAAACACATATACTTCGATTCATATGGTCCCACAATGTGTTCTTCAGCTCCCCCTGCTGCACATTTGAAAAATCTGCATAGGAGAATCAAAATGCATATAACTGTTTAAAGCCCCACCTGTTGTATTGAGCTGATACAAAGCATTTTTTCTCTGCAGGAATTTAAGAATACATTCAAAGTGGAAAAAAAAAACATTTTGGATTTTTGAAAAAAAAAAGACATTTTTTTTTTTTTTAACTACATTGATGTTTATGTTTTGTTTCTTTTGAATATATGCCTTGTGGTTTGTTGATCTGTTAAGTGCTGAAATCCAGGGTTTACATTGTGATGATTTGTTGAAGGGCAGCTTAATCTGGTATTCTCTGTGAAAGACTGTTTTAAAGTCATACTGTTGTACAGTAGTTAATGCACTATTACAACCCACAAACTAAATGAAATTGTGCCAAACTCTGATCTGTGACTGTACATATTTTTATTATATATAATATATAGAATCAAATATATATTACTGCATTTCATTGGTGGGTATTCTCAGTCTGGATCTGAGCCTTTTACTCTACTGCAAACATTCCAAAATAAGCATACAATGTCACCAGAATTGTAAAGCACCTAACTCACTGGGTTCTAATGATTCATCAAACTGCATTCTCAACGTAGCAAAACTAGTGCCATATTTTCTTACCTCATCTTAGTCTAATTGCTAGAAACATAATGTTTTAAAATGTCTATTATGATATCATCTATATACCCGAGGAAGACCAAAGGTGACAGAAAATCGCTTTCCCTTCTTCTTATTTTATATTATAAAAACACTTCAGCACTAAAATGCAGAGCAATATGCTGCAAGACCCCAATATTTGATGTAATCAAAAGGGGGCATAGCTAATCACAACTACTGCACAAACATTTCATTCCTGATGCCAGTATTTTAAGTAAAAATGCTTCCTAAAGGCTTCCACACAGAAGGCCTTTTCAACCAACTAACGTCCTGTAGCCTCAATGGAGAGGCCACAGGGGTTTTCAGCATTTGAGCAGGCATGTCTATCCAGACTGGTGCAATAGACAGCATACACGTTTTCAAAGTTATTCAGCGCCCAAGAAAAGAATTGTAAAATATATATATATGACTATATACTTTAGAACAAACATGCTGCAGTAGATAAAATGATAAACATACAACATATAGATTTTAATCACATTTTGATGTTTACATTTTGTTGATCTTTTGACACTTTATGTCATTGTGTATTAAAGGGAAGTACCAGTTTTACGGAAAAAAAAATAATATCCCTCCAGGTCAACATTGTATTGATTTTAGAAAACTATATAGCAGATCATCACTTGCTTTTGTTCTGCAGATATTGACATAGCCCATACAAATGCAGCTGCTGAAAAAGAGTGCTAAGTGTGGGGGTCTGCTTATTATAATCACATGAACAGTCCCAGTGTTGTCATAGAAAAAAATGAACCAGGATTCCTTTAGACGTGCAGCACCTTTGCAAATATCTTACCAAAGATAAAATACTTAGTGCAGGACATTGCTCAGGCTCTGTGAAGACTTTTGGGAAAACCAGTGAGCCAATTACAAGAGCAAGGGGGTGTAAATGATGGTAAATTCCATTTACAAACTAAGCACTGTTTCCATGGTTGCAAAGAAGGGAAATTTGATATTTTAGCAAATCATTGCTGGTTGCAGATTGAAATGTTTAATAACATTAAATTACAAAATGATTTATGTAACAATTATATATGATCCTAGTCATTTTTTTTATATTAATTACTGAAAAAGAATCTATTAAAGGAATTTACCACTGTTATAGAACAATAAATTAATAAGTAAACCCATAGGAATAATTTTACAAATACAAGTATTCCTAGGTAACCCTATTGATGAGATACTCTATAGTAAATTACATGTTAGACAGCATATTAATCGGTTGTCTGCTTTATTAACACAAAAATAAATACAGACCTGCAAATATACAGACTTCTTCAGCTACATCAGCTGTTTTTTACCAGCTAGATTGAATGTGAAGAAAAAGCTTGAGCACCACGGAGAGCTCAAATCCACTGGTGTGGGTAAAGGAAGTGGTAATTGGCAAAGGGAAGATAACATTTTTTGGTTTATTAAATCTATCCCACATGTACAGTGCCTAGAAAGTATTTATATCTCCTAAAATTTTCCACATTTCGTCATGTAACAACCAAAAACGTAAATGTATTTAATTGGGATTTTATGTGATAGACCAACACAAAGTGGCACATAACTGTGAAGTAGAAGAAAAATAATAAATGGTTTTCCAAATTTTTTACAAATAAATATGTGAAAAGTGTGGCGTGCATTTGTCTTCAGCCTCCTTTACTCTAATACCCCTAATTAAAATCTAGTGGAACTAATTGCCTTCAGAAGTCAGCTAATTAGTAAATAGAGTCCACCTGTGTGTAATTTAATCTCAGTATAAATACAGCTGTTTTGTGAAGCCCTCAGAGGTTTTTGAGATAACCTTAGTGAACAAACAGCATCATGAAGGCCAAGGAACACACCAGACAGGTCAGGGATAAAGTTGTGGAGAGGTTTAAAGCTGAGTTTGGTTATAAAAAATTATCCCAAGCTTTAAACATCTCACATAGCACTGTTCAATCCATTATCCGAAAACTAAAAGAGTATGGCACAACTGCAAACCTACCAAAACTCGGCCGTCCACCTAAACTGACAGGCCGGGCAAGGAGAGCATTATTCAGAGAAGCAGTCAAGAGGCCCATGGTAACTCTGGAGGAGCTGCAGTGATCCACAGTTCAGGTGGGAGAATCTGTCCACAGGACAACTATTAGTCGTGCACTCCACAAAACTGGTCTTTATGGAAGAGTGGCAAGAATAAATCCATTGTTGAAAGAAAGCCATAAGAAGTCCCGTTTGCAGTTTGTGAGAAACCATATGGGGACATAGCAAACATGTGGAAGACGGTGCTCTGTTCAGATGAGACCAAAATGTAACCTTTTCAGCTAGAAGCAATACACTATATGTGGTGGAAAACTAACACTGCACATCACCCTGAACACACCATCCCCACTGTAAAACATGGTGGTGGCAGCATCATGTTGTGGGGATGCTTTTCTTCAGCAAGGACAGGAAAGCTGGTCAGCGTTTATGAGAAGATGGATGGACCCAAATACAGGGCAATCTTAGAAGAAAACCTGCATATGACTTGAGACTGGGGTGGAGGTTCACCTTCCAGCAGGACAATGACCCTAAACATACAACCAGAGCTAAAATGGAATGGTTTAGATCAAAGCATATTCACGTGTTACAATGGCTCAGTCAAAGTCCAGATCTAAATCCAATTAAGAATCTGTGGCAAGACTTGAAAATTGCTGTTCACAGACGCTCTCCATCCAATCTGACAGTGCTTGAGCTATCTTGCAAAGAAGAATGGGCAAAACTTTCACTCTGTAGATGTGGAAAGCCAAAAAGACTTGCAGCTGTAATTGCAGCAAAATTTTCCGATATTTATTTGTAAAAAAATTTGAAAACCATTTATCATTTTCCTTCCACTTCACAATTATGTGCCACTTTGTGTTGGTCTATCACATAAAATCCCAATGATATACCTTTACGTTTTTTGGTTGTAACATGACAAAATGTGGAAAATTTTAAGCAGTATGAATACTTTTCCAAGGCACTGTATGTATGTGCTCTTTGATATACAAATTATACACATTACAATCTGCCCATTCAATTTTTCTGCAATCAACTTTAGATTTACCAGAGCTATGTAATATGAGGACCTGGCTATTCTATCCAATCTATCGGTATCCAGTCAAGTAGGCCCTTGCAATACATGGTTGTTGGCAGATCTAAGGGAAATTGTACAATAAAATTGTAATGTGTGTGGTGAGCTTAAAAGTATGGATCTGCCCAACAGTGCTAAGTAAGGGATATATAATGTGAATCTGTATTAAAGGGGAAAACCTAGAAAGTAAGACTAAGGCTGTATAGTAGTGTGTCAATTTATCTTCATCACACTCTCCCACCACCTCATTCTACTGCCGCAGCCTTCCAAAAGCCCAAGCAAATGCTGACATTCTGAAATACCATACTGATATGAACTTGATAGCCCAACATGGCAGTAGCCTAGCCTGGCAATTGGTCATTAAGGCTATTGTGTATTAATATTGAGAGGCTGTAAGCTGTGTTTATGTCTTTCATTCCTGTTTCCTCAAGAAACAGGCATCAGATTAAGGTGAGGGAGAGCATGGCTAACGTTCAGTTGGTGTCGGTTATCTTATGGTACTTGCTGTACAGCCTTAATCTTGTTTTATATGTTTAAATAATTGTTTGCCTTAACATAAGATTATCCATATATTAAAAACTGGCCCATTTATTACTGCATGGAAATGACCTAGTTCCAAAGCCATAAAACCCTCCATATGTCAAATGTAACCAGTAACAAATGTCTTTATTTCATTATCACTTGCTGATTGCCAGGTTTTTGATTGATCTGCGATTTAATATGAAGGATGTATATTGCACATCATATTATGTATATGCAGACTTGATGTTAACACTGAAAAGGTCTATATGTTATACTGCTTTTGTATATACAATCTGACTGTGAACTTGCCTTTCTAATTTGATAAATGTTCCTATATGCAAACTTGAATTCTATTGTTAGAGGGCCATAAAATACAAAATAGTGATAAGAACTGCTAATAACATTTGCAGATTTCATCTGTTATCCTCTGCTAATTATATGTCATGTTACTGAAGCTACCTGCAGAAGCCGACTGTGTCACAGAAAATATGTTCCAAGGTATTGACAGTTTTGTTTCAGACTGTGGACATAATAATTACTATGCCCAGATCCTTCAGATCCTTTTGACTATACTTTTTCTTCTCAAGCCGCAGGAAAATCAGGATGCTTAGCAAGTTTATGTATTGCCTATAGAGAATACAAAAATCTACGCCAAATTCCCTATAGAATATAGGCATGAAAATCTAAACAGGCGATAGTTTTTCCAACTGTCCTTATTGCAAGAATACTCCTTACTGTTCTTACAAATTATTTTCCAGTTTCCATTACTCCTCAGCCTGCAGTCCCTTGATAAGAAGAATCACCTTAGGAGTCTCTTCCAGAATTTGTTACAGCCTTGCTGATATGTTATATAAGTTTCTTTTAACAATGGCTTATCTTCACGCAATCTTGTCCTTAATTTTATTATTTTACAGGTATTTATATAGTGCCAGAAATTTACACAGCGCTTTACATAGTACTTATTCACATCGGTTTCTTCCTTTAATTTCCATGCATACTTATGCCAGGGCCAATTTATACAGGAGTCAATTAAAGAGGAGGTCCAGCCCCCCCACACCAAAAGAATTAAAAGTCAGCAGCTACAAATACTGTAGCTGCTGACTTTTAATATTAGGGCACTTACCCGTCCTGGGAGCCCATGATGTCAGCACCCCAGCTGATTTTCCAATTGGCTCTCGAGTGCTGCCTCCGTCATTCTTGGTAATGGAAACTGGCAGTGAAGCCTTTCGGCTTCACAGCTGGTTCTCTACTGCGCATGGGCAAAGCGCACTGTGCTTTCCAACTGGCGGAGGAAGGAGGAGTGGAGCTGGACTTCCTGCGGCGAGGTCTACGGCGAGGTCTCCTGGAGGTGGGGAAAACAGGTACCCACTCCCCCATCTGCCTAGAAAGATGCCAAATGTGGCATTGGAGGGTCTAGAGGGAGCAAACAAGCGGGGCTTCCCCTTTTGGGTGGAACTGCGCTTTAACCTACCACCATTTTATTGGAGTGTGGGAGGAAACCAAAGTACCAGGAGCATACCCAAAAAAGAACACAAAGGACATGCAAACCCCATGTAAGTAGTGTCCTGGTCAGGTTTTAAAACAAGGACCCCAATGCTGTAAGGTAGATGTAATAATGACTGCAATACATATGACCATTGGGGACTCCAACTAGTGTATGTGAGGCACAACCAAGTACATCTCAAGAAAATGTGTGTGCCTAAATCCATGTGGTTGACAGGTCTTAAAACCTGTTCTATATGGAGACACTAGTTGGGCCCTGCTTAGTTTGATGGCAAATAATGACAGCCTTAGTGAATTTAACCATAAGTCGGTCCTGATTTTTTAATGCAATCTGGAATTTACTTACACACAGTTGTGATTGTAATTGATAGTTTTTTTTTATCTTCTAGGCTTATTTGTATGCTTTGTAACAAGGATGGTGATATATCTCTTAATAATAGGTTTACTTGATATTTTACTGTTGACTTAATCAAAGTTGGAGGAGTCATCCACTGGACTGCATGCCAGCTATATATAGTTCTTTGTATTCCCTTTTTTGATTTATCCGTTTGAGTTCATCAGAAAAGATTTCTATAATGTATATGATTTGCGAATACTGTATGCATTCTTAAAAAGCCTCACCAGAAGAATGCATTTTTAGATAATAGGATTTAAGGAATGGGCAGAACATAGGGCTAAATTGATTATTTCAAACACATTTCATCGAAATTTGTTATTAGCAGCTTAATAACGTAGGCAATATATGGCTTACACATAAAAAATTGATGAAGCTGCAAGTCTGACAATGAACAAGAACAGCAGACTGGTTAAATCTTTGTATAATTAAAGTGGTTCTAAAGTCAAAACATGTTTTACCTTAATGCATTGTATGCAATAAAGTAAAAAATGCTCCACTAACTGTCCTAGCCCCCCCTCCACCCCCTAAACACCAAAACACCCACCTGACTCCTCTCACCGCTCCAACACAGTCCTGGCTGCAGCACCGCTCCTTCACTTCCTGGTCTCGCAGGGAACGCAGGCAGAAGCGCTGTCAATCACACTCCTGTGATAAGGGAGCAGGGGCGTGCCTTAATGGCGCAGGTGCCCCCTTAGCACACAGCTTGCTGAAGGGAAATCTGGGGGGAGAAGGCGCAGGCAGTACTAGCAGGGAACTCCAGAAGAAGAGGTAAGGGACCGTTCAATGCAAGATCATTGCACAGGTAAGTATAACATCTTTTTTATTTGAAAGCAAACAATATATATCCTTTAGTATCACTTTAAGGCATTCTACCATTGAAGTATTATTGTAAAGGTTTGATGTCACATACTGTACACTCTATAAAACTGTCTCATTTAATACTCAAAATTGTATAAACAGCATCTTGGTTTGCCCATAATGTTTCTTTGTGGCTCTGACAATGACAACTGCTAGAGTTATAATATACAGCATTATTATTACTATAATTCCTAGGAGAACTAAATATGGTCCTCTTCTTATAAATTAGGGGACATCACCATACATCGCTTAAACCTGTGACACAGACTTTGTATTTTCAATGCAATATACATATCGGGGCATTTGTGCAATGCGTACGTGTTCTCCTATGTAGACCTTCTGTGTACATCTATTGTTTACATGTGTTATTTGTACTGTAAACTTGAAACATAAAGACATATACATGCATAAAATAAGCCTACAAAGTTAACTTCAAAATAGATTTGTGATCTTGTCTGCAGTGATACTCTCTCACTTAAATGCAATACACAAAGAATGTAGGTCAATAGGTTTGGGCAACAATAGGGTACTGTATAGGAGCAAAACAACCACAATAGCTAACCTCAGGATATCAACAGCTGTAGAGACGCTGAGTCCTCGCTATACTACTTTGTTTCGTTCAGAAATAAATAAAGTATTGCATGTTCACTGGACAATATCATACGTATAATTTTGAGACAAGGGGATCCTTCAAGAATAAGATATAATGTGACTACTGTTAAATTTGTATGGGTACCTCAAATCACTTACAAAATATCATACCTGGTCAGATTTTGCTGCAAGTTAATAAGAAGCTTCAATCAGTTCTGCAGAGCTAGCGCTGTCCTCACCCGAGCCAGTTTTTCACCAGTCTTTAGGTCCCTGGTGCCGGCATGTTAACTGTGGGAAGCCGGCTGTGACACCATGCAGCTTAACAGCCGACTTCCCACTGCACATGCACAAGTCGCACTGGAGTGTCTCAGAAGGTTTCAGGCAGGGAGGGGAGGAAAATTTCCGGTTGATCTGCTGCAGTGATCCAACCCAGAAGTGGGTACCTGGTTCCCCCCCCAAAAAATGTATTTCAAATGTGGCAGAGGAGGGGAGGAGGGAGATCGGAACCTCCCCCTTTTGGGTGACGTTACCCTTTCAGTATGAATTCTCATCATGCTAGAAAATAGAATGGGTCAATAAGCACCTTAGATAATTGCGATTCATATTCAACTTTAAATTTAGCCATGCACTAGTAGAATTTCATTAGAAAACGTCTGTTTTCGAAATGTTTATTTGATTTTCCAATGGTTAGTGTGATTCATGTCATCATTTTTATCTGTACTGACAAGGAAAATTGAAGAAGAGTGGACATTTTAGTTTATTTCTTATCTAATTGAACAAAATTCTAACCATGAATGTGATTCTGCTTCAAAATTACATTCCTTTCTGTCCATCCCAGAATTAAATAGGAAAATTTGCAACATTGTCATGGCAATCAAACAAAACTTTTCAGGACTTTCATATGAAATTTGTATAGTTACTGAATGCATTATTGAATACTCTAACAATGATCTTCGTGCAAATGTTTGCATGAAAATCTAACAGTATTTGGCCAATTTAATGCAGTAGTTGCTGGAATTTAAATTCTTTATTAATTTTGGTTTGCACAGTAACAGTGTCTCTGGTACTTTCTGAACTTAAACTGGTGTCCATCCTATTCAATAGCCCTTTCTCCCCATCCACTTGGAAATTCCCCTATATAGCACAGGAGGTGGTGAGAGCTTGCTTCTGTTCTTACTACAGAAGACAACAGATTACTGTTGACTCCTTTAAAAGACTGCAAAAAGGACAAAGGAGGGTGCAAACGCCTAGTGCAGTGATGGCGAACCTTGGCACCCCAGATGTTTTGGAACCACATTTCTCATGATGCGCATGCACTCTGCAATGTAGTTGAGCAACATGGCATATGTAAGTTCCAAAACATCTGGGGTGCCAAGGTTCGCCATCACTGGCCTAGTGCATTACCACCACCATTTTTTTTCTAATTTAAAAGCCAAAAACAGTCTACTTGTTAAAAAACAAAAACATACTCACAAACATGAGAAGGTACAAGCATATCTGAACACAACTCCAGCTTAGAGAAGTGCATGAGCTCTGAGAAAAGACCTTCCAACCACAGTATTTTGGCATTTCCCTAAGCTGGAGTGGTGCTTAAATATGCTTGTACCTTCTCATGTTTGTGAGTATGTTTTTTGCTTTTACATTTATTCAAATTGGTGGTGGCAATGCACTAGGCGTTTACGCCCTTCTTTGTCCTTTTTGCAGTTTCCTTTGGAGTTTCTCCACTTATGGAGGGCATTATCGCTTTTAAGTACCACATGTACACCATTTGATGTGGAATTGAGTGAGCACTGAAGTTTTATTACATTGGTCTTATGTAATGCTATCCACTAAATGATATTCTTGAGCAATGCAACCAATCTGCAAATAGCTAGCATTACAAGGTAATAAAGGGGATTAAGAAACAAATATAATGAGCAGCCATAAGCAGCACAAATCTGTTTTAATCATTTAGATACTTCAGTTTGATTTTAGGCACCACTTCCTTTTCATCAGATCCCGCTTCTTTGCATTTTTGGAAAACATTACATTGTGAGACATGAATTAGAAATTCGAAAAATGCTTCATGCACATGTGCGCATTCACCAGTATAGCATAAACACGCTGGCATATTTTGGTGCCTGGGATGTCCTGGTGTTGCATGTAGCTGCCTGTAGACATGAATGGGTGAAGGGGGCTGTACGCAGCTATGCACCACTACTTGCGTAAAGTGGCACATGCACGCAGACATCATTTCTCAAATGCAGGTAGTTTGCATTTGGGATATTATGCCTGTGCTCATACACCACTTTAAACAAGTAGCAGTGCACAGCGGAGTACAGTTGCCTTTACTGATTTTACAGGAAGCTGTACGCAGCGCGAGGACATCCTGGGCACCAAAATACACCAGCATATTTACACTGTATGGGCAAATTCGCCCATGTACATGAGCCCTTAAAGTCAATATCTCCCACTGATTTGTAAAGCACTGTGCAAACTATTGGTGATATATAAAACCTGCATAACATTATAATGTTAATTAGTCTGATTTTTTTTTTTTTTTTTGGTAAATTGCTTATGAGAGATTTATATTTATGTAAATGATCGTTTAATTAGTGTGCACAAAATTAGGCAATACATTTGTGTGCACATTGCAGACTCTGTCGTACCTCGATGGATTCATAGGCAATCTTACTGTTGATAAAATTTTACAAATTTGTGCAGCACTAAATAATACTAATGAAACATTCAATAACATTTCAAACATATTATATGTGTTAAAGCTTACATGTTAGATCTTACCGGCTGATGTTATTAAAACAGTTCATGCTGGTATTAGCTAAACAATACCCAACTGAAAGGTTGGACAGTAGTTGTCCAATCATGATAGATCTTTCCCTAGGGTCTGTTGCCACCTTTAGGCCCACCACAGATTGTATGATCCTGTAAGTTCTGCTCATCCTTACTGAAATTGCTAAAAAAAAACGCTGCCCATTGCAACCACTGACGGCACATGTTATTCACATGTTTTCTGCTTTAATGTGTGCTCATAGAAGGGGAGAGAAACACGGGACATGGGAGATTTCCAGCATGGTCTCGGCTGACCTCATGCTCCAGATAAGTCACTTTGTACACTATACACTGGGAGAGTGTTTTCACTGGTACTAATAGTGGTCATTTTAAATGTCATACCATACAGCTATCTTTGGGCCTGCGAACAATGATTTGCATGTTGGAGCAGAGAGTATTCAAAGCTCCTGTCTACCTTTGTACTGGCAACATGAAATCAGCAAAATTACTACTGAAAGATTGGATATGTAATTAGTGGCAAATGTGTACACTAAAGAGGTTTTTTTCATATTTTTAATTGATTGTGTTTCTTTTGGGAAGGTTTTCCTTCATATCCTGTTGTATTTAAGGGATGAGAAGAAAGGTTAAATCTTTCCACGAGACCATAGGCAACAATGAAAACATGTACTGTATGTAAAGCTGGACATACATTGGGCCAGACAGCTGAATGAAATAATTGAACTGATTCCCCCATCCACGCATTTGGTATGAAACTGTAATTGTATTCTGACACAGGGAAGTCTCCCCTGTCGCCCCCATGTCAGAATACACAGATCAGTGCTGCAGCCAATCGAACTGAACATTTTCCAGCAGTCAGTTAATGAGAAGTCGATCGATAGATCAACTTCTCATAAACAGGAACAGCCATCCATGTATGGCCAGCTTTAGAATGGAGAAGGAACTATCAGTATTTTGATATTGTGTCTGTAGTGACTGGGGCTATTCCTTTTTAGCTGTGTCAGTTGGAAAGAAAGTTGTAGGAAATTTTCCCAGTTGGGACACGGACAACAGTAAAAATGTAACAAGGGTTCTAGACATTCCCCGCTTCATCATAAAGTGGTTATAAACCCCATTCATGAAATCTGATCTGGGCACACATATCTGTAGTGTCTTTCTGCTGAACCTTTCTTATCAGCAAAGTCACTTCTGACAAGTTCTCCGACACAGGAGATAACAGCAGATGAAAATTTGTATTGGGAGGGTGCTTAGAGGGAGATTAGCAGAGAGCTTGTCTATTCACAGTACAGCTCTGCATGTTCCTTTGTTCCTTTGTCTATGTGGAGGGGGGGGGGGTGTTGTCCCTTTCCTCCAATCAGCTCTTTCATCTCTGTGTATTATCTGAGGCTGTTCACTGCACTGGGTATATGTGAGGGTTTACATCCACTTTAAAGTGAATTTAAACCCCTGACATGAAATATAAACAAAACATATCCCTCTATACTGTGTACTTGTCTCAATCCAGAGCACTAAGTATAATTTCTGCCAGCTGCATTATTCTTTTGTTATCTGCATGAGTCACTTCTGACAAGTTTACTTGACACCAAGAGGTAAAAAGTTGACAGGGGAGGGATCTCCAGCACACAAGCTATGATTTTCAGCCCCAGCCCTTTTGCTGTGTGCTGTGTGTAGGGAGGGCATGTTCCTTCCCTCCGATCAGCTCTCAGAGCTGTCCTTACTGAGCACTGTAGAGTGTAACTTAAGCTCCCTGCCCTCTGCTTTCCGAAGCACATAAATGCTGTATAAATCTTGCACTTTGAATGGATGTAGAGAAGAGAAGACTGCAGATAAACATGTACAACTTATATAGGATGATTGGTTTCATCTCTGTGTATCACCTGAGGTCAGTTAATTCACACTGGGTATGTGTAAGGGTTTACAATCACTTTAAGCTAAAAAAAAAGTTTGTCTGGCGTTTCAATTTTATACTTTTTTTTGTTTGTTTATGGGGTCATTTCACATATTAATTCTACCATCAACCAATTGTTTGGTTCCTCTGTAGAAACTCTGAATGTTTTGTTTGTTGAAGCCACCTCTGTAAAAGGCACATAATCAATTGTATTTGTGCCCTCTACAAGGAGCAAAGAATCTTTCTAGTTGAACAGAAAATGTATATTTAGTTTAGGTTGAGGAGATGACAAAAGATTCATTTCCCCCCACATACAATTAGTCCTTGTTTTTTTTGTGATAACATAAGCAAAAGGTCTAACAAAAATACCATTGCAGTCTGATGAATCCTTCAGCACACACACACATTCATAAAATACAATAGTTTCAAGGCTTCCATTCTTAGCTGTTGGCAGTTGTGATAGTGCCATCTGCTGGCTGAACTGTAATAATGCAAATAACAAAAAAAAAAAAAAAAAAAAAAACATAAAATGATTCTCTAAGAAAGTAGAGATACCATAGCAACCAATCAGGTTTTATCTTTTTTTCTCGGGGAAAATAAAATGAGGAATCTGAATGGTCACTAAGGGCAAGCTGTCTACTTTTGTGGCAAAATGTTTTCTATCTTTTATATTTATAGGCCAGGATGTTAAAATTCTCACCAGTAGCCAGCCAATACAGAATAAGATAAATATACATTTTTATTTTATCAAAAAATATTACAATTTAGTTAGAAACACATTTGTAAATGTTCTCTACTTAGGCAATAAAAAAAAAAAAAAAGGACAAGGAGTATTTTTGTATGTTGTTTTTCCTACTGATGAAAAATGTTTTAATTGCTTTGTGATTTAATCTGATGCAGTAATGTCTTATAATTTGTGGGTTGTGCTTTATGTTTAAAACTTTTTCTTTTACTCAACAATATCAACATAAAGCATAGCCTTGTCTCACCCCTTCTGCTGCATTAGAGGCATAACCTCACTGCAATGAACTACAAATTCCGGAAAGAGCCAGAGTAGTAATCAGAGATAAAACTCCTTCAACTGGGAAGAAATAAGAAAATACACAAAATATTGTTCCAGTCCTTGAAAAAACTGTTTTATCTCAAAGTTGCTCATTAAAGTGAACCCTCCTTGGATGGTTCTTAGTTAAATAATACCCTGTATTCTCAGTATTATGGTTCATCCTATTTTATGTGCCAAGCTCAGTTTGTCTGTCAACTATTTTTTTTTTTTTATCTCATGCGTAGGTCAATTGACAATAGCCTTATATGTATGAGTACAATAACAGACATCGTTATCATGAAGGTGTGGAAACTTTCATATCATTACCACACAGATCTATACATGACATATGAAATAGTGGAGGTACCAACTTTCTTTCTGCATCTGGAAACTCAAGAAGCAGATGCAAACCTTTTACAACCACAATGCTGCATCTTGACAAGCACCTTACAGAGCCTACTGCCAAGTGGCCAAATAACCAGCTCTGATTTTAGCTTAATAAGAAACCCTAAGTAACAAAAATATTAGTCATTTATATCTGCTTGTACCACAGTGTGTTATTTTTTAAAAATATACTCTATACTAATGCTAGGAGGCAGGCTGCATTAAACCATCCACAACATTGTCAGTGTTAACAATCATGGGATTTCCATTAAGGCTTGGTTCATACTGGATGCCGATGCGGCTCCCAGCAGGGGTCTGGTGCATCCTGGTTCACCGTTTCAGGTCCGATTTCAGCCCGAATTTTGGGCTGAATTCGGACCTGAAATGGACCAAAAGACACATAGGGCTCCCGTACAAATTCTCACTGGAGCCGCATCGGAGCTTTGTGAACCAGCTCCATAGAGAGTCAGTCATATTTCCTGCTATTGCGAATTGGATGCGGCTATCCCGCATTCAATTCACAATAGTGTGAACCCAGCCTTAAACTGATCTATCTGCAAGTATTTTTGTGGCTGTACATGGCAGTGCCGTTGCATCTAAGGGGTAATGATCACAGCTTACTGCGTTTAAAAAAAATGGACAGTAAAGAGAACCTGATCTGACCTAAAAAAAAAAGTGCTTTAGATAACATAGTAGGCACTCAAGGGCTTAATCTCAAAAGTTGAAGCCCCATGTCTAGCCTGGAACTTGAATGTAGGGCTTCTGTGGCACATGGGAATCATGGGGATCATTTCAAAGATGAACATAGGTATTTGAAAGTTACACAAGGTGCTTCACAACTTTCAAACTGTGCTTTGGGCACTTTTTAGATCTGTCAGGTTCACCACACCAAAATGATAGAAATGGCAACATTACTTTTAGCATTGCCAGATACATTAGTAAATGCAGGCAAATATGGTCACCAAAGATGTCATATAACTGTATTGCCACATACTGTACATATATGAGAACCTCACGTATTAAGCTTCAATCTTGAGATGGAAACTGAAATTGGATATTGGGCCAGAACGCCCCCCGTTAAGTTGTAGGCAGCGCATTATTGGCTCAAATCTTTATGTTTTGGTGAGATTAGCTGCCTGTAAAAATTAATTGGGTGTGGCTGATGCTTTTTTGGAAGATCACATTCAAGTATATGCTAAGATTTATAAATGTGCTAAGATTTAGGCAAACATTGCAATGGGGTTGAGATGGAAGCGATGTCATGAACAGCTAAAACTAACCAAGTATGCAATGATTGTACAAATTTTAACTGAATTTTTTTTATAGACAATCTTTTCAAGAATAAGAAGTCTTTTAATAGGTATCTAATGAGGCCCAAATACATTTTTTACTTGCTCTGGTGATCATATATAGCTAGGATAATCATATTTCCAAGAAATTTTTAGCTTGCATGTTTTTTAGATGACCATAAACCTAATCTGTATGTCATCGACACACGTAGCACATTTCACAGGAAAACTGTTTTTTGCTAGCCCTTCAGTCAGTAAGGAAAGACTTTGCTCAGTTTTATACCAGACTTGTAGATTTATGTTTGCATCATTATTTTCCCCTTACATATTACAGGTACTGGAATCACTGATAATTAATTTCTATCCACCCTAGGAACAGTTACATTAATGAATGCAGGGTTGGGTTTATGTTTCTGCTGGCCTAGGCACTGTGGTTTGTGTTGCCCAGCCCATATATCTTATTTGAGGGACAAGAAGTTAAAGAGTTCCTTCCAAACTGCTATACCATTAGTATGTTCTTTATGAGTATGCTATAGCACGCTTCTGAAGGAACATGACGCAGATCTGTTTTGCTGTACTCTTAGCCTGTATCATCTGAATGCATCCATCGTTCATTTTGACAAGTAGTGGTTGATCTGTCCATATATACTTGCAATGGCTTCCATTACGGTTGTCGGTGTTTCAAAATGTGACACATTTGTACCTAAGATTTTTTTATAATCTGGCTCTTTAAAACTTTTTAGAGTTTATCATGAGAAGTTGCTGAGGCTATTTTAAAATACCCCACAGTACTCTCAGGTTTGATGAATCTGCATATTTTTAAATTTTTAATGTAGAAAAGGGCAGTCCAGGGCAAGCGATGTAGTTTTGTTAGTGCCAAATAACTAGTACTGAAATTGCTATAAAAAATTACACACCTTTATATCTTAAGTCATAACCTATTTAAGATGTTTTATTAAACTCAGATTTCAGTATATTGTTCAAAAATGATACATTATACCACACAAGTGCTTTAAAGAGTAAATTAATTTTAAAAAGAAATAATGTAAAAAATCAACAGCAGGAATTACCACTGAAATTATTTTTGGATATGAATGATGATTTTTTAATACATGGTATATGTCATTGGATTTTAAAGTTTGTAAATTTACCAGCTTATGCGTGCTGCTGTGTGCTTACAGTGGCCCTTCTGTCTGACCTGAAATGTGTCACAATTCAAAGGAACTCACCTGACTCCATTCATATGGCTATTCAAGACAACACAGGGTAGAATAAATCAACCAAAAATAAGAAGGGAAAAATCAAGGGTTCATCTGATATTTAATGTTTGCTATCCTTGTTTCAACATTGATGGTCTTTATGGACATCATAAAGGTTAATAATACCTTCTGACAAATTGAGTTGAGTTGTGAGTTCTGTTGAATACTTTCAGAATTACTCTGCAGGTCAGTTGATGTTGCAGCACGAAGCAAACAGCATCATTCCTCTAGCTGAAATTTTACAAGCCAGCCAATTAATCTTGGGGCTCATAGGCCATGTTGAGCAAAAAGTCTGAGACAGTATTCCACCACCCGTTTTTGTTTTTTGCTATAAAAGCATTGATAGCCAAGGTCTGCAAAACCTTTGTGAGCAAAATTGGTCTGCAATTAGATGCAAAAATCTACATTCACAGTACTTGTCAAAATCTTGGTTTTACTAAATATTTCATACTTTTATTTTATTTTTTTTACATACAACATAGTTGCATTACAATAGTTTAAAAATATATCTTGTTCCACAAAAAACAGTTTTGAAATTACAGTTGTGCTTTTGACCATCTCTAGCTCCCTAAATTAATTATCCAAACAGAAAAATGTTCAATTTACAGTATAACGTAGTATCATATATACACTACTGGCTTTCTACTCTACTACTTTTTGCCTACAGAATTTTGAATGTATTACTTCTCGATTTCTATTTCTTTGTTAAGGCATGCATATTTCTGTTGTTGTTATTATTGCTTAACCTGAGCAGTCACATAAAGGTCTGCTTCATATTGTTTCATTCAACCTCCCAGCAAAAAAGGGTTTCAGGGTGCTCGGGATGATTTTGGTTTGCAGTACCCTCTTTCAGTATTACTTAAACTATAGCAGGCCCATTATATGAATGTAACAACAAATGTTTTTGTTTCAAAATGAACTACTGCAATGTTTTTGGTTTGCCTTTCTTTTAGAATAAGCTTTATAAATATCTGTAGAATCAATTGAAGAATAATTCTTTAAGGGATCACTCGAAAACGCCTACATAAAAAACTAAAAAAAACTTGTATATTTTTAAGTGTGCCAATTTGTAATATATTTTGTAAGTGTATATTTTTCTTAGAGAAGTGCTGTGAAGTGTCTGTATGTGTGGGTATTCCTTTTCTGGCACCCAGGGGTGTTACTAAAAGGATGTATATTTAAAGGTTCCTGGTTTTAAAAACCAAAATACAAAGAAAAAAAAGTAAATTTTGTTGGAAATTTTGTAATAAAACAAATATTGTGAAAGAGTGTAGTGCTTTCGTGTAAAGATTCATTGAGAATTTTGTGAGCTCTTTGCTGTTTTATAGATTCCCTTGTAAATTATTCTTGTAAGATTTGAAGTTTTGTTGTTCTTGTTGCAAAGTTTTTCAATATTTGTGATTGATCCTGTATGGTGAAAATGTCACATTGTTAACATACTGAGTTTTGGTATATTGTTTATGGAATAAATAAAAAAAGTTCTTAATTTGATATACTTTTGTTTTAATTATTTGTCATTTTCTGTTCTATGTTTCCTAAAAGATATGAGAACAACTTTATTGTGAATTTCCTTTTGTACCTGCAAACTTAGTATGAAGTGTTTTCTCTTTGTCTCCTTCATATGGTTTTGGCTTAAGAAAGGAAAGTGGGATAGAAAAATGTCCTTTTCTTTACACCTTTGAGGCCTGCAATCTGTATATTAACATTGCCAGGTGTGGTTACCCCTGCCAAGAGAAAGAGATCCACCTTTTTTTTTAAATCAGAAAAAGAAGTTTTATTTTTTGTTTGTTAATTATGTCAAATACATAATATACAGGATAGTACATAACCTAATAGAAAATGCAATTATTGACACATATTATTTAGTCAAGTTTTGCATCAGACATTCCAAATATATGGCAGAACTTGTAGGTAGTGTACAATAATTCAGAAGTAGAAGCACGATAAGTACAATGGAGCAACCCATTTGGATGACTAAAAAAAAAAAAATGGTTTAAGTATAAAGAGAAGTAAAACATTTCAATATTTTGGACGGGGTCCGCATGCCCCCAGGTCCCTGGGGACAAGCTGCTCCCCAATATGCTATCCGACCCACCAGATTTCATGAATGCCATCACAGTTCACATTTAGGTAAGTATTCTTTTCCCACTGTTTAAATCAGTTTTTCTTAGTCATTAACATTGTAAAAGCCTATCTTTAACTAATTGATGTGGTGCTAACCCAGGTACCTCCAGCCAGGCCAAATTTGCACGGTGCATTTCTGTGCTGATATGTCAATTTTTCCCTGATTAACATTCGATTAATCCGGCTCAACCCATTGGCGCCTAGTAGGAACCCTGGGAGTTATCCAGAGTTGCGCAATTAGTTTTCAAGAAACATATAGCAGGCGAATAATCGCTGTATGTGCTGAGGGAGATAACATCTCGTCATCCAGGGCCCCCAGTAGACATATTGTAGGGTTTCTTGATATAGTGTAATCGTATACCTGAGAGATTGTGTCAAGGACTTCTTTCCAATAGCGGAAAAGTTTGGGGCACTTCCAGAGCATGTGCAGAAAGTCTCCATTGTCCCTCTGGCATTTTGGACATAGGGTTAGTCACGTACTCCCCACTTGTGGAGGCATGACAGTGTTCTGTATACCCGATGTAACAAATAAAGGTGGGAACATTTTTGAGAGGCAGACACTGAAACCAGGGGGGCAGAGGCGAGACTGAGATTCCATGTCTCTCCATCTATGATACCCACATCTTCCTCTCATTTTGCGTCTGCAAAGCAGACTGGCTGGGTCCTGAATTGTGTTGAGAAGGATGTGGTAGCATCTAGAAATCATACCTTTCTTTTCACTTTCCATTAGTATCCCTTGTATCAGTGGGTGATCTGTCAAACTAAGCTCTGTTTGTCTTGACTGTATCTGCAGTACGTGGCGCAACTGTAAATACTTGTAGAAATTGGTACGTGGTATATTAAATTCTCTATAAATGATTTAAGGGTAGTCCCATTGTATAATTGTGTAATGTATTTTATGCCCACGCTTTCCCAGTTCCCAAAGAGAGATCCACCTTTAATTTAGAACTAGGAGTGCAAACCTGGGCACACTCGTAGTTCTGAGACAACAGTGTCACTGAAAGTCTCTCATCTACATTAACAATTGGGATCATATCAAAGTGGCTCCTAAACATTTAATAATTATGACAGCCAATCATAGTGATCGCAGTTTCAGTTGTCACTTTACCTTGTATGATGAGGGGCACATTAATAGCAGCAGATGTAACTGTAATGCCCTGTACACACGATAGGATTTTCCGATGGAAAATGTGTGATAGGACCTTGTTGTCGGAAATTCCGACCCTGTGTAGGCTCCATCACACATTTTCCATAGGAATTTCCGTCACACAAAATTTGAGATCCGGTTCTCAAATTTTCCGACAACAAAATCCGTTGTTGGAAATTCCGATCGTGTGTACACAATTCCGATGCACAAAGTGCCACGCATGCTCGGAATCAAGCAAAAGAGCAGCACTGGCTATTGAATTTCATTCTTCTCGGCTCATTGTACGTCACTGCGTTCTTGACGTTCGGAATTTCCAACCAACTTTGTGTGACCGTGTGTATGCAAGACAAGTTTGAGCCAACATCCGGAAAAAATCCCATGGATTTTGTTGTCGAAAAATCCTATCGTGTGTACAGGGCATTACAGTGCAATACAGTGTAGAAACACATGAGTGAATGGAAAAAAAAAAAAAAACTTACATCTCAAGTAACCAAAATGCATTTCATGATATTTATTAAAAAGCATGCCCTGAATAAAAGTTATTTAGGTAGAAAATTAGTCTTAGGGGTCTAGTTATAAATGTTTTCACACATGATTCACACAACTTTCAACCAGAATTCACAGTAACAAAAAGTGTGTGAATACTGGGCCAAAGTTTTGTGAATCTTGTGTAAAAACATGTATACATAGGGTATTCTAGATCTTTTGTCGGCAATGTCAAAGCCCTATTAATGTCTTGTAGGGACTTAACAATATTGCCGATGGCTCTGCTAGCAGAGAGGTATTTATGGATAATGTATAGTGTTCCACTGAGCGGAGTTCTGTTCTCAGAATACTAATTGTATAACTGGGCTTGCTGTCAGAGTTATGTGATATAACCCGACATACAGCCCTCCTACCAATCCTCACATGTGACCGTAATCCTGCTGAGACTCCTGTGCTGGTGATGATGGTTGCTGTGTAACTGACATACACTGGTGTGATGACTGCTGCACCATAGAGGGTCTTCACTGGTGTGATGACCACTGCGCTGCTGAAGGTATTCACTGGTGTGATGACTATGGCGCTGCTGAAGGTATTCACTGGTGTGATGACCATGGCGCTGCTGAAGGTATTCACTGGTGTGATGACCACTGCGCTGCTGAAGGTATTCACTGGTGTGATGACCATGGCGCTGCTGAAGGTATTCACTGGTGTGATGACCATGGCGCTGCTGAAGGTATTCACTGGTGTGATGACCATTGGGCTGCTGAAGGCATTCACTGGTGTGATGATTGCTGCAGCGCTGTGTCATGGGAAAACTGCAGCTGAGAAGAATCTCTGCATCTTATTTAGTGGTAATCCCCCCTCTAGTGATCAAGAAAGGGCACTAGAGTATTACAGCGCCGGCATTACAGAAAAGTGAAAATAAAAGCCATTAGGCACAGCAGTGTCTCCTCTCCTTCATGCCCAAATACACATATAATCTTAAAGGAGGATAGGTTGTTGAAAGAAATGATCTATGCATCACACATTAGCACATTATGAAATACTTACCTTAGAACGAAGCCCTCCCAGCGGCACCCGCTCACTGCTGAGACAGCTGACATTTTCCCCCAGTGTTTCTTCCGGGTTCACAGGCTCTGGGACTGTGAGTGGCCAGAGCCACGATGACATCACTCCCATGCATGCACATGAGAGCTGTTTCTGGCATGGGCTCTGAAGGTCCGGCACTGTAAGCCGGACCTTCAGTGCACATGCACCGATGATGTCATCGGCTGCATGCACTCTGAATATCTTCTAAACTGTGCAAGTGCTTACCTGTAGGTCCAAGTGGTGTAACAGAGTTTAAAACCATTTTAACTAATTACGCCGGCTGGTTGGCTCCCCTGTGCGAATCTCCCTAGCTGTACGCCAGCCGCTTTAAGGGCTATAGAGGGCGGGGGCGCGCGGGCGCGACCCTTGAGCCGATGCGTGTGGCAGGCTGGTGAATGCTCCTCAGAGCGCCAGAACGGGGATCTGTCAATGTAAACAAACAAACAATGCAGAGAAATCCCCGTTCTGACAGGGAAGTAGAGAGAGATCTGCTGTTCCTAGTGATCAGGAACAGTGATCTCTCTCGTCCTCTAGTTAGTACACTGCCCCGACAGTTAGAGACACCTCCCTAGGGAACACTTAACCCCTTCCCTGCCAGTGACATTTATACAGTAATCAGTGGCTATTTATAGCTCTTATATGCTGTATAACTGTCAATGGTCCCAAAAAAGTGTCAACAGTGTTCGATCTGTCCGCCGCAATGTCGCAGTTCCACTAAAAATCTCTGATCACCGCCATTACTAGTAAAAAAAATGAATGATAAAAATGCTATAAATATATCCCCTATTTTGTAGATAATATAACTTTTTCGCAAACCAATCAATATACACTTATTGCGATTTTCTTTACCAAAAATATGCTGAAGAATACATATTGGCCTAAACTGATGAAGAATTTTTTTTGGGATATTTATTATAGCAAAGAGTAAAAAATATTGGGTTTTTCAAAATTGTCACTTTTTTTCTTTATAGCGCAAAAAATAAAAATCACAGAGGTGATCAAATACCACCAAAAGAAAGCTCTATTTGTGGGAAAAAAGGACGTCAGTTTTGTTTGGGTACAGCATCGCACGACGCAATTGTCAGTTAAAGCGACGCAGTGCCATATCGCAAAAAATGGTCTGGTCATTAAGGGGGAAATCTTCCGGTCCTTAAGTGGTTAATTGAGGAACACATGATTCTGAGACATTTGGGTTATACTGCCACCTACAGGAGGATTTGGATCCTGGTAAACAAAAAACACTGATCAGTCCGGTTTACACCCTCACACTTCCAGCATGCCTCCATTTTGTAACAAAGCAATACCAAGAACAAGACCATATATACAGGGCCAAGGGGCCAGTGTCGATCAATAAACTCCAAGAAAAAGATTTTATGGTGAGTACAAAAATCCTGTTTCATTTCTCATACATTGAAGGACACAGGATTCAGAAACATTTGGGGCATCCAAAAGCAATCCATCTGAGGTGTAAAGGACCCTGGGCTGGAAGCTGGCATTAGATGAGGCTTGCACAACTGCCTGGTAAATCTAGGTGAACATGTGAATAGAAGATCAGCTGGCAGCATTTCAAATCTGGGAAACAATTCCCTGATGCTGAAAAATCCAAGAAGCACTCACAGATTTAGTACAGTGTACTTTAACAGAAAAGGGTAAAAATGTGATCCTTAAAATAGAATAGGCAAAACTTTTTTTCATTTAAGATAGAGCAAGGTAGGGTTAGATTTTGTTTTTTCTGTCATCTGTGTCCCATTTCGGAGATCTCCCTTCACTTTCTGTCCCATAGCCAAACAGGAAGTGAAAGAAAATCCCTGAAAATTAAGGGAATCCCCAGGTCACAAGAACTAGTATCCCCATTGCAAGATGTTTCCTCTCTATTACTTTTCATGAATTATACTTTAAAACCTAAAACCATAGGTTTAAAAAATAAGTGGAAAGTGGAGAAGTTCCTTCTGGCCCAATAAGACTTGTCTGCAGGATTGGCTGGTTTAGAGACCCAATGTTTGTAGTTGAACTGGGCTCCTGGTTTGAGTTTGGTCTTAGAGGCTGAAGTTTGGAAATAATAAAAGGGACTCTTCTTGGCACTGGGGGGGGGGCAGGCTTCCGAGCTTAAAGCTTAGGCTTCTTCTGCTGTGGTAGATGAATACTCTTACACACAGTGACCCCTTGATAAGGGTGTCCAATTCAGCCCTGCAGATAAGTTGACCCTTGAAGGACCTGTGCAGCAGCTGCTTTTTACATGCCTACTCTGACCAAACATTTCAGCAGACATTCTCTAATCCATCTCCAAAATTGTGTAGGAAAGCCGGCATGAGCTCTAAGTGTTCTACAAAGGGGATCAGTGTGGCTGGAGTCTGGATTCCTTTATATGATTTACATCCATCCCCCCAATGTTTGACAGGCTAACGTCACAGCCATGAAAGGCTTTAATGTAAGACCTGCCAGCAAAAACAAGGTTTTTGAATGAATCTCCAAACGTTTATGTATGGGATCCATAAACACACGCACATCCTCTACAGGAATAGTCAGTGCTTTATTGGGACGCAACACTGCTGGAGCAACAGTGTGGAGGTTGCAGTATGGATTGGCTACACTTGGTGTACTGCTCTCAGTGGCTCAGTCGCTGCCTCCTGGTGTCCTCACTACCAGTTTAAAGCCCGGATCTCTGCTGGTATGGTCTCCCACTGGCAGGTGAATATTCAGACAGAGGTGCTCTCTCTCTAACTCCCTTAGTGCCAAGAGGAAGAGCTTTCCTGGGCAGTTTAATAAAAATCATTTCTTACTGCACAGTGACTTTTGGGATCTGTAGTGTAAGGAGTTAATTGGCCCCATTATATGGCTGCCATCATAAATTACAACTCCCAGTATTCTCAGCACTATGCATAGAAGACTATGGCCTTGCACTACCCCTGCTAGCCGGAGGAGAATAGTGCAGCATGACATCAGTATCTCAGTTGAGTGAATGAAGAATAAAAGGCAATGTCTACTTCTCCATATTGCTGTAGCCCAGCACCTAAATACACTGGCATTTCCTCAGTTTCTTCTACACCTTTCTTCTGGTGTTAATCTGAAAAGACAGAAAGGAAGAGGTCAAAAAATTCCAACCAGATCAGTTTTACACCTGAAAAAACTACCTGGACAGTTTGATGACATGCCAGTAGTTTATTACATTTCATAAAATAATCTATTTATTAATATGGCTGGAAAAAGTGCATAAAATGTAAGAAAACTGTAGTCGGAATGAATAATATTACTGGTGAGTGTGAAATACAGTAAATACTAGGGATTCTGTATTAAAATTAAGGCAACATTACCTTAATGCTGATTTCCTTGTGTAATAAAGGGCTTTATTCACAAACACCATGGTGATTAATAGGGCACTTATGAGCATATGATCATTACTATGTATTCAATATATCTGAATGGGAGTTTCCATTTAAAGAAGAAGTAAAAAATGTTTGTCAAATTTTGCAGGAGACCCAGTGCTTATCACACTTGTCCTTGTTCCGGTTTGAGCAGGGGTTAGGAAATGAAATGACAATTTAATTACTGTCACTGCTGGCTGTAGCTCCTCCCTAAGCTAAAGCCCAAATTATAGGACTTCCAATGTGGGTGTTACAGTCAACACTGAAGCCCCACCCCTCTACATCAGTCATCCATGTAATATTGCAACCCTCTCTGTATCTCTTCTGATACCTTACTTGTACATAAAACACTAACTTTACTGAGCCCAGGACTGCTTGATAGCCATCTACTATTTCAGAGGAGATGAATTATCATGCTACCAAAAAATGTGAATTTGTATGAAGACAGTGGATACCCAAAATCCTCAACAAGTACAGCGCTAGTAATTGGTGAAAACAGTGTGCACTCATACTGTATATGAACAATGACAAACTAAGTGCAATAAAAAAAACATATTCTGGTGTAATACCAAACATTAAATCATCTAGAAATAAATAAAAAGTAATAAAAATGTGTCCATATAAATAACAGAATATTTAAACAGTCCCCATAAAAGTTCACTGGATATATTAAAAAATAATTTTCCCAGGAGAACTGGGCTGACTTTTCAGTCGATTACTGGCTCTTTAGTAAGCACGGGCTGCATCTTAATGGAGAGACACAGATCTGTTGGGAATAAAGATGGCCAAGAAGTTAAAGGGGCTTTTAAAACTAGATGTTGGGTGGGTGGGGGTTCAGAGAAAGTGATAGCTGGCAGTGAGCATAAGACAGAGGGGAATAGTGGAGGCACTAGTAATAATATATCCATGATACCTAATCCCGGGGTTAATGAGTTACCAAATCAAAAACGAAGCCCGAGATTTCATATGGAGAAAATAATATGCACCAGTACAAAACTCAGGGAATTGTTCACAAATGCCAGGAGCCTAGTCAATAAAATGGAGGAACTGGAACTGATATTACACGAGGAGGATGTGGACTTCATGAGAATAACAGGAACTTGGTTTGACAGTTCACATAACTGGCTGGCAAACATCCAGGGGTATTCCTTTTATCGGATGGACAGGGAGGGTAGAAGAGGGGGAGGGGTGTGAGCATAAGTTCGGGCCGAACTTTCACTGTTTGGACGTTCGACGAACAGCCGAACAAACAAGTCGTCAACCATTTGTTCGGCCCCCCGAACCAATCACAATGCATTGCGGTTCTGAACAGTGCATTGCAAGCCCTGATTGGCTGAAGCAGTGAAAGCTTCAGCCAGTCAGGGCACAGAACACTGTCAGAGTCATGATTGGACATGAAGACATCAAGACTTTATCCAATCATGGCTCATTCCCACCCCACAGTATAAAAGTATTCTTTCAATGGCAGGCATTTTCAGTGTGATTTCGGCATGGAGAGAGAGGGCTAGAACAGGGCTCTGTTCAGTGTTAGTGTGCTATACTGTGCTATTTTGCTTCAATTGTCAGTGTAGAATATTAGTTTAGTGTCAGTCTAGGGATAGTGTGAGTGTAGTGAGGAGGACCATCATTCAGATTTGCATAGTGTACAGCTAGAGTAGGGACAGCTCAGATAGTTTCACTCTAGTGTAGTGAGACCGTGTCATTCATACATACATTAGTGTAGAGTAGGGACAGCTCAGATAGTTTCAGTGTAGTGTAGTGAGACCGTGTCAGTAATCTTTACATTAGTGTATAGCTAGAGTAGGGACAGTTCAGATAGCATCAGTGTAGTGACGGTTGAACACCGTCTATTTGATTGTGTTACTGCCAGTTTAACACCATTTACTTCTGTGTGCGTTATTGCCAGTTTAACGCCATATAGTTTTGTGCAGTGGCGGCTGGTGAAGTTTTAGGATGGGGGGTGCCAGACCCCGCCCTTCCTTTTTGACCACTCCCACTTGGTGAAAATAGGTGTGGTTTCACCAAAATAGTGGGTGTGACTTAAAGGGGTGTGGCTATAAGGGGTGTGGTTAGCATCTGAGATAAACGAGGGATGGAGGGAGAGGGAGGGAGAGAGAAAGAAATGGAGGGACAGAAGGCCCAGATTCTACACAACAATAGAAATATTTATATTCCAGAAAGTTTAACAATCAGCAGATAAAGATATTCCAAACACCTGGTGTTATCGCTTCAATCATCCATGGCTGTTATGGTGTTAGGATGATTGAACAAAAAGTATAATTGATTCGACGCGTCGACCATGACGGTTGAATCCACACCTGTATCGAATATTATCAGTGAGTAACGAACAAAATGTATAGTTGTTTCGGCGTGTCGAATATTACCTTACAAAAAACACATCTACGTCCAAAAGGATACAGGACATATCAGCAATCAAGACTCTCCCACTATTAGAGAGGATCACGTCGGCCAAGATGTCCCCGGAAGTAAGAAAAACAACCGAAAGGACAAAAATTAATCTAAAAAATATATATAAAACAACATTGCAGGAGATAGACTACATGCGTAGTGCTGCATGTAATAAAATGTTTAATTGTATAGGTCCTATTTGAAATATTGGAACTAAACTCTACATTTTTTTTCGTATTATTACTATTACAATGGCAGACACGACATCTATCGCATTTAAAATACCCAACAAGTTTGTGAAAAAAGAAGGTCTGGCCGGGGCATCTAATATGTTCTGTACCACTCTATCTTTGATGGAAGGGACACCTCTATAGACAACTTGAGGCCTTGGTGGGAGTAATGGTGCAAAAACGTTATCGTTAGGAAGACTATGCCAATGTCGTTGGATAATGCATTTAACTGCATAATTTTGGAAAGAATAGAAGGTAATGAATGGCATTTCAAATTTACCATGATCTACAGCCCCCAAACCTTCTTCCAACAAAGAATTCCAGTCTTTTATTATTACTTCCTCTATAACTTTATGTAAACCTTCAGGGTCATACCCCTTCTCTACAAATCTTCCCAATTGAAGTGTAAACTGACAGTTAAAATCTTCAATTTTAGTACAATTTCTCTTTATTCTAAGGACATGGCTTTTTGGGATCCCATCGAACCATGCTTTGTGATGGCAGCTACCCTTAGGCATGTAGGCATTTCTATCTGTGGTCTCGAAAAAAGTGGAGGTGACCAATTTTCCCTCCCTAATGTCAGGGCCGTCTTTACTATTGATTGGGCCCTGGGCAAAAAAAATTCTTGGGCCCCCCATGCAAATTGTCTCTCCGCCCCAACATTCGAAAAAACAAAACAAACACATAAACGTATGTATTGCATTGTATTCTACTTGTACTGTCTGCCCTCATGTTGTAAAGCGCTGCACAAACTGTTGGCGCTATATAAATCCTGTATAATAATAATAATGATGGGGGGAAGAGATAGAGAAGTCCAGGATGATGGGTGGGGGGGAGATATGGGAGTCCAGGATGATTGGGGGGGGGAGAGATGGGGGAGTTCAAGATAATGGGGGAAGGGGGGAGATAGGAGTCCAGGATGACACACGGGGATTGGGGGGTGTACTTTGAGGTGTTTGTATCATACAGGGCACAGAAAAAAATCAGCACAAGGGGCAGTACTTGCATATCCTCCTCCCTCCCGCAAAGTAACTATCTATTGGTCACCTCTGCACATCACTTTGCTTACCTCTGCTTCCTCATCCACAGCTCACTTCTGTATTCCCTGTCTATCTCTGTCCCCCCCCCCCATACACAGCTCACCTCTGTACCCCTCTATCCACAGCTCACCTCTGTACCCCTCTATCCACAGCTCACCTCTGTACCCCTCTATCCACAGCTCACCTCTGTACCCCTCTATCCACAGCTCACCTCTGTACCCCTCTATCCACAGCTCACCTCTGTACCCCCTGTCTACCTCTCCCCCCCCCCCCATCCACAGCTCACTTCTGTATCCCCCATCCACCTCTGTACCCCCCCCCCCATGTCCACCTCTATATCTTTCCATCCACCTTTGTACCCCACATCCACCTCTGTGTTCAGCTCTGTACCCCCATCCACGTTCACTTCTTTATCTTTCCGTCCACCTCTGTACCCCCCCCATGTCCACCTTTGTACCCCCTATCCACCTCTGTAGTACCCCCCATCCATGTTCACCTCTGTACCCCCCCACCGCCTCTGTTCACCTCCATACCCCCATGTCCATCTCTGTACCCCCCATGTCCATCTCTGTACCCCCCATGTCCATCTCTGTACCCCCCCCCATGTCCACCTCTGTACCTACCATGTCTTCTCACTTCTGTACCCCCCATGTCCACCTCTGTACCCCCCATGTCCATCTCTGTACCCCCCATGTCCACCTCTGTACCCCCCATGTCCATCTCTGTACCCCCCATGTCCACCTCTGTACCCCCCATGTCCATCTCTGTACCCCTTCCACCTCTGTACCCCCCATGTCCACCTCTGTACCCCCCATGTCCACCTCTGTACCCCCCATGTCCATCCCTGTACCCCCCCATGTCCACCCCTGTACCCCCCATGTCCATCTCTGTACCCTCCATGTCCATCTCTGTACCCCCCATGTCCACCTCTGTACCCCCCATGTCCATCTCTGTACCCCCCCATGTCCACCTCTGTACCCCCCATGTCCACCTCTGTACCCCCCCATGTCCACCTCTGTACCCCCCATGTCCACCTCTCTACCCCCCATGTCCATGTCCACCTCTGCACCCCCCCATGTCCACCCCTGTACCCCCCCATGTCCATCTCTGTACCCCCCATGTCCATCTCTGTACCCCCATGTCCATCTCTGTACCCCCATGTCCATCTCTGTACCCCCCATGTCCATCTCTGTACCCCCATGTCCATCTCTGTACCCCCCCATGTCCACCTCTGTACCCTCCATGTCCACCTCTGTACCCCCCATGTCCATCTCTGTACCCCCCATGTCCACCTCTGTACCCCCCCCTATGTCCACCTCTGTACCTACCATGTCTTCTCACTTCTGTACCCCCCATGTCCACCTCTGTACCCCCCCCATGTCCACCTCTGTACCCCCCCCCATGTCCACCTCTGTACCCCCCCCATGTCCACCTCTGTACCTACCATGTCTTCTCACTTCTGTACCCCCCATGTCCACCTCTGTATCCCCCATGTCCATCTCTGTACCCCCCATGTCCACCTCTGTACCCCCCCATGTCCACCTCTGTACCCCCCCTCATGTCCACCTCTGTACCCCCCCTATGTCCACCTCTGTACCTACCATGTCTTCTCACTTCTGTACCCCCCATGTCCACCTCTGTACCCCCCATGTCCATCTCTGTACCCCCCCATGTCCACCTCTGTACCCCCCCTCATGTCCACCTCTGTACCCCCCCATGTCCACCTCTGTACCCCCCATGTCCACCTCTGTACCCCCCCATGTCCACCTCTGTACCCCCCCCCCATGTCCACCTCTGTACCCCCCATGTCCACCTCTGTACCCCCCCATGTCCACCTCTGTACCCCCCCTCATGTCCACCTCTGTACCCCCCCCTATGTCCACCTCTGTACCTACCATGTCTTCTCACTTCTGTACCCCCCATGTCCACCTCTGTACCAGCAATTCTCTGCAGTCTGAACAAATGAATCCTCTTCCCCTTCTCTTCACCTTGTTCTTTCTTACCTGATCACACGGCGGAACACAGTCCCAGCCTATCAGACCCAGCACACAGCCAGAAAACTTCACTCGGCTGTGTGCTACACAGGTCTGCCAGGCGGGGGTGGGGGCGGGAGGAACACAGAGCGCCGCTCTCGCTCTGTCATTGACTAGGGTCCGCAGCTCCTGACAGAGGGAGAAGCGGGACGAGCGGGCTCAAACACATGAAGCCCGCAGCTGTCCCGCTCTCCTGTATAATGAATGTAGCCGCTTGGGAGAGCAGGGGGGATCGGCTCCCCCCGCTACTCCGCAAAAACTGCGGGCAGCGCAGGGCTTAAGTGGCAGCTGCTTTGGGCCCCACAGCAATGACAGGGCCCAGGGCAGCTGCCCCTTTTGCCCTGCGTTAAAGACGGCCCTGCCTAATGTCAAGATCCAGGAAGTGTATATTAGTTTGGCTACTTTCATAATTCATAAATCTTTATGCATCTTCAGAAGATAGCACATAATAGTCTAGGGAATGATGGTACCAGAAATAGTTTCTGGTTGATGATATCCTGTTGAAAGCCCCTATTGACAATTTTAGTCAGTTCCTTCTGGAACTCAAGGCCAAGATCCCTTCCCAAAGGGATATATGTATCACGATCATTAAGAATTTTAGTAATTTCACCAACATATGCCTCTTTATCCAAAACTACAACCCCCCTCTTATCTGCCGGTATTATAACAAGATCCCTGTGGTCACAGAGTTGTTGTAGACCCTCTTCCAGTTTTGATTGCATCTTAGTATTTTTAACTTTTATTTTTTTAAGATCTTTAAGAACAATGTCACGAAAAACCCTCGCCGAAAAGGGCATCCCTGCCGGGGGATTAAATAGTGACGCATTCCGAAGATTCAAGGATTGTATATCTGTTTACACAATCCTCCCCTCTTTGATGAGATTTGATGCAATATACCTCTTTATATTGACTTTACAAATGTACTTCTGTACATGAGTTGTTTTGGGGGAGCGAATTTACGTCCCTCGTCCAACGGTGCTTTTTACTGTCAGCCAAGGGTTTGGAACAGAGATAAATAGAAAATTCCTTTCCCCTACATTCTTTTGCTTTATCTTTTTTTAGTCTCCTCCCCCCTCTGGTCCTTCTCTTTGGTTTTCTAATTCTCTTTGCTAATGGCCCTGATGGGGAAAATCCTCATAAGGGGGTCTATTTGAGGGGCCCTGTGCATAGGGACGGTTAGAGGTACCTGATTCATCGTGAGCTGGTCTCGATGCCAGACCACGTTTGTTCACAGCATTCCTTAACCACTTGACCACTGGGCACTTAAACCCCCTTCCTAACCAGATCAATTTGCAGCTTTCGGTGCTCTCACATTTTGAATGACAATTACTCAGTCATACAACACTGTACCCATATGAAATTTTTGTCCTTTTTTTCACACAAATAGAGCTTTCTTTTGATGGTATTTAATCACAGTTGGGTTTTTTATTTTTTGCGCTATAAAAGAAAAAAGACTGAAAATTTTGTAAAAAAAATGATTTTCTTCTTTGTTTCTGTTATAAAATTTAGCAAATGAGTACCGTATTTATCGGCGTATAACACGCGCCGGCGTATAACACGCACCCAAGTTAAGGAGGGAATTTTAAGGAAAAAAACTTTTAGGAGTAAAGTTTAAGGAAGAAAAACTTACATTAAAATGCCCATCAATGCAGCGTTATCGGTGTCCATCTGCAGCCTTGTCAGTGTCAGTGCAGCCTTGCCCCAGTGTCCATTGCAGCCTTGTCAGTGCAGCCTTGTCAGTGCAGCTTTGCCCCAGTGCAGAATTGTCAGTGCAGCCTTGCCCAGTGTCCATTGCAGCCTTGTCAGTGCAGCTTTGCCCCAGTGCAGCCTTGTCAGTGCAGATATGTCAGTGCAGCCATGTCAGTGCAGCTTTGCCCCAGTGCAGCCTTGTCAGTGCAGATATGTCAGTGCAGCCATGTCAGTGCAGCCATGTCAGTGCAGCCATGTCAGTGCAGCTTTTCTCCAGTGCAGCCTTGCCCCAGTGCAGCTTTGCCCCCATGCAGCCTTGCCCCAGTGCAGCCTTGCCCCCCCGTGCAGCCTTGCCCCCCCGTGCAGCCTTGCCCCCGTGCAGCTTTGTGGGATCGCCGCGATCCCTGCCGTCATACACAGCCCTGTGTAAATTTAAATATGGCGCCGAGACTGCAGGGACTCGGCGGAGCGCTGATACACATAGCCGAGAGTCCTCGGGTTTTCTCGGCGCCGCTTACAGTCCCGCCCAGTTCTGCCCTATGGGCGGGACTGTAAGCGGCGCAGAGAAAACCCGAGGACTCTCGGCTATGTGTAGCTCCGCTCCGCCGAGTCCCTGCAGTCTCGGCGCCGTATTTGAATTTCCACACGGCTGTGTATGTCGGCGCCGATCGCGGCAATTGCCGCGATCGCTCCGATCACACACAATTGGGGGGGGGGAATCGGCCTATAACACGCACCCACGATTTTCCCCTGATTTTCAGGGGAAAAAAGTGCGTGTTATATGCCGATAAATACGGTAATTTTTCTTTATAAATTTTGGCCAAAATTTATACTGCTACATATCTTTGGTAAAAATAAGTACAAATTGGTGTATATTATTTGGTCTTTGTGAAAGTTATAGAGTCCACAAGCTATGGTGTCAATATCTGAAAATTGATCACACCTGAAGTACTGATGGCCTATCTTATTTTTTTGAGACCCTAACATGCCAGAAAAGTACAAATACCCCACAAATGACCCCTTTTTGGAAAGAAGACATTCTAAAGTATTTAGAAAGATGCATGGTGAGTTTTTTGAAGTTGTCATTTTTTCCCACAATTCTTTGCAAAATCAAGATTTTTTTTTCTTTTTTTTCACAAAATTGTCATATTATAGCAGGTTATTTCTCACACACAGCATATGCATACCACAAATGACACCCAAAAACACATTCTGCTATTACTCCTGAGTATGGCGATACCACATGTGTGAGACTTTTACACAGCGTGGCCACATACAGAGGCCCAACATGCAGAGAGCACCTTCAGGCGTTCTGGAGCACCCAGGCCAATTCTGACATTTCTCTCCTATATGTAAAAATCATCATTTATGTGCTAGAAATGTATATAGAACCCCAAAACATTATATGTGTTTTTTTAGCAAAGACCCTAGAGAATACAATGGCAGTCGTTGCAACTTTTTATCTCGCACAGTATTTGCGCAGCATTTTTTCAAACGCGTTTTTTTGGGAAAAAAAACAGTTTTGTGCTTAAAAAAAAAACAGTAAAGTTAGCCCAATGTTTTAGCATAATGTGAAAGATGAAGTTATGCCAAGTAAATAGATACCTAACATGTCACCCTTCAAAATTGCACACGCTCGTGGAATGGCGCCAAACTTTGCTACTTAAAAATCCCCATAGCCGACGCTATAACATTTTTTTACTGGTTACATGTTTTGAGTTATAGAGGAAGTCTAGGGCCAAAATTATTGCTCTTGCTCTAACGTTCACAGTGATACCTCACATGTGTGGTTTGAACACCGTTTTCATATGTGGGCAGGACTTATGTATGCATTTTCTTCTGCATACCCCCCTGTCCATGGGGACAGGGGCGCTTTAAAAAAAAAAATTTTATTGTTCATTTTACTTTACTTATTTTATTTTGACACGTTTTTCCAAAAAATACATTTTTGATCACTTTTATTCCTATTACAAGGAATGTAAACATCCCTTGTAATAGGAATATGGCATGGCAGGTCCTCTTTACAGTGAGATAGGGGGTCAATAAGACCCCACATCTTGACTCTAGGCTGGGAAGCCTGAAATAAAAAAAAATAAAAAAGCGATCCTGGCTTTGATCGTAGCGGTGAGTCGGTAGAAGCACCGGAGGGCGGTGGGAGGGGGGGACGTCCTGTCTCGCCTCCTGTAAGAACGATCAAGCAATGGAACAGCCCCTATGATCATTCTTATGGTGTAGGGAATCGCTGGCTGAAAAAGATGATATCTGAATGATGCCTGTAGCTGCAGGAATCATTCAGATATTCCCACACAAATTCAAGGATGTCATATGACGGCGGGCGGGAAGTGGTTAAAACGCTTTTTTTTTTTTTAACACAAAGTTGTCAATTTATACAATATTTCTAACACATAGCATGTACATACCAAAAATGACACCCAAAAATAGATTCTCCTACTCCTCCTGAGTACAGCGATACCACATGTGTGAGACTTCCACAGCCTGGCCACATACAGAGGCCGAGTACAGCCGAGTATGGCTGAGCATGGCAGAGTATGGCCGAGTATGGCAGGGTATTGCAGGGTATCGCCAAGTATGACTGGGTATGGCTGGGTATGGCAGAGTATGGCTGGGTATCACCGAGTATTGCAGAGTATGGCTGGGTATGGCAGAGTATGGCTGGGTATGGCAAAGTATGGCTGGGTATGGCTGGGTATTGCAGAGTATGGCAGGGTATTGCAGAGTATGGCATGGTAATGCAGAGTATGGCAGGGTAATGCAGAGTATGGCAGGGTATGGCAGAGTATTGCAGGGTATTGCAGAGTATGGCAGGGTATTACAGAGTATTGCAGAGTATTGCAGGGTATTGCGGGGTATTGCGGGGTATTGCATGGTATGGCAGGGTATTGCAGGGTATTGCAGAGTATTGCAGGGTATTGCAGGGTATTGCGGGGTATTGCATGGTATTGCAGGGTATTGCAGGGTATGGCAGGGTATGGCAGAGTATTGCAGAGTATTGCAGAGTATGGCAGGGTATTGCAGGGTATTGCAGAGTATTGCAGGGTATGGCCAGGGCCGGATTTCCCACAATGCCACCAAGGCCAGGCCTCGGGGCAGCAGTGGTGCAGGGGCGGCACCGTTCTCGTGGTGACTTCTTGACTTTCGTGGCCGCCCCCCTTTTGGGCTGCCCGTTAAAGTCTGTTACGGGCACCGGTGCCCGTAAAAAAGGTGGCCGCAAGCTGACCACGCAACTGCGCATGCGTTGTTCCGAAGTCGGCCACGCTCGGGAAAGCTCATACGCGCTCGGCCGGGCGGTGCATGCGCAGTAACGTGATTGCGCCGCCCGGCGTCATTTTTGAAAAGATCGAGAGTCTAGACCACGGCGGCTGGTGACTGTGCACTGCACTCGTCATAGGCAAAACCGCGGAGGAGCCGAGCAGCCGGTGACAGTGAGGAGGACACTGAGGAGGAGGAGGAGAGTGAAGCTGGGGGGGGTATCCATAGTAAAAAAGGGGACAGAGAGAGAGAGAGGAGGATGTTACTGGGAGCCCCGGGAGGCAGAAGCCATGCCATGCAGGGGACAGAGACTGATGTGCTCTGTCCACCATCCATCATATTACTTCTCCAGTCCATATCATTCATCAGTGTGCTGTGTCCTCCTGTGCCCCTTTCACCACTCCACAGGTCAGGGCAGCACTGTGCTTGGGGTGATGGTGGACAGAGAATCTACTGTGAGGGGGTGAGGTGGACACTATCATGTCCGCAGCCTCTGTCCACCTCCTGTGGTATGTCTGCAGCCTCTGTCCACCTCCTGTGGTATGTCCGCAGCCTCTGTCCACCTCCTGTGGTATGTCCGCAGCCTCTGTTCACCTCCTGTGGTATGTCCGCAGCCTCTGTCCACCTCCTGTGGTATCTCCGCAGCCTCTGTCCACCTCCTGTGGTATGTCCGCAGCCTTTACTTGCCATTGAGTCAGAACTTTTAAATACTTTGTCCTATGAAGATATGAACGAAGAGTTTGCCAAAAGAAAAGTTAGAACTAAAAAATTGTAGGGAGTTTCTTACTGCTATAATCTTTAAAAGGCATTTTCTGCATTACAGAGTATTTTCAGTCTGTACAATTAAAGCCAGTTATTTTTAGTGTTCTCGTGTGTGGAGATATGTTTTTAATTGATCTTGCGTAGCAGTCATCGATAAAGGACGAGAATGGTGGTGTGTGTGTGTGTGTGTGTGGGGCGGCATTGAAGGACCCGGCCTTGGGGCAGCAAAGGGAGTAAATCCGGGCCTGGGTATGGCAGGGTATTGCAGAGTATTGCAGGGTACGGCAGGGTATTGCAGGGTATGGCATGGTATTGCAGGGTATGGCAGAGTATTGCAGGGTATTGCAGAGTATTGCAGGGTATTGCAGGGTACGGCAGGGTATTGCAGGGTATTGCAGAGTATGGCAGGGTATGGCAGAGTATGGCAGAGTATGGCAGGGTATTGCAGAGTATTGCAGGGTATTGCAGGGTATTGCAGAGTACTGCAGGATATTGCAGAGTATTGCAGAGTATTGCAGGGTATTGCAAAGTATTGCAGAGTATGGCAGGGTATTGCAGAGTATTGCAGAGTATTGCAGGGTATGCAGGGTACTTGCAAAAGCAGGATTATCCCTTGAACCTGTTATATAGATAACTAAGGATGAGCTCAGCATGTTCGCAAGTCCACGTGCCCGTGCCCGCCAGGAAGCTGACACTCCACAGCGCTAATCACAGGCAGTGAGACATTTCCTGATCTGTGCAGCCGCAGATCGGGAAATGTCTCATTGCTTGTGATTAGCGATGCGCAGTGTAACCTCCTGGCGGGCTCGGGCATGTAGAGCTGTGAACACGCCTGAGCCCATCCTTATATATTAGGGCTGTTGAAATTAATCGCCGAATCGATGCATCGGCATCCGACCGTCCACGATGCGGCATCGATGCTATAGCTTTAAGGCATCGATTGAGGATGACGTCATCCTCGTGCTGCGTTATGCCCCGCCTCCGCGACCGAAGGGAGCCGAAAGCCGCCGAAGAGCCGCGGAAGTAAGCCGCGCCGGCTTTCCTTCATGCTGCCTCTGACTTACGTCATCCCCCTGCTGCCCTGCGAGGAGCGACGCTGTATTCATGTTCGCGGGGACATGGAGCACCGGTGGCTGGAGCTGCTGCTGCTAAGAGTGGCGGCAGCCGGCTTGTGGAGCACGGAGCTCCGAGGAGGAGAGTGGAGCCGCAGCATGTCAAGCCAGGTAAGGGGGCCGCATGGAGGACACCTCTGCTCTTCCCCCACCTCTACACAGTGAACATGCAAATAGGGCAATAAATCAAAAAATTGTGTGCAGAGCTTTGTGGTGATAATAAATGCACAAAAAACTCTTACTTATTCAAAGTAATTCCAGTGCTGAGTGTTCTCTGCTGTGCTATTCCTGATTTCTGGTGAATGATTTGAACACAGCAGAGAACACTCAGCACTGGAATTACTTTGAATAAGTAAGACTTTTTTGTGCATTTATTATCACCACAAAGCTCTGCACACAATTTTTTGATTTATTGCCCTATTTGCATGTTCACTGTGTAGAGTTGGGGGAAGAAGGATGGGAATTGGTCTGTGGTGACACTGGGCAGGGGAGCGCTATGGTAATAGTATTATATGGGGACAGGTTAGTGGTGAGAGGGGCGGGGTATTATTCATCTTGGATAGGACAGTCTGGCACCTCCCTTACCATGTCCAGCAGGTCTGCAGTCTCTGACCATCTCCTGTACTATGTCTGCAGTCTCTGACCATCTCCTGTAGTATGTCTGCAGTCTCTGACCATCTCCTGTACTATGTCTGCAGTCTCTGACCATCTCCTGTAGTATATCTGCAGTCTCTAACCATCTCCTGTACTATGTCTGAAGTCTCTGATCATCTCCTGTTCCATGTCTGCAGTCTCTGACCATCTCCTGTACCATGTCTGCAGTCTCTGACCATCTCCTGTACCATGTCTGCAGTCTCTGACCATCTCCTGTACCATGTCTGCAGTCTCTGACCATCTCCTGTACCATGTCTGCAGTCTCTGACCATCTCCTGTACCATGTCTGCAGTCTCTGACCATCTCCTGTACCATGTCTGCAGTCTCTGACCATCTCCTGTAGTATGTCTGCAGTCTCTGACCATCTCCTGTATCATGTCTGCAGTCTCTGACCATCTTCTGTAGTCATTTGGGGGCAGTCTGGAGCTCCTCTTTAAGTTGTCTGCACTGTTTGCACTTTGCTACATGCAAGGAGTGTTAAGAACAGATACAATTTAAAAAATGGAGTTCTTCTGACTACTTAAATTTTTTGGATGAAAACCGCGCGCAGTAATCGTGATGCATCGTGAATCGTGGACCTGATAATCGTAATCGAATCGAATCGTGAGGCCAGTGAAGATGCGCACCCCTATTATATATATAACTCTGGAACATGTACCATATATTGTGATATAGTAGGTTAAAGATGAATATTATTATTAATAATAAAAAATAATAAAAACAGTAATATTATTATTATTATTATTATTCAGACAGACAATCATGAACACCTGGAAAGTAAAAGCTTTGAACATCAAAACTGAAATAAATTGACAAGTTTATTAATTAAGAAGGTAAACCTTTTATCCCTCTCTTGTAGACAGCTTAATGAGTCCCGATGCTCTGGAAAGCACACTAGTTTATCTTGATGTTGAAGTATTCATGAGCTGGGTGGCTTGTTAGGTCTTAAGCTGCCTTCATAATCTATGCTGAGATATAATGAAAAACTAAGCTCTTGTTCTCAATATGTGCTGATTAAATGTCACTCATATTAAAAAAATAAAAAGTGAATTGCACCGCCAAACCTAGAAGAGCAAAAATCAGTGTATTAGATAACTGAAGCTGAGAGACTCTGTGTGCATGTACATCTACGATAAAGAACAGTTACGTTTGGTGTGGATCTATGCAACTTCTGCTACTGGACCTTAAAGGTTAGACATACTGTATTTCTTAACAGCTGGTCTTCAGGCCATTCAGACTTCAGAGAAGCTGGTGGTAAAAGCCGTTAGAGCACTCATGTTCTGGTGGTAGTTCTGTCATGGTAAGAGGTGCCCTTTTGGGGGGGGCAGCACCATCATGTATTCAACATCTTTTCATCCCCCACAGCAATACAAGAAAAAAAAAAAGAGTCAAAATATTGTATATAACCTGATATCTGATGCTTTCTGTTTTTCAGCATCTAACTCTCCTACCACACCTTTTGCTGCAATAAACATTAAAGGGTTAGTTCACCTTTACCAAAAAAAATGCCTATGGGGGGGGGGGGCTGTAGATAAATACAAACCGTGCTGCTGACTCAAGTTCAAGAATGACTTTGCTATAGTACTGTATATAGTGAGGCCTAGTTACTGCCCATGTCCACCATTACAGGAGCAAGCCTTCTCTCTGATTCAGACCTCCTCACATCCCCCCTCCCCCCCGATGCAGTAGCTCTGAGCTTAATGCTTCAGAACTCACTCCTGTGATGGTGGAGGTGAGCAGTAACAACTAGGCCTCTCTTAGCAACATCCTAGCAACTTCCTAGGAGTATTTTATTCAGGCTTCAGGGGGTAGGTGTGATGGACTGTCTGGCACCCAGCCTGAGTGCCTCCGCAAGATACAGCTTCCTCCACTCTGGAACCAGGAACCAGGTATTATAGCTGAGCATTGCACCCAAGAACTAGACAACACTAGCTTAGGTGCAAACTGAATCTGACTATATTGTAAATTCACACAGAATATATATCACACAAAATCAGGTAAGAGCTTGATCACATTACCCTAAACCAGTGTTTCTCAACCTTTTTTCAGTCAGGGCACCCTATAAAAAGTATGGACAATCTCGAGGCACCCTTTAAAAATTATGGACAGTTTCGAGGCATGCTTTAAAATTAAGGACAGTCTCAAGGCACCCCATTCTAAAATGTAAAAAAATTTTATAATAGCTTTACATAACGCAGCAACATCCACACATGTAGGACATCCAACATTAGAGGTGAATTATTCTTCCAAAGCAAATACACTTTTGCAAACTAGTATTGACTAGTATTCCAATGTTTCTCCTTTCCCTCGGTTTTTCTCTATCACTCAGCTAATGTGACCTCAACGCTGATGGAGAGGGGCAGGGAAGGGTCAAACAAGGATGCTATGCAGGCGATTGACATCCTCCATATCAAAGGATGATGCCATTGGTCATGAGGACTCCAGCAGTTAGAAGGCTGTAATGGTGCATAATGAAAACCTGTGGCTTTGTGTAATTAAAAGGCAGGCTTCATCCACACGCTGGCTTGTATACAGTTTTTTGGCAATTTTTAGGAATTTAGCCAAGGCGATCCCTGAAGAAACCTCGAGGCACCCTGGTTGAAAAAGGCTGCCCTAAACAATGCAGTTATCTGAGCAGTACGTCTAACAGTACATCTAATGAACAACCAACATTAACAGTGATTTAATTAAACAAAAAGCTAATATACAATTAGTCACCTAGACAATCCTAGGTGACTCAGACAGTTTGGCACCAGTTCCCTAGAAAGAAGACCCAGGGCTGTCCAAATCGTATTATCCAGCTTTCATTTGTGTAATCTGTCCACTAGACAAGTCATCATAGAACAAAACTCATACAATGTTCCGGCAGTCTGAAAGAGTGGAATTAATTTATCTTTATAGATTTCTTGAGGGAGATTGTTGATAAAGATTTCTGTCCCAATTGGAGGAGCTTCTCCAAGCCTATCTGCAGGAGGGCCACCATATCTCCGCTTACCATTAACCTGTACAAGATTAATATTACACCTTTTCATCCACTCCAGAAGGGAAGATTTAATCCAGGCCACACTCTCAGAGAATTATCTGCTCTCTCCATGGGATCAGAGGCTGAACTGAGCTCTTTTCCATGCTCTGACCAGGAGAAGCAAACAAGATCCCTGGTCTCCTCCATGGGCCATAATCAGTGGGTAGAAGGCTAGCCCCTAGTCCCCTCCAAAAGCCCCCCGTCCCGGTTGGGTTTGTCAAATCTCTCTCCATCAAAATGAGACTAACCATGTTCCAGACCTCCACCGGGTCTGGACATATGTTAGTTGGGCACCCACATGATCTCCACTCTTGGTTGCAGTGAAGGGTTGTCGTGGAACCTTTGTCCGGCTACCAGCACTTCAGCTGGGTGGTCTTTGCCATTCCAGGGCTTGGTGGTGCTGCTGCTGGTAAGAAGGCCCTTCCCCCCCCGAGCCGTGGAGACACTGTAGGTGCTAGGCAGAAGCCAGCAGCCCTTTGCTCTGTTGCCAGAGCTTCAGCTGGGAGTAGGAGCTTCACTACATCAGCCTCTTGCTGGGGAGAGGGGCCACCTGCTTAGGCTCCCTGGAGCTCTGGAGCTGTGGTCATTGCTGGGCAAAGGTTTGTAGTACTCTGCCCTGATTCCAGCACTTCTACTGGGGACCCCACATCATCTACTAACTGATGGGAAGGGAGGACGGCTTCCTCCACTCCCAGACTGTGGATCTGCTGCTGAGGTGGGAGGATGACTACCTTCCTCCCGGACTGTGGATCTGCTGCTGGGGAGTGAGAATGGCTTCCTCCCCTCCCTGGTCCTTGAACTGCTGCTGGGGAGATGAGCCGGCTGCTCCATCTCTCGTACCCTCATCTGGCTGCTGGGACGGCATTTCTCTGGTACGGTCTCCCAGGTGTATGGATTTTTGCTGGGGAGGAAAGACAGTTTCCTCTGCTCTGGCTGACTGTTGGAGAGGCAGGACAACTTCCTCCACTCCCAGACTGTTAATCTGCTGCTGAGAAGGGAGAACCACCAACTCCTCTCCTGGACTGTGGATCTGCTGGTGGGGAGTGAGTATGACCACCTCCTCTCCTTGGTCCTTGTCCTGCCAGAGGGGGACAAGGACCAGGGAGGGGGGACAAGGAGGGGTGATGGCTTCCTCTCTTCCCTGCATTTCGGACTGCCTCTGGAGAGTAAGGACGACCCCCTTCTCTCCATTCTCTCCCAGGATCCTGGTCTCCCACTGGGGAAGAAGAACTGCCACCTTCTCACCCTGGGCACCCGGAACTACTGTGGATGTGGGGCAGAGATATTGGACCCTCTGTCCCATTGCTAGCACTTCCACTGGGAGTTCAAGCTTCTCTGCACCAGCCTGTTGCTGGGGAGAGGGACTGCCCACCCTGACTCCCTGGAGCTATAGAAGTGCTGTGGGCACTGGGCAGAGGTCAGTGGCGCTCTGCCTTGATGCCAGCTCTTCCACTAGGAAACAAAAGGAAAATTTGGTGGCTTCACACAAATCCTCCAGGACCACCAATTGATGTAAGCAGAAGTCAGCAGCACTCTGCCTTGATGCCAGCTGTTCTGCTGGAGGCTCACTGGGTTGTTCCTCCTTGGCGGAAAAGTCTATTAAATCCCCAGCCTCTGGACTTGCTGAAAATCCAGGGCATGGGCTGTCGGCACTAGGGCCCAGTGCCAGTGCTAGGGATGAGCTTCGAGTTCGAGTCGAACCCACGTTCGACTCGAACATCGTGTGTTCGACCGTGCGCCGAATTGCGAACGTTATCGGCCGTTTGTGCCAAATTCGAGTGGCGCGTCGCGGCCCATAATTCACTGCGACATCGCAGTGCATTGCTGGCTGATGATTGGCTAAGCACGCACTATGACCCGCATGCGGCCAATCACAGCGCCGTCTGCACAGAGAGCCGTAATTGGCCAAAGCCAGGGAGGCTTTGGCCAATTATGGCTTAAGGGGTTTGGTACACTCCTCACACTATATAAGGCCGCCATAAGGCCGCCTGCGTGGCGGCCTTGTGTAGTGTGTTGTGGTGGCAGAGAGAATTAGACAGAGAGAGAGACAGTGTCATTTGATTTAAGTTAGATAGAGTAGGCAGGCGAGTCAGTTAGCTGCACTTACAGTGTATTGTGTATATATATGCATGTATACACTGTATTCAGTTTAGTTAGATCCATTCCTGTTATTCTCTTTCTAATAAACTGACAGGCAGGCAGGTGTTTTTACAGTATTTACAGTTAGTGTACTGTGTACCCTGCACAGTTGCACCTATAGCTACCTGAAGACAAGTGCTGGTGTTCTTCTTCTGATTCTATTAATACCACAGGCAGGCAGCTTGAAGTATTTACAGTTAGTGTACTCTGTACCCCTGCACAGTTGCACCTATAGCTACCTGAAGACAAGTGCTGGTGTTCTTCTGATTCTATTAACCACTTCAGCCCCGGAAGGATTTATCCCCTTCCTGACCAGAGCACTTTTTCCAATTTGGCACTGCGTCGCTTTAACTGCTAATTGCGCGGTCATGCAATGCTGTACCCAAACGAAATTTGCGTCCTTTTCTTCCCACAAATAGAGCTTTCTTTTGATGGTATTTGATCACCTCTGCCGTTTTTATTTTTTGCGCTATACACGGAAAAAGACCGAAAATTTTGAAAAACAATGATATTTTCTACTTTTTGTTCTAAAAAAAATCCAATAAACTCAATTTTAGTCATACATTTAGGCCAAAATGTATTTGGCCACATGTCTTTGGTAAAAAAAATGTCAATAAGTGTATATTTATTGGTTTGCGCAAAAGTTATAGCGTCTACAAACTAGGGTACATTTTCTGGAATTTACACAGCCTTTAATTTATGACTGCCTATGTCGTTTCTTGAGGTGCTAAAATGGCAGGGCAGTACAAAACCCCCACAAATGACCCCATTTTGGAAAGTAGACACCCCAAGGAAATTGCTGAGAGGCATGTTGAGCCCATTGAATATTCATTTTTTTTGTCCCAAGTGATTGAATAATGACAAAAAAAAAAAAATTACAAAAAGTTGTCACTAAATGATATATTGCTCACACAGGCCATGGGCATATGTGGAATTGCACCCCAAAATACATTTAGCTGCTTCTCCTGAGTATGGGGATACCACATGTGTGGGACTTTTTGGGAGCCTAGCCGCATACGGGGCCCCGAAAACCAATCACTGCCTTCAGGATTTCTAAGGGCGTACATTTTTGATTTTACTCCTCACTACCTATCACAGTTTTGAAGGCCATAAAATGCCCAGATGGCACAAACCCCCCCCAAATGACCCCATTTTGGAAAGTAGACACCCCAAGCTATTTGCTGAGAGGCATGTTGAGTCCATGGAATATTTTATATTTTGACACAAGTTGCGGGAAAGTGACAATTTTTTTTTTTTTTTTTTGCACAAAGTTGTCACTAAATGATATATTGCTCACACAGGTCATGGGCATATGTGGAATTGCACCCCAAAATACATTCTGCTGCTTCTCTTGAGTACGGGGATACCACATGTGTGGGACTTTTTATGAGCCTAGCCGCGTACGGGGCCCCGAAAACCAATCACCGCCTTCAGGATTTCTAAGGGTGTACATTTTTGATTTCACTCTTCACTGCCTATCACAGTTTCGGAGGTCATGGAATGCCCAGGTGGCACAAACCCCCCCCCAAATGACCCCATTTTGGAAAGTAGACACCCCAAGCTATTTGCTGAGAGGCATGGTGAGTATTTTGCAGCTCTCATTTGTTTTTGAAAATGAAGAAAGACAAAAAAAAAAAAAATTTTTTTTTTCTTTTTTTAATTTTCAAAACTTTGTGACAAAAAGTGAGGTCTGCAAAATACTCACTATACCTCTCAGCAAATAGCTTTGGGTGTCTACTTTCCAAAATGGGGTCATTTGGGGGGGGTTTGTGCCACCTGGGCATTCCATGGCCTCCGAGACTGTGATAGGCAGTGAAGAGTGAAATCAAAAATTTACGCCCTTAGAAAGCCTGAAGGCGGTGCTTGGTTTTCGGGGTCCCATACGCGGCTAGGCTCCCAAAAAGTCTCACACATGTGGTATCCCCGTACTCAGGAGAAGCAACAGAATGTATTTTGGGGTGTAATTTCACATATTCCCATGGCATGTTTGAGCAATATATCATTTAGTGACAACTTTGTGCAAAAAAAAAAAAAAAAATTTGTCTCTTTCCCGCAACTTGTGTCACAATATAAAATATTCCATGGACTCGACATGCCTCTCAGCAAATAGCTTGGGGTGTCTACTTTCCAAAATGGGGTCATTTGGGGGGGGTTTGAACTGTCCTGGCATTTTATGCACAACATTTAGAAGCTTATATCACACATCACCCACTCTTCTAACCACTTGAAGACAAAGCCCTTTCTGACACTTTTTGATTACATGAAAAAAATTTTTTTTTTTGCAAGAAAATTACTTTGAACCCCCAAACATTATATATTTTTTTAAAGCAAATGCCCTACAGATTAAAATGGTGGGTGTTTCATTTTTTTTTTTCACACAGTATTTGCGCAGCGATTTTTCAAACGCATTTTTTGGGGAAAAAACACACTTTTTTACATTTTAATGCACTAAAACACACTATATTGCCCAAATGTTTGATGAAATAAAAAAGATGATCTTAGGCCGAGTACATGGATACCAAACATGACATGCTTTACAAACGTGCAGTGGCAACAAAATAAATACATTTTTAAAAGCCTTTAAAAGCCTTTACAGGTTACCACTTTAGATTTACAGAGGAGGTCTACTGCTAAAATTACTGCCCTCGATCTGACCGTCGCGGTGATACCTTACATGCATAGTGCAATTGCTGTTTACATTTGACGCCAGACTGACGCTTGCGTTCGCCTTAGCGCGAGAGCAGGGGGGACAGGGGTGCTTTTTTTTTTTTTTCTTTATTATTTTTTTGCTTTTTTATCTTATTTTAAAACTGTTCCTTTCATTTTTTTTTTTTTATTCATTTTTATTGTTATCTCAGGGAATGTAAATATCCCCTATGATAGCAATAGGTAGTGACAGGTACTCTTTTTTGAAAAAATTGGGGTCTATTAGACCCTAGATTTCTCCTCTGCCCTCAAAGCATCTGACCACACCAAGATCGGTGTGATAAAATGCTTCCCCAATTTCCCAATGGCGCTATTTACATCCGGCGAAATCTAAGTCATAAAATGCTCGTAGCTTCTGGTTTCTTAGGCCATAGAGATGTTTGGAGCCACTCTGGTCTCTGATCAGCTCTATGGTCAGCTGGCTGAATCACCGGCTGCATTCTCAGGTTCCCTGTTGAGACAGGAGAGCCAGAGAAAAACACGGAAGACGGTGGAGGGGGGCATTCTCTCCCACTGCTTGTAAAAGCAGTCTAGAGGCTAATTAGCCACTAGGATTGCTTTTACATGAAAGCCGACCGCTGGCTGAAAAGAATGATACCAAGATGATACCTAAACCTGCAAGCATCATTCTGGTATAACCACTCAAAGTCGTGAATGGTGTACCTGAAGACAAAAAAATGGTTAACAATAAAGCACAGTAAACGGTAAAGTATAAAAAATTGCATACCTGAAAAGCAAACATGATAAAACATAATAACAATAAAACATTGCAGAATAGAATACAGTAAAAAAGAGCAGAACAATAGAGAGAGAGAATAGAGAGAAAACAATAAAACGACAACTATTATTTTTTATTTCATATTTTTGTTTGTGTTTTTTTTTTTTTTTACACTTTTTTTGTAACTGTAACTTTTATAACTGTAACCGGTTCCAGGTTCGGGTCTCTCAAAATGCGATGGCATCTTGGGAGACCCTGTGAAAGTGTGCCTAGTCTGTGCAATGCTGTACCCTACGCTAATACTCAACTAGTGAATGGTAGCGTTCAAAACATTCACCAATGCAAAGACCAGGATTGACAGGAGGGACAATAATAGCGGGTGTCACGCCTATATCCGCGCTTGCTGCAGACACAACATCTTTTTTGGGGGGGTTCGTTGGGTAGGGGTACTCGGGAGGACATAAAAATGCCTCTCATGCAGCCGACTGCATTTGGTTGGGGATGTGAATGGGGGAAGTACGGGCTCTGCAGAAGTGGTGGGTTCCCAATTAGGATTGGCGAATGCAGCAGGAAGGGCATTATGGGCACGACGGGCCTGTGTTTGTCTTTTTGATGGCAGCGGGACACTATTTGTGCTTGCCACCTCACCAGCTTGAACTGCACTTATGGGACTCGCCACGTCACCAAGTGTTACTGCAGTGCTGGTTTGACTACGACCGGGGTGTACTAGGCCGCTGGCGCTTGCCAGTTCACCAAAACGCTACCAAAAAAACTGTTAACGATCGCAGGGATCAGGCCTGACTCTGCGAACGCTGCAGTTATGCGTTTAGTGTTTTGTAAGTGACAGTGATCGATCGATACTGCACTTGGGTGGGCTGGGCTGGGCTGGGCGGAGGGGCAAAACGCAGGTGCTAGCAGGTATCTGGGCTGATCCCACTAACACTGCGTTTTTGGGAACCCTAAACTGCTGGGGATGCCAGTATAGATCTGATTGGATCAGATCAGATATTGATCAGTTCAGATACTATACCACTAAGGGAGCTGTACGGTGCGTGCGTGGATGTTAGCGCTACTGGCACTAACCTGACGCTGCCTGGGGCTGGTGCTTGCCAGTTCACCAAAACGCTACCAAAAAAACTGTTAGCGATCGCAGGGATCAGGCCTGCCTCTGCGAACGCTGCAGTTATGCGTTTAGTGTTTTGTAAGTGACAGTGATCGATCGATACTGCACTTGGGTGGGCTGGGCTGGGCCGGGCGGAGGGGCAAAACGCAGGTACTAGCAGGTATCTGGGCTGATCCCGCTAACACTGCGTTTTTGGGAACCCTAAACTGCTGGGGACGCTAGTATAGATCTGAACGGATCAGATATTGATCCGTTCAGATACTATACCACTAAGGGAGGCGTATGCTGCGTGCGTGCGTGGGTGTTAGCGGTACTGGCGCTAATCTGACGCTGCCTGGGGCGATGCATATCACCGCCGGGCGATCAGGGGGCTAAACCTTTATTCGATAATAAACGGCGGGTGCCCTGACACTATAAAAAATAAACAAACTAACCAGCGTCACCCGTAACGGTGATACGGTGATCAGTGGTGAAAGGGTTAACTAGGGGGCAATCAAGGGGTTAAAACATTTATTAGATAGTATATGGGGGTCCCCGACGGCCGAACCTAAATATTTATGTCCCTAACTAGCGTCACCAGCGACACTAATACAGCGATCAGAAAAATGATCGCTTAGCGACACTGGGGACGGGGGGTGATCAAGGGGTTAAAACTTTATTAGGGGGGGTTAGGGGGGTATCCTAGACCTAAAGGGGGCCTAACACTAACTGTCCTAACACTGTAACTGTCACAAACTGACACCAATACAGTAATCAGAAAAAAAAAAAAAAAAGCCTGCTTGGTGTCAGTTTGTGACGGGGGGGGTGATTGGGGGGGGATCGGGGGGCAATCGTGGGGGGGGGATCGGGGTGTTTTGTGTGCCTGGCATGTTCTACTGTGTGTGTGTGTGTTGGTGCACTCACATTACAGTCTTCTCTCCTCGGCCCGGAACGGAAAATACCGAGCCGAGGAGAGATGACATCATTTCCTCTGCCTCTGTATACAATACAGAGGCAGGGAAATGATCCCATTGGCTGGGAGCGATCGTGAGGGGGGGCCACGAATGGATGGCCTCCCCCTCACCACCGATCGCCGGGGGATATTTGCCGACCGCCGCAGGCACCGGGGGGGGGGGGTCCGATCGGACCCCCCACCCACGGGCAGGCAAGGACGTACAGGTAAGCCCTTTTGCCTGCCCGTGCCGCTCTGTCGACGTACATCGTCGTGCGGCGGTCGGCAACTGGTTAATACCACAGGCAGGCAGCTTAAAGTATTTACAGTTAGTGTACTGTGTACCCTGCACAGTTGCATCTATAGCTACCTGAAGACAAGTGCTGGTGTTCTTCTTCTGATCCTATTAATACCACAGGCAGGCAGCTTGAAGTATTTACAGTTAGTGTACTGTGTACCCCTGCACATTTGCACCTATAGCTACCTAAAGACAAGTGCTGGTGTTCTTCTTCTGATCCTATTAATACCACAGACAGGCAGCTTGATGTATTTACAGTTAGTGTACTGTGTACCCTGCACAGTTGCACCTATAGCTACCTAAAGACAAGTGCTGGTGTGCTTCTTCTGATCCTGTTAATACCACAGGCAGGCAGCTTGAAGTATTTACAGTTAGTGTACTGTGTATCCCTGCACAGTTGCACCTATAGCTACCTGAAGACAAGTGCTGGTGTTCTTCTTCTGATCCTATTAATACCACAGGCAGGCAGCTTGAAGTATTTACAGTTAGTGTACTGTGAACCCTGCACAGTTGCACCTATAGCTACCTGAAGACAAGTGCTGGTGTTCTTCTTCTGATCCTATTAATACCACAGGCAGGCAACTTGAAGTATTTACAGTTAGTGCACTGTGTACCCTGCACAGTTGCATCTATAGCTACCTGAAGACAAGTGCTGATGTTCTTCTTCTGATCCTATTAATACCACAGGCAGGCAGCTTGAAGTATTTACATTTAGTGTACTGTGTATCCCTGCACAGTTGCACCTATAGCTACCTGAAGACAAGTGCTGCTGTTCTTCTTCTGATCCTAGTAATACCACAGGCAGGCAGGTTGAAGTATTTACAGTTAGTGTACTGTGTACACTGCACAGTTGCACATATAGCTACCTGAAGACAAGTGATGTTGTTCTTCTTTTGATCCTATTAATACCACAGGCAGGCAGCTTGAAGTATTTACAGTTAGTGTACTGTGTAACCCTGCACAGTTGCACCTATAGCTACCTAAAGATAAGTGCTGGTGTTCTTCTTCTGATCCTATTAATACCACAGACAGGCAGCTTGAAGTATTTACAGTTAGTGTACTCTGTACCCCTGCACAGTTGCACCTATTGCTACCTGAAGACAAGTGCTGGTGTTCTTCTTCTGATCCTATTAATACCACAGGCAGGCAACTTGAAGTATTTACAGTTAGTGTACTGTGTACCCTGCACAGTTGCACCTATAGCTACCTAAAGACAAGTGCTGGTGTGCTTCTTCTGATCCTGTTAATACCACAGGCAGGCATTCTGCTAGCTGCTTAATCAGTATATATATATATATATATATATATATACATCCCAGTTTTGTGCAGATGCATCTCACTGCAGGCCATTAGTATGTCTGGAAGGCCAACAAGGAGAGGCAGACAGTCACAAGCCAATAAAAGAGGGCAAGCAGGCTCTGTGTCTAAAGGCAACAGTGCTGGTCGGGGACATGGTGGACACGCTTGTCCTTTTTTTCAGCAGCTGGCCGGGTTGAGCCGCAACATGCGGAAGACTTGGTAGAGTGGATGACCAAGCCGTCCTCATCCTCCTCATCCTCTCTCACCCAGGCTCAGGGTACTTTGTCTGGCAAAGCAGCTGCCAACACGGCCTCTTCCCTTGGCTCAATGGCATCAGTCCCTCCTTCCCTAGCCCCAGCATGTCCTCCTGAGGAGTCCTCTGAACTGTTTGACCACAGTGTTGGGTACATGCTCCAGCAGGATGCCCAGCATTTTGAAGGCTCCAATGATGGTACTCAGCTAGAGGAAGGCAGTAACGTGAGCCCAGACAGAGGGGGTGCCCAAGAAGGACAGCAATCTGGCAGTCATGTTCCCCCAGCTGCAGCATACTGCCAGGTTTGCTCCAGTAATGAGGAGGGAGGGGATGATGAGGTTACTGACGTGGGTGCCTGATAGGAGAGAGGAGGAGGCACATCACCAATGAGGCAGGATGCCCTCCAGGAGCCAGCTTAAGGGCAGCACACCGACTGCATCACACTGCAGAGCTCCGCATGTGCAGGGCGCTGCTGTCTCTGCGCGTTATTCCAAAAATTCTTTGGTGTGGGCCTTTTTTGAGATGAGTGCATCAGATCCCACCGCTGCTATTTGCAACATATGTCTCAAGCATATCTCGCGTGGCCAAAATATCACCGGCTTGGGCACCACATGCTTGACCAGACATATGTTGACCTGCCATGCAGTTCGTTGGCAAGCGTACCTAAAAGACCCACACCAAAGAACAAAGAGGACCTTTCCTTGCTCCTCATCAGCTGAGATCTCCAACCCCACTATACCTTCATTCCTCTCTGAGAACTGCACTGAGAGGAATGAAGGTGTAGAATTAGGTGTGTCACAGCCAAGTACTTGCTGGCAATCTGCTATCGGTACACCGAAGTCAGATTGTACCAAGCAAATTTCCCTGCCCCAGCTGCAGCACCACCAAAAGAAGTTCGCTCCCAGCCATCCACATGCCCAGCGTTTGAATGCTAGCTTGGCTAAATTGCTAGCACTTCAACTGCTGCCTTTTCAGTTGGTAGACTCTGCCCCCTTCCGTGAGTTTGTGGAATAGCAGGTTCCCAAAACGCTACTTTTTCCCAGGTGATTCCGGCTCTCTACCGGCATGTGGATGGCAATGTCTTGGCCTCGCTGGACAGGGCGGTCAGCGGTAAGGTGCATATTACCTCTGACTCATGGTCCAGCAGGCATGGACAGGGATGTTACCTATCTTTCATGGCACATTGGGTGACTCTGCTGGCAGCTGGGAAGGATGCAGGACAAGGTGCAGTAGTGTTGGAGGTTGTTCCACCACCACGCCTCCAAAATGCAACTACTGGTGATTCTGACACACCTCTATCCTACACCCCCTCCTCTTCTTCTTCCTCCATGGCCTCTTCCTGTGCTTTGTCCTCCAAACCAGTGGTGCTCCGTAGGTGTTCAAGGGGCTACGCACGTACGCAGGCCAAAAGATGCCATGTGGTGTTTGAGCTGGTGTGCTTGGGGGACAGGAGCCACACTGGGGCAGAGATTCTGTCAGCTCTGCAGGGGCAGGCTCAGAGGTGGTTGATGCCACGCCAGCTTAAGGCAGGAATGGTGGTTTGCGACAATGGCACCAACCTCCGCTCCGCCCTACGACAGGGACAACTGACCCATGAGCCCTGTTTGGCTCACGTCCTTAACTTGGTGGTGCAGCGGTTCTTGGGCAGGTACCCGGGCTTACAGGATGCCCTGAGGCAGGCCAGGAAAGTCTGTGTGCATTTTTGCCGGTCATATAATGCCAGTGCTCGACTGTCTAACCTCCAAAAGGAATTTAACCTGCCCAAGAACCGCCTAATCTGTGACATGCCCACCAGGTGGAACTCAACGTTGGCCATGCTGCAACCCATCAATGAGTACCTGTGCGGCTATGGCACCAGGACAGGGTCAGGGGAGCTTGTTTTTTTTCCCCATGCCAGTGGGCCATGATCAGGGATGCATGCACTGTCTTGTCACCATTTGAGGAGGCCACGAGGATGGTGAGCAGTGACAGTGCATGCATCAGTGACACTGTCCCCCTTGTCCACCTGTTGTAGCGCACGCTTCATGGAATAATGGACAGGGCACTTGAGGCAGAACAGAGGCAGGAAGAGGAGGACTTCTTTAGCTCTCAAGGCCCCTGTCAGAGAGTTCCCTTGGGCAGATGCGCTGTTGGTGGGCATCGCGGCGCGTCGGCGTGCGTCGGCGGGCGCGCGCGCCCGGTGTTTGGTGCCAACCTGCCTATTTAGGCCATCTGCACAGGGGGCTCGGTGCTGTCCGATCTTCAGCTTCCTGTGTTCCTGCATCCTGCTTCCTGCTTCCTGTTTCCTGTTGTTTCCGATCTCCTGACCACCGGCCTGTCTCTGTTCCTCCTTGTTTGCTGCCTGCCACTGATCCCGGACTGTCCTGACTACGAATCTGCCTGCTCCTCTGTACTGCGTTGCCCGCCTGCTGCCGACCTCTGCCTGTGACCCGACCAACCCGCTCCACTCCTGCTCTGCACCCACTGCCTGTGCTCCAGTTGACTGGTGATCTCCATAACCATCTTAACCGGGATCTTCCTGCAGCTACCCGCCAGGCTCTCATACCACTCTGTGCTCCCGTGCCTCCTGTCCATACTACCAGGGGCCGGTAACCAGATACGTAAGGGAGGCCTCCCCCTGCTACATCGGGCTCACCTGTCTGCTACGTACAAGTCTGACAGTATCGGACAGCCATGTCCGAGCCCGAGCAGGGAACCTCCCCCATGGAGGAACTGTGTAGACACCTGGCGGGTCTCACGCAAGCTGTGAAGAGCCTCCAGGAAGGCTACACAAGGCTGGAAGAACAAGTCCAGGTCCTGTCAGCTCCAACCCGTCCACAAGCTGCTTCATCGGCCGGAGCTCCATCTGCGCCCTCAGTAGTTATGCTACCTCCAGAGCCTAAGGTACCCGTACCCGAAAGATTTGCTGGGGACCGCAGTAAATTTCGTGCCTTCCGCAATGCCTGTGAGCTATACTTTGCCCTGCAACCTCGCACTTTTTCCTTGGAGGCGACCAAGGTGGGCTTTGTGATCTCCCTCTTGTCTGGTGAACCACAGACCTGGGCTCACCGCCTCCTGGAACAGAAGTCTGGAGCACTGGACGACCTTGATGCCTTTTTTACCGTCATGTCCCAGTTGTATGAGGATCCTCAGGTAACAGCGACTGCCGAAGCCACCCTGCACGCCCTTCAACAGGGGCGTAGAGCCGCAGAGGACTATGTGGTGGAATTTAGGTGGTGGAGTTCCGACACTGGTTGGAATGATGCGGCTTTACGTTATCAATTCCGCATGGGGTTGTCTGATCCCCTGAAGGACGAGTTAGCACGGGTCGGTGTACCCCAAACCTTGGATGAACTCATCAATCTGGCTATTCAGATCGACCGACGCCTCAGAGAGCGTCGCTCCGAGAGGTCTACCAGCCAATTCCGCCCTACCTGGATGCTACCCAAGGTTCCAAGCTCTCCCAGCCAGTCCTTCCCGGCACCGGCCACATCAGTTCCAGACACCTCCGAACCAATGCAACTCGGGCTATTCCGCCCTTCTCTCGATCCAGAAGAACGCCAACGCCGAAGAGTTAACAATCTCTGCATGTACTGTGGGGAGCCTGGACACTACGTGAGGTCTTGCCCAAACAAGACACGTAAGTCGCTTAAGTCGCTGCCCATCTCTTCAATTTGTGCACCTGCTTTCTCTAAACCTGTTAATCATCTTGCTCTGTCTATCACCCTACAGCTTCCAGGGAAGATTATTCCAGCTACAGTCATCATTGATTCAGGAGCCTGCAGCTGTTTTATTAATCTGACCTTCGCTGCCAACCATCACATTCCTCTCCAGTCCAAAGTCCGGGGACTCTCGGTACATCTCGCAGATGGCTCCTCTCTTCGCTCCGGCCCTGTCACGCAGGAAACCATTCCTTTGTTGGCCACCATGGGCCCTAACCATCAAGAACTTCTGCGCCTGGATGCCATCTCCTCTCCCCTTTTTCCCATCATATTGGGGATGCCATGGTTACAGGCCCATAACCCCAGCATTGACTGGTCCAGTGGAGAAGTCAAGTTCTTTTCTGATTACTGCCGACAACACTGCTTACATACAAATTCTGCTGAGTCTACCCAATTACTCTGTTTAGACACCGAATCCGAGCTTCAACAGGTGGTCCCTGCACCCTATTGGAACTTTCTGGATGTCTTTAGCAAAAAAGGAGCAGAGGCCTTACCTCCTCACAGGCCTTACGATTGCCCAATCGAGCTATTACCTGGAGCAGAAGTTCCCTTTGGAAGGATTTTCCCACTGACAGAGCAGGAGCTGGATACTCTAAAAATATACATCGACGAGAACCTGAAGAAAGGGTTTATCCGCCCATCTACCTCTCCGGCCGGGGCTGGCATATTCTTTGTGGAGAAAAAGGACCATTCCTTGCGTCCTTGTATCGATTATCGGGAATTGAACAAAGTAACAATCAAGAACCGTTACCCTCTACCCTTAGTGCCCGAACTCTTCCAGAGATTAGGATCCGCAGCAATCTTTACCAAGTTAGATCTCCGTGGTGCCTACAACCTGATCCGCATTCGAGAAGGAGATGAGTGGAAGACAGCTTTTCGCACCAGATTTGGACATTATGAATACCTTGTCATGCCCTTCGGTCTGTGCAATGCACCTGCTACGTTACAACATTTTGTCAACGACATCTTCCGTGACTTCCTGGATCTTTATGTTATTGTCTACCTAGATGATATCCTGATCTTTTCCTCCTCAGATCATCGCAGGCATGTCAGAAATGTGTTAGCTCGTCTCAGGCAGCATGGACTTTATGCTAAACCAGAAAAATGCCAATTCGAACTTCAAAGCATCCAGTTTTTAGGCCTAATCATTTCTGTTGATGGTATAAAAATGGATCCGCAGAAAGTATCTGCCATTCTGGAGTGGCCCGCTCTCTCCGATAAAAAAGGGTTTCAAAGGTTCATCGGCTTTTCGAACTTTTACAGGAAGTTCATTAGGGGCTTCTCTACAATAATTGCCCCCATCACCGAAATAACCAGACAAGGGAATCGATTCCAGTGGTCCCCTGAGGCCCAATCTGCCTTCGAAAAACTCAAGGAGCTGTTCACCTCCGACTCAATCTTAAAACACCCGGATCCTGCTCTACCATTCGTCCTTGAAGTGGACGCTTCGGAGGTCGCAGTCGGAGCTGTTCTGTCCCAACGGCAAGGCCCAAAGGCCCTTCTCTACCCAGTGGCCTTTTTCTCCCGCAAACTCTCTTCAGTGGAGAGAAATTATGATGTTGGCGATCGGGAGCTTCTGGCCATTAAATCCGCTTTGGAGGAGTGGCGTTATCTACTGGAGGGTGCAGCACACCCTATCCTGGTCTATACGGACCACAAAAATCTGGAGTATCTCCGAACTGCCAAAAGACTGAAACCTCGACAAGCAAGATGGGCTCTATTCTTCTCCAGATTTCAGTCTCATATAACGTACAGACCTGGTTCCAAGAATACCAAGCCGGATGCTCTTTCTCGTATGTTCCCTGATTCCGGCAAACCTGAGCATCCGGATACCATTCTTTCATCCGGAAATTTTCTTTTGCTTCAAGTGGATCTGTTATCCCGCATAAAACAAGCTTCTTTAAATTGGACCCCAAGTTCCGGAGAGGTGGTGAGGGCCCAGGATGGTCTTTTTTGGCACAAGGGTAAAATCGTAGTCCCTGAAGATTTGAGGGTGGGAGTGCTGGAGCTCTGCCATGATCATAAGATGGCTGGACATTTCGGTGTGCTGAAGACAACGGAGTTAGTGCAGCGCACATTTTGGTGGCCTTTGTTAGTGAACGACTGCAAGAGCTATGTAGAATCTTGTACCACCTGTGCCCGGAACAAGAATAGCCGGACTAGAGCCTGGGGTCTGTTAAAGCCATTACCCATCCCGGAAAGACCGTGGAAGATGATATCAATGGATTTCATTGTAGAGCTTCCCCAGTCAGAGGGCTTCTCTACCATCTTTGTCGTCGTAGACAGGTTAACCAAGATGGCTCACTTCCTGCCGATGAAGGGCACACCTTCGGCCATGGAGACAGCAAGGGTCTTCATTAAAGAGATTGTCAGGTTGCACGGAGTCCCATCGAACATCATATCTGATCGTGGTGTTCAGTTCACCTCACGGTTCTGGAAGGCTCTCTGTAACTCCCTGGAAATCGAGCTGGCACTCTCCTCCGCTTATCATCCCCAGACTAATGGGCAGACGGAGAGAACTAATCAAACTTTGGAGCAATACCTCCGTTGTTTTTCATCTTTCTCTCAGGACAACTGGGTCTCTCTGCTGCCAATCGCTGAGTTCTCCTATAACAACTCTCTACATTCGGCCATTAAGCAAACACCGTTTTTTGCCAATTACGGATTCCACCCGTCCTTTCTGCCCAGGTCTTTACCTGAATGTGCGATCCCTGCGGTCTCTGAGACCATGGACTTCTTTCTTTGTAACAACAAACTCTTGCAGGACACCATGGCTAAGACCCAAGAGTATAATAAAAAGATGTTTGACAGGAAGAGGCGGGGAGAGCTCATCCTGGAACCTGGCAACCAGGTTTGGTTATCCACGACCAATATAAGAATGGCCTGCCCTTCAAGGAAATTGGGCCCCAAGTTCTTGGGTCCGTTCGCAGTCAAGAAGAGGATTAACAATGTGGCCTACGAACTCAATCTACCTAGTACTCTGAAGATTCATCCGGTCTTTCACATTTCATTGTTGAAACCTGTTGTACCCAACACTTTTGCTGGTCGAAGTACTGACCCACCAGAACCCATAATTGTCGATAGTAAGGAAGAATTCGAGGTGGAGGCTATTTTGGATTGCAGGAAAAGACGCAACCAGTTGCAGTATTTGATCAAATGGAGGGGGTACGGACCAGAGGATAACTCCTGGGAGCCAGAGGGCAACTTACATGCCGAAGAGCTTCTGAGGTATTTTAGGAGTACCCACGCTTCCAAATTGTCACAGTTGGACATCCGGAGGCTGCCCTTGAGGGGGGGGCACTGTCAGAGAGTTATATAAACAAAAAGTGTAACGCTATAATATGTCAGTCGGCAACACTAGAATGTGTTGAATAACAAACAGTGTATATCAGAAGTTAGGTCATAATAGACCTCATATGGAGGACAATGAACCAATGGAAAATCCACTATTCAAAGGAAACCACTATTATCACGTCCTCAGTGGTAAAACAATGGGAATTAAATGTGCATCACACAGCTTAAGCCCAAACCCTCAGAACCAAACACCAGCATGTAGGGGTAAGGGTAAGTGATGAGTCTCTGAGGTGAGGACAGTTCATTTAATCAGACGGAGACATCTTGGAGTATAGACATATAGCTCATAATATCATCTATTCTTATTATTGATGGACTCCTCCAATGATCAGCCAGGTATGAGAATAACGTAAAATGCCCTTACCGGACGCGGTGGACTCACAGGCCGTTCAGCGGTGAGTCATACGAGCTTGAACCGTGAAACACGGTAGGGTTATGGCTGTTCCTGGTCCGCAATCGAAGGATCCTAAGAAGAACTCCAGTCACGAACAGTCTCCCAATTCGTCCTCCAGCACTCACTGCTGGCCACTTTTTCCATAACGGGGACGCTGATTACACCTGCAGGCTGTGTTTCCTTCACCTTCCTTCACAAGATCATTCCTTACATTTCATCTGTAGTGCGAGACTCGATTTTGATTTAATTGTATACACCACTCTCTTTGTTGCCCATTTGTTTTTATCCACCGTGATCACGCTTTTATTTGTGCATGGTCGTTTTTGTCAATAAAAACACCCTTTTTTATCTGCACCATGTGGAGGCACATTCTTTTTGTTTCCACATTTACCGCATGAGATCCAGTCCCTCCAACTGCTCCTTTCGGGGGACCGTTTGTGAAACTTCTGATGCACGCTGGGACGGTTCGGTGTGAGGACGGTTCGTTGTGAGGACCCATCCGGTTGCCGGCCGAGATCCATACAGACCACAATCCAAGAGATTGGCGATTCCTGAGCTCCCATTCCACGTCATTGGTGACAAACTGCGCATGCGATTCCCTGTCGCTGACATGGGAATCCACAGGATCTGGTAAGAGGCTTTTTTGCACTTTCTCTGAATGACCCATTGGGACCCGGTTTCTCGGTTAGGAAGTCGCTGTATGATGCCAGGTGTTTTCTGACAACCATCAGACCATCACCACCCCTTGGAGTACTTATACCTCCTGTGCGGTTGGACATTTACATCCATCTATGGACGTTTGTGTTTCAAGGCACCTGTGGTCAATTAGTTATTTCTTGACTGTTTCACCATTTTAAAGACCTATATTCATTTGTACATGCGCTGCATTTTTCCATATGCCTATTTTGTTGTTTTTGTCAAACTGTATGCAGCAGCTTTCATTCATTTTACTGGTTAGCGCGGTGTTTTCTATTTACCCCATACCATTGCAGTGCCTGATAAGCATCGTCCAGCACCATTTCCATCTGGAACAGCCTATCCAGCTCTGTCAACCATTCCTTCTGAGGATGCTCTCCTAGGAATGATATACACAAGTCCAACTGCAGCCAGTACCAATCCATGGATATAGGGAGGACCTTTCCATAATAATCTTGCTCCACTTGGAGAGCCTCCATCCAGAGCTCCCAGCAGATCACATCTCTCAATTCTATCATGTCCTGGGTAGAATCGAACTTTCCTTACTGGGCGAGCATCTCTTGCATTCACCACTGGAACTCCGCTTCCATGGTGACTGGCTACTGGAACACTTCTTCGATATCACTCAACACTGGGTCCCGGAGGGGAGGAAGCAGATCCCACCGCTGCCAACCAAATGTGACTGACCGCCTGGCATCCAGCCTGGTTGCCTCTGTCAAGATACAGCTTCCCCCACTCTGGAACCAGGTATTATAGCTGAGCATTGCACCTAAGAACTAGACAACACTAACTTAGGTGCAAACTGGAACTGACTTTTTTGAAAATTAATACAGAATATACAGTGCCTTGAAAAGGTATTCATACCTCTTGAAATTTTCCACATTTTGTCATGGTACAACCAAAAACGTAAATGTATTTATTGGGATTTTATGTGATAGACCAAAACAAAGAGTCACATAATTGTGAATTGGAAGAAAAATGATAAATGGTTTTCAAAATTTTTTTATAAATAAATATGTGAAAAGTATGGCGTGCATTTGTATTCTGCCCCCCTTACTCTGTGAAGCCAACTACCTTCAGAAGTCACCTAATTAGTAAATAGAGTTCACCTGTGTGTAATTTTATCTCAGTATAAATACAGCTGTTTTATGAAGCCCTCAGAGGTTTGTTAGAGAACCTTAGTGAACAAACAGCATCATGAAGGCCAAGGAAACACCAGACAGGTCAGGGCTAAAGTTCTCGAGAACTTCAAAGCAAGGTTAGGTTATAAAAAAATATCCCAAGCTTTGAACATCTCACCAAAAATACTTTTAAAGGGATAAATCAAATCAAATCTTCAAATAATAAATGGTTAATGGATAATGATGGTGATACCTACTGGGTACATATGTGTGCACACATATAATCATACATGTACACAATATGATAAGCGCTCATGCATATACATACCCACATAACTGCACATACGTGCCATTTGTTGTACATGCTTACAACTGCACGTATGTGCAGCTATGTGGGTATGTATATGCATGAGCGGTTATCGTATTGGGTACATGTATGATTATATGTGTGCACACATATGTACCCAGTAGGTATCACCATCATTATCCATTAACCATGTATTATTTGAAGATTTGATTTGATTTATCCCTTTGAGAAGTATTTTTGGTTATGATATAATTTATAACAGATATACCCTTAATATTATATCTAGCATAGAGTCCTTTCCTTTCTCCATTTTCACCATTTCATTAATTTTATGAACTCATTATAATTTATAATAATTGATTGATTACCAATTGTTAATAATTTAATAATAATTTTCTTCATTCATTTTTTAGTTATTTAATTTATCCATACAAATGTATTAATTTTATATCCAAGGTATATTTATACATTTATATTTATGTATTTATTAAATTAATTATTTGATCGATTTCTTCAAACATCATAAAATTATCATCATCCACTATTAATCAGCAAGCTTTTAGCTTTTATTTACATTCACTTTGGTCTACAACCATCTACCTCTTTAAATCTGTCTATTTGATTGATGGGCTGGCCAGCCCATCAGATCTCTCTGTTTCTATTTCCTCTGTATTTAAGACTGCCAGGTTTGCCGGCCAATCATAGTCTAATGAAGAAGCTGTAGCTTCGAAATGCATTACTATTCCTTGCCACTGTGAATAATCACATTTCCTGTTCCTGTGAAGTCATTGCCAGCTGCTTTTTGTTTCCTGCTTCCTGGTTTCCAGCCTCCTCTGGATCCCTGTAAGATCACACCAGTGCCCCAGGCTGCAAAGGGAAAACAGGACACCAAATAGAACGTCTATAAGACTCCAGGACTGGCGATTTTCACCACATACTGAACTCCTCTAATTTAACCTGTGAGTTACTAATTGTTTTTATTAAATTTATGATTTATACTGCACTCAGTCTGGCGCCCCTCTGTTCCCATTGCTTGATCACATTACCCTAAACAATGCAAGCTACAAACAGTAATATCATCAGTATGTCTAACAGTACATCAAATGAACAGCAACATAAACACAAACAGTGTTCTAATTAAACAGTAAACTAATTAACAGTTAGTCACCTAGACAAGCCTAGGTGACTCAGGTCAGTACCACCAAGACAATTTGGCACCAGTTCCCTAGAAAGAAGACCCAGGGCTGCCCAAATCTCATTAAGATGAGAGAGAGGAGTGGCGCCACTCTGAGTGCAGTAGCTCAGTTAAAATTCCATGTTTAATAAAAGTAAGATCAACTCACATTTTGGTGCGATATAATATGCGTGGCATAAGTAGCTTGGGCTACTGTAGTCCAGCTGGACAGCGGTGGTGGTCAGCAGTTCCCGGTGGCTCCGGTGGTTCCCGAGGCTCCGAGGCTGAAGACAACAAGCATGTCAGCGGTGATGGACGGGAGGTGTGGTTGAGCTCGCGTTTGGAGCATGCATGCTCCTTCATCAGGCATAATCTCATTAACCAGCTTTCACTTGTGTAAACTGTCCACTAGACAAGTCATCATAAGACAAAACTCATACAATGTTCCAGCAGTCTGAAAAAGTGGAATTAATTTATCTTCATTGATTTCTTGAGGGAGATTGTTGATAAAGATTTCTGTCCCAAGTGGAGGAGCTTCTCCAAGCCTGTCTGCAGGAGAGCCACCATATTTCCCCTGACCATTAACATGTACAAGATTAATATTATAGCTTTCCATCCACTACAGAAGGTAAGCTTTATTGTCTTTATTCAGAGAGTTAATGCAGGTCTCAGGACCTGCTTCCTGAGCTGGGATTGGCCAGGAGGAGAATCAGGAAGACAATAGCAAATAATAATTCACTTTTTTTCACACAACTGGGTGGGCAGTGCTTTGTGCCCCGAGCCCACCCTTTTTTAAAGCCAATTAGAGCCTCTGGCACTAATCACGTGCTTTGAAAAAAAGAAAAAAAACATTGGAATCCATGTGTCCAGCGCCCTGCACGTAAATTAGGGGCCGTGCGCCCTGCGCCCCAAATGGATGGGCCGCTGCTGATATATCATCTGTTGCTATCATTCAGTAATTTATATGACTCCTATGCCTTCCAGTTCCTAGTTTGCTTCTTCAGGGTAGGTTTAGTGTACACATTTATATCTTCCCCCACTCCATGCTCCCTGTTCTTTTCTACATATCTCCCCTTAGTGTATCAAAGTAGAACTAAAGACAAACCTTTTTTATTTTGGATAGAGTAAGGTAAGGACATAACCCCTGTCGGGTTTATTTTTGCCATCTGTGCCCCATTGGGGAGATTTCCCTTTACTTCATGTCACATAGTCAAAACAGGAAGTGAGGGGAAATCTCTTCAAAGTGCAGAAATCCTTGGTTGTCCCCGTGATCACCAAAACTAGTGTTCTCATTGGAAGATTTTTACTTTCACCTTATGTAAACAGGACAGTTAGAAAGGATGAATCTCCTTAATCGAGGCACAAACAGCAATAAAAACTTGAAAATAAAAACTACACCCTCTCCGCTCTTTTCAAAACTTAAAAATAGTAGAAATAAATGGAATAGACATATGTTTTTATCTTGTAATTGGCAACATAAGAGCTAAGTCTGGCAGGGTGTAGATAGACCAGCATTTTTTAATTTTTTTCATTCACAACATCAAGGTATGTGAAATTTCAAGACACCCCAGTCTAAAATTTAAAAAATTATCTTAACCACTTGCTTACAGGGCACTTAAACCCCCCTCCTATCCAGACCAATTTTCAGCTTTCAGCGCTGACGCACTTTGAATGACAATTGCGCGGTCATACAACACTGTACCCAAATGAAATTTTTTATCATTTTTTTCACCACAAATAGAGCTTTATTTTGGTGGTATTTGAGCACCTCTGCAGTTTTTACTTTTTGTTAAAAAAATGTAAAAAACTGAATTTAAAAAAAAAAAAAATTTTTACATTTTTTTATATTTTGTTATAAAAAATTTAAAACGGGTCATTTTTCTCCTTCATTGATGTACGCTGATGAGGCGGCAGTGATGGGCACTGATGGGTGGCAGTGATGGGCAGCACTGCCAGGTGGCACTTATTTGACACTACAGGTGGGCATTGATAGGTGGCACTTGTGGGCATTGATAGGTGGCACTTGTTGGCACTGTTAGGTGGCACTGTGGGCACTGTTAGGTGGCACTGTGGGCAGTGTTAGGTAACACTATTATGGTGGCACTGATGAGGCAGATGTGCCTCTTTCACTTGGGGACCGATGTCCCTTACATCCGAGCCGGTGATCGGCTTTTTTTTTCTACTCACGCTGTCAGTGTGAGTAAAAAAAAAAAACGATTACCGATCTTTTGTTTACATCATGTGATCAGCTGTAATGGGGCCTGGATTAAAGTTCCCATCAAGCCTGGTTGGGAAAAAAAGAAGGAGAGGGCAGAATCTTCCCGGGGTGGTTCGGGGAGAGCTAGTGAAAGGGCCTTTTTGTGTGTGTGGGGGGGGGACCTTTCTGTAGAGCAGAGGTCAGCAACCTTAAAGAGGTGGAGATCTACCTGAACAACATGGAAAAAGTCAAAGATCACCGGGCACAGTGTTGCCTCCTCACACCTGATTTAAACCTCTAATTGCCATACTACAATGTCACAATCGCATGCATTGCATGGCAATCATGGGTTTAAATCAGGTGGTGAAGAGGCAATATATCACTTCCTCACCACCTGTCAAACACACTTAGATCGTTTTTCAGGGGAACAGCAGTGCCTGCTGAACGTGTGACTGAGGCCTTAGTTGCATTTGGCAGCGTCAAACCCTGCGGTTGAGTCACGGGTTTATCACCACCAATCCCTACCCCCTTTAGCTGCCGAGGCAACAGCCAAAGGTGTATAAATGGCGTAACATGAATTAAATCCCCTGTTGCTTTTGGTGGGTGCAACCACTTGCCAATTGCCTCCAACCATGACAGGGCTTATAACTCCTGCTGCAGCTGCGACATGTGCACACTGGCCACTGCAGCTAAAGGGAGTGCGGTTGGGGCAAGGGTGATAAAAAGACGTTTTAACTATGGGGTTTTATCCCTAGCCAAATGTTACTGTTCTGAGTCCCCTATAAGGCTGCTTTCACACTGATGTGCTGTGGTTTACCTGCACCGCGGATGCAGCGCAGTGCATCTGTGACTTTACTGGGTTAGCTGCACTTTACCATAGACTTCTATTATATCCTGCAGGTGTGATGCACTTTCTGAAAGCACATCAAAACTTCCGCATTCAGAAAGTGCATCAAACCCGCAGGATATAATTTGAAGTCTATGGCTAAAGACAGCAAACCCGCAGGAAAGCTGCAGGTACATTGCACTGCCCCCACGGTGTGGGTAAACCGCAGCGCATCAGTGTGAAAGCAACCTTATGCAGTGTATTGCTTCAGACTGACTTGAAGATCTCTTCTTTCCTGCTGCTGGCACCACTCTGGAGACTGCTAGCCAGGATAAGAGATGGAGTGCAGTTGGTATCACCCCACATGGGACAGGAGCCAGCACTACAGAGGAGGCATCAGCTTATGCAGCTCTTGCTCCCTACTACATTTCCAACTTTACAAGTAGTTCCTCTGCATTGCACTCCATTTGATGCTCTGGGATGGTGGGTCAGCAAGCCCAGACCGTGATCTACCAGTCACCTGTCCGAGATCTACTGGAAGAGATCACAATCTACTGGTTGTATACCCCGCTGTATAGGTAGAATAGTTCAACTCTAGTGGGGTATAGGAGAAATTGCCCACATCCCTAATATGAACCATAAAGAGAGAGCCCTCTAGTGGGATTTTAAAGGGGAATGACTCCAATTAGGCATAGACCAACTGAATATGTAAAATATTTCAAAATATAAAAAAAGGGCACAGAATTAATTATGTCAAGCAAAATAAAAATGGACAAAATACATGAATGATGTGTAGCATAATACCCATGAAATCACAACCACTATTTAGAATCACTCTTGTACTAATGAACAGAGTGATACCCAACGCGTTTCAAGGTCATGCATTTTTCCTCTTCATCAGGAGAGAGTGGTAGAAGTATCTATGATAGTTACAATTTATAGATCGAAATGAAAACAATAAGTAAAAGATGTATATATACATATAATTGTACAGAAATATATACATAGGCAAACAATCATTTCATGAAAAAAAGCCAGTATCTACTAACCATGTAAGAGCAGGTATCTTACTGTGTCACATCAAGATTTTTAAAGCAAGGAGAGATGGCTCTGCTGACCCTGAACCGTCCAGGAAGATTGGAAGCAAGAGCGGCCACCCCACTGACGACCAAAAGGGGGGCAGGGCAGGAGGGCCTGACCCACATAGGTACCCTCACTAAAGTCAAGAGAATGAGGATCTAGCAATAAACATGAAGCAATGGGTATATTAGTAAATATATGTATATATAACCCTATCAATGAATAAACTGAAGTATAGTCATTAGAATAGATAAGTTCCAAACCCACCTCGATAAATAGGCACACATACATGGATAGAGTAATTCCAAAACATGGGGTCAAAAAGCCAAAATAGGGACCTGTATATTGGTACGACTTATGTAGAAATAAAAGGAATCAAGCACTGGTACATAGCATAATGGACTGCTAAGGTTGGGGATGAAAGGGGCTGTTACGTACCTGGGATGTGAGCATGACATGCAGAGGAAGGCCTCTCGTACAACTCCGGCTCACGGACTACTGGTAGTGATACAGCAGCCACAGGAGCACGGTGGGGTATGAGTGCCTGTAAACAGTTCAATAGTCCATGTAGCAGCGGTGATCAGCAGGCAGATAGTAGATGAGCTGACACGATGCTTGACTGGTGGCAGGCTGGGATGAACCACAGAGCAGTACCAGATGCAGGCTTGCAGGGCTGGGAGCTATAGCAGGATCAGGCCGGGTCGGTAATAATCAGGCAGATCAGGCATAGATGGTAGGCAGAAGAGAGGTCAGGTCACAAGCGGAGTAGTACCGGAAGATCAGCAGACAGAATCAGCAGGCAGGACCAGAGTCTTAGGGAAGCCGGGATCAGAACAGGCAGCAGGCAATCACAGGTAACAAGCTGGATCAGAATGAGAGGTCACACAGGAAAACAGGATACAACACAGAAGCTGCAGATCAAACAGCAATGAACCTCTGTAGGAGCCCTGTTTAAATAGCCCGCCTGACTTCAGTATTAGTGACAGGTGTGTGTCTTAAAGTGCTAGTACGCATGCGTGCATGTCGAGCACTTACATGGAAATCCTGTCTTCCCTGACAGGGGCAAGTGGGATAGTATGTATCTGCTTACTTAAAAAGAGTATGTATAGTTACACCCGAGCCGATGTCCAATTAGATGGAAAATGGATGTTCACATTTGCATGCACAAGCATTATGGTGTACCTAGTGGGGACAATAAATGATTGTCATGAGTAAACATTTACTGTGCAAATGGTCCATGTGTACATGCATATATACACATATACATACATGCAAATGCCTGCGAGACAACTATAAAAAAAATGAGGGAGTCATATAAACATGTGCAGAGTGATACTAAATACAACTAAAATGGATAGAAACCCTAAAAACTCTAAAACCCCCCAGCATGAGGCAATACAAATAGATAGAATCATATAGATTACCTTCAATATGGATGTGTGTTCCAACAGCCAGCAGTAGTGTTTGAATAAACCTCCTGCCATTTAAGTAGTTTGAATAAAGAGGGGGAGGGGGGCCCATCTGAGGGTGGGGCATCTAATTGGTGCGGGTATACAGAGGGGGGAAGGGCATCCAAGGGGTTTCCCCCCAAGAATACCCCCGCTGTAGAGCGCGAGAGAGACTGAACTATTGAGAGCCCTTCACCATGTGGACAAAGCTTCACCAGAAAGTACAGAGCTGTAACCTGCACCCACAGAGGCAGGCACCCCCTCGTGAGATCTCCATATTAGAATGTTTTGGCCTTGAGCCAACCATGATGGGACTGTTCCAGGATATTGTTCCTTCCAGCATGCAGCCGACGCATAACAGGTTCCCATGAATAGTTCTCCTCTAGCTGGCTCATTTATTACCCGATCTGACATCATTCTTTCAACATATACACCATCCTTATTTTGTCGATCTGGCACAAATGAACATATAACATTTGATCTGAGGGGCCATGAGTGCTACATGAACATAAGGTCATTCTTACAGAATCCATACATGTATACATTATTTTCAACTCTCAAAACCCCTGATGAAGGTACCAGAGCTACCGGAAACGCGGCGGGTATCGGGGTACATCACCCCCATGAGAGTACATTAACGATTGTCATCCTGTAGTTTTTTTCTCTGTTCTTGACTATGCCTTCATGCTGTATGGAATGATTTATTTGTTTGATCTTCTTTTCTGATTTTTTAATATACTGTACAATATAGACGCTTTCACATCTTTTTTAAGTAGATCAATAAAACAATATTTTTTACTTGAATGGGTCTGGTGGTCTATTAAAGTCCCAATCCTAGTGGGATTTTTTGTTCAACTATTTATTACGTAAGGGATGGGACCACCACACTTCACATTTGTCATGATGGAAGCCCCCCTTCTTGAGCTGTAACCTGAGTGCGGAGGGACGGAGCCACTGTCAGGATATAGACTTTGCTGTTGTCACTTACCTGACTGTGGATTCCGAAATAATGAGGGTGGCCTCTTGCGCAATTCCTGTCCAAGTACCCCTGGTAGGGGAGAGATGGACTGCTAGGGCAGTGGAAGGGCGCAGGTGCCAGGAAGCTGTTGTAGTGAACTGAATCTTGGAAACACAGGAGTCCTTCCAGTGGCAGTATGGAGTCTGTTTATAGGCTATGTTCTGCAGCAGCCAGACAAACAGGTGCAGAGTCAGGATCAAGTTCAAAGTCAGGAACAAGCAAAAGTCATTATTGTGCTGGCATCGAGGTACCAAGTCAGGAGGCAGAATCATGGTCAGAAGCCCAAGCAGAGATCAGTAATACAAGCGAGCAGCAGGTATAACAGGCAGTGGCGATCCAAGAGAGATGTAATGCGTAGCCAGGTCAGGAAAAAGGTAAACAGACTTTCAGGAAGTAAGAATACAGAAACCAGAGCTGAAGACAATCCAGTAGGGATGGGCGAACGACCCCCTGTTCAGTTTGCACTAGAAATTTCGAACATCGAATAACAAACCCCATTTTGAAGGCTTATATGCAAGTATGCTTATATGCAAGTAATTGGGCATACAATGGTTATGGGGGTCTAGGTACTGTCCTGAGGGATATGTGTCAATGAAAAAAGTTTGTAAAAAACGTCATTTTTAAATGAGCAGTGATTTATTGATGCTTAAAACGGGGGTCCACCTATCTATCGTTTTTTTTTTTTGGAGTTCATTCACAAACTTTTCTTCTCATGATTATCTACTCACATGTTCTGTGTAATAAGTCCGCCTGTGTCCGATTTCGTTGTAAAGAATAACTTATAAAATTCACTGAAGGCGGTTTCCATCTTCATTGTGGGCATTTGAAGCCCACAAGCATGTATTTCCTGGATGCGGTGAATGCTGTGCTCCCAGCATTCACCGAGATGTTGTGATGACGCTGTTGCACAATGCATGCTGGGAAGCCTGAGACTAGCTCCCAGGGGACTGTGGGAGGTCTGGGAGAGGCTATAAACACACCTACTCCCATGGGAGGAAAACCAGGAAGTGCTAAGAAGATTAGAAAAAAAAAGGTAATTACGGCGATTTAAATTTTTTTACACAGCATGTCAGCATCTAGGCAAGAAAGAGAATGCATAGAGATAATGTTCAAAATTTGGGTGGAACCCCGCTTTAAAGTGAAAATATAAAAATGAAAAATTTCTTTCAATATAGTGCCTTAGTCCACCTGTAAAGTGGCTCATCTGTACTGTGTATAGAAGCTGCTGCAGCAATAATTGCATTGATAAAGCCCAAAAATGAAATTTTCCCTGCAAGCTTTCTTTATTTTGTAAGCAATGGCTTGGGGAGCCAGCCTATATGATGAGGCCACAATGTAGTGTACGGGGAACAAGATTAGAGATTTTTTGGATAAATTCTGGTGTCTCTACCACAGACTTTGGATTTCTACTTCTGTAACGGGTGCGGAAAAATTGTTCTTTGGGTGTTGGTGGGGCCTTCACATCGTAACCCTATAGAGATACTCTTGAAGAAAGCAAGAATTGGCCTTACTGTCAAAAACTGTAATGGTATGCATCTGTCAAACTGGGGCATAAAAAATTGGTCTTTGGGTGTTAATTGTGCCCATGAAACCTACACCTAAAACATTCTTCCAGATGAGATCAACACCCACAACACTAGGCAGCCTAGAAGTCCTGCAGAGATTGCACATCCCAAGAACACTTAATCTGCGACATTGGCATCAGGGGCTTCATAGCTGCTGGAAATCCAGGACCGATCAATATTGATAAAAGTCAGACGGTCCACGGAGTCTGTGGACAGAGGCATTCTATGATCAGTAACAAAACCTCCAGCAGCACTGAATGCACGTTTGGAAAGCACGCTGGATGCAGGTCAGCCCAGCAGCTCAATAGCATACTGGGCAAGTTCTGGCCAGTGGTCTATTCTCATGACCCAGTAAGCCAGTGGATGGTCAACTGGAAAGCTCTCCATCTCTGTTTTCACCCCTAGATAATTGTTCACCATGTAAAGCAGACACTGCCAATGGGATGTGGAAGCTGACAGCCCTGGGCTCCGAGGACTAGAAAAATTCAGAAATGCATCACTTAGCAGGCCGCCTTCTCCACTGCTCCTCTCTTGACCAGCAGAAGCCCAAAAACTACGTTTTCCACCATACTGTAACCTACCAGAGGTGGGAAAAGTGGTTGATAAACTTCTCTTTAGGGTGTCCTCAAGAGATTTCATCTTCTGCACGCTCTGTGGGGACGGGATGAGTTCTGAGACTTTCCCCTTATAATGGTGGTCAAGGAGGGTTGCCAACCAATAGTGATCCTTTTACTTTACGCCACGTATTCTTGGGTCCTTTCCCAGGCTTTGAAGCATGAGGGAGCCCATGAACCGCAAATTTCCGGAGGCATGAGAAGCAGACTCCTTGGGGTTACTGAGGATTATAGTATCTGGAACTGCCTCCTCCCAGCCACGTACTACTCCCAAGGATTCTGCAGATGGAAAACCACATCTTACTGTTTGACGTATGTCTTCCTCTGCTTCAATGCCTCTGAAACTGCCAGAATCCTCCTCCTCCTCTCTCCACCTGGTGAGCATGTCACAAATCAGGCGGTTTACGGGCAGGTGGAATTCCCACTGAATTTCAGCAAACCGAGCACTGGCTGTGTATGACCGCCAAAAATGGCTATACACTCTTCTGGCCTGCTTCCAACCCTGGGCTACAACACGATCCGCCTCCATGGGAGGAGCCCACTGAATGATGCTAGACCTGCCGTGACAGTGCTTAAAAAGCTGAGGGCGGGGCCACCTGTGACGTGCGTGGGTGACCACGCCACCTCTGACGCAACGGGGAAACACAGCAGGGTTACCCAGTGACATGTACAGGTGATCCCACCCCCCCTCTGATGCTACGGGGGTTTCCGTGGCGTCAGAGGGGGCAGGGTCACCCGTACATGTCACTGGTAGCCCCGCAGCGTTTCCCCGTTGTGTCATAAGGGGGGTGGGGTTACCCACACACGGCCTGGGTACCCCCGCCCTCAGTTTTTTAAGAACTGTCAGGGCAGGTCTAGCGTCACTCAGCGGGCTCCTCCCATGGAGGTGGATTGTGTCGTGGCGGCGTCTTTCTCCGTATTCCGGGACGACGAAGGATTACATCGCTGGAATTTTTTTTTCTTTTTTAATAAAGGACTTGTCCAATGATGTGTCTGTGTGTTTTGTACCCGTTACCATTTCACACAGGGGGGGACCGGGATCTGGGGTTCCCCTTGTTAAAGGGGGCTTCTAGATTCCGATAAGCCCTTGCCCGCAGACCCCCACAACCACCGGGCAAGGGTTGTGGGGATGAGGCCCTTGTCCCCATCAACATGGGGACATCCTCCCCATGTTGAGGGCATGTGGCCTGGTACGGTTCAGGAGGGGGGGCGCTCTCTTGTCCCCCCTCTTTTCCTGCGGCCTGCCAGGTTAGGTGCTCGGATAAGGGTCTGGTATGGATTTTGAGGGGGACCCCCACGCCATTTTTTTTTATTTTGGCGCGGGGTTCCCCCTAAAATCCATACCAGACCTGAAGGGTCTGGTATGGATTTTGAGGGGCACCCCACCCCAATTTTTTTTTTAATTTGGCATGGGGTTCCCTTTAATACCCAAAGGGCCTGGTAATGGACTTGGGGGAATCCCAGGCCATTTTTATCAATTAACTTTTATGTGTATTGTCGGGACTGACAATTCATTAATAGCCGGTGTTTTCCCGAGAAAGTTCCCCCAGCGGATAAGTACCCCCCTGTACTGCGCTTGCACAGTACGAACGACTACGGAGCCGCTGAATATCTCTGAAGTTGAATAGCAGATCGTCAGCTCTACACGGAACACCGGCAATAGTGACTTAAATGACTTTAAATGACTTTTTTCTTCCTTTCGAAATGTTATTTTGCTGTCAGACTGTTCTAAACACAGGAAACATGCGCCACTTTACAGGCATACTATAGACAACCCCCCAGGTACAAAATTTAAAGGAATATTACACTTTTATTGTTTCACTTTAAGCATTATTAAAATCACTGCTCCCGAAAAAACTTCCGTTTTTAAAACTTTGCATTGATACATGTCCCCTGGGGCAGGACCCAGGTCCCCAAACACTTTTTATGACAATAACTTGCATATTAACCTTTAAAATTAGCACTTTTAATTATTCATGTTCGTATCCCATAGACTTTAACGGTGTTCGCGTGTTCAAACAAATTTTTTGTCTGTTCGCATGTTCTGCTGCGAACCGAACAGGGAGGTGTTCGGCCCATCCCTAGTTATCATTGGGTACAACTTGTCAAGCAACTCGGAGGTCCAAAGTCGCCCAACTGTCATATATATTTTAATAGAAAGGAGCTCTCATTTATACTTGCATTTACATCAGCAGAACAAATGCAGCAAGTGATGTGTGCACATGGGTCAGAAGCAAATGTGTAGGGATGCCAAACAAATCAATGAACCCCACCCACACCAAATCTAACTACCACATCCACCCCACATTGATTAAGCATAAGTACATATCATACCCTTATCCGGAAAATGAGCAGCACCTCCTCTTTGCTAAAGAGATACCTCACCATGTCCACCTAGATAGAGATCCTGACCAGCACAGGAACTTCCGGGTGATTACAATGACTTATTTCTGGGTCAGAAGGTGAAACCACACTCTTTTGATCGCTGCTGCGAATATTTGATCGCAACCACGATTTTTTGTTTATTTGCAGATATGCAAATTTGTATTTCTACTTATGATATTTAAAGGCGTTCGATAAGAAATGGTGTCCCTGGGTTAGCAGCAGGTGAATGACAAAAACAAAAGGCCCAGTTTGAGCCCTGGTTCACACTGACAGAGGGAGGAAATCTGGGAAACAGATATTCCGCGCTTAGGATCAGTGATAACAAGGAACTGCAGCCCCCCAAGCAAAATGGAGACACCGAAGTGAAATCCACATAAACAAAATATTCTAAAGGGGAATGGCGCTGTTCGCAAATATAAAAGACCAACAAATGTGATGCGCAACCCAAAAAAATGTTTTTGTTTGTAATAGAAAAAAGAAAAAAACAATATATATTAGAAACAGTAAATGTGCAGAGTGCCCTAAAAGGTCACAGCAACGTGTGTAAGAAAACACTAACTAAAATAATATACATTAAACCAATACGTGATAGCATAGGGTGTGAATGGGTGGGTCACAACCATAAGTAAAGAATTGTTGCAAAATCGTGCATGGTAAAAAATATCAAAACATATATATCATAAAAAATGTCATAAAAAGTAGTGTCAAATATCATATGTAATACATACAAAATGTGTATAAGTGACCCAAATGGAGCTTAATGTTCTTCCTGATGTGAATAGTGAATGCATAAATGTGTTATGAAAGTGAAAAAAGTGAAAAATAAATAAAACATAAAAAAGTTAAATAAAATATAAATAAATTGGCATATATATTGCAATCAAAATCGTCCAATATAAATAGTCCAATGGAGCTATGTCTGACAGGTGTATTATCCTTAACGAACAATGATGTTTGGTGTATCCGTGATTGGCAGGCCCCCTCTTGTGCCCCCACTCACCATAAAGCCCAACCCCTGCAGGGGTGAAGGGCAGAAGTGGATCCTGTGTCCGGAGTCCTGGAGCCCCGAAATCCCCCTCTCAGGTTCAACGAGCCCCCTCCTTCTGGATCCGCGTTGTCCTTCACAAAAGTATCCACCGGAACAAAATATGTGTGGAGAAACAAGGAATCCTCATAGTATAAATCCGTTTGGAAATAAAAGTTTATTATCAAAAGAATAAAAGTTTAAAAACGGGAGCTGACAGTGCTCTCCTGGTAAAACAAAAGCGGATGGTGTATAGGTAGCGAGGTGACGGCGTGCGTTCCACCAGCTCAGTTACCAGAACCTGCACTTCCGGTTTTGGTAACTGAGCTGGTGGAACGCACGCCGTCACCTCGCTACCTAGGGAGGAAATCGTTCAGCTGAAATCACACAATTTCATTCCCCCATGTCAGTCCCGACTGCAGGGGGAATTTCAGAGCCATCTGTGCAGAATGATATCAATAAAAATTGCACCCCAAAGTCGCACCAATTAAAACGGTGCAATTGCCACCGCTTTGACATGTCAAATCGCACCAATGTGAACTAAAGCTGACACATACAACAATGCCTATCCCCCAGCTGAATTCATTACCACAGCTGTTATATATAAAGATTCCACCTTTATCATTTACTTGCAGGTGCGCAGAAGCCTAGGTTTACATTGGAGCGATTTGTCATGCGATTTGAGAGATCAAATCGCATGACTATTGGCAGCAATAGCACTGTTCCAATCGATACGACACCGATTTTGTGACACCGCACCAATTTGCTAAAGTAGTTCCTGCACTACTTTTGCCGATTTCAGGTGCGACTTCAATAAACATCTGTGTATGAGGCCACACGGATGTCTATCAAGTAGCACCTGAAATCACGCTGGCCTTGCTACTTTGAAATCGTGCTACTTCAAGTGAAGTAGCGCGATTTCAAAGTAGCATCAATGTGAACCAGGGCGAAGAGATTAGTTTTTTGGTGCACAAATACATATTGAAATAAGATATAAGAGATATTGCACATTCCCAAAAGCACCACCCACAAAAACTAAAGAGAAAGAAAAGTAGAAGAAAAAAAACCCCACCACAACAAAGCTCAATAATGTACTTTTATTTTACCAACAGAAAAAAAAATGTACATTCATTTACTAGCTTCAAAAAAATTTGGACAGGATATATGGTGCTACATTTAGCAATGGGATTTCAAGGGCCCTGCTCATAGGAGCTTACAATCCAAAATTTTACAAAACCTTAGAGTGGACACAGCTTTAATTTAAGTGTATAACGGGTAACACATCACATTTTTATCTGCAAGATTATAGAAACATACTTAACAGTCATTCTTACAAAGCATTCCAACATAATATTAAAAAAGACGTATTCAAAACACCCACCACCAGCCCACAATCCACATATACATACATTGGTGACCATGTTCTGCTGGAAGCTGCATTTCGGTGTACACGATTAAACAACAAGATCAAAAAGGGTAGAAGGTCAGCAGATGCTTCCAAATGATGTTTGCATGATCAGACAGGAACAATACACACACAACATTGACAGCATGGCCACATAAACCCACTTTGCAAATATCCCTAGTTGGGCATTTGTCAATAGGCACAATATCATTCCTTCTCCCCCACAAATCATAGCAAAACCTGACCTTCTCAGGCCAAACGAACCCCCCCTACTGCAGGCCTTTATATAAGAGAGGTTGTATTGTTAGCACACTAACACGCCCAATAGAAGTACACCCCCACCAGTATCTTTCAATCTATCTCTTCATGTATGTCTGCACCTGATGAGCAGGAACACATAATACTATTCACAACTGTGTTAGCCCTTGGCTATGTGCATCAAATCTCCAACTACAGGCCAAAGTTCGAAGTCCATTTGCATCCACATAAACAAAGCAACAGTTTTCTAAGCATATGTACCTGTGCAGTGTAAACCCTAAAATTTTAAATGTCCAAGTCCCTGGGCTTCATTAGTGCTAACAAACATTAACATCAGTCCCTGGCTGCAATGAGCTTCCAATCTAAAGTCCAAAAGTAACTTTCTTACATTAGAACCTATTTCGACAGGAGACAAATGAAATGCCTGCATGTCTTTGGATTGTGGTGGGAAACCCACACAGGGAGAACATATAAACTTCAACACAAGCATGTTGGGGAATTGAACCAACATCCCAGATGCTGCTAGACAGAACTGCTACCCACTTAGCCACCAGCCAGCCTCACGCATGTTCTCTGCATCTCTGTGGTGTGAACCAGCCCTAAGTCCATAGCCATGCTCAGTGTCACAAGCAATATACAATATATTGGCCTAAGTATTGGGACGCCTGCCTTTAAACGCACATGAACTGTAATGGCATCCCAGTATTAGTATTGGGTTAAAAACTCATTTGGCCCACCCTTTGCAGCTATAACAGCTTCAACTCTTCTGGGAAGGCTGTCCACAAGGTTTATGAGTGTGTCTATGGGAATGTTTGACCATTCTTCCTAGTGCATTTGTGAGGTCAGGCACTGATGTTGGATGAGAAGGCCTGACCTACAGTCTCCTCTCTAATTCATCCCCAAGATGTTCTGTTGTGTTGAAGTCAGGACTCTGTCCAGGTCGGTCAAGCTCCTCCACCCCAAAATCACTCATCCATGTCTTTATGGACCTTGCTTTGTGCACTGGTCCAAATGATTTGGTGGAGGGGGGATTATGATGTGGGGTTGTTTTTCAGGGGTTGGGCTTGGTCTCTTAGTTCCAGTTAAGGGAACTCTTAAGGCGTCAGCATACCAAGAAATTTTGGACAATTTCATCCTCCTGACTTTGTGGGAACAGTTTGGGGAAAACTGAACTGAAAACTGGCTACAAGGGCGAGTTCAGAGGGTGGTGATAAATGGGGAGTACTCGGAATGGTCAGGGGTGGGTAGTGGGGTTCCCCAGGGTTCTGTGCTGGCACCAATCCTATTTAATTTGTTCATAAACGATCTGGAGGATGGGATAAACAGTTCAATCTCTGTATTTGCAGACGATACTAAGCTAAGCAGGGCAATAACTTCTCTGCAGGACGTGGAAACCTTGCAAAAAGACCTGAACAAATTAATGGGGTGGGCGACTACATGGCAAATGAAGTTCAATGTAGAAAAATGTAAAATAATGCATTTGGGTGGCAAAAATATGAATGCAATCTATACACTGGGGGGGAGAACCCTGGGGGAATCTAGGATGGAAAAGGACCTGGGGGTCCTAGTAGATGATAGGCTCAGCAATGGCAGGCAATGCCAAGCTGCTGCTAACAAAGCAAACAGAATATTGACGTGCATTAAAAGGGGGATCAACTCCAGAGATAAAACGATAATTCTCCCGCTCTACAAGACTCTGGTCCGGCCGCACCTAGAGTATGCAGTCCAGTTCTGGGCACCAGTCCTCAGGAAGGATGTACTGGAAATGGAGCGAGTACAAAGAAGGGCAACAAAGCTAATAAAGGGCCTGGAGGATCTTAGTTATGAGGAAAGGTTGCGAGCACTGAACTTATTCTCTCTGGAGTAGAGACGCTTGAGAGGGGATATGATTTCAATTTACAAATACCGGACTGGTGACCCCACAATAGGGATAAAACTTTTTCGCAGAAGAGAGTTTAACAAGACTCGTGACCACTCATTAAAATTAGAAGAAAAGAGGTTTAACCTTAAACTACGTAGAGGGTTCTTTACTGTAAGAGCGGCAAGGATGTGGAATTCCCTTCCACAGGCGGTGGTCTCAGCGGGGAGCATTGATAGCTTCAAGAAACTATTAGATAAGCACCTGAATGACCACAACATACAGGGATATACAATGCAATACTGACACATAATCACACACATAGGTTGGACTTGATGGACTTGTGTCTTTTTTCAACCTCACCTACTATGTACTATGGGAAAGCTCCTTCCTGTTCCAACATGACTGCACACCAGTGCACAAAGCAAGGTCCATAAAGACATGGATGAGCAGGTTTGGGGTGGAGAAACTTGACTGGCCTGCACAGAGTCCTGGCCTCAACCCGATAGAACACCCTTTGGCTGAATTAGAGCAGAGACTGTGAGCCATGCCTTCTCATCCAACATCAGTGCCTGGCCTCACAAATGCACTTCAGGAAGAATGATCAAACATTCCCACAGACACACTAAACCTTGTGGATAGCCTTCCCAGAAGCTGTTCTAGCTGCAAAGGGTGGGCCAAATTTTAAACCTATGGACTAAGATTGGGCTGCCATTAAAGTTCATGTGTGTGTAAAGGCAGGCGTCCCAATACTTTTGGCTAAATATTGTATCTGGAAAAGTTTTACAATGGTGGTGAAACCCTCCTACACATAAATACTACATTTAGACATAGTTATAGGACCTGGGAGACGGGACAACTTCTCTACATGAAGCAGCATATTTGGGATTTGAACCCAGACGCTCAGGGATACTAAGTAGAAGTTCTAACCTCTAAGCCACGGAGCTGCCACATGTGAGAACCTCATACACCTAACTACACAGAAATACACATAAAAACACATAAATACTGCATTTCTTTGGACATAAGGTGATGGAATTACATTACTCAAGAGTTATTCTTCTTGATTTATTCTGTGATATTTAGTGTTTCTTTGTGGGTGAGAGTAGAATATTACCCTCAAATTTTTGGGAATAACATTTTGATTTCTGATGTTGGTACACATATCACATTTTTTGTGCTCAAATTATGAATATTTGGAAATAATAAAAAGCACAAAAAATTGTGATTCATTTTAAATTTGCATCAGCAATGGTATTGTTTGTGGATTGTAAAGACACCTGTGTGAGTTTAGGTAAAGATTGTTGTGAGATGGAGAGTAACAAGTGAAAGTGACAGAGAATTTAGGCAATTATATCATGCTCTAAACATTTTTTTCCATGTGCACTACTCCAGGTTTTAGCAAAGTAAGGGTTTGGGTGCTATTTGGTTTCAGGGAACTATAGTAAATTTGATTTTGGAAGTATTTTCTCACCAGCACTATAGTGAATACCGTTTTAGCTAAATTGCTGTGAATTAGCGCTAATTAGCGGAAATTAGCGCTAATTAGCGCTGCAGCTCTATAGTAAATGACCCCCTATGTCTTTCCATCTCCTCTATTTACTATGTATGTAAAAAAATGGATGAGGTATATTGATGATATTTTTCTAATTTGGTCAGGTAGTGAGGATGACTTCACTGTGTTCGTAAACTTCCTGAATAGTATTTTCCCAGGAATAGTGTTCAATTCTGAGTTTTCGCAAAATCAGATTTCATTTCTTGATGTGCTTATCACCAATGCCCATGGGACCATCACCACATCTCTGTACACTAAACCCACTGACAGAAATACACTGCTTCATTTCCACAGTGCACATCCTGCACATCTGCGTAAGAACCTGCCCATTTCACAATTTGTAAGGGTTTTACGTGTCTGTTCAGATGAAAATGACAGAAGGAAGCAACTTTAGATAATGTATCACATGTTTTTGGAACGTGGGTACCTTACTTTGGTACTCAATCGTGCCCTTGCCAAAGCCCTGTCTGGTTGCTCCTGGACCGCTAACCCTGTTGCTCGTCCATTGCTCATTCACACATACAATCAGGAATCAGGTGCGATCAAACGGGCAGCAGAACGCAACTTAAACATTATACAATCCGACAGGGCCTTAGGACCCGCTATCAGAACCAAACCCATGATAGCGTATAAACGTGGTAGGACACTGCGTGACCATTTGGTACAGGCAGATCCCAGACAGAAATACGCCAAAGTTCTACCCAAGATATCTCAGAAAACAGCTTGTTATAAATGTTACATCTGCAATGTGTGCAATTCTCTTATTTGCGGCAGGCACTTTTCACATCCACATAGGGGGAATCAGATACGAGACTTTTTTAACTGCAACACAGATTTTTATGTGTACATTTTGAAATGCCCGTGCGCACTGACACAGGTGAGAGAAACTGTTGGCCCTTTTAAGAAATGTTTTCATAAGCACAGAAGCGACATTTTTTTTCTTCAATCAAATAATTTTTTTTATTGTAATATGTTAGCGAAATTGGATACTTTTTTTATAATCATTTATGAATGCTTGCAAAAGATTGCTTAGAAGTAGAATAGTTTCAAGTTACACAGAGTTGTTTCGAGTCCTTGAAATGCATATAAATCACAGAGATCAAATAGTTCATTTTTAGTTCACTAAAGAGAAAATAAACGTTTGACAGCAGTTGAACTACAGCCTGATAAGATAAGAACGTCTTATACAGGTGGTTTAGAAACAATTATGTGGAATATGGGAAAGTTATGTACAGTACATTAATTCAGTTTGACAGGGTCAAACAAAGGTCTGCCTGTGCCCTCATTAAAACTGTTAAAATACATTGAATAAGAAAACACTGATGTGCATGGCAATAACTTCTCAGCAGGATGTGGAAACCTTGCAAAAAGATCTGAACAAATTAATAGGGTGGGCAACTACATGGCAAATGAGGTTCAATGTAGAAAAATGTAAAATAATGCATTTGGGTGGCAAAAATGTGAATGCAATCTATACACTGGGGGGAGAACCTCTGGGGGAATCTAGGATGGAAAAGGACCTGGGGGTCCTAGTAGATGATAGGCTCAGCAATGGCATGCAATGCCAAGCTCCTGCTAACAACGCAAACAGAATATTGGCATGCATTAAAAAGGGGATCAACTCCAGAGATAAAACAATAATTCTCCCGCTCTACAAGACTCTGGTGTGGCCGCACCTAGAGTATGCTGTCCAGTTCTGGGCACCAGTCCTCAGGAAGGATGTACTGGAAATGAAGCAAGTACAAAGAAGGGCAATAAAGCTAATAAAGGGTCTGGAGGATATTAGTTATAAGGAAAGGTTGCAAGCACTGAACTTATTCTCTCTGGAGAAGAGACGCTTGAGAGGGGATATGATTTCAATATACAAATACCATACTGGTGACCCCACAATAGGGATAAGGAAGTTTAACAAGACTTGTGGCCACTCATTAAAATTAGAAGAAAAGAGGTTTAACCTTAAACTACGTAGAGGGTTCTTTACTGTAAGAGCGGCAAGGATGTGGAATTCCCTTCCACAGGCGGTGGTCTCAGCGGGGGGGGGCATTGATAGTTTCAAGAAACTATTAGATACGCACCCGAACAACCACGACATACAGGGATATACAATGTAATACTGACATATAATCACACACATGGGTTGGACTTGATGGACTTGTGTCTTTTTTCAACCTCACCTACTATGTAACTATGTATGTATATATATATCAGTAATCAGACAATATTGAATAAAGTAGTTGGCTTTGTGTGTGTGTGTGTGTGTGTGTATATATATATATATATATATATATATATATATATATATATATATATATATATATATATATATATATTGTAAGTGATACAGTACCTTTTTGTAGAACCAATATATAAATACATACATATAGGATTATATAGTGAGACATATAACACATAAGGTGGGGTTATTGAAAGTTCATTCTCCCAAAGTCGTAAATCTGTTATCCTTAAAGTTGATTAAGTCTTATCAGGACAAGGAGGGTTTGATTTAACATGACTGGGTGCCATATTGTCTCTATACATGTATTTTAATGGGTAAAACCATAGACAAAAACAGTTATAAATAATTTTAATAAACATGTAATAGGAATTCTGGGAATTAATAAGTTTGTCTGGTTGAATGACAAGTGTCAGATTTATGGTTAGTTACATTGATGTAGATCTTAGCAACCAATCATATCTAGGAGAGATGGCTAAGATAAGGTTTGTAAAGGTATATGAATGCAAGTTTTACAACTGTTAGACAAGTCAGATAAGAGCCCATAAGGCTGAACTCTATGTATGCTGCCCTATTGCACGGGTCATAGAGATCAGAACCAATGGGCAAATATCTGTCCTTTTGTTGTAACTTGTCTCCTCGTACGAGTCACATAAAGAAAACGTCTTAACTTAATCCAGAGTGTGGTCTAAGGTGAATTTTCCTCACGAACTTGGTCCTTCGAGCCGGAACTCAAAATCCTGTGAAGGGACCAGACCACCGGTGACCGTTACCATACGGGGGAATCTCAGAACACACGAGATTCCTTATTCCAAAGTCCTCCATCTGAATTGACGTTAACAGAGGCCGGCCAACCGACTGGTCCCTATCAGGTGACGGTTCCCAAGAATTGGCAGAAAAGACCGATTCTCATTTGTTTCAATTTGGTTAGAAGATAAGAATACCAATGTTTTTTAATAGAACACAGGATTAGGAAAGAAATTCTGTGTCGGTCTGCAAGTTTACAAACATATTGTGTATAAAGGTATAAGAATACCAATGTTTTTTAGTAGAACACAGGATTAGGAAAGAAATTCCTTGTCAGTCTGCGAGTTTACAAAAATATTGTGTATAAAGGTATAAGAATACCCATGGTTTTTAGTAGAGCACAGGATTGGGAAAGAAATTCTGTGTCGGTCTGCGAGTTTACAAAAATATTGTGTATAAAGGTATAATACCAATGTTTTCTAGTAGAGCACAGGACTAGGAGGGTTTCAAAAGTACAGTAACCTCTTAAGGAATTTGTGCCGGTCTGCGAGTGGAAAACAGTGTATAAGTGTTTGAGTGAGAAAACCTTAAATTACTCCGTACGTACGTTAAAATGGCCAGAAGTGTGTGAAATTAAATAAATGATGATACTAAACATAGGTACAAATTAGACAAAGATAATGTAAAATATCTCAAGAAATGGGTAAAACGTTATGACTTTGATGCATCATTAAGCAAGAATTCTTGTGTTAAAATTATGTAGAAGAATTAAAATTGAATTCGGCACTAAAAGCAGGAAAGTAAGCAGCCAGATAGTTCTGGATATCTAAGAAATGTGTGATTATATAGCAATGTGAAATCCTAGTTAGATTCATTTAAGGAAGGCGTGGAGGTAGTGTAATGTGTATGTTGCTGAAAGAGGTACAGAAAGGTTAAGAAACTCTCAACGTAGACCTCGCAATAAGGATTATGAGGGTGGGAAAGAAAGGAGTGAATGTTTTTTGTGTGGCAAGAAAGGCCACTTGGCCAGGGATTGCAAGTTGAAAAAGGATGAGGAGGCATGACTAGAGGGAGAAGAAATGTATGAAACAGAATGTATGTACAATGAAACTAATTCAAAAGGGTCTGAAGTACTGGACATATGTAATGTGGAAATTATTTACAGAGTGAGATTAAACCTGAAATAACACTTGTAAAAGGGAAAGAAGTCACCTTTCTGTGTGACACAGGTGCGTGCAGAACCCTGATTCATCCCCAGGATATGCCTGGAGGAGTTAAGAAAAAAGGTACAATTTTTGTAAAACCAGCAAACGGGTTAATGTGTGAGGAGGGTGTTTCAGAAAATCTTCCTATAGAGGACCCACTAACGGGCAAAAAAGCTGAATGTAAAAATGTGATATCTAAACGATGTCCAGTTATTCTGCTGGGCAGGGATTTGTTGCATGCACTTGATATCTCGGTTATACCAGCTAAGGGGGGCTTGAGAGCCCACCGTACTTGCAAAACACATGTAGTGAAGGCTAACAATGAGACTTATCATTTGTTTAGCCTGGTTTTATGTACTGCAGGTCCTGGGTGCATGCAACAATCCCTCCTGAACAAGGTGGAAGAAAAAGTTAAAGTGAGGTAGCATCATTCACACTGTACAATGTATTTTAAACATTCTTCAGGACCTAATATAAATTATGAAAAGAAACTAATGCCGTGTACACACGACTGGACTTTTCGACCAGACTGGTCCGACGGAACGAATCCGTCGGACAATCTGACCGTGTGTGGGCTTCATCGGACCTTCAGTGGACTTTTTCTGTCGAAAATCAGACGAACTTTAGATTTGGAACATGTTTCAAATGTTTCCGACGGACTCGAGTCCGGTTGAAAAATACGTTCGTCTGTATGCTAGTCCAACGGACAAAAAAAGGATGCAAGGGCAGCTATTGGCTAATGGCTATGAACTTCCTTATTCTAGTCCCTTCGTACGTCATCACGTTCAAACCAACGGACTTTTGGATGGACTTTTGGATGGACTTTAGTCCGTTTGTGTGTGGACAAGTCCGGTCATCCGAAAGTCCATTGTAACTCCGTCGAAAGTCCGTCGGAAAGACCGTCGGACCTTTCATGCTGAAAAGTCTGCTCGTGTGTACGCAGCATAAGTTGTAATGGGTTAGAATCACCTTGAAAACTCTGTATTGGGATCGGGAGGGAGACAGCATGGCAACCTGCCTCCTCCCCAATGAGGTATTCAATCTACACAGAGAAAGTCACCTCAGCTAGATAGCTCCATGAATAGGCTGAGAAGTTAGAAGTTATTTTACAGAAAAAAGAAAGTTGTTTGTTTTAGGAAATTTACGACATTGTTTGTATCTAGCATACTGCTACTGGAAGGAAAATATCTGTAGGCAATTATAGGGTCTTAAACTGAAAAGAGGGCTTGTTTATTTTATAGTTATTAGCCCCCTTTTCTTGCTGAAATACTGCAATAGGCAGATGGTTTAGTATGACATAAATAATACTGAAGTTTATAATCATAATTTTATAATAATATTAGACGTTTTGATGATGCAGATGACTGTAATAATCTCGCCCCTGACTGGATGCTTAGATACAATTTGTGTGTATATCTCATTGTTGTAGCTGCTCTCTGAGTACTATCTGTTGTGGAACCACAAGTCCCAACAGAGCTTGAATCTGTAGATAAATTCAATGCTGCTTATGTAATTAATGTCATGCTTAAAAAGATTTTTACAGTTGTAGGTTTTACATGTTAGACAAGATAATGTATTTCTTTCAGTATGAGTGTAGGACAGTAGAAGGTATAGCCACCATTTTAGAAATAGCTGTGTGCACGTATGTGCAACAACATTAAATCACTTTTGTGACGGTTCATCTCGGTACTCTGTATCTCTCTAAGGGGAATGTTTAGGGAGTTATGTCTGGTGCCTTTAGACAGAAACTTGATGAGCTGAGCAGAAAATCTCAGAACTACAATCATTATCACGAATATACAGTGGGGCAAAAAAGTATTTAGCCAGCCACCAATTGTGCAAGTTCTCCCACTTAAAAAGATGAGAGAGGCCTGTAATTGTCATCATAGGTATACCTCAACTATGAGAGACAAAATGTGGAAACAAATCCAGACAATCACATTGTTTGATTTTTGAAATAATTTATTTGCAAATTATGGTGGAAAATATGTATTTGGTCACCTACAAACAAGCAAGATTTCTGGCTCTCATAGATCTGTATCTTCTTCTTTAAGAGGCTCTTCTGTCCTCCACTCATTACCTGTATTAATGGCACCTGTTTGAACTTGTTATCAGTATAAAATACACCTGTCCACAACCTCAAACAGTCACACTCCAAACACCACTATGGTGAAGACCAAAGAGCTGTCGAAGGACACCAGAAACAAAATTATAGACCTGCACCAGGCTGGGAAGACTGAATCTGCAATAGGCAAGCAGCTTGGTGTGAAGAAATCAACTGTGGGAGCAATAATTAGAAAATGGAAGACATACAAGACCACTGATAATCTCCCTCGATCTGGGGCTCCACGCAAGATCTCACCCCGTGGGGTCAAAATGATCACAAGAACGGTGAGCAAAAATCCTGGAACCACACGGGGAGACCTAGTGAATGACCTGCAGAGAGCTGGGACCAACGTAACAAAGGCTACCACCAGTAACACACTACGCTGCCAGGGACTCAGATCCTGCAGTGCCAGACTTGTCCCCCTGCTTAAGCCAGTACATGTCCGGGCCCGTCTGAGGTTTGCTAGAGAGCATTTGGATGATCCAGAAGAGGATTGGGAGAATGTCATATGGTCAGATGAAACCAAAGTAGAACTGTTTGGTAGAAACACAACTCGTCGTGTTTGGAGGAGAGAGAATGCTGAGTTGCAACCAAAGAACACCATACCTACTGTGAAGCATGGGGGTGGCAACATCATGCTTTGGGGCTGTTTCTCTGCAAAGTGAACAGGACGACTGATCCGTGTACATGTAAGAATGAATGGGGCCATGTATCGTGAGATTTTGAGGGCAAACCTCCTCCCATCAGCAAGGGCATTGAAGATGAAACGTGGCTGGGTCTTTCAGCATGACAATGATCCCAAACACACCGCCCGGGCAACAAAGGAGTGGCTTCGTAAGAAGAATATCAAGGTCCTGGAGTGGCCTAGCCAGTCTCCAGATCTCAACCCCATAGAAAACCTTTAGAGGGAGTTGAAAGTCCGTGTTGCCCAGCGACAGCCCCAAAACATCACTGCTCTAGAGGAGATCTGCATGGAGGAATGGGCCAACATACCAGCAACAGTGTGTGACAACCTTGTGAAGACTTACAGAAAACGTTTGACCTCTGTCATTTCCAACAAAGGATATATAACAAAGTATTGAGATAAACTTTTGATATTGACCAAATAATTATTTTCCACCATAATTTGCAAATAAATTATTTCAAAAATCAGACAATGTGATTGTCTGGATTTGTTTCCACATTTTGTCTCTCATAGTTGAGGTATACCTATGATGACAATACAGGCCTCTCTCATCTTTTTAAATGGGAGAACTTGCACAATTGGTGGCTGACTAAATACTTTTTTGCCCCACTGTATATACATCCATAAATATTGAATTTCAACTAATACGAAAGAAATTATAGCGGATATAACGAACAAATTCGACATGATTCGAGATTTAGTATAACGAATATCGACACTCTACAGAAATAACGGATTATCCAAAAACGAATTAACGTAATATAACGAATATAACAGAATGAAATTATGTATTTTACGAATGACAACAAACCGAAACTAAATGAAATTTTCCGTTGTGCACAAGTCTACTTATTACCTCCATACCTGCCTCAGTAGTGTGTTTTTCAGATATTGATTTAAGTAATGTTTTTTCTCCCTCCGTGTTGACAAAGAGACACAACTACTAATAGCTTTCTCCTATAGAGGGCACCAAATCAATAGCTCTCCAGGCCACCGTACAGTCTTGGGCACCTAGCCAGGGTTCCGTCCTTTTTCAGTATGTCAATGACCTACTGTTGTGTAGTCCCAGGAAGCCTGTCAGAAAGATTCTGTTTTACTGTTAGAACACTTAGCACAGACAGGTCACAAAGTGTCTAAGAAAAAAAAAGCAATGGTGTCAGGAAACTGTTGAATATCTTGGTTTTACTCTGTCCAATGGTGAAAGGAGAATCAGTCACAAGAGAGCTGCGGCTCTCATGGGTCTGCCCGTCCACATACCAAAAGGGGGAAATGTTAATCTTCTTAGGTATGATTGGTTACTGCCGCCAATGGAAACCTGATTGCACCTACTATGATAACTTGCTGAGACAAGCTGCTCTACCTGACAGTCCTGACCTTGTGAAATGGAATGATGAAATGGTTAATGCCATTGTGTATCTTATAACTGCTATGGCAATGGCTCCTGGTCTGGGATTACCTGATTTTCGTAAAGTGTTTCATTTGTTTGCAAGGGACAACTCTAAAACCATGGCTGGGGTCCTTGCACAAGAGCATGGAGGAAAGCTGAGACCTGTAGCTTTTTTTTTCTAGAGTAGTCCCAGTTCTGGTACAAGGCATGCTGGCGTGTCTGAAGGATTTGGCCTCTTGTGTCATGGCTGTAGAAATGGCTACATCATTTACATTGGGCCACTCTACTGAACTACACACTACACACCAGATAGTATATCTGCCAAAAAAATCTTAATACCCAACACATGTCTGCACAACGGCTGAGTGGGTATGAAGTCATCCTCATGAGGAACCCCTCCCTGCAGATGAGCTACAGTGCCCCACAGCAGGCCCTGCCCCTATCTTGAATGCCCTGCTTAGGATAAAAGGTGAAACAGATGAATTAGTCCACTCCCATGATTGTATAGACATTGTACATCAGGACACATCACCTCGAGCTGACCTGCTTTCAAGCCCCATTGAGGGAGCACACACTGTGTTTGTGGATGGGTCTTGCTCTCGCCCCTATGATTACACTTATGATGCAGGCTATGCAGTGGTAAAGCTACCTGACATAGCAATAGAGGCACAACCCATCCCTAATCAATCAGCTCAAGCAGCAGAGCTTATTGCTCTCACTAAAGCGTGTCAGCTTTTTAAAGGACAAGAAGTAAACATTTACACAGATTCCAAATAAGCTTTTCGGAGTCACACATGACTTCGGAGTAATTTGGCAGAGGTGTAGTTACATTACTGCCGATGGAAAATAAGTCTCCCATTCTTCCCTAGTAACCAACCTCCTTGATGCTATTACACTACCTAGTAAGATAGTAATCATTCACTGTAAAGTGCACACACACACAGTACTGATGACATTTCAAAGGGAAGTGCACTGGCCGACGCCGCTGCTAAACAAGCTTCTTTGACGGTCCCAGCTTTTATCCAAATGCCCCCCTTACACCCCCAACTTTACCCTGGGAACAAGTTTTGCAGGACCTACAGGCTATGGCTTCACCAGCTTCATCAGGCCTATTGGCATACACAGGGTCTGACATGCCAAAATTGGGCAAAAGACAGAAATATTTGTTAGTGATAGTGGATATGTTCTCCAGGTAGGTAGAAATGTTTGTATGTACCCGGGAAAATGCAAGGACAGTTGTAAAAATCCTGACACAAGAAATAATACCCAGGTGGGGATGTCCATTGCAAATAAATTCAGATAGCGGCCCAGCCTTTGTCTCCAAGGTATGTCAGGAACTAGTAAACACTTTGCAAATAGAGTGGAAATCAGAGGTGAGGGACTCCAGTCACATGACTTGACTCGAGTCAGACTCGAATCACCTGTTTGAGGACTTGCGACTTGCTTGACAAAATTAAATAAATGACTCGACTTGACTTTGACTTGTCACTAATGACTTGCAACTTGACTTTGACTTGGGCTATTTGACTTGCAATGACTTGAGCGGTGCTTGCAGTGTTCGCGGCCGCCGCAGACTTTTTTTTTAATTTGATGATGACTGCAGTCTCTCCTCCTAGGCTGTACAGGCCTCTGTATTCCACGCCGCCCCCCTCCTGACTCCTGCTGCGGAGTGATCTCTGAGGGAGGTGCTGGGCTTCTGTGCAGAGCCAGCAGCGTGAGTCGCGGGCCTCACGGTGGGGGAGGAAGGAACTGGAAGGCAGCTCAATTTGCCCAAGGAGCCGACTGACTGAATCTGAGTGGAGTCCAGCAGCCAGAGAGTAAGTCAAGGCAGTCTGGACTCTTGTATTATTATTCTTCTGACTGAGGGGGCACTGGAGCAGGGACAATCATACAACTCAGGGAGGAACTGGTCTGGGAATGGGGGTCAGTGCAGTGGTTGTCGCAGCGCAGAAGAAAAAGCACATGGCCGAGGAGGAGGAAACAGATTTGCAGAAGCTGCAGGTTTGTTTGATGCAGTGCCAAGCAAATGCTTCCCTGAAAACTTCCCTGCAAACTTTGCAGGGAAGCATTAGCTTTGCTTGGCACTGCATCAAACAGACCTGCAGCTTCTGCAAATCTGCACTAGTGATGTAGCAGCTAGCAGGGCCCTGGCCTATACTGATGATTGCAGGATGCAGATATGATTGCAGATGCAATCATCAATATCATTGCACATGCTAAAACACCTAGGTAGGTACCCAAACCAGAAGCACCTTCTTTTCTTGTTTTCTCCTCCTCCTCGGCTCTGTGCTTTTTCTCCTGCGCTGCGACGGCAACTGCACTGACCCCCAGTCCCAGACCAGTTCCTCCCTGAGTCCTTCACTAATTTTTGAAAATGCCTGGTCCATGCCTATACCTGAGTATGTGCCCGGGGGTTGGGAGTGACTGACGCCCCCATAAAACGGCAGGTGACTGGCCAGACCAGGTGCATGTAATTAAACTGGTGGAGCCTAATGCTCCGCCTACCCTCCTCCGCGTGGCATCCTTACATTACATCTTCTGCCCAGTGCTGGTCTCTCTGTGATGATAAGAGAGAGGGAGGAGGATGACGGGAACCCCCAGGCGGCAGCAAGGGCAGCAGGTACAACAACTACTATTACTTTTGTGCGTGTGCCAAGTACAAAATGCTCAACGTGAATATTACATAAAAATCATATTGCAATTAAGTGCTCCATGCGTGCTACAAACTCATTAAACAGTCCACATCCAGTGAAAGTTCATGTACTGCAAAGTGCTCCATGCATGCTGAAATCAATGCAAACTTTGCAGTACATGAACTTTCACTGGATGTGGACTGTTTAATGAGTTTGCATTGATTTCAGCATGTGCAAAGTGCTCCATGCTATAATCAAAACATAACTCGTATACACTAATAAGCTGTTATATTATGAAACTGATGAGGCTGCACTGGTGGCCCCTGGTGAGGCTGCACTGTTGGGCACAGATGAGACGGCACTCATAAGCTGCACTGATAGGGCGGGTCTTAATCAGGAAGGGGTGGGTCCTATTTAAATTAGGGGGTGCATGAGTTTAGTCAGGCCTAGGGCAGCACAAACCCTAAATACACCACTGGGCACCACCCCCCTGAAAATATTACCCACACACTCCGCCCACCACTGCCTCTGAGCCAATCAGCATTTGCCAAATGCCATTGGAGCTGTACTGTAACCCGCTCTCCTCCTGCAGCCCGCCACATGTATCGAGACTTGAGAGGATACAGAAGACGAAGATAAACCGATAAAGTAAGTGTGGCTGCCAGTGTCATTTATACAGTAACAGTGCATTTTCTTTAGCACTGGTCACTGTATTGGTGTCACTGGTGCCCAAAAAGTGTCACTATGAGTCACTAATGTAATGTAATATTCTAATCTGGAATGATAAACGTGTCACTGTTTTAAACAAGGTTAGGTTAGGACCGTATATAATACGTTAAAAATAGTTCTGTAAGTAAGTAACACCTTATTTTCTGGCAGTGCCCCTCCCGACAGCAAACTCTGGATCCGCCCCTGACAGACCAACGCACAAGGCAGCTATAATGGAGGGAGCGATTCCAAAAATAATTAAATTTGGATTTAAGAATTATGTTTTAGATGTTGGTGAAAAGAAGAAAACGGCGGTATGCAAGGTCTGCAACTCAAAAATAATAGACACGTCCACCACAACATCCAACTTCATCCATCACTACAAAACCCACAAAGAAAGGTAGGTACATAACGTGTATGTGTAGCTAATTTTAACTAAATAATTGTCTCCTCAAACGTTAGCTAATGTTTTAATTTAAGCTAGGTTAAATTTTAAATCTATCATGTATTTTGTTGCAAAGACCTTGTGAATGTAAGACAGGACTGTAAACTTGAATTAGAGTTTTGACTAGGCGAAATAACATTGCAAATACTGTATATGCAAATTAGGCTTACATCCCACTTTAGGTGGGAGCAGAGTGTATTGTTATTCAAATCAATAAATCACATAGCTAACTTTTTTTTTAATCTCTCTTCTGTTTACTCTATAGATATGAAGAGTACATCCATACCAAAGGGACTTTTGATGCAAGCCAGCCTCAAATCTTACAATTCATCGCACAGGGGACTGTGCAGCTATACCACTGCAACCACCAGCAGCAGAAGGCAATTACAAACTCAATCCTGTCAGACCTCATTATAAACTGCAACATGCCACTGTCCATATTGAACATCAAAGCTTTTGTCGCTTTTTGTCAATAGTAGACAACAAGTACTCTCCAGTAAGTAGAAGAACAATTACTGGCAAGCTTCACAATCTGGTGGCAGATAGGAAAATGAAGCTGAAAAATGAACTCGCAGTGGTAGATCATCTGTCAGTGACTGTAGATATATGGTCAGACCACAGGAATGAGAGGCTTTCTTGGAGTCACAGTGCACTGGATCAACATTGAGGATGACCGTCTTCAGTTGAAATCACAGTTGCTTGAGTGCAACCGCTTCAAAGGTCCCCATACAGGGGAAAGAATTTGTGAGGAATTTGAGCATATATGTGAAGAGTACAAGATTAAAAGAAAGGTAGACCATATAATCTGTGACAACGCCGCAAACATGAAAAAAGCATTCACTACATGTTTTCCAGGACAGCTAGATGAAGACGATGACCTTGATGATTCAGACATTTGGAATGACCTGTCAGTGGAAGAACAGGAGATGTTTGACAATTATTTGAGTGCAAAAACCCAGACTAGACTTCAATGTTTTGCACACATGCTTTAATTGGTAATAGGTGATGGACTTAAAGAGACTAAATTAGTCAATGCAGCTCTCGCCAAAGCTTCCAGGTTGAGCTCCTTGTTACACACAAGCACCTCTTTGAAGGAAAAATTTGAGGAGGAGTTTGGACAGCGTGGAATCCCTGCCTCTGTTACCACATGCTGGAATTCCACACTGAGGCAATTGAAATCAGTGGTCAGCTGTGACCAGCTGAAACTGACTAGAATGCTTGAAGATGGGGGACACAAAGAGACTGTATTCACAGCTAGAGAGTGGAATCAGATTAAGGAACTCGTGGATGTCCTTCAACCTTTTGGAGAAGCCACAGACCTCTCACAGGGAGAAAAATTTGTGACAATAAGTGCTGTTGTACCCTGTATCCTTTCTCTGAATCACCACTTGGAAAATCATAAAGAGAGCGTGCGCTACCTTGGTGGCTTGATCCGTAGCCTGCAAGAATCACTCCAAAGACGATTCGAAGGGATCTTTGTCAATGTGAGGATGGCAGATGAACAGAATGATATAGCAACCTTACCCTTCTCTGACCCTCTATACCTAAAAGCTGCTCTGCTGGATCCTTCATTTGGCACCATGTGGTTGGCCCATGATGTTTTGGCTCCCAAAAATGTCAAGGAGGCTGGGTAATGCACCTGAGTGCATTGAGTCACTGTTTTATGCTTGTGTTTTTCAGACTTGATTCTCAAAGAGCACTGCAAGCCCACCCCAACAACCACCGATGAAGACGAGCAAATGCCAGTGGCAGAGCCAGAGAGTCAGTCTGGGCTGTTCTCAGCATACCGCAAAAAACAGAAGAGAGATTCATGTTCCAGTCCCCAAATTCAGCTGAACCAGTATTTAGACATTTGTGATGGACAGAGCTGCCTTCAGTTTTGAGCCATGAACAGGCACATGCTCCCCTCTTTGTTCAGGGCAGAGGTAAGAGTTATGTCAGTCCCTGCATCAAGCGCACCTGTTGAACGTGTGTTCAGCCATGGAGGGGTGATAATGCGACCCCATCGCTCATAACTGAGCGAGAAAGTACTTTCCAATTTAATTTTTTGTAAATGCAATGCATTTTAAGTGGCTATTCTCATCACCATTCAAGTGTCCAGATGTTGGCATTGTGTCAAGTTCAAACTTTGAGCTTAGTTATTTTCCCCCTCAGCAAGGACTACATTTTTTCAGGCTTGTTGGCCATTTAATTGCTGAGTGTTCTGCTCCTTGTCTGCTGTTTGGGCATTCAAAGTGTTTATTTAATATGCCAAGAAAAGCACTAAGCAGTTTTGTTAATGTTGAAAATAAAACAAAACCTTTCCTGAAAACTGACTTTTAACTCATTTAAAGGTGGAAATGGGGTAGATCAGTATTTTGACTTAATTTGTGACTTGACCAAAATAAATGAATTGACTTGACTTGCTTGACTTCTAGCAGGGACTCGACTTGACTTGCTTGCTTTTCGCCACAGTAACTTGGGACTTGCTTGTGACTTGAAGGTTAAGACTTGAGACTTGCTTGTGATTTGCACATGTGTGACTTACTCCCATCACTGGTGGAAATTCCACATTCCATATCACCCACAGAGTTCAGGTATAGTGGAAAGAATGAACCGAACGATTAAAGACAAAATATGGAAGGCTACGGGTGGTACATTTGCCAAAAGGAAAACTGCTGCCTGCGGTTTTAGCAGAAATAAGCATGACCCCTTCCAAGACGAATCACTTGTCCCCTTTTGAGATCCCGATGGGTCGACCTTTTCCCACGCCCTGGATTAAGAAACCATTGGTAATAGAGCAGGGAGATCTGAGTTTAATACAGGAAGAATATTGTAGAAACTTGATTATGAAGCTGAATGGCATCTATGGTAAAGTATTCTCTTCTTTTCCATTACCCTCACAGGAACCAACACACGAGTTCCAACCCGGAGATGTGGTCATAATTCACCAGCTGAACCGGACCAAGAAGCAAGTTTACCCTTTTGGCCCGCCCCCTAGTGTAGTCGCAGTGACCAGAACCGCTGTCCTCACAGAACAATCTGGAACCGGGATCCACGCCGAGATGATAAAGAAAGTACCACAAAGGACCCTGAAGCATGACACAGATAAAGGAGGTGAAACAGGTGATGCAAATCCCCGAAGAGCGAGTGAAACAGGTGATAAAGACTCTGAAAAAGATGACCTCACTTCTCTCACCACAGACTTCTGGGAAAGCCTTGTGCCTATATTGTATGCTGGCACTGATGGTGTTTCTGCCCACATGGATCATCACTAACTATATCTATCATCCTAAAGACTTCGGCTCCCTAAAGGCCATATGCAGCCCCCTTCTAATGGAACACTAGACAAAGGAGGGAATCCAATGTGGAGGGCCCAATGGACTCATACTGCCCTACTGATAAAATGTTGTTACTTCAGTATAAATATTCTTGTGCTCAGAAGTCAGGTCATGACAAATGCTGGGTGTGCAGTAAATTGTACCCAAGCACACTTCAAATTCCTCTGTTAGCCATCCCTGTGAATGGTACTCCTCCTGTAACTATAACCAATATATCGGTCATATATGCAAATAACACAATTTCCTTCACGATAATTGGCAGAAACCACTCTTCAGATTGGTGTTTTAACTTAGGAAATTCCTTAAATAAAGGTCAAAAGATATGCCGAAGCTCACAGTTTAATATCTCTTTAAACAGAGATTTGTCCTCCATGTTTCACACCAATAACCCAGAACATAATACAAATTTAAATACTGTCTTGAATAGGGGAGCTGGTATTAACAAACCTGTGAGTTTAATTTTGAACCAGTTGACCATGGCCGCTGTTTCTGAAAGTTTTCAGGATACTATAAGCCAACAATCATTTTCCCTAGGGGATAGTGTATATGTATGTTGTGGCAAGTAATGCTATCCATGGATACCGGTCGGTACCCGTGGGTGGTGTTATTTGGCTTCATTGATTCCAGTGATGAGAATCAAAGGGGATGAAAAAGGAAAGCACCAACATCTTTTGAAAGCTAGCGCATACCCCAGGTACCCCCTTAAACACATAGAGAAAAGAGAGTTGTTTTCTAATAAAGACAAAGCCTGGGCATGGTTTCCCTCGTGGACTGGATGGGGAATAGAAATACTGAAAAGATTAAATAACTACTCCAAAATTATAGATGAAATTATGGAAAAGAATTCTGTAGACATCAAACTGTTAAGTATTGAACAAAGGGCTATTCATAAAGAACTAGATATGCATGAAGTAGCTATCGAATCCATAAGTGCTGCTCTGACTGGACTCTGTGAAGTAACGGAGGACTATGCTGCACATGGATTCATAATATGAATCCATGTGCAGTATCGTGCAGTATCGAGGTCTGTGCAGTATCGAGGTCTGGATTACTATGATATAATTGATAAACACCGAAAGGAGGTGTCAAACCTCCAAGCTGAAGCCAGAGATATTGCCAAAGATGGGTGGAACCCCTTTATATATATACTGTATATATATTGTTCAAGCTTATTCAATGTATCTGTAATTATACAACGCAACAAAATGATCCCACACAGAGAATATTAATTGATCATGGTGAAATCACTTTGTGATTTAAGAGGGGATTGAAGGGTAAGAAAGAGTTAACAAGACTGAGACATTAAATATCTGACAGACGAATATCTTTATTTTAGGGTCTTGTTTGTCGCAATGACCATAGAATAGATAAGGTCTGGTAAGAACTGGTTATGAACCTATGTCTTCAGACAAAGTCAATTGTCAGCATTACTAGTATAACCCTTTCATGACTAAGCCTATGTCAGAAACCATGAAATCAGACCGAGACAGAAGTACAGTTAAATCACACTTGTTAAATAATAAAAGTAAAAAAGAACAAACATAGTCAAAACATAGCCAAAGTTCAGTAACCGAAAAGGATAGTCAGCCAAGCCAGAAGTCAGGGATCAAAGTAGTGGAACAGCAAGCAGGATCCGGAGCCAGAAGGGATGTCAGCAAAGCCAGTCTTTAAACAGGGATGCAGGAGATGTTTCTTGTGATGTTGACCAAGGCGAAGGCAGAGCTCCTCTGGACTGGACGGCTTAAGTAGGCAGGACTGACGAGCAGGAGAGCAACAACAGCTGAGTAACTGTGGAGAGAGATAGGAGCTGGAAATTAGCCAACAACTGAGTGGCCAGCTCAGAGGAGGAAGGGCTGAGCCCAGTCCTGACAGTACCCCCTCCTCAACGACCCATCCCCCTCGGAGGACCACCAGGCTTTAGGGGAAAACATCTATGGAACTCATGGAGGAGGACAGAGGCATGTACGTCCAAGAGTTTTACCTCCGGACCATAACCTTTCCAATGCACCAAGTACTGTATGCGCCCACAGAACCTACAGGAGTCAACAATGGACTGTACTTCATACTCCTCATGGTTCTCAACTTGTACAGGGTGAGGACGTGGCACTGAGGTGGTAAAGCGGTTGCAGACCAAAGGTTTTAATAAGGAGACATGAAATACATTCAAAATACGCATGTTAGAAGGAAGGTCTAATGCGTAAGCCACTGGGTTAATCCTGCAAAGAATACGGAAAGGCCCAATAAACCAAGGTGCGAACTTCAGAGAGGGAACACAAAGTCGGAGGTTGCGAGATGACAGCCAGACCCTGTCCCCAACCTGGTAGGAAGGCGCAAGCAGGCGTCTGCAGTCAGCAGGGAGTCTGTACCTGGCAAAGCCTTCTGGACTTGTGCCCAAATGGAACGAAGACCACGGAGATGCTCCTCTAATGCAGGAATACTCTGTGGAACAAACAAGTCAGGCAACATGGAAGGTTGGAAACCCTAATTCGCCATAAACAGGGACAATCGGGAAGCAGAATTCAAGGCACTGTTGTAAGCAAACTCTGCCCACGGTAATAGGTGTGACCAGTTGTTATGATGGTCAGAACTATAGCAATGTAGGAATTGCTCCAAGGACTGATTGGCTCGTTCTGCAGTCCCATTAGACTGTGGGTGATACGCAGAGGACAAAGCAAGCTGAATTCCCAACTGTGCACAAAAGGCTCGCCAGAACTGGGACACAAACTGACTACCCTTGTCCGAGACAATCACCTTAGGTAGCCCATGTAAGCGAAAGATCTCCCGAGCAAAAATGGAAGCCAGTTCCTTAGAAGTGGGCAACTTCTTAAGTGGAATACAATGACACAACTTTGAGAATCGGTCAACCACCATAAGGATAACTGTGTTGCCATGGGAGTTGGTTAACTCCACAATGAAATCCATAGACAGGTGGATCCAGGGCCTCTCTCCATTGGGTATGGGTTGTAGGAGTCCCACTGGAAGGTGTCGTGGAGTCTTACTCTGAGCACACATGGAACAGGCAGCTATGAAGGCAGTTACATCAGCACGTAGACTAGGCCACCAGAATTGTTGGGAAATGGCCCAAGTGAGTTGATTATTCCCAGGGTGGCCAGCAGCCTTGGGAGAATGGTAAGTCTGGAGCACGGCAGTACGGAGACTCTCTGGGACAAAGCAGTGGTCACAAGGTTTCTCAGGAGGAGCATGCACCCGAGCAGCAAGAATTTTGTCACCCAAAGGAGAAGTGAGACTGGTGCGAACCGTAGCCAGAATACAGTCAGGAGGAATCACAGGAACCGACTCCATCTTGGAAGTATAGCAAAATTGTCGTGACAAGGTGTCAGCCCTTACATTCTTAGTACCGGGTAAGAATGAGACAATGTAATTGAAACTTGACAAGAAAAGAGCCCATCCTGCTCTTCTGCGAGAGAGGCGTTTAACCTCAGACAAGAATTTGAGATTCTTATGGTCAGTAAGAATAAGAACTGGCACAGTGATACTTTCGAGGAGATGTCTCCATTCTTTCAGGGCTAAAATGATCGCCAACAGCTCTCTGTCACCAGTCTCGTAATTGCACTCCGCAGGTGACAATTTCTTCGAAAAGTAGCCACAAGGATGCATAGCGCTCTCAGAGGTAGGACATTGAGACAGAAGGGCACCAACACCAGTCTCAGAAGCATCAACCTCAAGGATAAACGGTAACGTAGGATCAGGATGTGCCAAAACAGGAGCAGAAACAAAGGTAGCCTTGAGACTCTCAAAGGCCTTAATAGACTCCGGAGACCAACTCTGTGGGTTACCGTCCTTTCTGGTCATATCAGTCAGGGGCTTGACCAGAGACGAGAAGTTACAAATAAACTTCTGATAATAGTTGGCAAAGCCCAGGAAACGCCGCAGAGGACGTAATAGGACCGCTGAAAGTTTCTCTGGGTCCATCGAAAAACCAGCAGTTGAAATGACATGGATTTTAACCTGTTCACGCTCGAACTTGCACTTCTCCAGTTTACAATAGAGATTGTTCTCTCTTAGTTTCTGAAGCACACGACAGACATCTGTGTGGTGGCTCTCCAGGGACTTGGAAAATATGAGGATATCATTGAGATAAACCACCACACATACCTGCAACAAATCTCGGAGGACATCGTTAATAAATTCCTGGAAAACTACTGGGGCGTTACAAAGGCCAAAAGGCATTATGAGGTACTCATAATGGCCTGTTCCGGTATTAAACGCAGTTTTCCACTCGTCGCCCTCTTTAATCCTCACAAGATTGTATGCAGCTCTCTAATTAAGCTTCGTAAAAACCATTGCTCCCTTGAGGCAGTCAAATAGCTCTGTAGTTAACGGAATCGGATAGGCATACTTAATCGTGAAATGATTGAGACCCCTATAATCAATACAAGGTCTCAGTTCGCAACTCTTCTTCTTCACAAAGAAGAAACCAGCACCAGCAGGAGACGAGGATTTGCGGATGAAACCTCAAGAAAGTGCGTCTGCAACATACTCCTCCATGGCCTTATCCTCCAAGACCAACAAAGGGTAAACCCGGTCACGAGGGGGTATGGCACCAGGTTGAAGGTCAATTGCGCAATCATGCAGCCGGTGTGGAGGAAAACTACCGGCTTGACGTTTGTCAAGGACATTGCTAAAATCGCGGTACTCCTCCTGCAGGGAGAAGAGTGAAGAGGTGCAAAGGACCTTGGCTACCTTCTGGAAGCATGTTTCCCTGCATTGTGGTGACCAGGAGAGAACCTCAGCAGGGAGCCAATCAAAAGAGGGGTTGTGCCTCTGTAACCAAGGATAACCAATAACCAGCGGAAACTTAGGTGAGGAAATAACTTGGAATTAGATTATCTCATGGTGAAGAGCCCCTACAGCCATGGACAACCGAACCGTCTCATGAGTCACATAGGCAGGCTGTAGAGGTCTCCCGTAAAGAGACTCAATGGCAAGTGGAGTGTCACGCAGCTGCAGCAGAATAGCGTGCATCAATTAACAGGCCTGCAGCCTCAGTCGATTAGAGCCTATATCTCGTCGGACGACTCAGCCCAAGAAAGGGTGACCGAAACCAGGGGCTTATCCTACTGGTTAACTGGTTGACAGGACCTCAAGGTTCGGGCGTTCCCTGGACAGGTAGGACAAGACTTCAAAAAGTGACCTGCCTGGCCACAATAAAGGCACAATCTCGCCCTCCTCCTAAAGGTTCTCTCATCCACAGAGAGACGCGTGAAACCCAAGTGCATGGGTTCACCTTCACCGACCGACTCGGTACCAGGAGGCATGGGAGGTGAGGGAGTTACGGGTGGGACTTCAAAGCTCAGAGACAAACATACAGGAGGCTTCCGCAAGCGCTCCTTAAAAGAGATTATAGAGTAGGGGAAGGGGGGTAAAAAACCCTGGGACTTTACCAGTGTTATAAATAGAAAGAGTATGAAAACACAATTGCACAAACAATAAAATTAATTATTTTATTACAAAGATAAAAAACATGAGGAAAATAAACCATCCATATCACCAAATGCATGTTCCATTTAAAAAAAAGCACATATACAAACACTACCACTCAACATGTTTCGCTTTTTTATGCTTCTTCAGGAAATTCAGGTGGAATGCATAATATGCTACGGATAACAAAAGAGACAGGAATGAGACCTCATGTTGGTTGTTTTGATCAAAAGAAGAAAACAAGCAAATCAATACTGTAATATTGGCATAACATAAGTATGCAGGTAATCAAGAAGTACAATAGTGGTTAAATTAAACAAATATACAAGACATATAAATTAATGTGGGACAAGATGAATGTTACCCGGGCTGCATAGAACTACATAAAAAACTTGATTTGAAGATGGAAAATTATACGTCCCATATATGGTCAGAGTGCCCCACCCAGAAGTTTGTTTTCATGTGGTCGCAGGAGGAAATTAATTTAAATACACATGTTCCTCAGGTACATACTGAAAAAGTTGAATCAATGTTAATGTCCTGCTGGTCAATAGTCAAGTCCAGCATGGAATATACATCTAAGGAATGTCCAGCTGGTGTATGGAGAAAACACATGCAGCTGGTCCCACTTCGTATAGATAGCACTATCCAAGTAGTACTTGTAACTAGGGATGAGCTTCGTGTTCGACTCGAACGCATGTTCGACTCGAACATCGTGTGTTCGGTCATTCACCGAATTACGAACGATATGGGCTATTAGCGCAAAATTCGAGTGGCGCGCCCATAATTCACTGCGGCATCGCAGTGCATTGCTGGCTGATGATTGGCCAAGCATGCACTATGACCCGCATGCTTGGCCAATCACAGTGCTGTGTGTACAGAGAGGCGTAATTGGCCAAAACCAAGGAGGCTTTGGCCAATTATGGCTCAGGGGGTTTAGTACACGCCCCACACTATATAAGGCCGCCTCCGTGGCAGCCTTGTGTAGTGTGTTGCGGTGGAGACTGGAAAGAGATAGATAGACAGAGAGACAGTGTCATTTGATTGAAGTTAGATAGAGTAGGCAGGTCGAGTCAGTTAGCTGCACTTACAGTGTATTGTGTATATATATATGCATCCCAGGTGTTGTGTATATATATATATATATATATATATATATATATATATATATATATACTGTATTCAGTTTAGCTAGATCCTGTTCTTCTCTTCCTAATATACTGACAGGAAGGCAGGTGTTTTTACAGTATTTCCAGTTACTGTACTGTGTACCCTGCACAGTTGCACATACAGTATAGCTACCTGAAGCCAGGTGCTTGTGTAGGCTCTTGACGTATTTCCAGTTACTGTACTGTGTACCCTGCATAGTTGCACCTAGAGTATAGCTACCTGAAGCCAGGTGCTTGTGTAGGCTCTTGACGTATTTCCAGTTACTGTACTGTGTACCCTGCACAGTTGCACCTACAGTATAGCTACCTGAAGCCAGGTGCTTGTGTAGGCTCTTGACATATTTACAGTTACTATACTGTGTACCCTGCACAGTTGCACCTACAGTATAGCTACCTGAAGCCAGGTGCTTGTGTAGGCTCTTGACGTATTTCCAGTTACTGTACTGTGTACCCTGCACAGTTGCACCTACAGTATAGCTACCTGAAGCCAGGTGCTTGTGTAGGCTCTTGAAGTATTTCCAGTTACTGTACTGTGTACCCTGCACAGTTGCACCTACAGTATAGCTACCTGAGGCCTGGTGCTTGGGTAGGCTCTTGACGTATTTCCAGTTACTGTACTGTGTACCTTGCACAGTTGCTCCTACAGTATAGCTACCTGAGCACAAGTGCAGGTGTTCTCATCAATAATACTACAGGCAGGCAGTTGATTCTGCTAGCTGCAGTATAATCGGTATATATATATATATATATATACATCCCAGTTTTGTGCAGCTACATCTCACTGCAGGCCAATAGTATGTCTGGAAGGCCAACAAGGAGAGGCAGACAGTCACACGCCAATAATAGAGGGCAAGCAGGCTCTGTGTCTAGAGGCAACAGTGCTGGTCGTGGACATGGTGCATCCTCATCAGCACATGGTCGTGGGACACGCTTGGCCTTTTTTTGGCAGCTGGCCGTGTTGAGCCGCAACATGCGGAAGACTTGGTAGAGTGGATGACCAAGCCGTCCTCATCCTCCTCATCCTCTCTCACCCAGGCTCAGGTTACTTTGACTGGCAAAGCAGCTGCCAACGCGGCCTCTTCCCTTGGCTCAATGGCATCAGTGACTCCTTCCCTAGCCCCACCATATCCTCCTGAGGAGTCCCCCGAACTGTTTGACCACAGTGTTGGGTACATGGTCCAGGAGGATGCCCAGCGTTTTGAAGGCTCAGATGATGGTACTCAGCTAGAGGAAGGCAGTAACGTGAGCCCAGACAGAGGGGGTGCCCAAAAAGGATAGCAATCTGGCAGTCATGTTCCCCCTGCTACAGCATACTGCCAGGTTTGCTCCAGTGATGAGGAGGGAGGGGATGATGAGGTCACTGACTCCACGTGGGTGCCTGATAGGAGAGAGGAGGAGGAGGAGGCACATCACTAACAAGGCAGGATGCCCTCCAGGGGCCAGCCTAAGGGCAGCACACTGACTGCATCACACCAGAGAGCTCCGCATGTGCAGGGTGCTGCTGTCTCTGCGCATTATTCCAAAAGTTCTATGGTGTGGGCCTTTTTTGAGACTAGTGCATCAGATCACACCGCTGCTATTTGCAACATATGTCTCAAGCGTATCTCGCGTGGCCAAAACATCTCCCGCTTGGCCACCATATGCTTGACCAGACATATGGTGACCTGCCATGCAGTTCGTTGGCAAGCGTACCTAAAAGACCCACACCAAAGAATAAAGAAAAGAGGACCTCTCCTTGCTCCTCATCAGCTGGGATCTCTAACCCCACTATACCTTCAGTCCTCTCTAAGACCTGCACCGAGAGGAATGAAGGTGTAGAATTAGGTGTTGTGACGGGAGAGCCAATGGAACTCAGAATTCCTTGGAAAGTAGGGGATGTCCTTATTTCAGCTCCCCATATACCTCTTATGTCTAAGCCACCCTGTGCTATCCTGGCACAGGGTGAGTGAGAAAATATATCTTGGACTACTTAAAATGGGACAGTAATATTTGTCCACAATATCTCCCAGGATGTACGTAGAGACTATTATTGGTTTGTTTGATTCTGAACTCAACCTGTTAATTGAGTGAGCTGATCACATTAGCCTCCAGGACTGGCTAGGAGATGAACTGTTGATGACTAGGCTGAGGAGGGGGGGAGATTGTTGTTTATATTGTTAATTGTAATTAGCTCCTGCTATGGTGTTTATACTACTGTGTGAAGCTCGGTGCGCACAAGTCTGTGTCCTACAGGTCATGTCTCTGAGTCATCTGGTCTGGGTAAATTTTTTAGTAAATTAGCTTGTTAATTAATGTTAATTAATGTTAATTAGGTTAGCTTTGAGTCATCCTGGTGTATAAATGTGTGTGAGATCTCAAATAAAGAGTTAGTCCTGATTTACTCCAAGACTGGTGTTGTCTAGTTCTTGGGGGTTCCTATAGTCAGATCCATTGGACTCGTGTTCCAGAACTTAGGAAGCGGTATACTGACAGAAACACTCAAGCGGAGTGTGGGACGTTCCGTGACATTGGTGGCAAGCAGCGGGAAGCTTCCGGCAGTCTAGGAAATCTAAACCTCCACCTGGATCCAAGATCAGGATAGCAGACTTCAGTCACCCCAGCGGAGATATGGACCTGGCATCAGAGTTCCCGGGGCTGCTGCGGATCATCCTTTCAACATACACCAGGACTGTATCTGAGGATGAATACCTGGAGCTTAGGCAGCAAATTCGGGTGGAGCTCTGGATTGGAGCCCTCCAGCTCGCTGGTAAAAAACAGGGCAAGTGCTTTCCAACCCAAGAGCAATGGGCCAGTGACCAACGGGCATTGCGGATGGCATTCCTGGGAGAGCAGCCCCAGGAGCAATGGGTGACTGAGTTGGACAGGCTGGTCCAGCAGGAGATAGAGCTGGACAATCATTATCGGGCTCTGCAATGGCACACAGAGGAGGGATATTTAGGGGAGACAACAGAATGCTATCCGGAGGGATACGACTTTGGAGGCCCTGGATTGCTGTGGGAGAGCCTTACAGATCATTTTATGTTTGGCGATGAAGGGGAGCCTGACCTTGAGGACCTGCGTGAATATAGAGAGGCTATGCTCGGTCTTGCAGGGGTCTCAGAGCTCAAACCTGATCTGGACCATTTGCTAAGGAAGGAACAGCATCTGGAAAGGGCATACAGGAAACTGCTAGAACAAGTTCAGCAGCATGCCAGAGAATTGGCAGTGGAAAATCTGAAGATTGCCGTCCCCAAACCTGAAGTGCTGACCACAGGGCAGAGTTCAGAGCACTGATAACATCTTCTGGCTTCCATGGACAGGAGATGGTGAACCTCTATCCCCAGACACCAGTTATAGAGATAGGGGATTTAATAGACTTTTCTGCTGAGGAAGAACAACCTGATGAGCCTCCAGCAGAAGTGCTGGTATTAGGGCCAAACTTCACTGTGCTCTGCCCAGCACCAACAGCAGTATCTGTTATCTATGAGTTACAACAAACTTCTCCAGCTGAAGATCTGGCAACCGGACAGAGGGTCCAAGACCTCTGCCCCACACCTGTGGCTGTTTCGGAGGCCCAGGGTGAGAAGGTGGCAATCACTTCCCAGCAGCAGATACAGGAGGAGAAGGGAGAGGAGGTGTGTGTTGTCCCTCCCCAACAGTTGGCCGGGGTGGAGGAAGCGGCCTTCCCTCCCCAGCAAAGATCAGTGCACCTGGGAGACAGTACCATAGACATGTCGTCCAAGCAACCAGATGAAGGAATGGAAAAGGAAGCAGCCGGCTCACCTCCCCAATGGCAGCTACACAGTTTGGGAGTGGAGGAAGCCAGCCTCCTGCCCCAACGGTTAGCCGAAGCGTAGGATGTGGAGTCCCCAGCAGAAGTGCTGGCAACAGGGCAGAGTGTTAGCAACCTCTGCCCAGCACCGGCAACAACTACAGAGTTCCAGAGAGGCGGGGCAGTCGGCCTCCCTCCCCAACAGTTAGCCGGAGCAGATGGTGTGGTGTTTCCAACAGAAGGGCTGGCAACAGGGCCGAGAACTGCTGGACTCTGTCCTCAACTAACAGAGGATGGATTTCCTGTGAAGGTGGATGGGACTTCAGTCTCCACCTGTATACCCCAGGGATGCTGGGAAGTTGGCCCAGATCCCTAACAGCATGACAGAGTGAGCCCAGTCACCCTGTCTTCTCTCCAGCGGCAGAAAGGACTTCAGGGAAAAGGGCCAGTCCAGGCCTCTCCCCAGCGGCAGATATGTTCTCTGAGAGAGGCAGAGGTTGGCTTGGTGAGTAATGCTTTGTTTGGAACAATTTATTTGGGGTACTGTGTGGGTACAGGCATTAGAGGACTGGAACTACTTACTAACTTCGGAGTCAACCCGTCTGGGGTCTCCTCCTGTGTTAGTCTTCTGCCGAAAGGGGAGAGATGTGAGGGGAGGGCCTGTGGAAATCAGAATCCCTTGGAAAGTAGGGGATTTTCTTGTTTCAGCTCCCCATATACCTCTTATGTCTAAGTCACCCTGTGTTATTCTGGCACAGGGTGAGTGAGAAAATATATCTTGGACTACTTAAAATGGGACAGTAATATTTGTCCACAATATCTCCCAGGATGTATGTAGAGACTATTATTGGTTTGTTTGATTCTGAACTCAAAAAAGGAGAGATTTCCCCGGGGTGGGGTTTTCAGGCAGCACAGTAATGAATTGAATCAATAATGTGTGAAAAATTAAACAAATTTATTTGTACAAAAATGACATGACATGAAAGTTTAAAACAATGAGCTCCAGTGGGAAGTACCTTAAAACTGTAATTTGGCTAAACATACATTTGCAGACATATATTCATAACAAGACTTAGTATCATGAACATTAAACTGACGTGTTTCAACCCATACACTAAGGGTCTTCTTCAGAGGGTCAGTCTGCTGGAAGATATATACAAATCAGGTTGATATATACATATATATATATGAATCCTATTATATATGGCAACAATTAAATTTACTGTGCAATACACAAATATAGTATAATTACCCAACAATGTATGTCCAGCAGGAAAAGAGAAAAGCCTCCCTTCTCACACATGGTATAGACTGAATGTGTTTGTAATGCTTCTTATACATTTTTTATGAATTATTTTCATCAATTGGTCTTATCAATTCGATATACAACTATTGTTTTGAATTCTTTTGTTTATTTACATATATGACATAATTGGAGACTCCAGTCCCCTAGTGGCCTCTTTGTCCACATATTAACTTTATTAACTTGTTTTATATACAATGGGCGTTTATTTAGTTTGTCTTTCAACTTCATCGCGGGTTTGTCTTTCGGCCGTTTTTTTGGCCTGGCGGGCGGTACGTGAGAGTGTGATCTCTCGTAAGTTACGTCACTGGTTTTGTTACCCCGGTCTGGGCTGCGGCGGCGATAGAGGTGCCTGGGACTCTTTTCTGGGGAAGAGGAAAGGATAACTTTTTAAGGGATCTCCATGTGGGAGGCTTTTCTCTTTTCCTGCTGGACATACATTGTTGGGTAATTATACTATATTTGTGTATTGCACGGTAAATTTAATTGTTGCCATATATAACAGGATTCATATATATATATATATATATATATATATATATATATATATATATATATATATCAACCTGATTTGTATATATCTTCCAGCAGACTGACTCTCTGAAGAAGACCCTTAGTGTATGGGTTGAAACGTGTCAGGTTTAATGTTCATGATACTAAGTCTTGTTATGAATATATGTCTGCAAATGTATGTTTAGCCAAATTACAGTTTTAAGGTATTTCCCACTGGAGCTCATTGTTTTAAACTTTCATGTCTTGTCATTTTTGTACAAATACATTTGTTTAATTTTTCACACATTATTGATTCAATTCATTACTGTGCTGCCTGAAAACCCCACCCCGGGGAAATCCCTCCTTTTTTCTTTCTATTTTTTAGGGGTGAGCAGCAATCTTCTTTTCGTCTCTCTAGTGTCCCCTCTTTGCAAAAGTTTGATTCTGAACTCAACCTGTTAATTGAGTGAGCTGATCACATTAGCCTCCAGGACTGGCTAGGAGACGAACTGTTGATGACTAGGCTGAGGAGGGGGGGAGATTGTTGTTTGTATTGTTAATTGTAATTAGCTCCTGCTATTGTGTTTATACTACTGTGTGAAGCTCGGTGCCCACAAGTCTGTGTCCTACAGGTCATGTCTCTGAGTCATCTGGTCTGGGTAAATTTTTTAGTAAATTAGCTTGTTAATTAATTAATGTTAATTAATGTTAATTAGGTTAGCTTTGAGTCATCCTCCTGTATAAATTTGAGTGAGATCTCAAATAAAGAGTTAGTCCTGATGTACTCCAAGACTGGTGTTGTCTAGTTCTTGGGGGTTCCTATAGCCAGATCCATTGGACTCGTGTTCCAGAACTTAGGAAGCAGTATACTGACGGAAGCACTCAAGCGGAGTGTGGGACATTCCGTGACAGGTGTGTCTCAGCCAAATACTTGCGGGCAATCTGCTATCGGTACACCGACGTCAGATTGTACCAGGCAAATTTCCCTGCCCCAGCTGCTGCACCGCAGAAAGAAGTTCGCTCCCAGCCATCCACATGCCCAGTGGTTGAATGCTAGCTTGGCTAAATTGCTAGCACTTCAACTGCTACCTTTTCAGTTGGTAGACTCTGCCTCTTTCCGTGAGTTTGTGGAATGTGCGGTTCCTCAGTGGCAGGTTCCCAAACACCACTTTTTCTCACGGAAGGCGATTCCAGCTCTCTACCGGCATGTGGAAGGCAATGTCTTGGCCTCGCTCGACAGGGCGATCAGCGGTAAGGTGCATATTACCGCTGACTCATGGTCCAGCAGGCATGGACAGGGACGTTACCTAAGTTTCATGTAGGTTCATTAGTGTTGGAGGTTGTTCCACCACCACGCCTCCAAAATGCCACTACTGGTGATTCTGACACATCTCTCTCCTCCACCCCCTCCTCTTCTTCTTTCTCCATGGCATCTTCCTGTGCTATGTCCTCGGAACCAGCGGTGCTCCGTAGGCGTTCAAGGGGCTACGCAAGTACGCAGGCCAAAAGATGCCATGCGGTGCTTGAGCTGGTGTGCTTGGGGGACAGGAGCCACACTGGGGCAGAGATTCTGTCAGCTCTGCAGGGGCAGGTTCAGAGGTGGTTGACTCCACGCCAACTTAAGCCAGGAATGGTGGTTTGCAACAATGGCACCAACCTCCTCTCCGCCCTCTGACAGGGACAACTGACCCATGTGCTCTGTTTGGCTCACGTCCTTAACTTGGTGGTGCAGCAGTTCTTGGGCAGGTGCCTGGGCTTACAGGATGTCCTGAGACAGTTCAGGAAAGTCTGTGTGCATTTCCGCCAGTCATATAATGCCAATGCTCGGCTGGCAGACCTCCAAAAGGAATTTAACCCGCCCAAGAACTGCCTAATCTGTGACATGCCCACCAAGTGGAACTCAACGTTTGCCATGCTGCAGCGGCTGCACACACAGCAGAGGGCCATCAATGAGTACATGTGCGGCTATGGCACCAGGACAGGGTCAGGGGAGCTTGTTTTTTTTCCCCATCCCAGTGGGCCATGATCAGGTATGCATGCACTGTCCTGTCACCATTTGAGGAGGCCACGAGGATGGTGAGCAGTGACAGTGCATGCATCAGTGACACTGTCCCCCTTGTCCACCTGTTGGAGCACACACTGCACGGAATAATGGACAGGGCACTTGAGGCAGAACAGAGGCAGGAAGAGGAGGACTTCCTTAGCGCTCAAGGCCCCCTTTATCCAGACAGTGTTCCTGCGTGCCCGCTGATCACACAGGAAGAGGACGAGGAGGAGGAGGATTGTGTCAGCATGGAGGTGGAGCCTGGCACTCAGCATCAGCAGCAGTCTTTAAGGGATCATTTACAGTCCCAAGAAACCAATGGACTTGTACATGGCTGGGAGGAGGCGGCTGCGGATCATGTCATCCTTAGTGCACTCCTCAGCAAACCTACGCTGCATGGCCTCCCTGATCCTGCAAAGCCTGCGGAAGGATCCTCGTATTCGTGGTATCAAGGAGAGGGATCGTTACTGGCTGACAACCCTCCTTGATCCACATTACAAGAGTAAGTTGCAGACCTTATCTTGCTGTCGCAGAGGGAGCAGAGGATGAAACATCTTCGGGAGGCCTTGCAGAAAGGTCTGTGCAACGTGTTCCCAGAGACTGGGAGGTTACAAACTCCTGTTCCTGGACAACATGGTGCCGAGGCTTTGGTCAGTCAAAGAAGGAGCAGTGGAGAAGGTGGTCATCTGATCGATGCATTCAGACAATTTTTTAGTCCGCAGCCCCAAGGTATGATTGGTTCCAGCAACTATCGCCAGCGTCTGTTTTACATGGTGCAGGAATACCTAGGGGCAAGATCTGACTTCTTTCCCACAGAAAATCCTCTGGGTTACTGGGTCTTGAGGGTGGATCACTGGCCAGAGCTTGCACAGTATGCAATTGAGCTAATGGCCTGTCCTGCATCCATCGTTCTTTCGGAACGCACATTCAGTGCTGCTGGAGGCTTTGTAACCGATCACAGGGTGCACCTGTCCACAGACTCGGTCGATCGACTGGCCTTCAAAAAAATGAATCAGTCTTGGATCACCACCAGATACCAAGCACCTGATGCTGATGTAACCAAATACATTTTTTTGAAATGTCAGATTCCTTCAAGACTGCCTATGCTGATGCTGAATGACTATCCTGTTATGCTGAGTGGCTATCCTCTTCCTCCTCAATGATCATGCTGATAGCTTGTAAGAATATTTTTGTTTCTGGGCGCCGCCACCAGTGGCTAAGGCCCAATTTTTCAGCACCTGTTTAACAGGGGCATGTAATTACAATTTTTGATGCAATTCTTTACAGCAGGGCTCGTTCCTGCACTCCAACTAGAGTATCTGTGAGGGGTTGCAGTGTTGTGGCACCAGCACCAGTGCCTAAGGCCCAATTTTTCAGCCCCTGTTTTACAGGGGCATGTAATTACAATTTTTGATACAATTCTTTGCAGCAGGGCTCGCGCTTGCGTTCCAACTACAGTATCTGTGAGGGGTTGCAGTGTTGTGGTACCAGCACCAGTGACTAAGGCCCAATTTTTCTGTCCCTGTTCAACAGGGACATGTAATTACAATTCTTGATCTAATATTTCACAGCAAGGCCCGTTCCGGTGCCCACCAAGAGTAACTGTGAGGACTTACAGTGTTGTGGCACCAGCACCATCACCACCAAAGGCCCAATTTTTCTTTCCCTGTTCAACAGGTGCATGTAATTACAATTTTTGATCTACTATTTCACAGCAGGGCCCGTTCCAGCGCCCAGCAAGAGTAACTGTGAGGACTTACAGTGTTGTGGCACCAGCACCACCACCATCACCAAAGGCCCAATTTTTCTGCCCCTGTTCAACAGGGGCATGTAATTACAATTCTTGATCTAATATTTCACAGCAGGGCCCTGTGAGGGCTTACGGTGTTGTTGCAACACCTAAGGCCACAATTTCTGCAGAGTACATAGGGCAGGCCCCTACTTTCACACATCCAACTTACAAATGACTCCTACTTGCAAATGGAAGGAGACAACGGGAAGTGAGATGAAATCGACCCCTAGGAAGGGAAATTCTCTCCTGTAAGAGTTAATATGGGAAAAACGTTTCTCCTTTCCACTGATGCTTTACCACCAATCCTTGTTTCACTAAAAACCCCATATTTTCTAAAAACATTTGTCATTGTGACAGAAAGTGAGGTGAAATCTTCTGAAGAGGAGCACAGACAGCAAAACAAATGTCACAGGGGTGATAACCCTTCCCTATGTTTCCCAAAAAGCTTAAAAATAGATTTTTTGGCTGGAGCTACACTTTAAAAATGTACCGGTTCAAAATTACAAACAGATTCTACTTATTTGCACCGCCTGTATACTGCTGTTCAGAGTATATATGGCCTGGGGGCCCCACGGTGCGGGGTTCCCCTTAATACCCATACAAGACCCAAAGGGCCTGGTAATGGACTGGGGAGGGGTACCCATGCCGTTTGTCTCACTGATTTACATCCATATTGTCGGGACCCAACATTACATTAATGCAGCAAGCAGTTTTAAATGACTTTTATTCCTTTAAAAATGTCATTTTGTGCAGGGACTGTTCTAAGCAAGGGAAACATGCGCCACTTTACAGGCATACCATAGACACCCTCCAGGTACGATATTTAAAGGAATATTCCACTTTTTTTTTCACTTTAAGCATCATTAAAATCACTGCTCCCGAAAAAAACGGATGTTTTTAAAACTTTTTTTTGCATTGATACATGTCCCCTGGGGCAGGACCCAGGTCCCCAAACCCTTTTTAGGACAATACCATGCAAATTAGCCTTTAAAATTAGCACTTTTGATTTTGAACGTTCGAGTCCCATAGACTTCCATGGGGTTCTAACGTTCGTGCAAATTTTCGGTCCGTTCGCAGGTTCTGGTGCGAACCGAACCGGGGGGTGTTCGGCTCATCCCTACTTGTAACTAGAAAATCTAGACAAGCCAGAACCATTGATTCAAACTCAAACATTGGCTAACCCCCTCTGGAAAGAAATGACTATCAGTGACATGAAAGCTTTAGAGGATCTCATGGAGCTGTGGGATGAGGGCCACATAGACGAGACTGAGTACTCAGAGGCTGAGCATTTCTGGTCTGATCTTGATGGCTCCCTTCCGCTTCATGCTTCACCCTCCATACTATCAATACCTCGTGATTACAAACCTAAATCCAGAGTCTTTCCAACCCTCCAGGGTAATCCCAATGTATGGGCATTCACCAACCAAGTAACCAAGGAAATCTGTCAAAATAAATGGAGAGGTTTATCACAATCAAATTTGACCCCAACTCAAAAAGATGCATTGATCTCACTTCAAAAAAATACAAATCTGATTATAAAACCTTCAGATAAGGGAGAAAAATTTGGTTGTGATGGACAATCATCAATATGAATCGATGGTCCTGGTTCTCCTGCAGAATCGAGAATGGTATCAAAGAATACCAGAAAGCCATGTAAAGCTAACTGCAATTCGTTATCGGAAACTTATTGGTTCAGCCTACCATTAAGGCTTGATCAATCAGAAAACCTGGGAATTCCTTATTGTGTCATCACCGCGAACACCGACCTTATATGCACTTCCAAAGATCCATAAGAACTCCATAAATCCTCCTGGACGCCCCATAGTATCCGGCAATGGCTGCCTCACCGAGACAGCCAGCCAACTCATTGATGGTTTCCTCAGACCCCATGTGGAGGGCCTTGTGTCCTATCCTCAGGACACCAGTGATCTCCTCAGAACTCTAGATGGTATCACTATGCCAAAGGGATCTTGGTTGGTTGTTCTGGATGTAGAGGCCCTCTACAACTCCATCCCCCATCGTTTGGGGGTGGCGGTTATGGAGGGCTTCATTTCCGAAAACAATGATGCACCCAAACTGTATAACCAATTAATTTTGGATCTGCTCTGATTTATTTTGACCAACAATATTTTCCTTTTTGGAGGCTTCCACTACCTCCAGATACAGGGGGTGGCTATGGGGACCAAGTGTGCCCCCCTCTTATGCCAACCTGTATCTGGGGGGGTGGGAGCATGATCTATTTTTCAGAGATGACATGCGGTCATTTTTTGAGCAAATAACAGTTTGGAGGTGCTTCTTCAATGGCATCTTTTGTCTGGACAAGAACCAGAGACAATCTTCTTGCATTTTTGGACAATCTCAAAAGTAACCACTACAATTTAAAATTCACTTTTGAATTAAATCAGCAGAAATTGACCTTTCTGGACATTCAAATATTGGTCCACGATGATGGCAGCATTGGATCAACCCTTTTCCGCAAACCTTCTGCGGGAAATTCTTTGCTCCATGCTGCCAGTTCCCATCCTGCTTCTCTTATATCCAGTGTGCCCTATGGGCAATACTTGAGACTCAAACAAAACTGCAGTGAAGACAGTCATTTTGAAAAGGAAGCAAAAGCGTTGCAGTTACACCTAAAACAACAAGGATACAGTAATAAATGCCTTAAAAAGGCTTATATCAGGGCCAAAAACAAAAACAGAATTTCTTTAATACATGACCCTAAACCTGTTAAATCCAATCCAGGGGTCAGGCTGATAATTCGTTTCTCGGGTCAGCACCATCAGGTGCATGACATCATGCAAAAAACATTGCTTTCTCGTTATGGGAGATGACCATGTATCCAAATATCTGATGAAATACCCAGAGATCACCTTCAAAAGATCCCGTTACCTTAGGGATAGCTTTGTACATAGTCACTACACCTCCCAGACAGGAATTTCCAAGGGAGCTAAAGGTAAAAGACCTTGTCATAAATGCAATTTTGCGACATTCATGCTGCATGACAGATTACTCTCCCCAATGGGCATTTATACAAACCCAAATTCACGGCAACCTGCCAATCAATTGGAGTTGTGTATGTAATGCAGTGTGAATGTGAGGCTTTTTACATGGGAAAAACCAAGCGACCATTCTTCCACCTTATTAGGGACCATGTCTGCCTTGCATCGAAAAAGAAAATGGAGACACTGATAAGCCGACACATGGGCCTGTTTCACGATTTTGATTGCTCCAAAATGCATTTTTTTGCTTTGGAGCATATCCCCCCAGGCGAAAGAGGTGGCGACTATGACAAAACACTATTACAGCGGGAGGCACGCTGGATACATGATCTATCTGCCCTTAAGTATCCTGGTCTAAATGATGCTTTTAGTGTTAAACCCTTTCTTTAATGATGCATCTTATTACTTTTCTTTCTTCCCCTTTTTCTTTTTTTTTGTTTTCTTGTCTTTTTGCTTTTCTTTATTTGGTATATTATTTTTCATATATAATGTATTCAATGTCTAGCAATGTCAAACAACTGTTATAAGGTTCTGGATATTTCTTGTGCCATGTACTTGTATATTTCCTTTTCAATATGTGGGCATCCTTGAACCCTCTCCGGGCTGCAAATTAAATCCATTAATTATTGTCCATTATAATTGTACATTATATATTATTTATATTCACAGTGTTTACACACGTGAATAAGTCCCTCATGTATTGTTTCTTTGCTTGCAACCTCCCTTTTGGCTTTGCTTTTCTAGTGGCCGTATGGACGCCCTGAGCACCAATTGAGCTGTATGTATCATCCAGCTGACTGGAGCCCTAGAAGTTTCACTGACAAATCCCATGATCACTGGATGAGAATACTTATTATCCTGACAGACTTGATGAGCGACCATGATTGAATGGTGTATGTGTATGTGAGAATGAGAGGTTTGTGAGGTTTATTTAGAAATTGGTGGCCACCTATATTTCCTTCAGACATTAGGTCTTTTTTAAATTTGTTCTGGGAATAAGGGTTGTTGTTTGACATTTAATTTAGATGTATTTGTTTAAACTTTGGATAGTAAATTGAATAAAGATTTATACCTTTAGTACCGGTTTGTCCTTATAGAAGAGTTTCTTTGTGCTTGCCACGTAATGTCTTTAAAAGATGAATCTTACCCGGGCTGCATAGAACTACATAAAAAACTTGATTTGAAGATGGAAAATTATACGTCCCATATATGGTCAGAGTGCCCCGCCCAGAAGTTTGTTTTCATGTGGTTGCAGGAGGAAATGAATTTAGATACACATGTTCCTCAGGTACATACTGAAAAAGTTGGATCAATGTTAATGTCCTGCTGGTCAATAGTCAAGTCCAGCATGGAATATACATCTAAGGAGTGTCCAGCTGGAGCATGGAGAAAACACATGTCCAGTTGGACCCACTTCGTATAGATAGCACTATTCAAGTAGTACTTGTAACTAGAAAATCAAAAAGGTCATAGAAACAAAAAAAAGAGAGAAAACGACAGCGCTAAGTATCAAGATAAGTGAATAACTGAATCTGGTGTTTGCGGAGCAAATACACAGCAGTAAACTTACCTACCTTTTTGAGTCGAAAAACTAAAATGTGTACAGAGAGGTGGGAGAGATGTTCACTCTCCCACTCGCAGGGCGTCTCTGGCAGATCTTTGTGGCGGATAGCCACATTCATATATTCCTCCCGTCCCGGCTGCATCTGACGTCACCGCCGGGATATGGATGATAGGTGAAGATGCCCATGCGCCAGGTCTCAAAAATGGCGCGCAAGGTGTGACGCTATCAGCGTCACGAAGTAAAGATGCCCAGGTGCATGCGCCAGGTCTCAAAGACAGCACGCAGGATGTGACACTATTAAGGTCACAAGCAGACACACCATTTTGATTAAGGGAATGCCCTGAAGGGATGGTTTAGCCAATAGGGGTAAAACCATGCAGGTAATAGGAATAGCAGCAAAAAGGCTGCAATCCTGAATTACCATGCTGGAAAAAAATAGGACCGGATATGCAAGCCAGGGGCTCAAACTTCTAGGGCTCCAGTCAGCTGGATGATACATACAGCTCAATTGGTGCTCAGGGCATCCATACGGCCACTAGAAAAGCAAAGCCAAAAGGGAGGTTGCAAGCAAAGAAACAATACATGAGGGACTTATTCACGTGTGTAAACACTGTGAATATAAATAATATATAATGTACAATTATAATGGACAATAATTAATGGATTTAATTTGCAGCCCGGAGAGGGTTCAAGGATGCCCACGTATTGAAAAGGAAATATACAAGTACATGGCACAAGAAATATCCAGAACCTTACAACAGTTGTTTGACATTGCTAGACATTGAATACATTATATATGAAAAATAATATACCAAATAAAGAAAAGCAAAAAGACAAGAAAACAAAAAAAAAGAAAAAGGGGAAGAAAGAAAAGTAATAAGATGCATCATTAAAGAAAGGGTTTAAAACTAAAAGCATCATTTAGACCAGGATACTTAAGGGCAGATAGATCATGTATCCAGCGTGCCTCCCGCTGTAATAGTGTTTTGTCATAGTCGCCACCTCTTTCACCTGGGGGGATATGCTCCAAAGCAAAAAAATGCATTTTGGAGCAATCAAAATCGTGAAACAGGCCCATGTGTCGGCTTATCAGTGTCTCCATTTTCTTTTTCGATGCAAGGCAGACATGGTCCCTAATAAGGTGGAAGAATGGTCGCTTGGTTTTTCCCATGTAAAAAGCCTCACATTCACACTGCATTACATACACAACTCCAATTGATTGGCAGGTTGCCGTGAATTTGGGTTTGTATAAATGCCCATTGGGGAGAGTAATCTGTCGTGCAGCGTGAATGTCGCAAAATTGCATTTATGACAAGGTCTTTTACCTTTAGCTCCCTTGGAAATTCCTGTCTGGGAGGTGTAGTGACTATGTACAAAGCTATCCCTAAGGTAACGGGATCTTTTGAAGGTGATCTCTGGGTATTTCATCAGATATTTGGATACATGGTCATCTCCCATAACGAGAAAGCAATGTTTTTTGCATGATGTTATGCACCTGACGGTGCTGACCCGAGAAACGAATTATCAGCCTGACCCCTGGATTGGATTTAACAGGTTTAGGGTCATGTATTAAAGAAATTCTGTTTTTGTTTTTGGCCCTGATATAAGCCTTTTTAAGGCATTTATTACTGTATCCTTGTTGTTTTAGGTGTAACTGCAACGCTTTTGCTTCCTTTTCAAAATGACTGTCTTCACTGCAGTTTTGTTTGAGTCTCAAGTATTGCCCATAGGGCACACTGGATATAAGAGAAGCAGGATGGGAACTGGCAGCATGGAGCAAAGAATTTCCCGCAGAAGGTTTGCGGAAAAGGGTTGATCCAATGCTGCCATCATCGTGGACCAATATTTGAATGTCCAGAAAGGTCAATTTCTGCTGATTTAATTCAAAAGTGAATTTTAAATTGTAGTGGTTACTTTTGAGATTGTCCAAAAATACAAGAAGATTGTCTCTGGTTCCTGTCCAGACAAAAAAGATGCCATTGAAGAAGCGCTTCCAAACTGGTATTTGCTCAAAAAATGACCGCATGTCATCTCTAAAAAATAGATCATGCTCCCACCCCCCCAGATACAGGTTGGCATAAGAGGGGGCACACTTGGTCCCCATAGCCACCCCCTGTATCTGGAGGTAGTGGGAGCCTCCAAAAAGGAAAATATTGTTGGTCAAAATAAATCAGAGCAGATCCAAAATTAATTGGTTATACAGTTTGGGTGCATCATTGTTTTCGGAAATGAAGCCCTCCATAACCGCCACCCCCAAACGATGGGGGATGGAGTTGTAGAGGGCCTCTACATCCAGAACAACCAACCAAGATCCCTTTGGCATAGTGATACCATCTAGAGTTCTGAGGAGATCACTGGTGTCCTGAGGATAGGACACAAGGCCCTCCACATGGGGTCGGAGGAAACCATCAATGAGTTGGCTGGCTGTCTCGGTGAGGCAGCCATTGCCGGATACTATGGGGCGTCCAGGAGGATTTATGGAGTTCTTATGGATCTTTGGAAGTGCATATAAGGTCGGTGTTCGCGGTGATGACACAATAAGGAATTCCCAGGTTTTCTGATTGATCAAGCCTTAATGGTAGGCTGAACCAATAAGTTGCCGATAACGAATTGCAGTTAGCTTTACATGGCTTTCTGGTATTCTTTGATACCATTCTCGATTCTGCAGGAGAACCAGGACCATCGATTCATATTGATGATTGTCCATCACAACCAAATTTTTCTCCCTTATCTGAAGGTTTTATAATCAGATTTTTATTTTTTTTGAAGTGAGATCAATGCATCTTTTTGAGTTGGGGTCAAATTTGATTGTGATAAACCTCTCCATTTAGTATGACAGATTTCCTTGGTTACTGGGTTGGTAAATGCCCATACATTGGGATTACCCTGGAGGTTTGGAAAAACTCTGGATTTAGGTTTGTAATCACGAGGTATTGATAGTATGGAGGGTGAAGCATGAAGCGGAAGGGAGCCATCAAGATCAGACCAGAAATGCTCAGCCTCTGAGTACTCAGTCTCGTCTATGTGGCCCTCATCCCACAGCTCCATGAGATCCTCTAAAGCTTTGATGTCACTGATAGTCATTTCTTTCCAGAGGGGGTTAGCCAATGTTTGAGTTTGAATCAATGGTTCTGGCTTGTCTAGATTTTCTAGTTACAAGTAGGGATGAGCCGAACACCCCCCGGTTCGGTTCGCACCAGAACCTGCGAACGGACCGAAAATTTGCACGAACGTTAGAACCCCATGGAAGTCTATGGGACTCGAACGTTCAAAATCAAAAGTGCTAATTTTAAAGGCTAATTTGCATGGTATTGTCCTAAAAAGGGTTTGGGGACCTGGGTCCTGCCCCAGGGGACATGTATCAATGCAAAAAAAAGTTTTAAAAACATCCGTTTTTTTCGGGAGCAGTGATTTTAATGATGCTTAAAGTGAAAAAAAAAGTGGAATATTCCTTTAAATATTGTACCTGGAGGGTGTCTATGGTATGCCTGTAAAGTGGCGCATGTTTCCCTTGCTTAGAACAGTCCCTGCACAAAATGACATTTTTAAAGGAATAAAAGTCATTTAAAACTGTTTGCTGCATTAATGTAATGTCGGGTCCCGACAATATGGATGTAAATCAGTGAGACAAATGGCATGGGTACCCCTCCCCAGTCCATTACCAGGCCCTTTGGGTCTTGTATGGGTATTAAGGGGAACCCCGCACCGTGGGGCCCCCAGGCCATATATACTCTGAACAGCAGTATACAGGCGGTGCAAATAAGACAGGGACTGTAGGTTTGTTGTTAAGTAGAATCTGTTTGAAATTTTGAACTGGTACATTTTTAAAGTGTAGCTCCAGCCAAAAAAAATCTATTTTTAAGCTTTTTGGAAAATATAGGGAATGGTTATCACCCCTGTGACATTTGTTTTGCTGTCTGTGCTCCTCTTCAGAAGATTTTACCTCACTTTCAGTCCCAATGACAAATGTTTTTTGACAATTTGGGGTTTTTAGTGAAACAAGGATTTGAGATAAAGCATCAGTGGAGAGGAGACACATTTTTCCCATATTAACTCTTACAGGAGAGAATTTCCCTTCCTAAGGGTAGATTTCATCTCACTTCCTGTTGTCCTGGGCCCTGCTGTGAAATATTAGATCAAGAATTGTAATTACATGCACCTGTTGCACAGGGACAGAAAAATTAGGCCTTTGGTGGTGGTGGTGGTGCTGGTGCCACAACACTGTAAGTCCTCACAGTTATTCTTGGTGGGCGCAGAAACGGGTCCTGCTGTGAAATATTAGATCAAGAATTGTAATTACATGCACCTGTTGTACAGGGGCAGAAAAATTGGGCCTTTGGTGGTGGTGGTGCTGGTGCCACAACACTGTAAGTCCTCACAGTTACTCTTTGTGGGCGCAGGAATGAGCCCTCCTGCAAAATATTGCATCAAAAATTGTAATTACACGCCCCTGTCAAACAGGGGCTGAAAAATTGGGAGGATAGTTACTCAGCATAACAGGATAGTCACTTAGCATCAGCATAGGCAGTCTTGAAGGTATCTGACATTTCAAAAAAAATGATTCGGTTACATCAGCATCAGGTGCTTGGTAGCTGGTGGTGATCCAAGACTGATTCATTTTTATGAAGGTCAGTCGATCGACCGAGTCGGTGGACAGGCGCACCCTGTGATCGGTTACAAAACCTCCAGCAGCACTGAATGTGCATTCTAAAAGAACGCTGGATGCAGGACAGGCCAGTAGCTCAATTGCATACTGTGCAAGCTCTGGCCAGTGACCCATCCTCAAGACCCAGTATCCCAGAGGATTTTCGGTGGGAAATGTGTCCAAGTCAGATCTTGCCCCTAGGTATTCCTGCACCATGTAAAACAGACGCTGGCGATGGTTGCTGGAACAGATCATACCTTGGTGCTGTGGACTAAAAAATTGTCTGAACGCATCGTTCAGATGGCCACCTTCTCCACCACTCCTTCTTTGACTGACCGAAGCCTCAGCAACACGTTGTCCAGGAACAGGAGTTTGTAACCTCCCAGTCTCTGGAAACGCATTGCACAGACCTTTCTGCAAGGCCTCCAGAAGATGTTTCATCCTCTGCTCCCTCTGTGACGGCAAGATAAGGTCCGCAACCTTACCCTTGTAAGATCAAAGAGGGTTGCCAGCCAGTATTGATCCCTCTCCTTGATACCACGAATACAAGGATCCTTCCGCAGGCTTTGCAGGATCAGGGAGGCCAGCGTAGGTTTGCTGAGGCATTCGGTCCGGAGTCCTCTGGGTCACTAAGGACGACATGATCCGCAGCCACCTCCTCCCAGCCTCATACAAGTCCATGGGTTTCTTGGGACTGTAAATGATCCCTTAGAGACTGCTGCTGATGCTGAGTGCCAGGCTCCAGATCCATGTTGACACAATCCTCCTCTTCCTCCTCCTCCTCCTCGTCCTCTTCCTGTGTGATCGGCGGGCACGCAGGAACACTGTCTGGATAAAAGGGGCCTTGAGAGCTAAGGAAGTCCTCCTCTTTCTGCCTCTGTTCTGCCTCAAGTGCCCTGTCCATTATTCCACGCAGCATGTGCTCCAACAGGTGGACAAGGGGGACAGTGTCACTGATGCATGCACTGTCACTGCTCACCATCTTCGTGGCCTCCTCAAATGGTGACAGGACAGTGCATGCATACCTGATCATGGCCCACTGGGATGGGGAAAAAAAACAAGCTCCCCTGACCCTGTCCTGGTGCTATAGCCGCACAGGTACTCATTGATGGCCCTCTGCTGTGTGTGCAGCCGCTGCAGCATGGCAAACGTTGAGTTCCACTTGGTGGGCATGTCACAGATTAGGCAGTTCTTGGGCGGGTTAAATTCCTTTTGGAGGTCAGCCAGCCAAGCACTGGCATTATATGACTGGCGGAAATGCACACAGACTTTCCTGGCCCGCCTCAGCACATCCTGTAAGCCCGGGCACCTGCCCAAGAACCGCTGCACCACCAAGTTAAGGACGTGAGCCAAACAGAGCACATGGGTATGTATAGTGCAGCGCTAGTTTGGATCACAAAAAAATGTTAAAATGACAAAAAAACAGATGTATTCAACCGTTTGTTCAGATCACATTACATTCAGAATAGTACCGAGAAAGACCTCAATAAGTATCTGTTTGCATAGAAAATCTGAGGATCAATAGAGAGTCCCAAACAGGTGGTGGTGTCCAAACACCGCGTAGATGAATTGAGAGAGGCAACACACAATAATAGGATCAGAAAACTTAAATGTATCCCACCATTTTGTTCATAACATATATTCAAAATGGTACTGAGAAGGATTTCAATAAGTATCTGTTGCATAGAAAATCTGGAGACCAGATAGAGAGTCCCAAACAGATGGTGGTGTCTATACACCGCGTAGATAAATCGAGAAGAGGTAATACACAATGATAGAATCCCCCATATGGAAGCAATGCAGGCTTACCGGAACCGTTGGACTCACAGAGACATATATCCCCTGAGTTAGAAATGCTTGTGTTGCCACCGGGCAATGAAGTAGGATCTCCCGATGGAGCAATATGGAATCCAGATGCCGTTTCTAGGGCTCCCGACAGAATTCTTTCATGTATAACCCGATTTCGTGGTGGCTCCTGAAAGCCGTCCGCCAGTCCTCTGTGCGATGAAACAACAATAGTCCCAGGTGCTGGTTCAGGCTCCTGATGCTCCCAGCGATGTTGTAAGGCACTGGATCTCTTGCTGATGGCCGATCGAGATGACTGGTAGCGAAACTCGCAAGGTGAACAGGCAGGATGGGTATCTTGATCCCTGAAAGGCGTGGGTCGTCTCTGCTGAGCTGAGTGGTGCTGGGCTGTTGAATAGGGTCCCTGGACTAAATAGTAGTGGACCACGAGGCTGTCTTTGCTCCTGGCTCCCCTCAGGAGTCCTCACTCCTCCATCTCCAGGCAACACTCTCCTGGCAGTCTCTGGAAAAGCTTTGCTTTCTCCCCCTCTGATGCTGCCAGAGTCTCTCTCTCAGTCTCCTCAGTCTCAGCGGTTTTCCTCACACCTGTCACCTCACCACACTCTCTCTCTCTCTCCTCAGACCGCTCTCCTTATTCTCCTCACAGACTCTTTTTTCCGGGCTTCAGGATAGCCCTCCTCCTGTTGGGGCACACAGTCCCACACACTCCTCCTCTCCTCACTGTTAAGTGTCACTGTGTCCCAACAAAGGACTTTTTGAGCCTTGGTATCTCCCCCTCTATAAGGGGGAGATACCAAGGCTCAAAAAGTCCTTTGTTGGGACACAGTGACACTTAACAGTGAGGAGAGGAGGAGTGTGTGAGGAGAAGGAACTGAGGTGCCAGAGTGAGGAGAGAGACACACACAGCACCTGGGACTATTGTTGTGTCATCGCACAGAGGACTGGCGGCCGGCTTTCAGGAGCCACCACGAAATCGGGTTATACATGAAAGAATTCTGTCGGGAGCCCTAGAAACGGCATCTGGATTCCATATTGCTCCATCGGGAGATCCTACTTCATTGCCCGGTGGCAACACAAGCATTTCTGACTCAGGGGATATATGTCTCTGTGAGTCCAACGGTTCCGGTAAGCCTGCATTGCTTCCATATGGGGGATTCTATCATTGTGTATTACCTCTTCTCGATTTATCTACGCGGTGTATAGACACCACCATCTGTTTGGGACTCTCTATCTGGTCTCCAGATTTTCTATGCAACAGATACTTATTGAAATCCTTCTCAGTACCATTTTGAATATATGTTATGAACAAAATGGTGGGATACATTTAATTTTTCTGATCCTATTATTGTGTGTTGCCTCTCTCAATTCATCTATGCGGTGTTTGGACACCACCACCTGTTTGGGACTCTCTATTGATCCTCAGATTTTCTATGCAAACAGATACTTATTGAGGTCTTTCTCGGTACTATTCTGAATGTAATGTGATCTGAACAAACGGTTGAATACATCTGTTTTTTGTCATTTTAACATTTTTTTGTGATCCAAACTAGCGCTGCACTATATATACCCATACTGTTTATAAATTTCCTTATTTTGTGTGCGAGCTGCTATTATAGAGTAAGCGCGGTGTTTTTGAGTATTTTTTCACAAACAGAGCACATGGGTCAGTTGTCCCTGTCTGAGGGCGGAGAGGAGGTTGGTGCCATTGACACAAACCACCATACCTGCCTTAAGCTGGTGTGGCGTCAACCACCTCTGAACCTGACCCTGCAGAGCTGACAGAATATCTGCCCCAGTGTGGCTCCTGTCCCCAAGCACACCAGCTCAAGCACCGCATGGCTTCTTTTGGCCTGCGTGCTTGCGTAGCCCCTTGATCGCCTATGGAGTACTGCTGGTTCTGAAGACAAATCAGCACAGGAAGAGGCCATGGAAGAAGAAGAGGAGGGGGTGGAGGAGGGAGGTGTGGCAGAATCACCACTAGTAGTATTTTGGAGGCGTGGTGGCGGAACAACCTCCAACACTACTGCACCCTGTCCTGCATCCTTCCCAGCTGCCAGAAGAGTCACCCAGTGCGCGGTGAAAGTTAGGTAACGTCCCTGTCCATGCGTGCTGGACCATGAGTCAGTGGTAATGTGAACCTTACCTCTGACCGCCCTGTCCAGCGAGGCCAAGACATTCCACATGCCAAGAGAGAGCCGGAATCACCTTCCGTGAGAAAAAGTGGCGTTTGGGAACCTGCCACTGAGGAACCCCACATTCCACAAACTCACGGAAGGGGGCAGAGTCTACCAACTGAAAAGGCAGCAGTTGAAGTGCTAGCAATTTAGCCAAGCTAGCATTCAAACGCTGGGCATGTGGATGGCTGGGAGCGAACTTCTTTCGGCGGTACAGCAGCTTGGGCAGGGAAATTTGCTTGGTACAATCTGAGGTCAGTGTACAGCAGATTGCCCCCACATACTTGGCTGTGACTCACCTAATTCTACACCTTCATTCCTCTCAGTGTAGGTCTCAGAGAAGACTGAAGGTATAGTGGGGTTGGAGATCCCAGCTGATGAGGAGCAAGGAGAGGTCCTCTTTGTTCTTTGGTGTGGGTCTTTTAGGTGCGCTTGCCAACGAACTGTATGGCAGGTCAACATATGTTTGGTCAAGCATGTGGTGCCCAAGCGGGAGATGTTTTGGCCAAGCGAGATACGCTTGAGACATATGTTGCAAATAGCAGCGGTGGGATCTGATGCACTCGTCTCAAAAAAGGCCCACACCAAAGAACTTTTGGAATAACGTGCAGAGACAGCAGTGCCCTGCTCATACGCAGCTCTGCGGTGTGATGCAATCAGTGTGCTGCCCTTAAGCTGGCCCCTGGAGGGCATCCTGCCTCGTTGGTGAAGTGCCTCCTCCTCATCATCATCATCTGAGCCTTCAAAACGCTGGGGATCCTCCTGGAGCATGTACCCAACACTGTAGTCAAACAGTTCGGGGGACTCCTCAGGAGGACATGGTGGGGCTAGGGAAGGAGTCACTGATGCCATTGAGCCGAGGGAAGAGGCTCAAGGATGAGGATGAGGACGGCTTGGTCATCCACTCTACCAAGTCTTCCGCATGTTGCGGCACAACACGGCCAGCTGCCGAAAAAAAGGACAAGCGTGTCCCACGGCCACGTACTGATGAGGATACACCGTCTCCACGACCAGCACTGTTGCCTCTAGACACAGAGCCTGCTTGCCCTCTTTTATTGGCTTGTGACTGTCTGCCTTTCCTTGTTGGCCTTCCAGACATACTAATGGCCTGCAGTGAGATGTAGCTGCACAAAGCCGGTAAATATATATAAACTGATACTGCAGCTAGCAGAATCAACTGCCTGCCTGTAGTAATATTAGTATGAGAACACCAGCAATTGTCTTCAGGTAGCTTTAGGTGCACACTGTGCAGAGGACGCAGTACACTAACTATAAATACTGTAACTGCCTGCCTGTGGTATTAATAGGAGCAGAACAACAGAAATTGTCTCCAGGTAGCTTTAGGTGCACACTGTGCAGAGGACACAGTACACTAGCTGTAAATATTTTAGCTGCCTGCCTGTGGTATTAATATAGGATCAGAAGAACACCACCAATTTTATTCAGGTAGCTTTAGGTGCTACACTGTGCAAAGGACACAGTACACTAACTGTAAATACTGTAGCTGCCTGCTTGTGGTATTAATATAGGATCAGAAGAACACCACCATTTTTATTCAGGTAGCCTTAGGTGCACACTGTGCAGAGGACACAGTAAACTAACTGTAAATACTGTAGCTGCCTACCTGTGGTATTAATAGGAGCAGAACAACAGCAATTGTCTCCAGGTAGCTTTAGATTCACATTGTGCAGAGGAAGCACTACACTAACTGTAAATACTGTAGCTGGCTGCCTGTGGTATTAATATAGGATCAGAAGAACACCACCAATTTTCTTCAGTTAGATTTAGGTGCACACTGTGCAGAGGACACAGTATACTAACTGTAAATACTGTAGCTGTCTGCCTATAGTATTAATAGGAGCAGAACAACAGCAATTGTCTCCAGGTAGCTTTAGGTGCACACTGGGCAGAGGATGCACTACACTTACTGTAAATACTGTAGCTGGCTGCCTGTGGTATTAATATAGGATCAGAAGAACACCACCAATTTTCTTCAGTTAGATTTAGGTGCACACTGTGCAGAGGACACAGTATACTAACTGTAAATACTGTAGCTGCCTGCCTATAGTATTAATAGGAGCAGAACAACAGCAATTGTCTCCAGGTAGCTTTAGGTGCACACTGGGCAGAGGATGCACTACACTTACTGTAAATACTGTAGCTGGCTGCCTGTGGTATTAATATAGGATCAGAAGAACACCACCAATTTTCTTCAGTTAGATTTAGGTGCACACTGTGCAGAAGACACAGTATACTAACTGTAAATACTGTAGCTGCCTGCCTGTAGTATTAATAGGAGCAGAACAACAGCAATTGTCTCCAGGTAGCTTTTAGGTGCACACAGTGCAGAGGACTCACTACAATAACTGTAAATACTGTAGCTGCCTGCCTGTGGTATTAATAGGATCAGAAGAACACCACTAATTTTCTTCAGGTAACTTTAGGTGCACACTGTGCAGAGGACACAGTATACTAACTGTAAATATTGTAGCTGCCTGCCTGTGGTATTAATAAGAGCAGAACAACCGCAAATGTCTCCAGGTAGCTTTAGATGCACACTGTGCAGAGGACGCACTACACTAACTGTAAATACTCTAGCTGCCTGCCGGTGGTATTAATAGGATCAGAAGAACACCACTAATTTTCTTCAGGTAACTTTAGGTGCACACTGTGCAGAGGACACAGTGCACTAACTGCAAATACTGTAGCTGCCTGCCTGTGGTATTAGTAGGAGCAAAACAACAGCAATTGTCTCCAGGTAGCTTTAGGTGCACACTGTGCAGAGGATGCACTACACTAACTGTAAATACTGTAGCTGCCTGCCTGTGGTAATAATAGGATCAGAAGAACACCACCCATTTTATTCAGGTAGCTTTAGGTGCACACTGTGCAGAGGACACACTACACTAACTGTAAATACTGTAGCTGCCTGCCTGTGGTTTTAATAGGATCAGAAGAACACCACTAATTTTCTTCAGGTAGCTTTAGGTGCACACTGTGCAGAGGACACACTACACTAACTTGTAAATACTGCAGCTGCCTGCGGTACTGTACTAATAGGATCAGAAGAACACCACTAATTTTCTTCAAATAGCTTTAGGTGCACACTGTGCAGAGGATGCACTACACTAACTTGTAAATACTGCAACTGCCTGCGGTACTGTACTAATAAGATCAGAAGAACACCACTAATTTTCTTCAGGTAGTTTTAGGTGCACACTGTGCAGAGGATGCACTACACTAACTTGTAAATACTACAGCTGCCTGCGGTACTGTACTAATAGGATCAGAAGAACACCACTAATTTTCTTCAGGTAGCATTAGGTGCACACTGTGCATAGAATACACTACACTAACTTGTAAATACTGCAGCTGCCTGCGGTACTGTACAAATAGGATCAGAAGAACACCACTAATTTTATTTAGGTAGCTTTAGGTGCACACTGTGCAGAGGATGCACTACACTAACTTGTAAATACTGCAGCTGCCTGCGGTACTGTACTAATAGGATCAGAAGAACACCACCAATTTTCTTCAGGTAGCTTTAGGTGCACACTGTGCAGGGGACGCACTACACTAACTTGTAAATACTGCAGCTGCCTGTGGTACTGTACTAATAGAATCAGAAGAACACCACTAATTTTCTTCAGGTGGCTTTAGGTGCACACTGTGCAGAGGACACCGTACACTAACTATAAATACTGTAGCTGCTTGCCTGTGGTATTAATAGGAGTAGAACAACAGCAATTGTCTCCAGGTGGCTTTAGGTGCACACTGTGCAGAGGATGCACTACACTAACTGTAAATACTGTAGCTGCCTGCCTGTGGTATTAATATAGGATCAGAAGAACACCACCAATTTTATTCAGGTAGCTTTAGGTGCACACTGTGCAGAGGACACAGTACACTAACTGGAAATACTGTAGCTGCCTGCCTGTGGTATTAATAGGATCAAAAGAACACCACAAATTTTCTTCAGGTAGCTTTAGGCGCACACTGTGCAGAGGACACAGTACACTAACTGTAAATACTGTAGCTGCCTGCCAGTGGTATTAATAGGAGCAGAACAACAACAATTGTCTCCAGGTAGCTTTAGGTGCACACTGTGCAGAGGATGCACTACACTAACTGTAAATACTGTAGCTGCCTGCCTGTGGTTTTAATAGGATCAGAAGAACACCACCCATTTTATTCAGGTAGCTTTGGATGCACACTGTGCAGAGGACACACTACACTAACTGTAAATACTGCAGCTGCCTGCCTGTGGTTTTAATATGATCAGAAGGACACCACTAATTTTCTTCAGGTAGCTTTAGGTGCACACTATGCAGAGGACACACTACACTAACTTGTAAATACTGCAGCTGCCTGCGGTACTGTACTAATAGGATCAGAAGAACACCACTAATTTTCTTCAGGTAGCTTTAGGTGCACACTGTGCAGAGGAAGCACTACACTAGCTTGTAAATACTGCAGCTGCCTGTGGTACTGTACTAATAGGATCAGAAGAACACCACTAATTTTCGTCAGGTAGCTTTAGGAGCACACTGTGCAGAGGACGCACTACACTAACTTGTAAATACTGCAGCTGCCTGCGGTACTGTAGTAATAGGATCAGAAGAACACCACTAATTTTCTTCAAGTAGCTTTAGGTGCATACTGTGCAGAGGATGCACTACACTAACTTGTAAATACTGCAGCTGACTGTGGTACTGTACTAATAGGATCAGAAGAACACCACTAATTTTCTTCAGGTAACTTTAGGTGCACACTGTGCAGAGGACACAGTGCACTAAATGTAAATACTGTAGCTGCCTGTCTGTGGTATTAATAGAAGCAGAACAACAGCAATTGTCTCCAGGTAGCTTTAGGTGCACACTGTGCAGAGGACGCACTACACTAACTGTAAATACTTTAGCTGCCTGCCTGAGTATTAATAGGATCAGAAGAACACCACCCATTTTATTCAGATAGCTTTAGGTGCACACTATGCAGAGGACACACTACACTAACTTGTAAATACTGCAGCTGCCTGCGGTACTGTACTAATAGGATCAGAAGAACACCACTAATTTTCTTCATGTAGCTTTAGGTGCACACTGTGCAGAGGATGCACTACACTAACTTGTAAATACTGCAGCTGCCTGCGGTACTGTACTAATAGGATCAGAAGAACATCACCAATTTTGTTTAGGTAGCTTTAGGTGCACAATGTGCAGAGGATGCACTACACTAACTTGTAAATACTGCAGCTGCCTGCGGTACTGTACTAATAGGATCAGAAGAACACCACTAATTTTCTTCAGGTAGCTTAGCTTTAGGTGCACACTGTGCAGAGGATGCACTACACTAACTTGTAAATACTGCAGCTGCCTGCGGTACTGTAGAAATAGGATCAGAAGAACACCACTAATTTTCTTCAGGTAGCTTTAGGTGCACACTGTGCAGAGGACGCATTACACTAACTTGTAAATACTGCAGCTGCCTGCGGTACTGTACTAATAGAATCAGAAGAACACCACTAATTTTCTTCAGGTGGCTTTAGCTGCAGACTGTGCAGAGGACACAGTACACTAACTGTAAATACTGTAGCTGCCTGCCTGTGGTATTAATAGGAGCAGAACAACAGCAATTGTCTCCAGGTAGCTTTAGGTGCACACTGTGCAGAGGATGCACTACACTAACTGTAAATACTGTAGCTGCCTGCCTGTGGTATTAATATAGGATCAGAAGAACACCACCAATTTTATTCAGGTAGCTTTAGGTGCACACTGTGCAGGTGACACAGTACCCTAACTGTAAATATTGTAGCTGCCTGCCTGTGGTATTAATAGGAGCAGAACAACAGCAATTGTCTCCAGGTAGCTTTAGGTGCACACTGTGCAGAGGACGCACTACACTAACTGTAAATACTGTAGCTGCCTGCCTGTGGTATTAATAGGATCAGAAGAACACCACCCATTTTATTCAGGTAGCTTTAGGTGCACACTGTGCAGAGGACACACTACACTAACTTGTAAATACTTCAGCTGCCTGCGGTACTGTACTAATAGGATCAGAAGAACACCACTAATTTTCTTCAGGTAGCTTTAGGTGCACACTGTGCAGAGGACGCACTACACTAGCTTGTAAAAACTGCAGCTGCCTGCGGTACTGTACTAATAGGATTAGAAGAACACCACTAATTTTCTTCAGGTAGCTTTAGGTGCACACTGTGCAGAGGATGCACTACACTAACTTGTAAATACTGCAGCTGCCTGTGGTACTGTACTAATAGAATCAGAAGAACATCACTAATTTTCTTCAGGTAGGTTTAGGTGCACACTGTGCAGAGAACACAGTACACTAACTGTAAATACTGTAGGTGCCTGCCTGTAGTATTAACAGGAGCAGAACAACAGCAAATGTCTCCAGGTAGCTTTAGGTGCACACTATGCAGAGGATGCACTACACTAACTGTAAATACTGTAGCTGCCTGCCTGTGGTATTAATAGGATCAGAAGAACACCACTAATTTTCTTCAGGTAACTTTAGGTGCACACTGTGCAGAGGACACAGTATACTAACTGTAAATACTGTAGCTGCCTGCCTGTGGTATTAATAAGAGCAGAACAACAGCAATTGTCTCCAGGTAGCTTTAGATACACACTGTGCAGAGGACGCACTACACTAACTGTAAATACTGTAGCTGTCTTCCTGTGGTATTAATAGGATCAGAAGAACACCACTAATTTTCTTCAGGTAACTTTAGGTGCACACTGTGCAGAGGACACAGTGCACTAAATGTAAATACTGTAGCTGCCTGCCTGTGGTATTAATAGAAGCAGAACAACAGCAATTGTCTCCAGGTAGCTTTAGGTGCACACTGTGCAGAGGACGCACTACACCAACTGTAAATACTGTAGCTGCCTGCCTGTGGATTTAATAGGATCAGAAGAACACCACTAATTTTCTTCAGGTAGCTTTAGGTGCACACTGTGCAGAGGATGCACTACACTAACTTGTAAATACTGCAGCTGCCTGTGGTACTGTACTAATAGAATCAGAAGAACATCACTAATTTTCTTCAGGTAGGTTTAGGTGCACACTGTGCAGAGAACACAGTACACTAACTGTAAATACTGTAGCTGCCTGCCTGTAGTATTAACAGGAGCAGAACAACAGCAAATGTCTCCAGGTAGCTTTAGGTGCACACTATGCAGAGGATGCACTACACTAACTGTAAATACTGTAGCTGCCTGCCTGTGGTATTAATAGGATCAGAAGAACACCACTAATTTTCTTCAGGTAACTTTAGGTGCACACTGTGCAGAGGATACAGTGCACTAACTGTAAATCCTGTAGCTGCCTGCCTTTGGTATTAATAGGAGCAGAACAACAGCAATTGTCTCCAGGTAACTTTAGGTGCACAGTATGCAGAGGATGCACTACACTAACTGTAAATACTGTAGCTGCCTGCCTGTGGTATTAATAGAAGCAGAACAACAGCAATTGTCTCCAGGTAACTTTAGGTGCACACTGTGCAGAGGACGCACTACACTAACTGTAAATACTGTAGCTGCCTGCCTGTGGTATTAATAGGATCAGAAGAACACCACCCATTTTATTCTGGTAGGTTTAGGTGCACACTGTGCAGAGGACGTGCTACACTAACTGTAAATACTGTAGCTGCCTGCCTGTGGTTTTAATAGGATCAGAAGAACACCACTAATTTTCTTCAGGTAGCTTTAGGTGCACACTAAGCAGAGGACACGCTACACTAACTTGTAAATACTGCAGCTGCCTGCGGTACTGTACTAATAGGATCAGAAGAACACCACTAATTTTCTTCATGTAGCTTTAGGTGCACACTGTGCAGAGGATGCACTACACTAACTTGTAAATACTGCAGCTGCCTGCGGTACTGTACTAATAGGATCAGAAGAACACCACTAATTTTCTTCATGTAGCTTTATGTGCACACTGTGCAGAGGATGCACTACACTAAATTGTAAATACTGCAGCTGCCTGCGGTACTGTACTAATAGGATCAGAAGAACACCACTAATTTTCCTCAGGTAGCTTTAGGTGCACACTGTGCAGAGGACGCACTACACAAACTTGTAAATACTGCAGCTGCCTGCGGTACTGTAGTAATAGGATCAGAAGAACACCACTAATTTTCTTCAGGTAGCTTTAGGTGCACACTGTGCAGAGGATGCACTACACTAACTTATAAATACTGCAGCTGACTGCGGTACTGTACTAATAGGATCAGAAGAACACCACTAATTATCTTCAGGTAGCTTTAGGTGCACACTGTGCAGAGGACATAGTATACTAACTGTAAATACTGTAGCTGCCTGCCTGTAGTATTAATAGGAGCAGAACAACAGCAATTGTCTCCAGGTAGCTTTTAGGTGCACACGGTGCAGAGGACTCACTACAATAACTGTAAATACTGTAGCTGCCTGCCTGTGGTATTAATAGGATCAGAAGAACACCACTAATTTTCTTCAGGTAACTTTAGGTGCACACTGTGTAGAGGACTTAGTGTACTAACTGTAAATACTGTAGCTGCCTGCCTGTGGTATTAATAAGAGCAAAACAACAGCAATTGTCTCCAGGTAGCTTTAGGTGCACAATGTGCAGAGGACGCACTACACTAACTGTAAATACTGTAGCTGCCTGCCTGTGGTATTAATAGGATCAGAAGAACACCACCCATTTTATTCAGATAGTTTTAGGTGCACACTGTGCAGAGGATGCACTACACTAACTGTAAATATTGTAGCTGCCTGCCTGTGGTTTTAATATGATCAGAAGAACACCACTAATTTTCTTCAGGTAGCTTTAGGTGCACACTAAGCAGAGGATACACTACACTAACTTGTAAATACTGCAGCTGCCTGCGGTACTTTACTAATAGGATCAGAAGAACACCACTAATTTTCTTCATGTAGTTTTAGGTGCACACTGTGCAGAGGATGCACTACACTAACTTGTAAATACTGCAGCTGCCTGCGGTACTGTACTAATAGGATCAGAAGAACACCACTAATTTTTTTCATGTAATTTTATGTGCACACTGTGCAGAGGATGCACTACACTAAATTGTAAATACTGCAGCTGCCTGCGGTACTGTACTAATAGGATCAGAAAAACACCACTAATTTTCCTCAGGTAGCTTTAGGTGCACACTGTGCAGAGGACGCACTACACAAACTTGTAAATACGGCAGCTGCCTGCGGTACTGTAGTAATAGGATCAGAAGAACACCACTAATTTTCTTCAGGTAGCTTTAGGTGCACACTGTGCAGAGGATGCACTACACTAACTTATAAATACTGCAGCTGACTGCAGTACTGTACTAATAGGATCAGAAGAACACCACTAATTATCTTCAGGTAGCTTTAGGTTCACACTGTGCAGAGGACATAGTATACTAACTGTAAATACTGTAGCTGCCTGCCTGTAGTATTAATAGGAGCAGAACAACAGCAATTGTCTCCAGGTAGCTTTTAGGTGCACACAGTGCAGAGGACTCACTACAATAACTGTAAATACTGTAGCTGCCTGCCTGTGGTATTAATAGGATCAGAAGAACACCACTAATTTTCTTCAGGTAACTTTAGGTGCACACTGTGCAGAGGACACAGTGCACTAACTGTAAATACTGTAGCTGCCTGCCTGTGGTATTAATATTAGCAGAACAACAGCAATTGTCTCCAGGTAGCTTTAGGTGCACACTGTGCAGAGGACACAGTGCACTAACTGTAAATACTGTAGCTGCCTGCCTGTGGTATTAATAGAAGCAGAACAACAGCAGTTGTCTCCAGGTAACTTTAGGTGCACACTGTGCAGAGGACGCACTACACTAACTGTAAATACTGTAGCTGCCTGCCTGTGGTATTAATAGGATCAGAAGAACACCACCCATTTTATTCAGGTAGCTTTAGGTGCACACTGTGCAGAGGACACACTACACTAACTGTAAATATTGTAGCTGCCTGCCTGTGGTTTTAATAGGATCAGAAGAACACCACTAATTTTCTTCAGGTAGCTTTAGGTGCACACTATGCAGAGGACACACTACACTAACTTGTAAATACTGCAGCTGCCTACGGTACTGTACTAATAAGATCAGAAGAACACCACTAATTTTCTTCATGTAGCTTTAGGTGCACACTGTGCAGAGGATGCACTACACTAACTTGTAAATACTGCAGCTGCCTGCGGTACTGTACTAATAGGATCAGAAGAACCCCTCTAATTTTCTTCATGTAGCTTTATGTGCACACTGTGCAGAGGATGCACTACACTAACTTGTAAATACTGCAGCTGCCTGCGGTACTGTACGAATAGGATCAGAAGAACACCACTAATTTTCTTCAGGTAGTTTTAGGTGCACACTGTGCAGAAGATGCACTGCACTAACTTGTAAATACTACAGCTGCCTGCGGTACTGTACTAATAGGATCAGAAGAACACCACTAATTTTCTTCAGGTAGCATTAGGTGCACACTGTGCAGAGAATGCACTACACTAACTTGTAAATACTGCAGCTGCCTGCGGTACTGTACGAATAGGATCAGAAGAACACCACCAATTTTGTTTATTTAGCTTTAGGTGCACACTGTGCAGAGGATGCACTACACTAACTTGTAAATACTGCAGCTGCCTGCAGTACTGTACTAATAGGATCAGAAGAACACCACTAATTTTATTCAGGTAGCTTTAGGTGCACACTGTGCAGAGGACGCACTACACTAACTTGTAAATAATGCAGCTGCCTGCGGTACTGTAGTAATAGGATCAGAAGAACACCACTAATTTTCTTCAGGTAGCTTTAGGTGCACACTGTGCAGAGGACGCATCACACTAACTTGTAAATACTGCAGCTGCCTGCGGTACTGTACTAATAGAATCAGAAGAACACCACTAATTTTCTTCAGGTGGCTTTAGCTGCACACTGTGCAGAGGACACAGTACACTAATTGTAAATACTGTAGCTGCCTGCCTGTGGTATTAATAGGAGAAGAACAACAGCAATTGTCTCCAGGTAGCTTTAGGTGCACACTGTGCAGAGGATGCACTACACTAACTGTAAATACTGTAGCTGCCTGCCTGTGGTATTAATATAGGATCAGAAGAACACCACCAATTTTATTCAGGTAGCTTTAGGTGCACACTGTGCAGAGGACACTGTACACTAACTGTAAATACTGTAGCTGCCTGCCTGTGGTATTAATAGGAGCAGAACAACAGCAATTGTCTCTTGGTCGCTTTAGGTGCACACTGTGCAGAGGACGCACTACACTAACTGTAAATACTGTAGCTGCCTGCCTGTGGTATTAATAGGATCAGAAGAACACCACCCATTTTATTCAGGTAGCTTTAGGTGCACACTGTGCAGAGGACACACTACAACTTGTAAATACTGCAGCTGCCTGCGGTACTGTACTAATAGGATCAGAAGAAAACCACTAGTTTTCTTCAGGTAGCTTTAGGTGCACACTGTGCAGAGGACGCACTACACTAGCTTGTAAATACTGCAGCTGCCTGCGGTACTGTACTAATAGGATCAGAAGAACACCACTAATTTTCTTCAGGTAGCTTTAGGAGCACACTGTGCAGAGGACGCACTACACTAACTTGTAAATACTGCAGCTGCCTGCGGTACTGTAGTAATAGGATTAGAAGAACACCACTAATTTTCTTCAGGTAGCTTTAGGTGCACACTGTGCAGAGGATGCACTACACTAACTTGTAAATACTGCAGCTGCCTGTGGTACTGTACTAATAGAATCAGAAGAACATCACTAATTTTCTTCAGGTAGGTTTAGGTGCACACTATGCAGAGGACACAGTACACTAACTTTAAATACTGTAGCTGCCTGCCTGTAGTATTAACAGGAGCAGAACAACAGCAAATGTCTCCAGGTAGCTTTAGGTGCACACTATGCAGAGGATGCACTACACTAACTGTAAATACTGTAGCTGCCTACCTGTGGTATTAATAGGATCAGAAGAACACCACTAATTTTCTTCAGGTAACTTTAGGTGCACACTGTGCAGAGGACACAGTATACTAACTGTAAATACTGTAGCTGCCTGCCTGTGGTATTAATAAGAGCAGAACAACAGCAATTGTCTCCAGGTAGCTTTAGATGCACACTGTGCAAAGGACGCACTACACTAACTGTAAATACTGTAGCTGCCTTCCTGTGGTATTAATAGGATCAGAAGAACACCACTAATTTTCTTCAGGTAACTTTAGGTGCACACTGTGCAGAAGCCGTTTCCGGCTTCGTTCCAGTTATACTCTAGCCGACGGAAGTTGCAGATCGTGTCCCGGGTCTCCCGGTGGGACAGGAGGCCTGGGAAGAGCGGCAGAAGGTGGCGGTCAGGGGGGGACTCCCCTCTCTCTCCTCTGGTATGACAGCCAAGCGGCTTTTAGCTGCATGAGTTGTTATCTCTGAATAGCTGTCCGCCCGCTCTAAAAAACGGTACCGGGTATAACCACTGAAAGCTGAGGCCACATATGTGCATACGGCCAGCTGGAAGGAGTTAAATTATGTCTGAAATGTTATGTCTCATGTGATGAATCTTGTCCTTCCTCCCTCCCTACTTTGTAAGTTCAGCAACTTCCTTTATCTTTATTTTGTATAAAAAGTACAGAGCATACTGCCATTAAAGCAAGCATTCTGTGAAACCATTCTGTGTTGTGTGTGCATTGAATGCTTCCAGAGCTCTGAAACAGAATTCCCACTGATTGTCCAGTAACTGAGCAGAATTGACCCTTACAGAGATTGGTCAGTGTATGGAATGGGACAGGAGATTGGTAAGTGTATGGAATAGGACAGGAGATTGGTCATTGTATGGAATGGGACAGGAGACTGGTCAGTGTATGGAATGGGACAGGAGATTGGTCAGTGTATGTAATGGCATACTTACCAACTGTCCCGAATTTCCTGGGACATTCCCGGGATTGAGACCCTTTTCCCGGATTTTGCGATTCCCGGGAAATGTTCTGGGAAATTCTTGTATTCTTGAATTTTCGCCGCCGCTATAGGTCCACGACCGGTGGAGACAATGTCTCCACCGGCAATTTTCCTGAAGACTAGAAGGCTAGAACAAGAGGCCGGGTGGCTGCCAGTAGAAATTGAGCTGCGGCACTGCCCACCTCCTGCCCCGCTGCCGTTCTGTCTATAACCACCTGATGTGGGAAGGGGCGAGGGTGGGTGGTGCCGCAGCTCAATTTCTATGAGAGGGGGGCTTCACTGGGGGACACTTGATGAGAGGGGGGCTCCACTGGGGGACACCTGATGAGAGGGGGGCTCCACTGGGGGACACCTGATGTATGGAGGGACTCCGCTGGGAATGCCTGGTGTAAGGAGGGACTCTACTGGGATTGCCTGGTGTAAGGAGGGACTGTGCTGGGATTGGTATTCAGTGATAACTGCAGCGTGGATCGAAGGGGAGAATGGGACAACCGACTTCACAGACTGACATATACAGCTCTGACATGAAGAGTGAGTGGATTGTTTTAAAGCATTTATTTTATTAAAAACTTCCGCACCAGCAGCTGCCTGTCGCCTCTCTCTTCCTTATGTTTTGATTGCTCTGTAATTACTCTCCTCTACCCACCGCTCCGATCCCCCTGCTGTCCGGGTCCCCCTGTGTGCTGGGGCTCATAAAATTGGGCCCCTGGGTACCACCTGTCAGCTGGAAATGGTGTCCGGGTGTGAGGCAGAGGAAAACCCGGGCACAGCCTCCTAAACCCGTACTGTCCGGGTCAAAACCGGACAGGTGGCAACCCTAACCTCATGTAAGGATAGACTCTGCTAGGGGCACCTGATGCAAGGACGGACTCTGCAGGGGGCACCTGATCTAAGGACAGACTCTGCTGGGGGCACCTGATGGCATCTGGTGACAGGTGACGTGGCAGGTGACACGCTCAGTGGTCCCACTGATTAGGGATTATGGTGAGTTGAATGATTTCATTCTATATTACAATGTAATAATAGTAATAATGCGCTTCAATCATCCTGACACCACAACAACCATGGTGCTGGGATGATTGAAGCGCTAACACCAGGTGTTTGGAGTATCTTTATCTGCTGATTTGTTAAACTCTGGAATACACATTTCTATTGTGGTGTAGGATCTGGGCCTGTTGTCCTTCCATCCCTCTTTCCTTCCTTCTCTCTCCTTCACTCCTTTCTCTCTCCCTCCCTGCCTCTTTTCCCCTTTCTTTCTGCATCTTTCATTCATCTCAGACTCTAGCCACACCCCCATCTGAACCACACCCATATAAGCCATGCCCACTATTTCACGCAAACCATGCCAAATTTTTCTTTTTTTGCTATGTCATGCCTACAAACGCATGCCCCGCCCCCTTATTATAAAAAGACTCTGCCTACAGCCAAAAAAGTGTCCCTATAAATTTTTTTACAATGTTGGCAACTATGGTAGTGGGACAGGAGATTGGTCAGTGTATGGAATAGGACAGGAGATTGGTCAGTGTATGGAATAGGACAGGAGATTGGTCAGTGTATGGAATAGAACAGGAGATTGGTCAGGTATATGGAATAGGACAGGAGATTGGTCAGGTGTATGGAATAGGGCAGGAGATTGGTCAGATGTATGGAATAGGGCAGGAGATTGGTCAGGTGTATGGAATAGAACAGGAGATTGGTCAGGTATATGGAATAGGACAGGAGATTGGTCAGGTGTATGGAATAGGGCAGGAGATTGGTCAGATGTATGGAATAGGGCAGGAGATTGGTCAGGTGTATGGAATAGGACGGGAGATTGGTCAGGTGTATGGAATAGGAAAGGAGATTGGTCAGGTGTATGGAATAGGACAGGAGATTGGTCAGGTGTATGGAATAGGACAGGATATTGGTCGGTGTATGGAATAGGACAGGAGATTGGTCGGTGTATGGAATAGGACAAGAGATTGGTCAGTGTATGGAATAGGACAGGAGATTGGTCAGTGTATGGAATGGGACAGGAGATTGGTCGGTGTATGGAATAGGACAGGAGATTGGTCAGTGTATGTAATGGCATACTTACCAACTGTCCCGAATTTCCCGGAACATTCCCAGGATTTAGACTCTTTTCGCGATTCCCGGGAAATGTCCCGGGAAATTCTTGTATTCCTGAATTTTCACCACCGCCGCTAAAGGTCCGCGGCCCGCTGAGACAATATCTCCTCCAGCCGCCATTTTCCTTAAGACTAGAACAAGAGGGCGGGTGGCTGCCAATAGAAATTGAGCTGCGGCACCGCCCACCTCCCGCCCCGCTGCCGGTCTGTCTGTGACCACCTGATGTGGGAAGGGGCAGGGTGGGCGGTGCCGCAGCTAAATTTCTATTGGCAGCCACCCTGCTTATTTTGTTCCACTCACTGCCTGTGTGATCGTTTTTTCTGGAATGGCGGCGGAGAGAGCCTCGGCTGCTGGAGGACACCTAATGAGAGGGGGGCTTCACTGGGGGACACCTGATGAGGGGGGCTCCACTGAGGGACACCTGATGAGAGGGGGGCTTCACTGGGGGACACCTGATGAGAGGGGGGCTTCACTGAGGGGCACCTGATGAGAGGGGGGCTCCACTGGGGGACACCTGATGAGAGGGGGGTTCCACTGGGAGACACCTGATGTATGGAGGGGCTCCGCTTTGAATGCCTGGTGTAAGGAGGGACTCCGCTGGGAATGCCTGGTGTAAGGAGGGACTCTGCTGGGATTGCCTGGTGTAAGGAGGATCTCCGCTGGGAATGCCTGGTGTAAGGAGGGACCGCGCTGGGATTGGGATTCAGTGATAACTGCAGCGTGGATTGGAGGGGAGAATGGGACAGCCGACTTCACAGACTGACATATACAGTTCTGACATGAAGAGTGAGTGGATTGTTTTTTAAGCATTTATTTTATTAAAAACGTCCGCACGAGCAGCTGCCTGTCGCCTCTCTTCCTTATGTTTTGATTGCTCTGTAATTACTCTCCCCGCCCGCCGCTCCAATCCCCCTGCTGTCCGAGTCCCCCTGTGTGCTGGGGCTCGTAAAAGGAGGCCACATGGTACCACCTGTCAGCTGGAAATGGTGTCCGGGTGTGAGGCAGAGGGAAACCCAGGCACAGCCTCCAAAACCCGGACAGGTGGCAACCCTAACCTCATGTAAGGATAGACTCTGCTAGGGGCACCTGATGCAAGGACGGACTATGCTGGGGGCACCTGATGTAAGGACAGACTCTGCTGGGGGCACCTGATGGCATCTGGTGACAGGCGACGTGGTAGGTGACACGCTCAGGGGTCCCACTGATTCTGGATTATGGTGAGTTGAATGATTTCCTTCTATAATACAATGTAATAATAGTAATAATGTGCTTCAATCATCCTGACACCACAACAACCAAGGTGCTGGGATGATTGAAGCACTAACACCAGGTGTTTGGAGTATCTTTATCTGCTGATTTGTTAAACTCTGGAATACACATTTCTATTGTGGTGTAGGACCTTGGCCTGCTGTCACTCCATCCCTCTTTCCTTCCTTCTCTCTCCTTCCCTCCTTCTTTCCTTCACTCCTTCTTTCTCTCTCCCTCCCTGCCTCTTTTCCCCTTTCTTTCTCCATCTCTCATTCATCTCAGACTCTAACCACACCCCCATTTGAACCACACCCATATAAGCCACGCCCACTATTTCACACAAACCACGCCAAATTTTACTTTTTTTGCTATGTCATGCCTACAAATGCATGCTCCGCCCCCTAATTATAATAAGACTCCGCCTACAGCCAAAAAAGTGTCCCTATCAATTTTTTTACAATGTTGGCAACTATGGTAATGGGACAGGAGATTGGTCAGTGTATGGAATGGGACAGGAGATTGGTCGGTGTATGGAATGGGACAGGAGATTGGTCGGTGTATGGAATGGGACAGGAGATTGGTCGGTGTATGGAATGGGACAGGAGATTGGTCAGTGTATGGAATGGCCCCCCCTTTATCGTAGACTATCCGGATACATTACCTTGTGGACATCAGCAAGACAACCCTTGACACAATCATCAGCCCTCAGATGCTCCATGGACTTCCCATGATTTTTCCCACCTCCCATAGCTCCCTGCCCTTCCTCCTCCAAGTGCCCCTCCACCTCTGGGATTGATGTCAGCTCTGTAGCCCTACTGAGCAACAGCTCCCCCCACTATCCACTGGACTAGCAGGACTGACATCAACTTACTGTGCGTCCGGACGCTGTTTTTGTTTTTGTTACATGTTTTTGTTTTATGTCATTTTTGTTCCCCCTGTTTGTGGATGCGACAGACTCACCCTCACAGGTGGTCGGCGTCATTTTTTATAGTTACAGTACTGCACTGGGTCATTACCCTGCTACCTGTTATTCATGTTCATGCCAATAAAGTGATACTTTTTGCTACTTAAATTTGGTCGTTGCCCTTCCATTTAACCCCGCTTTTCTTTTCCCCACCTGTTTGGGATACTTTTTCACAATATGGAATGGGACAGGAGATTGGTCAGTGTATGTAATGGCATACTTACCAACTGTCCCGAATTTCCCGGAACATTCCCAGGATTTAGACTCTTTTCGCGATTCCCGGGAAATGTCCCGGGAAATTCTTGTATTCCTGAATTTTCACCACCGCCGCTAAAGGTCCGCGGCCCGCTGAGACAATATCTCCTCCAGCCGCCATTTTCCTTAAGACTAGAACAAGAGGGCGGGTGGCTGCCAATAGAAATTGAGCTGCGGCACCGCCCACCTCCCGCCCCGCTGCCGGTCTGTCTGTGACCACCTGATGTGGGAAGGGGCAGGGTGGGCGGTGCCGCAGCTAAATTTCTATTGGCAGCCACCCTGCTTATTTTGTTCCACTCACTGCCTGTGTGATCGTTTTTTCTGGAATGGCGGCGGAGAGAGCCTCGGCTGCTGGAGGACACCTAATGAGAGGGGGGCTTCACTGGGGGACACCTGATGAGGGGGGCTCCACTGAGGGACACCTGATGAGAGGGGGGCTTCACTGGGGGACACCTGATGAGAGGGGGGCTTCACTGAGGGGCACCTGATGAGAGGGGGGCTCCACTGGGGGACACCTGATGAGAGGGGGGTTCCACTGGGAGACACCTGATGTATGGAGGGGCTCCGCTTTGAATGCCTGGTGTAAGGAGGGACTCCGCTGGGAATGCCTGGTGTAAGGAGGGACTCTGCTGGGATTGCCTGGTGTAAGGAGGATCTCCGCTGGGAATGCCTGGTGTAAGGAGGGACCGCGCTGGGATTGGGATTCAGTGATAACTGCAGCGTGGATTGGAGGGGAGAATGGGACAGCCGACTTCACAGACTGACATATACAGTTCTGACATGAAGAGTGAGTGGATTGTTTTTTAAGCATTTATTTTATTAAAAACGTCCGCACGAGCAGCTGCCTGTCGCCTCTCTTCCTTATGTTTTGATTGCTCTGTAATTACTCTCCCCGCCCGCCGCTCCAATCCCCCTGCTGTCCGAGTCCCCCTGTGTGCTGGGGCTCGTAAAAGGAGGCCACATGGTACCACCTGTCAGCTGGAAATGGTGTCCGGGTGTGAGGCAGAGGGAAACCCAGGCACAGCCTCCAAAACCCGGACAGGTGGCAACCCTAACCTCATGTAAGGATAGACTCTGCTAGGGGCACCTGATGCAAGGACGGACTATGCTGGGGGCACCTGATGTAAGGACAGACTCTGCTGGGGGCACCTGATGGCATCTGGTGACAGGCGACGTGGCAGGTGACACGCTCAGGGGTCCCACTGATTCTGGATTATGGTGAGTTGAATGATTTCCTTCTATAATACAATGTAATAATAGTAATAATGTGCTTCAATCATCCTGACACCACAACAACCAAGGTGCTGGGATGATTGAAGCACTAACACCAGGTGTTTGGAGTATCTTTATCTGCTGATTTGTTAAACTCTGGAATACACATTTCTATTGTGGTGTAGGATCTTGGCCTGCTGTCACTCCATCCCTCTTTCCTTCCTTCTCTCTCCTTCCCTCCTTCTTTCCTTCACTCCTTCTTTCTCTCTCCCTCCCTGCCTCTTTTCCCCTTTCTTTCTCCATCTCTCATTCATCTCAGACTCTAACCACACCCCCATTTGAACCACACCCATATAAGCCACGCCCACTATTTCACACAAACCACGCCAAATTTTACTTTTTTTGCTATGTCATGCCTACAAATGCATGCTCCGCCCCCTAATTATAATAAGACTCCGCCTACAGCCAAAAAAGTGTCCCTATCAATTTTTTTACAATGTTGGCAACTATGGTAATGGGACAGGAGATTGGTCAGTGTATGGAATGGGACAGGAGATTGGTCGGTGTATGGAATGGGACAGGAGATTGGTCGGTGTATGGAATGGGACAGGAGATTGGTCGGTGTATGGAATGGGACAGGAGATTGGTCAGTGTATGGAATGGCCCCCCCTTTATCGTAGACTATCCGGATACATTACCTTGTGGACATCAGCAAGACAACCCTTGACACAATCATCAGCCCTCAGATGCTCCATGGACTTCCCATGATTTTTCCCACCTCCCATAGCTCCCTGCCCTTCCTCCTCCAAGTGCCCCTCCACCTCTGGGATTGATGTCAGCTCTGTAGCCCTACTGAGCAACAGCTCCCCCCACTATCCACTGGACTAGCAGGACTGACATCAACTTACTGTGCGTCCGGACGCTGTTTTTGTTTTTGTTACATGTTTTTGTTTTATGTCATTTTTGTTCCCCCTGTTTGTGGATGCGACAGACTCACCCTCACAGGTGGTCGGCGTCATTTTTTATAGTTACAGTACTGCACTGGGTCATTACCCTGCTACCTGTTATTCATGTTCATGCCAATAAAGTGATACTTTTTGCTACTTAAATTTGGTCGTTGCCCTTCCATTTAACCCCGCTTTTCTTTTCCCCACCTGTTTGGGATACTTTTTCACAATATGGAATGGGACAGGAGATTGGTCAGTGTATGTAATGGCATACTTACCAACTGTCCCGAATTTCCCGGGACAGGAACCCTTTTCCCGGATTTCGCGATTCCCAGGAAATGTCCCAGGGAAATTCTTGTACTCCCGAATTTTCGCCGCCACCGCTATAGGCCCGCCAATTTCTATTGGCAGCCACCCCGCCTATTTTGTTCCACTCACTGCCTGTGCAATCTGTTTTTCTGGATTGCCGCGGAGAGAGTCTCCGTTGCTGGGGGACACCTAATGAGAGGGGGGCTTCACTGGGGGACACCTGATGAGAGGGGCTCCACTGGGGGACACCTGATGAGAGGGGGGTTCCACTGGGGGACACCTGATGAGAGGGGGGCTCCACTGGGGGACACCTGATGAGAGGGGGGTTCAACTGGGGGACACCTGATGTATGGAGGGACTCCGCTGGGAATGCCTGGTGTAAGTAGGGACTCAGCTGGGATTGCCTGGTGTAAGTAGGGACTCAGCTGGGATTGCCTGGTGTAAGGAGGGACTCTGCTGGGAATGCCTGGTGTAAGGAGGGACTGCTCTGGGATTGCCTGGTGTAAGGAGAGACTGCTCTGGGATTGCCTGGTGTAAGGAGGGACTGCGCTGGGATTGCCTGGTGTAAGGAGGGACTGCGCTGGGATTGCCTGGTGTAGGGAGGGACTCTGCTGGGAATGCCTGGTGTAAGGAGGGACTCTGCTTTTATTGCCTGGTGTAAGGAGGGACTGCGCTGGGATTGCCTGGTGTAAGGAGGGACTGCGCTGGGATTGCCTGGTGTAAGGAGGGACTGCGCTGGGATTGCCTGGTATAAGGAGGGACTGCGCTTGGATTGCCTGATGTAAGGACGGACTCTGCTGGGGGCACCTGATGTAGGGTTGCCACCTCTTCTTCAAGCCAAACCCGAACACTTTAGCGGCGCACAGCATGGCACCCTAACTGCGGTGCGATTTTGCCGCGATTGTCACCCGACAAATCACGACAAAATCACATAAACAGAATTCTGGGATGCCTGTCACCCAAAAGAAGTTTTGCTTTGCGATTGGGGTGCTATTATCCCCATTCCCTCCTATTACAAATCTTCTTCCCCTACCAGCACAAATCCTCCTCCAATACCCCCATGACAGCCGACAGGGGGTATCATGGGGCCCCAGCACACAGGGGGGCCCGGACAGCAGGGGGTTTGGAGCGGTGGGCATGGGGGGCAATTACAGAGGAGGGGGGACAATTACAGAGATTGGGGGACAATTACAGAGGAGGAGGGTGCAAATACAAAGGAGGGGGTGCAAATACAGAGGAGGGGGTGCAAATACAGAGGAGGGGAGTGCAAATACAGAGATAGGGGGCAAATAGAGGGGGGGCAATTACAGAGGAGGGGGTGCAAATACAGAGGAGGGGGGGTGCAAATACAGAGGAGGGGGGGTGCAAATACAGAGGAGGGGGCAATTACAGAGATAGGGGGACAATTACAGAGGAGGGGGTGCAAATACAGAGGAAGGGGGGTGCAAATACAGAGGAAGGAGGGTGCAAATACAGAGGAGGGGGTGCAAATACAGAGGAGGGGCAATTACAGAGAAGGGGGGACAATTACAGAGGAGGGGGGCAATTACAGAGAAAGGGGGTGCAAATACAGAGGAGGGGGGCAATTACAGAGAAGGGGGGGACAATTACAGAGGAGGGGGGTGCAAATACAGAGGAGTCAAAACATAAGGGAGAGAGAGAGGGGAGAGAGAGGCGACAGGCAGCTGCTGGTGCGGAAGTTTTTAATAAAATAAATGCTTAAAAACAATCCACTCACTCTTCATGTCAGAGCCGTATATGTCAGTCTGTGAAGTCAGCTGTCCCATTCTCCCCTCCGATCCACGCTGCTGTTATCACTGAATCGCTGGAGGACACAGAGAGCCGGGGGAAACTCATGTGAACTGTCAGCCTCTGATGATGGAGGCGTGGTTAAGCCTCCGGAATGCTCTGATTGGTCACAGCATCCCGGGTTGACAGCTCACTGCAGTTTCTCCGCGGCTCTGTATCATTGGCTTCCTCCAGCGATTCAGTGATAACAGCAGCGTGGATCGGAGGGGAGAATGGGACAGCCAACTTCACAGACTGACATATACAGTTCTGACATGAAGAGTGAGTGGATAGTTTTTAAGAATTTATTTTATTGAAAACTTCCGCACCAGCAGCTGCCTGTCGCCTCTCTCTCTCCCTTATGTTTTGATTGCTCTGTAATTACTCCCCCCGCTCCGATCCCCCTGCTGTCCGGGTCCCCCTTTGTGCTGTGGCTCATAAAAGGAGGCCCTATGGTACCCCCTGTCAGCTGGAAATGATATCCGGGTGTGAGGCAGAGGGGAACCCAGGCACAGCCTCCTAAACCTGTACTGTCTGGGTCAATACCGGACAGGTGGCAACCCTAACCTCATGTAAGAACAGACTCTGCTGGGGGCACCTGATGGCATCTGGTGACAGGCGACGTGGCAGGTGACACGCTCAGGGGTCCCACTGATTCTGGATTCTGGTGAGTTGAATGATTTCCTTCTATAATACAATGTAATAATAGTAATAATGCGTTTCAATCATCCTGACACCACAACAACCAAGGTGCTGGGATGATTGAAGCGCTAACACCAGGTGTTTGGAGTATCTTTATCTGCTGATTTGTTAAACTCTGGAATACACATTTCTATTGTGGTGTGGGATCTGGGCCTGTTGTCCTTCCATCCCTCTTTCCTTCCTTTTCTCTCCTTCACTCCTTTCTCTCTCCCTCCCTGCCTCTTTTCCCCTTTCTTTCTCCATCTCTCATTCATCTCAGACTCTAACCACACCCCCATTTGAACCACACCCATATAAGCCACGCCCACTATTTCACGTAAACCAAGCCAAATTTTTCTTTTTTTGCTATGTCAAGCCTACAAAAATGCACGCCCCGCCCTCTAATAATAATAAGACTCCGCCTACAGCCTATACATTTTTTTACAATGTTGGCAACTATGGTAATGGGACAGGAGATTGGTCGGTGTATGGAATAGGACAGGAGATTGGTCTGTGTATGGAATAGAACAGGAGATTGGTCTGTGTATGGAATAGGACAGGAGATTGGTCTGTGTATGGAATAGGACAGGAGATTGGTCAGTTTATGGAATAGGACAGGAGATTGGTCGGTTTATGGAATAGGACAGGAGATTGGTCAGTGTATGGAATAGGACAGGAGATTGGTCAGTGTATGGAATAGGACAGGAGATTGGTCAGTTTATGGAATAGGACAGGAGATTGGTCAGTTTATGGAATAGGACAGGAGATTGGTCGGTTTATGGAATAGGACAGGAGATTGGTCAGTGTATGGAATAGGACAGGAGATTGGTCAGTTTATGGAATAGGACAGGAGATTGGTCTGTGTATGGAATAGGACAGGAGATTGGTCGGTTTATGGAATAGGACAGGAGATTGGTCGGTGTATGGAATAGGACAGGAGATTGGTCGGTGTATGGAATAGGACAGGAGATTGGTCGGTGTATGGAATAGGACAGGAGATTGGTCAGGTGTATGGAATAGGACAGGAGATTGGTCGGTGTATGGAATAGGACAGGAGATTGGTCGGTGTATGGAATAGGACAGGAGATTGGTCGGTGTATGGAATAGGACAGGAGATTGGTCAGGTGTATGGAATAGTACAGGATATTGGTCGGTGTATGGAATAGGACAGGAGATTGGTCGGTGTATGGAATAGGACAGGAGATTGGTCGGTTTATGGAATAGGACAGGAGATTGGTCAGGTGTATGGAATAGGACAGGAGATTGGTCGGTGTATGGAATAGGACAGGAGATTGGTCGGTGTATGGAATAGGACAGGAGATTGGTCAGGTGTATGGAATCGGACAGGAGATTGGTCAGGTGTATGGAATAGTACAGGAGATTGGTCGGTGTATGGAATAGGACAGGAGATTGGTCGGTGTATGGAATAGGACAGGAGATTGGTCAGGTGTATGGAATAGTACAGGATATTGGTCGGTGTATGGAATAGGACAGGAGATTGGTCGGTGTATGGAATAGGACAGGAGATTGGTCGGTTTATGGAATAGGACAGGAGATTGGTCAGGTGTATGGAATAGGACAGGAGATTGGTCGGTGTATGGAATAGGACAGGAGATTGGTCGGTGTATGGAATAGGACAGGAGATTGGTCAGGTGTATGGAATAGGACAGGAGATTGGTCAGGTGTATGGAATAGTACAGGATATTGGTCGGTGTATGGAATAGGACAGGAGATTGGTCGGTGTATGGAATAGGACAGGAGATTGGTCAGGTGTATGGAATAGGACAGGAGATTGGTCGGTGTATGGAATAGGGCAGGAGATTGGTCGGTGTATGGAATAGGACAGGAGATTGGTCGGTGTATGGAATAGGACAGGAGATTGGTTGGTTTATGGAATAGGACAGGAGATTGGTCAGTTTATGGAATAGGACAGGAGATTGGTCAGTTTATGGAATAGGACAGGAGATTGGTCGGTGTATGGAATAGGACAGGAGATTGGTCGGTTTATGGAATAGGACAGGAGATTGGTCAGGTGTATGGAATAGGACAGGAGATTGGTCGGTGTATGGAATAGGACAGGAGATTGGTCGGTGTATGGAATAGGACAGGAGATTGGTCGGTGTATGGAATAGGACAGGAGATTGGTCAGGTGTATGGAATAGGACAGGAGATTGGTCAGGTGTATGGAATAGTACAGGAGATTGGTCGGTGTATGGAATAGGACAGGAGATTGGTCGGTGTATGGAATAGGACAGGAGATTGGTCAGGTGTATGGAATAGTACAGGATATTGGTCGGTGTATGGAATAGGACAGGAGATTGGTCGGTGTATGGAATAGGACAGGAGATTGGTCGGTGTATGGAATAGGACAGGAGATTGGTCGGTTTATGGAATAGGACAGGAGATTGGTCAGGTGTATGGAATAGGACAGGAGATTGGTCGGTGTATGGAATAGGACAGGAGATTGGTCGGTGTATGGAATAGGACAGGAGATTGGTCAGGTGTATGGAATAGGACAGGAGATTGGTCGGTGTATGGAATAGGACAGGAGATTGGTCAGGTGTATGGAATAGGACAGGAGATTGGTCAGGTGTATGGAATAGTACAGGATATTGGTCGGTGTATGGAATAGGACAGGAGATTGGTCGGTGTATGGAATAGGACAGGAGATTGGTCAGGTGTATGGAATAGGACAGGAGATTGGTCAGGTGTATGGAATAGGACAGGAGATTGGTCGGTGTATGGAATAGGACAGGAGATTGGTCAGGTGTATGGAATAGGACAGGAGATTGGTCAGGTGTATGGAATAGTACAGGATATTGGTCGGTGTATGGAATAGGACAGGAGATTGGTCGGTGTATGGAATAGGACAGGAGATTGGTCAGGTGTATGGAATAGGACAGGAGATTGGTCGGTGTATGGAATAGGGCAGGAGATTGGTCAGGTGTATGGAATAGGACAGGAGATTGGTCGGTGTATGGAATAGGACAGGAGATTGGTTGGTTTATGGAATAGGACAGGAGATTGGTCAGTTTATGGAATAGGACAGGAGATTGGTCAGTTTATGGAATAGGACAGGAGATTGGTCGGTGTATGGAATAGGACAGGAGATTGGTCGGTTTATGGAATAGGACAGGAGATTGGTCAGGTGTATGGAATAGGACAGGAGATTGGTCGGTGTATGGAATAGTACAGGAGATTGGTCGGTGTATGGAATAGGACAGGAGATTGGTCGGTGTATGGAATAGGACAGCTGACTGTGTTCTATATAAAGTAGTGTATAGAATGTGTATTCAGTGTACAGGGACGCCCCGTTATGAGGTGCTCCTATCACAAACAAGGAATTGTGCCCGGTGTACGCTCAACCATGCCGAGTCTGGTGTGAACTGGCTGTGTCTGAAATTACAAGGCACGTTTGTCCCTTGTATGTACACTAGGTGGCGTTAGACAAGGCTCTCTCTGATAGGCCACCATAGGCAACATGGCGCCCATACGACGTCACGGTAGCGCGGCAACATGCGTATTCTCGCGCTACACCACCATTCTGTAAAGTCGAAGCCACGCCCCTCCCGCTCACTTCCGGGCTGCCTTCGTAACAATGGAGAAGATGGCGGAGTGAGGATTTCTTTGGGCGTAGGAGCCGGAAAAAGATTGGACACCGGAGCTAGCGGACTCTCCTCGCGGTATGTACACCGGGAGACATTCGGGGGGAGGCCGGCGCTCCGGACACAAGGTTTCTTATCGAAGGTGAAGGGGTGGCGGTAGAGGCAGAAGTAGGCCGCGACGGGTGTGAAGTTGCGCGGTGAGCGGTACGAGATGCTGAGGCTTTGCTGTGCTCGGGTAGGCCCGAATTGTTGGGAGCTGAGTTGGCCGGAGCGGGCTACTACCCGACATTAGCTGGGTCACGTCTGTGTGTGAGCGCCGCTCCTATCATGGACGTGTATGGAGGAGAGAGATGGCGGAACTGTGTGATCCGGGCTGACGGTGCACATCCCGGCCTCTCATGTGCTCTGTATGCCGGCGGTGATGTCAGAGAGCCATGATGATGACCGGTGTGTTTCCTGTACAAGGCCGGGTATGGAGAATGACGTTCTGCCCGGTGAGCTGGTGAGATCACCGCTCCGTGTTGTCGGCAGAAGGATGTTTATCCCCCCATTGCTCTATTTCTCCGGATTGTTCCGTTAAAACAGAGTGCCCATAGCAACCAGATCCCTTCTATCCAGAATGAAGGGTTGTCCGTGGCAACCAGATCCCCGTCCGGAATGAAGGGCTGCCCGTGGCAACCTGATCCCCCGTCCGGAATGAAGGGTTGCCCGTGGCAACCTGATCCCCCTCCGGAATGAAGGGCTGCCCGTGGCAACCTGATCCCCCGTCCGGAATGAAGGGCTGCCCGTGGCAACCTGATCCCCCGTCCGGAATGAAGGGTTGCCCGTGGCAACCTGATCCCCTGTCCGGAATGAAGGGCTGCCCGTGGCAACCTGATCCCCCGTCCGGAATGAAGGGTTGCCCGTGGCAACCTGATCCCCCGTCCGGAATGAAGGGCTGCCCGTGGCAACCTGATCCCCCGTCCGGAATGAAGGGTTGCCCGTGGCAACCTGATCCCCCGTCCTGAATGAAGGGTTGCCCGTGGCAACCTGATCCCCCGTCCGGAATGAAGGGCTGCCCGTGGCAACCTGATCCCCCGTCCGGAATGAAGGGCTGCCCGTGGCAACCTGATCCCCCGTCCGGAATGAAGGGCTGCCCGTGGCAACCTGATCCCCCGTCCGGAATGAAGGGCTGCCCGTGGCAACCTGATCCCCCGTCCGGAATGAAGGGCTGCCCGTGGCAACCTGATCCCCCGTCCGGAATGAAGGGCTGCCCGTGGCAACCTGATCCCCCGTCCGGAATGAAGGGTTGCCCGTGGCAACCTACTTTCAGCTGTAATGTCCCTGGATCGCCTTAGGAAAGGCTTATTTCATCGCTAACCAGTTCAGTACCAGGCATTTTCACCCCCTTCCTTCCCAGACCAATTTTTAGTTTTCAGCGCTGTCGCACTGTAAACGACAATTGCGCGGTCGTGCGACGTACCCAAACAAAATTGACGTCCTTTTTTCCCCACAAATAGACCTTTCTTTTGGTGGTATTTGATCACCTCTGCGGTTTTTATTTTTTGCGCTATAAACAAAAGAAGAGTGACAATTTTGAAAAAAAACACAATATTTTTTACTTTTTGCTATAATTAATATCCCCATTTAAAAAAAAAACAAACAAATTTTTTTCCTCAGTTTCGGCCGATACGTATTCTTCTACATATTTTTGGTAAAAAAAATTGCAATAAGTGTATATTGATTGGTTTGCGCAAAAGTTATAGCGTCTATAAATTACGGGATAGATTTATGGCATTTTAAAAAAAAAAATTATTTATTTTTTTTTTTTTACTAGTAATAGCGGCGATCGCGATTTTTTTTCGTGACTGCGACATTATGTCGGACACTTTTGACACATTTTTGGGACCATTCACATTTATACAGCGATCAGTGCTATAAAATTGCATTGATTACTGTGTAAATGTGGGCTTGAATGGAGGAGAAGATTTGGATGCCGCACACTGGATGTAGTCAAAAAACTTCACTTTATTGAAAAAATGGGATCATCAAAACAACAAGACTGTCATGCAGAAAGTACAGGTAAGCTGACGCGTTTCGCACTCAGGACTGATTGCTTACTCATAGACTATGTAAGTAAGCACTCAGTCCTGAGTGCGAAACGCGTCAGCTTACCTGTACTTTCTGCATGACAGTCTTGTTGTTTTGATGATCCCATTTTTTCAATAAAGTGAAGTTTTTTGACTACATCCAGTGTGCGGCATCCAAATCTTCTCCTCCATTCAAGCCTGCTTTGCCTAGCATTCAGCCAGCACCTGGAGCTCTTCTGCTCTGAAACTTCTACTTACACCTGGGTCAGTGTCAGCCTGAGCGGTGGAAACACTTTCTTTGCTTGTCTGCATCTAAGGATATATACTGTGTAAATGTGACAGGCAGTGAAGGGGTTAACCACTAGGGGGCGGGAAGGGGTTAATATGTTTCCTAGGGAATGCTTCTAACTGTAGGGGGAGGAGGGGCACAAGGGGAGGAGACCGATCAGTGTTCCGCTGTTCTGGGAACACAGATCGGTCTCCTCTGAGCTGACAGGACGTGGATCTGTGTGTTTACACGCACAGTTAACGAGCAATCGCGGGTGCCCGGCGGACATTGCGGCCACCGGGCACACGCACCGGGTCCCGAGCAACGCGGCGGGCGCACGCCCCCTAGGCGGCCGGGAACCCGAAGGCCGTCATACGACGTCCACCCAGGATGGGAGATCCCATCTGTGGACGTCATATGTCTATACGCGGGTAGGGAAGTGGTTAATGACCTTTACCAAATTCCGTCCTGACCTATTTCATTGTCCTCTCTGGATGCCCCAAGGGTCAGATCTGTTGCCCCAGAAACTGACAAGTGACCCCCTCGGCTTTATTCCTTACCCACACATGTGCTGTCTGCTCTCTGGCAGCTCAACATTCTGTAAGAGTGAAAGAGAGCACCCTGTGCATGTGTGGGTAAGGAATGAAAGTGGTTGCAAAGTCAGAAGGTTTTTTTTATCTTATGCATTAAAGCGGAGAACTCATTCCCTGCTCCTCTCAAATAATTGGCACTTTTGAGGAGGGGGGGGTGGAGAGAGAGACAGGTAGCCGCTTCCCACTTCAGTCCTGAGTGCTGTGCCCTCGGAAACAGAAGTTCTCCTCCCTCCCAACCTGCAGTCTTTTGAGACACTGACAGGTCCCAGAAAACTGCATCCACCATTCACAATGTGCGACTCGTGCATGCGCAGTGGGCACCCAGTTGTGAAGCAGCAAGCTGTCACAGCCGGGTGCCCATAGGGAAGATGCACGGACCAAAGACAGCGGGTAAGACCGACTGGGGTGAGCACACAGCTGGATCGTGGGACAGGTGAGTGGCTGTTTTTTAAAAGTCAGCAGCCAAAGTTTTTGTAGCTGCTGACTTTTGTTTTCCACAGGAGACAAGCTCCTCTTTCAGATAAAAAAACTTCTTTGTGCCTCAGCCCCCTAATGCTTACCTGAGCCCCATCTCTCTCCAGTGATGTCCACGAGTTTGTCAGCCATCCCGGACTCTCCTCTTGATTGGCTTAGACACAGCAGTGGCACCATTGGCAACTGCTGCTGTCAGTCGGTTAGCCAATCAGGAGAGAGGGGTGGGGCCAAATCAGTGCTCTGTATCTGAATAGACACAGGGAGCTGTGACTTGGCTCGTGTGCCCCCACACTGCTTGGAGGGGCCAGGAGAGCCGAAGAGGGACCCGAGAAGAGGAGGATCTGGGCTGCTCTATGCAAAACCATTACACGGCGCAGGTAAGTATAACATGTTTTATTATTTTTAGAGGAAAAAAATCGAGACTTTACAATCACTTGAAGCCGTGGAGTCACTTGTCGGTTTCTGGGGCCCCACATCTGATCCTCGGTAGGGCCTGACATCTGCAGGGCAGAGAGGACAATGAAATAAGCATTCTATTACAGAATAGAGCCCAGCATGTTAATGTACTGGGGATGCTGTTATGTAGGCCACTTCATTAAAGGTGAAGTAACCCCTTGGGGTCCATTCACACGGGCATTCAGTCTGAATCCATCTGTCAGTTTCAGACTGAACCACAGTGTATGTCTTTGGGTAGGCAGATGTAAAAAGGCTCATCGGTTTACATTTGAGTCCATTTATGTCCACAGAAAGAGGTCTGCGCCCTTTTCAATTTTTGTGGATGTTTTCTGTTTAGGCAAGAAACAGATGTGAACTGGTGTAATCAGAGTCAGTAACTCATTTATTTCTTGCCACAAAGCATGACTCGACTATTGACATCCATGTGAAAGCACCTTTGCACCCAAATTTGAGAAACCCCACTATGTGTTTCCATCCACACAGCATACCTAAAACAGGGTTCCACAAACCCCAGGTCGCCATGGAGACAAGTTTCATCCCGTCACCTGGGCTACTTCCCTAATGCTCTGCTTTCCCACCTGCGGGACCAGCATAGTGGGTGCCTCCAGGTGGAGGGAGGAGGGCAGACACACATCCGCTCTCCTCCCCTTCTAGTTGTTGACTAGGAAGTGACGTCACTTCCAGGTCCCTGTTGGCAGTTTCCCCCAGCCATCAAGGCCAGGAAAGAATGTAATGTAATGCATTGCACTGCCTAAAGAGAATTTAGATAATATATTTCTTAGCGTTCTAGTTGTTTCTTTGGAGCAGGATTATACATAGGACACCATAGGCAGTATAACTCGCTGAATAGGTTGTTCCACCTAGGCCTTGAGTTCTTTGCACCCTTTGTTAGGGTAAACGTGCACATCTAGTTTAAAACTGATGCGATCTGTAAGCGCAATACAGACAGGGTTTATTATGGTAAACTCTCCAGCCCTCTTAGCATTACATTAAAGGGGGAAGCTAAGTTGGCTTTTTATAGGATTTTAAGCAGTAAAACTGTTATTGGCAATGTTTTAAACATTTTTATTCTATGCAATGCTTCATGGGACTTGTAGTTCTGCAACAGCTGGAAGGCTACAGGTTGACCACCCATGATGTAAGCATTATCCCAAATTTGGTCACAAAGGTGGAAATACGCTTTAACCCCTTCCCTACCGCGCTAGTGGCAAAAGATGGCTACAGCACTGTTCTCCAGTTCTGGGAGGGTGTCCATGAATGTCCTCCCAGAACCGCGTGCCTGATGGGACACACATCGGGCATGCTCTGACTGCTGTGTCCTTTAGACACAGCACAAGACAATCAGCGGGTACCCGCCAATGGATGTCTGCTGGGACCCACCGATTGGCATGGAGAGACACAGAACAGAGCTCTGCCTATGTAAACAAGGCAGAGCTCTTTTCTGTCAGCAGGAATGTGGTGTATTTTGTTGCGCTGCAAGCTCCAGCACACCCCTTTGTAAAAACAGCACATAGCACAAAAACACTGGTTAAGCACACATTTAACCCTTTGATTGCTCTAGATGTTTAACCCCTTCCCATCCAGTGTCATTAGTACAGTGACAGTATATACTTTTAGTAGGGGTCGACCGATAGTTTTTTCAGGACTGATACTGATTTTTCTACCGCGTTTCAGGCTGATATCAGGTGCCGATATTCTGCACATCACTGTCACTTGCCATTGTCACCTGCCACCCAGTTGCAGCTTGTTACTACTTACACTACTTCTGGCAGCCTCTCCCCAGCGACGTCTGAGCGGGTAAACTTCCATATGCGAGCGGGCAGTGAAAGGTGAGGTAACTACCTCTCTGCTCGCCCACGGCTGCAGCTCTGTCGAGAGCAACCCTCACGGCCCTGTTGTGGGGGCAGAACTGCAGTGATGTGAGATGGGCAGTGAGAGCTAATGTCATCTCTCTGCTGCTCGCCGCATCACTAACAGATTGGCAGAGACTGCAGTGAGCAACGCGTGGGGACAGGGGGAGGAGGTCTGACCAATATCGGTAAGTTTCTGACCTATACTGATCAATTTTAAGAATTTTAATCTCAGCCCCTCCGATAATCGGTCAACCCCCTAATTTTTTAGCACTGATCATTGTATTAGTGTCACTGGTTCCCACAGTGTCAGTGTCCGATTATTTGCCTCACTATCGCAGTCCCACTATAAGTCGCTGATCGCAGCCATTACTAGTAGAGCTGCAGGATTAATCGTTAAGAATCGCTATCGTGATCCCCCCCACCCCCCCTTGCGATCTTGACAAAGTATTTCCCGATTCTTTCTATGCAGCAAATTCTCTCTACTCTGTTGAAGGCATCAAAAGTAAGGGAAAAAAAAAAACTGGGCAGTCTGCCAAGAATCACAACATTCTTTAGCAGTGGACTAAACTATAAACATTGTAGCAATCTGTCCTTTAGATCAAAGTAATACACTTTGTGTAAATGAGGGAAGTTTAGACACTAAACCTTTTTCTGACATTTGTTATATATATATATATATATATAATATATATATATATATATATATCTCTATCTATCTACACACGTGTGTGTGTGTGTGTGTGTATATATATATATATATATATATATATTTATTTTAGTAGAGGATAAAACGGTGGTTGTTGCAATATTTTGTGTGACACTGTATTTGCGCAGTAGTCGTTTAAATGCATCTTTTGGGAAAAAATGTCACTTTAATGAATAATAAAAAAAAATCTAACCAGTAAAGTTAGCCCAATTTTTTTATGTATAACATGAAAGATTTTACGCCGCGAGAATCGTGATCTTTATTATAAGCAAAAAAAATCGTAATTCTCATTTTGGCCAGAATCGTGCAGCTCTAATTGCTAATATAAAATAAATCGAGTATATATACCATAGTTTGTAGATGCTATAACTTTTGCACAATCCAATCAATATTTGCATCCCCCTGTCAGAACCCAATAGAACAGTACAGCGCTGCTGGGTTGAACCGGAAAAGAAAAACTACTGGTGTGTACTAGGCATTGCACTAACCGGTGTGCTATATAAACTATGTAGCCTCAGCTACATATAGTATACAGCACTGTGTTCTGGGTGTGAGATGAGACCTTCCCGTTTCACACCCAAAACAAATTAGTCAGGCTGAGCAGCAATCAGCCATTCATATACAGCTTTGTATTTGGCGAATGAATACAAAGCTTCCTCTGGCTGAGGTAAACAGATGTCATAATCTTCTACTCAGCCAATCAATGGAAGATTTGTATTCATTCAAAGAATACAACGCTGCCTACGAATGGCTAAGCGTCGCTCAACTTAACTCTCTTTTGTTACAGGTGTTAGATAGGAAGGTCTCGTCTCACACCTGGAACACAAGGCTGAGCACTGTATGTAGCTGAGTCTTTACATACACAGTTTACAGCGTGCACCTGTTAGCATATTCAATAGTTCTTTTAGGCCATCTTCCTAAAAGTGACATTTTTAAAGTGGAAGCTCTGCTTGCCTGCCTTCTCCCCCTTCCGCTGCCACATTTGGAACCTGGGGGGGGGGGGGGGGGGGGGGATACCTGTTTTTCACAGGTATTCACTCCCACTTCTGGCTCAGTTTGCTGCGGTGAACTGACCCAGAAGTTTGCACCAATTCCCCTCCTTCTCCTGCAGCCTTCTGGAGCACTTCACAGGTCCCAAAGACTCCGGCCTATTCATAAAGTGCAGTAGGAAGCTAGCCCCCACCCCCACCTACCGCCGCCCCCACCCCCGCCCCAGTGTGAAAGGGGCCTAATAGTTGTCCTGTGGACAGATTCTCCCACCTGAGCTGTGGATCTCTGGGCTTCTTGGCTGCTTCTCTGATTAATGCTCTCCTTGCCCGGCCTGTCAGTTTAGGTGGACGACCATGTCTTGGTAGGTTTGCAGTTGTTCCATACTCTTTCCATTTACAGATGATGGATTGAACAGTGCTCCGTGAGTTGTTCAAAGCTTGGGATATTATTTTATAACCTAACCCTGCTTAATACAAATGCACGCCACTTCACAATTATGTGCTACTTTGTGTTGGTCTATAAAATGCATTTACCTTTTTGGTTGTAACATGACAAATTTAGAAAATTTCAAGGGGTATGATTACTTTTTCAAGGCACTGTAGTGCATGCACTTGGAGGCAGTCAGTTCCAATAAGATTTAGAAGCAACTGTAGGAGGCAAGAAAAAAGAACGGCACATTCTAAGTGCAGTAGAACTTTACACACTTTATCTTCTAAAAGTTGGCAACTCACAAAATGTGATGGAGCATGCATGCTTCAAACGCATGCTGCCTCCTCCACTCTCACACCCAGAAACAACGTCATCTCCTCGCTCACAGCATCCCCATGTACACCATGAAGTGCTGGAATCCACCAGCGCAGCTGTTAGTTTGCTACCCCGGGACACAGCGGGACCTGTCGAGAGTTGCCGAACGGGAATTACTATGTTATACAAGCGCATCGTCCTTCACTTTAGTGAGTTGCCAACATTTTAGAAAATACAGTAAGTAGAGCTCTACTGCACTTGCAAGGTGCCATTCTCTTCTTTTTATGGCAAGTTTTTTGAAGTTGTCTTCATATAGTCACCAGTGTGGTACAGAATCATCTTATAACTGGTGTGGCAGTGAATAGGGGCACTGACTGGTGACAGTGTGTTCAAAAAAAAATTATATATTTATAACTTTTTTTTTTTTTTCATACTGTGGCCAGAGCAATACATGACTGTTACCATAGCAACACTATATTACTCTAGGGAGGTGATCAGAATTTATTTAAAAAAAAAAACACTGATTGCTTATAACAGTGAATTTCACTTTTATAAGCAACCATTTTTTTTCTGACTGAAATCTATTCATTCAGTGTTTACTATTGTGATTGGCCACAGCTAAGCACATGGTACAGTTGGGCAGCGACTGTCCGTGTCTGTACCATGTGATCCCTGTGACAAATTACAGAGCTCAACACAATAGTACTCAATGAATGGAAGCCATCCATTGTGTACAATTGTCATGTGATATGCTGTGAATGGTCACAGCGTTCATATGGTACCCACAGCGGACCAGTGCACTGGTTTGTCATGTGCTGTGTATGGTGGACCTAGTGGGTGACAGATCGGGCTGCAATGCGGCCTGATCCTGGATAGACATCCTATAAGGTTCACAGAGAATGCCGACTGTCCCGTCCAGCTGTCAATTTACTATAGGCTGGGCAGAAAGTGGTTAAAAAAGCTGAGCGTTTAGTACCACTTATTTAATCTGCTTTATATCTGCAAAGTACCTTGTTAAAAGGGCTGTGGTACTTTGCATACTTATTGTGCTTTCTTTGCATTAGCAATATGCCAGAAATCTTTCCCACAATTCTGAGGTGATGATTGATGTTGGACTTTTTCCTATTAGTCATGTAATAAAATTGCTAGGAGATGTTGTGTTTTTTTTTTTTTTTTTTGGCCAGAAGGGGCAAACTTTTGGTGCTTTTGGTACCCCTTTCACACTGAAGCCCTATAGTGCTAAAAATGGCGCCTGTAAAGCACCTCTCCTTTCACTTTAATGTGGAAGCCCGGGGGCTTTCACACTGGAGCGGTGCGTTGGCAGGACGTTCAGTCCTGCAAACAGCATCTTTGAGGCACTGCAGGAGCAGTGTATACACAGCCCATAAAGCTCCTCTTCCCATCGAAATCAATGGGCAGTGCCGCCGGTGCAGCGGCGGTTTGCAGGCGCTTTTAACCCTTTATTGTCGGTTAACGGGGGTTAAAAGTGCCCTGCTAGCAGCTAAAAAGCGCAAAAACGACGGTAAAGCGACGTTACATAATAAAATGTATTTACAATGTCATGAAATCCAATGGTGTTGTCTTTGCTGCAGATGTTCCCCTGCTGCCCCTCACGATACAGCCCCAGATTTTGCACATACAGTTTAACCACTTGCTGACCGCCACACGCCAATATACCTCGGCACAATGCCAGCGGTGGGCAAATGGGCGTACCTGTACGTCCCCTTTAATTTGCGGGCTAGTGGGCGCGCTTGCAGCGTGAGCATGCTCGTGGGTTCCTCGGACTCTATGTCCGCCGGTGTCCCGCGATCGTGTCGCAGAGCGGCAGAACGGGGAGATGCCTATGTAAACAATGCATTTCCCTGTTCTGCCTAGCAACATGACAGAGATCTACTGCTCCCTGTCATCGGGAGCAGTGAACTGTCATGTTGTAGTGAGCCCATCCCCCCACAGTAGGAATCACTCCCTAAGACATACTTAACCCCTTGATTGCCCCCTAGTGTTTAACCCCTTTCCTGCCAGTGTCATTTACACCGTAATCAGTGCATTTTTATAGCACTGACCGCTGTATAAATGACAATGGTCCCAAAATGTGTCAAAAGTGTCCGCAATGTCACAGTCACGATACAAATTGCATATCGCTGCCATTACTAATAAAAAAAAAAAAACAATAAAAATGCCATAAATCTGTCCCCTATTTTGTAGACGCTATAACTTTTGCACAAATCAATATACGCTTATTGCTATTTTGGTTAAAAAAAAAAATATGTAGAAGAATACATATCGGCCTAAACCTGAGGAGAAAATTTTTTTTTTTTTTTTTTTATATATAATTTTTGGGGATATTTGTTATAGCAAAATGTAAAAAATATTGCTTTTTTTTCAAAATAGTTTTTTTGTTTTTGTTTTTTGTTTATAGCACAAAAAATAAAAACCAGAGGTGATCTCCCCAAAAGAAAGCTCTATTTGTCGGGAAAAAAAGGACGTTAATTTTGTTTTGTTGTAACGTCGCATGACCGCGCAATTGTCAGTTAAAGCAGCGCAGTGCCGAATCGCAAAAAGTGCTCTGGTCAGGAAGGGGGTAAATCCTTCAGGGGCTGAAGTGGTTAAGACACTGCCTCCTGGAATGTGTAATATGAATATCCTACAAGGGTATAGGAAGTTGAAATGTCACCCTCGGCTAGGCAAAAAAAAAAAAAAAATCAAAGTTGTATTTTAAGGCAGACCATACATTATGCAATTGCTCGATTTTCCCAGTTGTGTTCTGCCACGGGGGGGGGGGGAAGCTTTCCTCACCGGCAGAATACAATGATCTCTGCTGGTGACATTAGCCGTGGGCAGTCATTGGACAAAAACAACCTGTCAGGCTGGTTGTACTGAAGACAATTGATGGATTGGCTTAAGTACAGCCAGCCTGCCTACAGACAGATCATAGATTCCTCCATTCATGCTGAGAAGCTTGGATGAAGGAAAGTCCTCTGTCAACTATTGTATTCTTACAGCTGGCACTGGCATCAGATATTTAGGGCTACAACTTACGATTATTTTTATAATTGATTAGTTGGCTGATTAATTGGTTAACCTTAAAAAAAGTGTGGTGTATAAATATGTAAACGCTTGATTTTAAATCCACTCGATTTAAAGAGAAAGTACTTCCTCTTTATTCCACTGCAAAGTAAAAGCATAACAGGCTAGTATGCATTGCATACTAGCCTATTATGTGCCACTTGCCTGCAATGAAGCATCAATCTTCAAACCGTGCAGGTTTAGGAGATATTTCCAATACCTACAGGTAAGCCTTATTATAGGCTTACCTGTAGGTAAAAGTGGTTTGTAAAGGGTTTACGACCACTTTAAATCATAGTTTTTAAAAGCGCAACGGTCATCTATATCCCACAGCAGCTCCTACTCTGACCTGTTGTGGACTCACCGACAGTCCCATTCACTTTAATGGGATGGCTGATGATGGGGCAATGACACAACAAGTGAGGGACGTGGTGGCACCAGGTGAGTGGATGCCCACTGACAGGTGCTGCCATGATGGATCTGAAATGACAGGTGCTCTTTAAATGTAAGGACTCTTCTTGCTGGTAGTTCAAATATTTAATATTTGCAAACAAAGTGAAGGTTTCCTATTTAGAAGAAGCTGTCAGGTTAGTAAAACAGCGATATTAGAACCGATTCAATCATACAGTTTGTAGTGTACGTAGATTTGCAAAACAATGGGATAAAAGAATATTCCTGAACTTTGTTTTATCTCATGATTACTGTGAAATTGTGTGAATGCATCAATGCAGTGCATGTTATCTCAGCTTGCAGAGCTTGGATTCATTGAATGAGTTTACAAAAAATGTCAATATTGCAGACTATACAGCCTCATGCTACATAATTAAGAACCATTTCATGCTGAATAAACAAAATTATTGCTGTATCTTAAATAAAAAACTATCTTTAGATAGATTTTTACTCCAAAAGCATTTTATCAAAATAAATTTGATAAAAGACAAACCACATCCGTTTTTTTTTTGTTTTTTTTTTTTTTACTATTAAAAAAAAAAAACTTGATTTTTATCCACCCTGCGAAATACACAGCGGCTGAAAAAAAGCATAGATGTGAACGTGCCCCGTAGAAAGTCATGTTACATGAACTGTAATGCGTTTCTGCAAAAAGCACCAAAACAACGCATAGGTGTGAACCAGGCCTAAGTCATTTAGTAGAAGCAGCATGCTTTTTTTTTTTTTTTTCCTGTCACCTGTCATAATGTGTTTTTTTTTTTTTTTTTCATGGATATGATCATTTTAAATATAATGTACGATACAGGTTAAAGTTTGCTTTAAATGTAATTGTAATGCCTTATATTACCTCCAGTCTATCAGTCTCCACCTTCTCTTGGTTCAGTTGCCGATCTTCCCTGCACAGTCTTTGAGTCTTTAAAGCGGAGGTCTGCCCACCGCTGCAATAATTAAAAACCAGCAGCTGCACATACTGCAGCTGCTGACTTTATAATAATAGGACACTTACCTGTCCTGGAGTCCAGCGATATTGGCACCGCGGCTGATGTTTCGCGAGTAAGGGAACCCTGCAGTGAAGCCTTACTGCTTTATGCTGGGAACCCTGCTGCGCATGCGCTCCTCTCCTCTCCTACTGGCCCGGTGGTCGGGGAAGGAGGAGGGAGCCCAGGCGGTGACGTCAATACACACGGCTGAGGCTCCCGGAAGTGGGAATAGGGTACCTGTATTGGACAGGTATCCTGCCCACCCCTCCCCCCGAAAGGTGCCAAATGTGGCGGGGGGGGGGGGTAGTACAATGAGCAGGAGTTCCACTTTTGGGTATCACTTTTAAAGTGATACTTTTTTTTTTTTTTTTTTTTAAACCACAAACATGTTATACTTACCTGCTCTGTGTAATGGTTTTGCACAGGGCAGCCCTGATTTTCCTCTTCTGGGGTCCCCCACTGACGCCTCTACCTTCAGAGTGCCCCTATATTGAGCTGCATGATTCTGGCTAAAATGAGAATCTTTTTTTTTTTTTTTTTTTTTGCTTAGAATAAAGATCACGATTCTCATGGCGTAACATCATCTTTCACGTTATACAAAAAATTGGGCTGACTCTACTGTTTTTTTATTAATTCATTAAAGTGTGTGTTTTCCAAAAAAATTGAGTTTGAAAGACCGCTGCGCAAATACAGTGTGGCATAAAATATTGCATCAACCACCATTTTATTCTCTAGAGTCTCTGCTAAAAAAATATATGGGGGTTCTAAGTAATTTTCTAGCAAAAAATACTGATTTTAACTTGTATTCAACAAGTGTCAGAAAAAGGTTTAGTCTTTTAAGTGGTTAAACTTCACTCATTTACTGACTGAAGTTCATTCCTTTGCTCTAAAAGGACTAAGTATTACAATTTATCTCTAAGGATGTCATAAAATTGGAAGGCTGCCTGGATTTTTTTTTTTTTTTTTTTAAAGACAGCTGTGAGCAGAGAACTTTACATAGAACTGGGAAAATGGTTTGTTAAAGCGGGGTTCCACTCAAATTTTTAACTTAATCTTACTCTCTTCAGTTAATTGCATAGATGTTCAAATGCCGCACGAAATTTTTTTTATCGCTGTAATTACCTTTATATTATACTTTATTGTGGCACTTCCTGTCTCTCCTCCCATGGGAGTAGGTGTGTTTATTGCCTTTCCCCGGCACCGCACTGTCTCCTGGGAGCTTAGTGTCAGGCTTCCCAAGATTCAGTGCGAAACAATGATCATGCGCGTGAACAAGCTGTGAATGAACAGCATTCACTGCATCCAGGAAATCAATGCTTGTGGGCTTCACATGCCCACAAGCAAGATGGAAACAGCCAGCATCACATTTTTAAAGTTATTCTTCAGTACGAAAACAGACAGAGGCGGAAATATTACACCCAAACTGTGAGTATTATTTTGGGATTAGCAAAGTGTCTCAATGACCTTGAAAAAAAAAAAGATTGGTCGCCGGACTCCCACTTTAAGATCGTGAGGGGGGAAGAAACGTGATCTGATTCTTTAATTGTGCAGCTCTACCCCTATAGAAAGGTAAAAAAAAAAACTTCTGCCTCTAGAACCACTCACTTCCTGCCCAGGACTGCATTGCTCCTCACACATTCACAACTTCTCAGGCACTTACTGACATGTATGGTGTATTGAGCTGTATGTGTGCTTCACTGTATTTCCTAATATGTAAACAAATAATGCATTCTGTATGACGGCCAACTAATCAATTATGAAAAGTTGACAAATATTTTCATAATCTATTAGTAGTTTTGGCCCTTCAGATATTAAAGGAAAAAAAATAATGAATTCACTCCTTGAGGGCAGGGACTAATGTGAACATACATTGTATATGTAAAGTGCTGCGTAAATTGATAGTGTTATTTAAGTACCAATAAATAAATTATAGTTCATAAGTTGGTGTGATTTGTACTGTATCATATCCCCAATGGCATTACACCATATAGCCTGGTGTAATGCCATTGATTCAAACTAGAAGTCCATCTTTCCTACCATGTTTTATATTATACCCACATTTGGGGTTTAACATAAAATGTGGTCACAACCTCCAAAATAATATTGATCGTTTGCAATGGAGAACTGGTTGAAATTTTCCTGAAAGGCTTTTATTTTTAATGGCAATATTCGGACATGATGGAACAAAGCTGTCTATACTTTATTTATTTTCTCTTCAGCCTGAGGGCTGAACAAAAACAATCCATTCCTCAGTCCACACAATTGAGGTGGGTGGAGGAATCCTCCCCATTGGGCCATTGTATTCTGACAGAGGCACCCCTCAGTCAGAATACAGTGATCAGCAGCTGCTGATTGAGAAAAAAATGAAAAATATGTCCCTTCATTGGAAGTCAATCGAACAATCAACTTCTGTTGAGCAGGGACTGCCACACACTGATGAAAATTGATCCGGTTCAGCAAGGGCTAGCCTAATTTTGACCATTGAATGGAAACGCCTGCTTAGCAGAAGTCGGTTATTGGGGGAAAAAAAAATATTGATTAGTGCCTGCAGCCAGTCCGTGTATTCTGAAAGCAGCAGGGGATGCTCGCTGGGTTTTGATCAGTGTATGACCATTTTAAAGGGCATTCATTTTCTTTAGGTAGCCAAGTGTTAAGAATTACATAGATTTTATATCTTGTACTTATTTTATTTCAGGTTACTTATATAGCACCGTCAATTTACGCAGCGCTTTACATATACATTGTACATTCACATCAGTCCCTACCCTCAAGGAGCTTACAATCTAAGATGTAGATTGGTTTACCCACGTAGTCGTTTTTCTGTAAAATCTTGTCAGTCTCTGGTGGGGCCAGTACAAAGTGTATGTAAAGCCTAGTACACGCAATCCAAATGTCAGGCGACATTGGCCGGTTCAATAAACACCGTATGAACAGTCAACTTCTGTTGGACAAGTATGCTGGAAAACCAGCGGCCCACTCGCTCCCGATTAGCGCGCTCAGCCATTGGCTGAGAGCACTGACCAGAGTGTTCTGGCGGAGGCAGGGCTGTTCTGTCAGAACACAGAGCTCAGTGGGTGAGGACACTCGGATTGTACTAACATTGAATTGTTAGTACAGTGGCTCCAACCGGAGCTGTCAGATTTTTTTTTTTTTTTTTTTCCATTCAACCTACCGGTTGAGCAGAAAAAAAAAACCTCATGGTGTGTACTAGGCTTTAATTCGAACAGTGAATTTCTCTTATTTGCTCTTTTTTTGGTCAAGTAAATAGGCCACTTCAAGCCTTTTGTTATATCTGTGCAAAAAGAACTTGATGATTCTGTCAGAATTCTACTGAGCTTGTAAACTGTTCTGTGCCTGTGCTGCACAGAACTCTCGCAGTGTTATCAGCTCTGTCCAGTCTTCTCTGTGAACTACAGAACACCTCATCCCCATGTTATGGACATTAGGAGGATGTGTTCAGTAATCCAAATCAACAAGTATAATGAAAAATTTTACTGATATTCTGTACTTACCAACATGTATAGAACACACGTTCTTGTTGGATTCTGTGTTATGGATCTGAATGTAGTGCATGTTTACGCAGCGGTGAGAATGTTTTCAATAGAGCCAATCAGCTGTGTTCATATCCATTAAAAAAAAAAACACTTGTAGATGTGTTTTTTACAGGCGTATGAATGAAGTCTGAAAGTGCAATAGAAAACACTGGACTGTAAACAGCATGTATTAACAAGTTTTGCTAACTTTCTAATATATAAAGGATGTGAAGCCTGTGCATATTGAAAATGTTTGTGCTTGTTGGGTTTATGGTAAACACCAGAAGGGTGAAAGGAAAGGTGGCCAGCCCTGCAACAATTTCATTGTTCAGTGTAGCTTGCGGGAGCAAACCAGGCATGTCTAAAAAGTGCCTAAGGTGAAATAGGTACTCTCACATAGGGACGTGCCGAACACCCCTGGTACAGTTTGCACCAGAATATACTGAACAGGCAAAAAAATAGGAAGAACACACGAACACCCTTAAAGTCTATGGGACATGAACATAAAAAATCAAAAGTGCGAATTTTAAAGGCTTATATGCATGGTATTGTCATAAAAAGTGTTTGGGGACCTGGGTCCTGCCCCAGGGGACATGTATTAATGCAAAAATGTTTTTTTAAAAACGGCAGTTTTTTCTGAAGCAGTGATTTCAATAATGCTTAAAGTGACACAATAAAAATGTAATATTCCTTTAAATATCATTCCTTGGGGGTGTCTATAGTATGCCTGTAAAGTGGCACATTTTTCCTGTGTTTAGAATAGTACCACAGCAAAATAACATTTCTAAAGGAAAAATTGTCATTTAGAACTGATCGCGGCTGTAATGAATTGTCAGGTCTCAGCAGGTCCCCCCCCCCGTCCATTACCAGGCCTTTTGGGTCTGGCATGAATATTAAGGGGAACCCCGAACCAAAATTAAAAAAAAGAAGAAAAGAAAGCGTGGGGGTCACCCTAAAATCCATACCATGCCCTTCAGGTCTGATATGGAAATTAAGGGTAACCCTGTGCCAAATTTAAAAAAAAAATGGCTTAGGGGTCCCCCCAAAATCCATACCAGACCTAAGGGTCAGCTATGGATTTTAAGGGGAACCCTGCGCCAAAATGTAAAAAAAAATGGCGTAGCCCGGGGGGACCCTTATCTGACCACACAACCTGGCAGACCGCAGGAAAAGAGGGGGGACGAGAGAGCGCCCTCCCCTCGAGGGGAGAGAGAGAGACAAGGTAGCCCCCCAAAGCACCTTGTCCGCATGTTGATGGGTACAAGGGCCTCATCCCCACAACCCTTGCCCGGTGGTTGTGGGGGTATGCGGGGGGCTTATCGGAATTTGGAAGCCCCCTTTAACAAGGGTACCCCCAGGATCCCCTGTGTGAATTGGTAACGGGTACATCGTACCCTTACCATTTCACAAAAAAAGTGTCAAACATGGTAAAAAGACGAGACAGCTTGGGACATGACCTTTATTAAAAAATTTTTTAAAAATGCCCCGCGATGTAAATCCACGCTGCCCGACGGACCGGAAAAAAAAAAAAAAAAAAGCCGCAACCGTTCCGCCTCCATGGGTGGCTCCCACCGACTGACACTTCTTCTGGGTGACAGTTCTTATAAGGCTGAGGGCGGGGTCATCCGGTGATGTAAACAGGTGACCCCGCCCCCCTCTGACGCCACGGGGAAGCCGAGAACTTGTGCTCGGGCCGAACCATTCACCCATCCCTACTCTCACACAGGCATCTTTAGGTCCCTTTTGGTCTCTCACCTTTTTATCGTTGACCAAGGTGTTACATAGGTCATTGATTTGTTGGTGTAGTGAGTCTCAGTTCAGCATAATTTTGAAAACTGTACTAAGTTTCAGCAGCCGCAGGTAGATGTGAACACCACCACAGCTAGGGTCCAAAGCCAGTGGAGGAAATTAAAGAGCACTGTCCTGCTTCCCCATTATATTCCCATTTTTCTTAAAATGTCTTTCAGGACAGCACCTGGAGAGAGCGTAGCTCCACCCAACTTCCCAGGAAACACTGCGAATAATTCCTTTTGAGGGCAGCACCCTGCCACCATGGCCTCAGTTATAGTATTTCCTCTACCATGGTGGAAGCGCTGCGAGGGTCTCCGTTTTTTTGTTCTGGGTCTGGATGGCGGGTGGCATTTTCGGAAGGGGCGGAACTTCCGGCCGGGTGCACAGTTTCCGGCCTGTGGAATGCAGGAAGGAGAGGGGCGGGCCCTGGCTGGCATAGACTTCCGATCCAGCGGCGGGGAGACCGGGAGTTTAAAAAAAAAAACAAAACCCTGAAAAACTGACAGCAGAGCGGCTACGCTTGCTGCAGTATGGAGTCGGTGGGGCTAGCAGCAAAGGTGGGAACAGGAGCCACAAACGCCAGCCCAGGTAAGCTGGGGCAGAGGACCCAGATCCTTTTACCTTGAGGCTTTTCTTTTTCCCTCCACCTTCCCCTGGTGACTGTAGTTTGGTGAAGGGGGAGCCTGTTCCATGTCCCTTGAGGGGACATGGTTTGGATGGTCTATTCCCCCCCCCCTCCTTTTCGGGGGGGGGGGGGGGTTAATGCTTTGGTCCTTATGGGGTGCTTTTCTGTTCTTAATTACAGAAGGCACAGGAAAAAACTAAGCATACCCCTACCTCTTCTAAGAAAAGGTGACCTTACTGCAAAGCGTCCCTTAAAGAGAGCTGGACCAAGACCCTCTGCAAGGACTGTATAGCGGACCTAGTGAAACACAAGCGGTGAAAAGTAAAGCGGCCACCAAGCTCAGAGCTTTTAGTCTCCTTACAGAAGGAACTTATGGATATTTTCCAGTCATTCCGCTCCTTTTTAGTCAAACCAAACCATCCAGTCCTCTGCCATCCACTTCCAGGGAGGACGGTGATTCATAGGCGGAAGCCACAAGCAAGGCTAATTCACCCAAAGCCTCAGAGGATGAGGATAAGGAGGTGTTGGAAAGAAGAGCGTCTAGATATGGATGAACTGATTAAGACAATTCATACCACTCTTAATATCTTGGAAGATGAAGGTGATCTTTCCCTGCATAAGATGTTTGAGGGCTTGGGAGAAACTAAACAGAGTTTTTCCAGCACACAAAGTCCTTTTAGAGGCTGTCAGGTGAGAATGGAAGGAACCAGAAAGGACTCAGTTTTTCTCAAAATCTCTTAAGTGTAGGTTTCCTTTTTAGGAAGACTAAGTGCGCGTATGGAACAAAAGGCCAAAGTTATATGTGGCATTTTCCCAGGTTTCTCGCATTACTGACTTAGCATTAGCATTTGAGGACATGGGCATCCTGAAAGATGCCATGGATAAACGTGCCGATTCACTTAAAAAAAAAAAAAGCTTGGGACTCATCTATGGCAAATCTTAAACCTGCCATGGCTTCAACCGTGGTTGCCAGAAACTTGGAGCACTAGCTAGAACAGTTGAAGCAGCACATTGAGGGAGGTACCTCCCAAGAGGATCTGTTGGATACCATCCCAGTACTGTCGAAGGCAGTGGGATATTTAGCGGATGCCTCAGCTTAATCTATTAGAATGTCTGCTAGGACTTCAGCCCTAATAAATTCAGTACAAAGGCCGCTCTGGGTTTCCGTATGGATACGATCTACACCGTAAGGAAACTACTTACCGGGGGGGGGGTTATGGCTTCCAACGACCCCAGGGGTGCTTACCTGCACATTCCGATAGTGGTAGCATCCCAGAAATTCTTGTGTCTGGCAATCGACTCAGAGGGCAGGTTATCCCATCTGCAGATCAGTGCCCTGCCTTTTGGTCTACCCTCGGTTCCGAGGATCTTCACCAAGGTCATGGCGGAAGCCTTGGTGCCTCTGAGGATCCAGGGAATCGTGACAGTTTCATACCTGGACGATTTGCTTCTATTCGCCAGCTCAGAAGATCAGCTGCTGATGAATCTGAACAGAGTAAAATACCACTTGCAAAGACCTAGGTTGGATCCTGAACGAGGAGAAGTCAAACTTAGTCCCTTCCCAAGTGATGACATTTTTGGGGCACAGCATTGACTCTGTCCTATAAAGGATCTTCTTGCCGGAAGAGAAAAAGGAAATAAAACAGATCTAGACAAGCAGTGTCGAGTTTGGGTCTTCTAACATCCTCCATTCTGGCTGTTCAATGGGCCAGTCTTCACTCAAGGGATCTGCAGCAAGTTATTCTTAAAAATTGGAGGCAGGAAGAACCCTTGGAAAAGAGGTTTGTGATTCCGGCGCAAGTGAGGAGAAAGTTATGGTGGAGAAACCAGTTAAACCTAAGCGAGGACCTACTTTGGGTATTTCCTACCTCCAAAAAGGTTAACGACAGATGCAAGCTCCTGGGGGTGGGGGGCTCATCTGGAGGATCGTTTTGCCCAGGGAATATGGACAAGTTCAGATGCAAAAAGATCATCCAAGTGGAGGGAGCTGAAAGCAATTTGGATGGGGCTTCTCTGCTTTCAGGAAGAGATCGGGTCAACACGTTCAGGTCTTGTGGGACAATGCCACGGCAGTCGTCTTTGTAGCAAAGCAGGGAGGTACCAGGAGCAGGGTTCTCCTGTCCTTGGCTCGGGAGATCTTAATCTAGGCAGAGCAGAATCTGGGGTCCCTGTCAGCCATACACCTGAAAGGAAGCTTAAATCTGATGGCCGACTTTCTGAGCAGGAGAACAGTTTCGGAATCAGAGTGGAGTCTAAACTCGGAAGTTTTCCAGATGGTGATAAGCAGGTGGGGCAGTTCTCAGAACGACCTGTTTGCGACCCACTCAAACGCAAAACTCCCAACTTTTCCCTGAGCAGACGGGATCAGGCAAGAGGTTTGGATGCTGTGGCTCAGCTGTGGGACTTCCATTTGTGCTATGCTTTTCCCCTTTGCCTTCCCGTTAATACTGTTAGTCCTCAAAAACTTTTAGGAGGAGTCCATGAATCTAATACTGGTGGCTCCCTTTTGGCCCAAGAGGATTTGGTTCTCAAGACTCCTGAACCTAGCAACGGAACCTCATTGGATGTTACCTAGGGGTGTAACGGATCAAAAAACTCACGGTTCGGATCGTTCCTCGGATCAGTAGTCACGGTTCGGATCATTTTCGAATCAACAAAAAAAAAAAATCTCCCCCACTGTAATATCCACGTCATCTCCCCCACTGTAATATCCACGTCATCTCCCCCACTGTAATAATATATTAGCAGGGTATTGCCACTGCTGCCATCTGATCTCTCCCCTCCACTGTACAGATCAGTACACAGAGGGGAGAGAGAGTAAAATACGAAGCAATCACGTGGTAAACGGCCGCCGGGTGTTCCAAGAGGGCCGCCGCTCCAGAGCTAGGCCGAAGCCACGGCCTTTCCTAAGGCCGAGGCGACAGAGCGCGTGTCTGCCGATCTGAACAGGCTGAACTGTACGGTTCATGGATCTGTGACGATCCGTTGCACCCCTAATGTTACCCCTACGGGACGATCTTCTGAGCCAGGGACCCATCTGGCATCCGGACGTAAGCCAGCAGCCTGGTTTCTGAGGAGCAGATCCTAAAGAAAATGGGGTCTGTCGGACAAATTAGTTTCTATGCTGTTAAAAAGCAGGAAAAAAGTCACGAGATATTTATTTCAAGGTTTGGAAATGTTACAACTCCTGGTGCAGGACAAAGAAGTATTTGCCGCAGGAGACAATTTCCATTCTGGAATTTCTTCATGATGGAATGGAGAAGGGGTTAGCGGTTAGCGCTTTGAAGACACAGGTGACCACGTTATCAGTTTTTTTTGGTAGTACAGTTATCAAGAGATCTATTAGTTATTAGGTTCTTTAAAGCAATGGTTAGATCAAGACCAGCGCCTATAAAATTTTATCCAAGTTGGGACTTGTCAGTGGTCCTGCAGAGGCTAACGGGGGAATCCTTTTAAACCTCTAGAGGAGGCGACAGTAAAAATATTGGACTCTGAAAACGGCCTTATTAGTAGCAGTAACCTCCGCCAGGAGAGTCAGTGAGTTACAAGCTTTTTCCATAACAGAACCTTTCCTAACAGTCTTTCCAGATTGGATAATCCTGAAGGTGGACCCAGGCTTTCTTCCTAAAATCTCCGCCTTTCATCGTTCTCAGGAGGCGATTCTACCAACATTCTGCACATCCCCAGCCAACTCTAAAGAGGAATAGTTCTGTATGTTGGATGTGAAGAGATGATGAATGCATTATCTGGAACTGACCAAACAATTTAGGAAGTCAAATTCCCTTTTTGTGCTGTTCTCAGGGGCAAGTAAAGGACAGCATGCTTCCAAGAGCTCAATAGGAAGATGGCTCAGAACAGCCATTGAGGAGATACTACCAGAGGGTATCCGAGCCCACTAAACGAGGGCAGTGGCAACATCTTGGGCTGAGAGGGCTGGCGCCTCTCCCGACCAAATCTGTAAAGCCGCAACTTGGACAAGTTTCACTACGTTCGTCCGGTATTATAGAGTAGATCTAATGTCAGCGTCCTACAGGCGATTGACCCACCCTAGAGTAAGTTTCTCGCGTATCGTCTCCAGGTGCTTTCCTGAAAGACTCTTTGAGAAAACCTTAGTTAGACTTACCGGTGACGGTATTTCTAAAAGTCTTTCAGAACAGCAGCTATTACCCTCCCTAGTGGTTTCCAATATGACTTGCACTTTTTTTTTATTATATGTGTATATTTTGTTTTGTTTTGTTTTAAAATTCTGTTTTTCAGCATGGCTGGAGGTTTCTCGTTCACGACTGAAGCCATGGGGGAAGCTGCCTTTAAAAGGAATTATTCACAGTGTTTCTTGGGAAATTGGGTGGAGCTATGCTCTCTCCAGGTACTGTCCGGAAAGACTTCTAGAAATACCGTCGCCGGTAAGTCTCCAAGGTTTTTTTTTTTTTTTTTTTTTTATGTGATCCCTTGGTGCATAGTGAGGTGTGCCAACCATCTTCAAGAAGGGAAGCAAAACAACCATAAAATGTTAATGTTTGACTTTTTGATGTTTTTGCCAATATTTTCTGGAAGTTTTAAAATAACTTTATGTAAAGCCAGAATTTCTCTTAGTTTTGGATATAGCTTCCATTCTCAGCTCTCAAGGATCCTCAAGAGTGTTTCCATTAGCTGCAACTGATTGCAAAGCCTCGCACACTCCAGTTGCTTTTGGCTCGACTGCAGTACACCTGGGTTCAATGACAGCTGGTTTCTATTGAACCAGTCAATGCCGCCCAACATTCGGCCCGTGTATACAAGGCTTTAGGGTGGTATCCTGACCACCAGTGTAAGGGGGGAGTTCTTCCCACTCATCACCAATGTAAGAGACTCTTTCCCACTTCCTCAAATGAATCACTTGTACCAGAGGTTCCCCAAGACCTAAATTATTTGCAATGGTTCCTCTAGTATAAAAATGTTGAGGAAGGCTGGGATAAAGTGTAGAAGGATTATAACCCATTAGATTTTTATTGCTGTTTGTAGGAGCATCACTGTTTGTCCTGGTGACCACCCTCTCTGGGACTGAAGGTCAGGGGAAATCTTCCAGTGGGGACATCTGTTCCAGTGACCACTATCGGAAGCGGAATCAGCCGGTACAGTAGGAACCAGCCAACATTTTGGCCCGTGTGTACAGCTGCTTGTCTGACTGAAGCAGGCATCTTGGGACTGGCTTCTGTTGAATGAGCATGCTGGAGTAATGGTTGCGAGCACTGACCAGTGTGTTGTGGGTGGGTTGCCTTGTAACTACACAATAGTACTGTAGGGCTGCTTTGTGCAACACCAGTGCACAGAACGGGTAAGTACGACTTTATGTGTGTGTGTGTATGTGTGTGTATATATATATATATGTGTATATATATATGTATATATGTGTATATATATATATATATATATATATATATATATATATATATATATATATATGTGTGTGTGTGTATATGTATATGTATATATATATATATATATATATATATATATATATATATATATATATATATGTATATATATATATATATATATATATATATATATATATATATATATATATATATATATATATTATACACTGACCATAGAAGTAAAGGAAAAAGAGAGCGAAAAGAGACAGATTTATAGAAGAGAAAGTATTGATAGAGGGAAGAACAAGGAATCAATGTTTGCAATCACCATCTGGATCCTAAGCCCCAGGCGGGTATAAACCCAGGTGGAGGGAACACTAGAACAAATCATAAAGGAGACAAGGAAACTTGGTTTTTATTTTAAGAATGTTTGTTTTGCTAGATGGAAAATTTTTCTGGTAACTGATGCATAGTGTCCACTGCACACATATAACTGATGCATAGCACCCATGTATGCATACACTACTGGATATATAGTGTCATCTGTACGCGCGCACACACATGCAACTGATGCGTAGTGTCTCCTGCACACATGTATCTGATGCTTAGTGCCCCATGCACATGTGTAACTGGGTGCGTAGTGTCCCTGCATACGCATGTAAATATGTAACTGATACACTGTGTTCCGTGCTTATGTAACTGATGCTTTATGCCCCTTGCACTCACACACATTTAACTTGCACTCACACACATGTAACTTGTACATAGTGTCCTGTGCACACTTGTGTAACTGAGTAACGCATAGTTACAAGAGGATTTGTGTAAACACTGCTATCTCCTTAACACATGCATGAGATTTCACTGCTGCTTCCCAGTATGAAAGTTGGGAGTCGCTGACATCAAGAAAAATGGTGGCACACAGCAATGTTGTAAATTTTTTGGGTAATAAGCTAAATTAACCACTTCAAGACCAGACTGGTTTACCCCCTTCCTACCCACGCCATATTTTAGCTCTGTCACTTTGACAATTACTCAGTCATGGAACATCGTGCCCAAATTTTCTATCTTATTATTTTTTGAGATGGAGCTTTCTTGTATTTTAATCACAATTACTGGGTTTATTTTGTTTTTGCTATAAAATTTTGCTAGTAATAAAGTTAGGCCGAAATTGTATTTTGCTACATTTCTTTGATAAAAAAAAATAACCAAAATCCGTTGTATTAGTCTGTGAAGAGTCTACAACGATGGTGTATATATATTTGAAAATTGAATAATTCCGATGTATTTCTGGCCTATTTCAATTCTTGAGTGGCTCTGTCCTGCCCCCTACTCCATTCTCACTGGATTTGACTGACAGCAGCATGAGCCAATGGATACTGCTGCTGGTGAGTCTCCTGTGAGAAGAGTATGCGGAAAAGAGCTGCTGCAGACAGGCATAGCATTGGATCGAGGTTGGGTTCAGGTAATCATGTAAGGTGGGGAGGCACAGAAACTTTAAGGTTTTACCTTTTTAATGCAGAGAATGCATTAAAGCGGTAGTCAACTTTTTTTTTTTTTTTAAACTTGTACCTACAGGTAACCCTATTACCTGTATATACAATGAATAACTCCTATATGTGCAGTGTTTAGGAGATATTCACATCACAGGTGCGTGTGCTCTGAAGGAACGGCATGCTTGTGCCATAAACCGTGACTCCTGTGCGCATGTGTGGGAGAGAGGGCCGGAGCCAGCAAAGATGGAAGCCCTGTCTTCGGTGCCCATGCACCGCAGGAGGGCTTCATTCTAAAGTAAGTATTTCATAATGTGCTAGTATGTGATGCATACTAGCACGTTATGCCATTGCCTTGCAGGTTTTGTTTTTTGTTTTTTTTTTTGTTTTTTTTTTACTATAGTACTTGGTTTACTACAGCTTTTAAGAGAAAAATCCTTTTGCCTTTTATAACCACTTTAATTTTTTTTTTTTCTTAACATAATAGACATGTTATACCTGTCTCCTCTTCTTGGGTTCCCTGCCAGCACTCTCCCCTTTCCCCATAGCATACTGTATGCTATATTATGTTTCTGAGCTGGCCTGTGTGTGTCCATACACACACAATGTGGATCAGCTCTGCCTCCTGCTCACAGGATTTGATTGAACAGCAGCAGGAGCCAATGGCTCCCACTGCTTCCTGGCACAGCATTGGATCAAGTGAGAGCTTGGATAAACATTTAGGGAGGAGAGGGGGAGAAATTTACTAATTTTCACCTTCATGCAGGGAATGCATTAAGGTAAAATAAAATGTTTTTTGCCTTTTTAGACCTACTTTAGGCAATAAATTTGAGCATATTGTACGGTTTTAAATTTAAAGGGTAAGTTCACATTTACAGAAAAATCTGTAAGGTGAACTTGCACAGGACCCCCTCCTTACCCCCCACCCTGTCCCGCTGACCTGCAGCGTGGTGATCTCCCATTATTAGCCCTGCTATAGCCGCCTCATGGCACCGGGGCTTAAAAATCCCCTCTGCTTTATCTCCAAAACGTCCCCCGTAATCGTTCTTATTGGTCGACTCTGACCAATCAGATCCCACATAGCCCGTCCTGTCAGCGGGGAAGAAGTATAGCGAATGCCGAGGGGATTTCTAAATCCTGATCCGGTGAGGCGGCTATAGCAGGGCTCAGAACAGGATGTCGCCATGCTCCCGGTCAGCAGGTGTAAAGGTGAACTTTAAACTTTTACAAATGTTTGAATTAGATTGCCTGACAGTCCATTGTGACTTGTTCTGCATGCTGATCATGTGGTGTTTGCCAAACTTTCTGTACCTTGCGTATTAACAGCGTTTCTTTGTTAGACAGGTTCACCTATACATCAATTAGTCAACATGGAGAGTACCGATTCTACCGGGAAAGGAAATGCTGAACAGTCAGATTCTCAACGCCAGAGTCAGATGGACCGTTTAGACAGAGAGGAAGCATTCTATCAGTTTGTAAATAATTTGAATGAAGAGGATTACCGGCTCATGAGAGATAATAATTTACTAGGAACTCCAGGTACATTAATTGGAATGCAACTTTTAATGTAGTTTGTTAGTGAATGAATTAACTATGGAAAAACCTCTGGATCTGCTAAAAGAAAAAAAAATAAGAAAAATAAACGGAAGGGGGCTCGTCTTTAGTTTAGGTGGAGTGGACAGTAGTCGGGTCTAAGCAGAGTTCATTTCAGAGTTCATTTGGGCTCTGTTCATCCAAAAAAGTGCATAAAGTGAGTGGACCTTGGATGTGTCATCCGCCTGCTCTTCTCTGATCAGCAGGAGATCTGTGAGCCGATTCCCTGCTGATCAGAGCGAAATCTGCCCCAAGTGAAATAGGGCCTAGAAGAGGTCAGCCCCCTTAGCCAATAGTAAAAAGCATGCATTTTCAGAATACAGTAACTTTAAACATGAAATGTTAATATTGCTAATCACGATAGTGGGTAAATTTGCTCAGTTACCGTTCCATCTTTTTTGCTGTGTGCTTCAGTGGCCTTTTAAGGCAACGCCTAGTGGTTTTTGTTTTATGATCAAGACAAAAAAGTAACATTGTTGAAAAATGTTTTTACATTTTTTTTTTTTTTTGAAAAGGTGTATTTGAGGTGTGGTGTGTGGGGTTTTTTTTTTTTTTTTTTTTTTTTCTTTCAACATTTTGTATTAGCCACTGGGTGGAGCTCTGTGCCTTTCACATCGTTCTATTCAGCCTGCTGGGGAAAAAAAGTTTATTACATGATTCGCAGCTTAAGCTAATGACTACTCTCTCATCAAATGGCTTAGTCTATAAATACTAAAGACTCCAAAGAAATGTTTTGCTATATACTTTAAAAAGACAAACACTAGTGGATTCTACTTCTGAAAATGCTAGTTGCTAGACTGCTGGTAAATCCAGTGGCATAAACCTGTCAAGGATCAAATTTTATGGATTTTTAAAATGGCAAGCATGTTATAGCTGTCTTCTCTGTACAATGGTTTTACACAGAGCAGCTCCAATCCTCTTCTTTTAGGGTTCCCCACTGGCGCCCCCTGCCAAATGCCCCCCCCCCCCCCCCATAGCAACCTGCTGGCTTCGAGCCTATGGGGAGGGAGAGAGCGACACAGTATTGGATTGAGATCAGGCTCAGGTAAGTATAAGGGGGAGCTGCAAGCTGCACACAGGAGGTTTTCTACCTTTATTGCAGAGAATTAAGTAAAAAAACCTTCAGCCTTCAGAACCACTTTAAATTATATTTGTTTATCTGGTTCAGTGACTCGAAGTATTGAAGCCAAAGGCAGCCAAGCAGGTCGTTTTTTAGAATATCGGCCATGACAGTCTCTTTCACAGTACAGGTAACAAAGTGAAAATAACTCACTGGCCCACAAATGAGTGTTAGCTAGTATAGGTACTGACAGGCACCATGTCATACCTGATCTTGCACTGAACTTTTAAAAGTTTATATTAAATGACTGGTTAATTTTAAAGCCTAGCCTGCTGTATCACATTCTGTAACCAGTGAAAGTGTAAGGAGAACGGGAGTGGACATCAGGAGGTCACTGCACTATCTCAGACCTTTATACAGCGAGTATAAAGTGAGCTCTCCTTGTTCAATCCCCTATGACTTCATGGGATCTGGTTCTCTCTGCACTCTAAACTGTTTAAACCAATTTGAGACTTCTCTCTCCTCTTCTTCTGTGAGGCAAATGTCTAAAGGCCCAGCTTTATCCTGCAAGAACCCTTTCTGGTTTTGCATAGGCACAAGGTAATGTTGAGGCCAGGATTTCCTTTTTGCCTAAGATGGCTTTGGCTTTCACATTCACAAGGACATTGTGCTCCCATCCCTCTATCTGGCTGCAGTTCACTGAAAGAAAATGCTCCTCCATTGCCTGGATGTATTTTCCTGGCTGTCAACTCCTTCTTTCAGTGAGAAACCCCAGGGATAAATCCCATAAAGGTATACTAGTTTCTTGCTTCGTTTTTTTTTTTAAATTACGACCAGGCAGGCGCTCGGGTATCATCTGATTCCAGCTTAAATAGCTGGGTCCTTCAGGTGGTTCTTTGACTGACAGGCAGTCCCCAATTTTCTGATTTTTTTTTTTTTTTTTTTCTTTTCTTTTTCTTCTTCTTCTTTTCCTACTTTGGTCTGTTAGCCTTTGTTGCTATGTTGCCCGACTCTCTGATTGGACTGCTTTTTTAACGATCAGTCTAAAATTTCCTGTGTCCCTTAAATGAGTGGGAAAGAAAATTGAGTATTTTACAAGTACAAAAATCCTAATCTTGGAGTCCCCTGAGGGACAAAGGTGTTTATTTCCTTGCTCTTGGTACTACTTTGCTATAAACTAAGGCATGCTGGTTGAGGATGGGGTTATTTTATTCTGTGCTTTATCTTTTTTTTTTTTTTTTTTTTTTTTTGATGAGTTGAGGAGATGATTGCCTTTTTTACTGCCCGTTTTAACCCTGTAAATCCACATCACTGCATTCCCTTGAATGGGTCGTGTTCAACAGTGTTGCTGCCCACCACATGCAACAGTGATGATCATTTTTACTGTAGCGCATCGTGACCGTGGCATGTGTACACACCCCTGCCTTAGCAATTTAAGGGGGGTGGTAAAAATGCAGTCCAACCGCCTGTTTTTTACCACTTCCTATCTGCAAGTGTAAACGAGGCCTGAGAATTCCTTTGTCCCTTGTTGACTCCAAGAAAAGGATTTTACAGTAAGTACTAATTTGATAGGGTAGGTTTTAGGTGCTGTTTGCTACACCTCTATTTTTCACCTCCTATTTGCAAACTTTGATAGCTTGTTGCCTATGAAGGAACAAATAACTTTGTAGAGAATTTTGTTTAACTGAAATAAAGGCATAAGTGGATTGCTTTAATGTTGTGTTCAAGTTCACTGCTATAAACCTTGTTGTTTTTGTATTGATTCTCACTTTAGGGGAGATTACTAAAGAGGAACTGCTGAGAAGATTGCAGCAAATTAGAGAAGGACCTCCTCCGCCGCCAAATGCAGACGAAAACAGAGGTACTGGATATATGAATAAAAAAACAAATAAATACAGTAAGGGGAAAAAAAATATTTGATCCCCTGCTGATTTTGTACGTTTGCCCACTAACAAAAAAATGATCAGTCTATAATTTTAATGGTAGGTTTATTTTAACAGTGAGGGACAGAATAACAATAAAAATATCCAGAGAACAGCATTTCAAATTTCAAAGTTATAAATTGATTTGCATTTCAATGAGAGAAATAAGTATTTGACCCCTTCGCAAAACATGACTTAGTACTTGGTGACAAAACCCTTGTTGGCAATCGTTTCTTGTCCACCAGGTTTGCACACATCTCTGGAGCGATTTTGTCCCACTTCTCTTTGCAGATCCTCTCCAAGTCCATTAATGTTTTGAGGCTGAAGTTTGGTAACTCGAACCTTCAGCGCCCTCCACATATTTTCTATGGGATTAGGGTCTGGAGACTGGCTAGGCCACTCCAGGATCTTAACTACTTCAATACAGGGCACTTCCCATAACCCCCCCCACCCCCCCCCCCCCCCTGGGTCTTGCCCAAGCCAATTTTCAGCGCTGTCGCTTTTTAAACGACAATTGTGTGGTCATGCAATACTATACCCAAACAACATTTTAATCTTTTTCTTCCCACAAATCTTTCTTTTGGTGGTATTTGATCAGCACTGGGGTTTTAAATTGCTAAACAAAGACCGAAAGTTTTGAAAAAAAAAAGTTTTCCTGTCATAAAATTTTGTAAATAAGTTTTCTCCACTGATGAGGCAAGGCACTGGCAGGCATTTATGATGGGCAATGGGTGGGCATCCCTGGTGGTCATGGGTGGGCATCCCTGGTGGTCCTTCGTCCGAGGCTCTTTACCTAGATCGGAGTTGCGGTGTGTCAGACACACCACCGATTGCCACGCTGCGCGCCCCTGTGGGCGTACGCTGGCTTGTTATCCTGTTGTACGTCATATGATGCTCAGTCAGGATAACAACCACTTCCTGGCCATCATTCTGCTATAGGCCAGACGGGAAGTGGTTATTGTGCTTCTTCTTAAGCCACTCTACTGTTGCTTTTGCCTTGTGTTTTGGGTCATTGTCATGCTGGAATACCCATCCACAACCCATTTTCAATGCCCTGGCTGAGGGAAGGAGATTCTCACCCAAGATTTGATGGTACATGGTCCAGCGTTTTTTTGACGCGGTGAAGTTGTCCTGCCACCCTCAAAGCATAATGTTTCCACTGCCATGTTTGACGGTGGGGATGGTGTTCTTGGTCATAGGCAGAATTCCTCATTCTCCAAACGCCGTGAGTTGAGTTGTTGCCAAAAAGCTCAATTTTGGTCTCATCTGACCACTACGCTCACCCAGTTCTCCTCTGAATCATTCAGATGTTCTTTAGCAAACTTCAGACGGGCCCGTACTTGTGTTTTCTTGAGCAGGGGGACCTTGCGGGTTCTGCAGGATTTCAGTCCTTCAGTGTGTAGTGTCTTGCCAATTGTTTTCTTGGTGACTATGATCCCAGCTTCCTTATAGCTTATAATAAAACAAATGTGTTTGTGTTTTTTTTTTTTTTTTTTACAATATTATTCACCCCCCCCCCCCCCTTTCCATAGAAGTGTCCTCTGCCCCTTTTTGGTGCTGACAGCCTGCCCTTGGGGAGCAGCAGTTAGTAGGTATGCAGTAGGAAGAGCTCAGGGTGTCTGTAGAGGGACAGGTATACGGAAAGAGCCACCCTGTCGGCTCTGTGTTGCGGAACGTGCGCGCCCCTCTGCTTACCGGGAGATATCGCTGGAGAAGCATCCTGTGGCACTCAGTCAGAGGGGGTTTGTAGGAGTTTGTGGAAGGGTAACCGGAGAGCGGAATATGCAGAGAAGGTTCAGATCCCCAGCGTTTAAGCAGAGCTCGGCAACTGCAGGACTGGCTCTGGGTCCATCTAGGGCACGCCCCCCCATATTAACAAAACCTTAACTTGGCCAGCCCCACCCTCCGTCCTGGGCTGTGCTGCCTTCCACTCTGCCATGAGGATGACAGTGAGTGAGAGGCAGGGGGGAAAGGAGCAGCACTCAAGCGGGGGTCGGCAAAGTAGGGACAGTTTTGCGATCAACGGGTTGCCACCCCACCCCACCCCTGTTTTATAGAATTAAAAGTGATTTAAACGTTTTTAAATTCCTATTTCACAGTTTGAGGATTTTGCTCCAGTAGTGAAATAACTGAAATAAACACTCCACTAGTGAGAGATCACCTCCACCACGCACAACTGACTTACACTCCCCAGTTATGTCTAACTTCAGGACACACCCCTCACTTATCAGTATCTGAAACCAGTGAGCTCTGCTGCCACCACACACAACTCGCTTCCCCGTAGCTGTCAGCAGTGTGTGACAAATTACTTTATCTTAATGGCCATGTCTTTCTGATATGGCCACACATTTCTAGAAGAGTGATGGGCACATTCTGTTCCCTGCCATACAGACTGACAAACATCTTGTACCTCCAAAATGACGGTCATATCAGTCGTACTTTTAACCCCACAAACCAGCATGATGCATTAATTAATACACACATTTATCTGTCCATTTTTGGAATATTGAAAGAATTAGGATTATTTACATTAGTCAAATTTGTAGTTTGTGAAACAACTTGTAGGCCTTAGCAATACCTGACAGTGGTTCTAACTCCTCCCCTTTCTACATTAGAAAAAAAATCCATCTTTTGTTTATGCCTCAAGTAGGAGAAATTTTCCCACATCTGTCACTGGGGTGGGTTATGATGGAACTCCCTTAACCCTTTCGCTGCCAGGTCCATACAGGGTTACATCACTGCTTTCAGCTGGCCAGGTCCGTACGCCATGCGGCCAGGACCTGCTTCTGCTAAAAAAAAAAAAAAAAAAAGCTGATGGTCAGATTCTGCTGAACAAACCTATAGCTCTGATCAGTGGATTACAATCTGCAAGTCAGAGCTATTCACCTCAAATGTGACCCCCTCCCCCCAAATGCCACTGCTTCCCTGTCTCCAGCCTCTTCACGGCTCCTCTTTCTCCAAAAAGACCCCCCACTCTTTTCCTCTTTCCCGCATCTCCTTCCGTCCCCACTCTAAAAACCCTATCCTCTGCAGTTACCCTTGAGCAGCCGGCTTCCCTCTTTTGCTTCTCCCGGCAGCTGCAGGATCTTAGAGGGGTTCAAAATATATCTCTCACTCCGAACCATTAGCTGTCTCGAAAAAGAGACATCGGTTGTGTTCTGACCTTCAATATCTCACCAAAAGACCAAACCAAAAAAAAAGTACAAAATATAAATGTAAAAAGTAAAAAAAAAAAATTTAAAAACCATAGTAAGGCCCCTTTCACAAGGAGCGGACTCTTTCAAACAGATCAGCCTGCTTAGCGGGGGATCTGTCCGCTGATCTCCACTGAGCAGGAAAAAGACGGATCCATGCCCGCTCCCCTGATGCAGAGTGAACACAGTCTGCTGTTCTCTATGGGGCGGTCAGATGGAACAAACCGCTTGTCCGTTTTCTATCAGATTGTCATTCGATCCGATCTGCTGTGCATTTACATCTGCCTCCCCATAGAGAACAATGGGTGGTCTGATCGGGTCTGCCTCAAAAACAGACAGGTGGACCCGGTCGGTCTGCTTGTGTGAAGGGCCCTAAGCGTACACCCCTGCAAGGCCGTGTTTACCTGTACAGTGATTCATAGGTGTTCCTTGCATCCCTGTGCAGGCAGTTCCATTGATGTCTTTTGGGATGTGGCAACTGCATGTACAGAGTTGTTGCTCCCAATTTGACAACCATGTGGGTCTGGGTGCATGTCTCTGAGCTTGCATTGTCTGTCTGTTTTTGGAGTCATACATGGGTGTCAGATTGAGAGCAGCGGCTATGCCTGTGTAACTGTTGCATTCCAATTGATATGAATGGGACTGCTTTCATGGTGGTGCATGGAACACTTGCGCTTCCCCGTGCATGTAAAAGTGGCCCTCCAAGGCACCCCATGTGAACGATGCATTAGTAGCAATTTATTAAGTTATGTGTTTGCATGCACAAATAATTATTTTAGTGTATAGTGAAAATAACGATTTAATGAACATTTGCACAATTATTGCGGGGCCCAAAAAATCCGTAGCACATTTTTTTTTTTTTTTTTTTTTTTTATGCTGCCGATCGTGTGCTTTCAGAAAATGTATATTTTTGGGGGGTCTTTTCAAATTCTGAAAGTTGTAAGTGCAAATGGTAACCTCCAGATTTTTTGAGTAAGTTGTTTTTATTTAGATTTCACAAAACTGAAATTTTATGATTTTACAGATTATTTAGCTTTTTATATTTAATAGGAATTTAGCAGACATTTTGTAAATGATTTTAGTGTATTTTTAGCAAAAAATATTGCTTTAATAAACATTTGCGCAAATATTGTGGGGCTGTAAAAATCAATAGCACCTCTTTATTCTACTGGTCATGTGCTTTCAGAAAATATATGGTGGGGGGGGGGGGGTCTTTTTGCAAACTCTGAAAGCTGGAAGGAAAACCTTCAGATTTTCTGAAAAATGTGTAGATTTACATTTTTTTGTGTGTTTGATTTTCACCATTTTGCAAAAAAATCGCAATTTAAAATGTTAAAAATTGTTATTTATTAACTCAATACAGGTTTAGCTTTCATATTTTGAAAGGATTTAGCAGGAATTTTGTCAAATTTGCTGTTTGTATCTGCTAATATTGTTTTTAGTGTATTTTTTTGTGAAAATATTGTTTTGATAAACATTTGTGCATATATCGCAGTGCCTTAAAAATCAGAAGCACCTTCATTTTATTCTATAGGTCATGTGCCTAGGTCATATATGGTTGGGGGGGGGGGGGGGGTCATTTACAAACTCTGAAAGCTGTAAGGGAAAAATAAAAAAAGCAATGGAAAGATTGCAAAAATTGTCAGGTCAGCTGAGTTTAAAAGTGGAGCACAGGGCCTGGCAGTAGAAGTGTTAATGGGGGCACAGGCCGCAATAAAAATCTGACTCTTGCCCAGTTTTTCTACAAAGTTTTTGGAACATTTTAAGCAATGCATTATACCTGTTAAAAACCAAGCACACTAAGGCACTAAACTACGAATCACATTGAAATAAACACTGTTTTTCCTGGCTCTCAACTCAATGTCATGGCAATCATAACAGAAATAGTTTTAGTGCAAATAATAGAAACGTAAAAAAAAGTAGCATTGTGCTGGGTTTAGTCTGGATGGACTTGGATAGTTGAGTGTGACAAAATGGTAGTGGTGTTTTATATGTAGGTATGTAATTCTAGCTTTGTTGCAGGTATGCCATGTTATTAGATGACTAGTGGGTTGTATTTTGTCCTGATTACATGTTAAAATGTATCTTCCTCTATTCATTTTATACAGGTGAGAATGCAGAAGACTCTTCCAATGGAGATTCTATAATAGACTGGCTAAATTCAGTCCGACAAACTGGAAACACAACAAGGAGTGGACAACGTGGCAACCAGTCATGGAGGGCAGTCAGCAGAACAAATCCAAATAGTGGAGATTTTCGGTTTAGTTTGGAGATCAATGTGAATCGCAGTACCGGTAACCAAAATCTGCCTCCTGGTGAACAGTCAGAAGGCTCCGGGGTTGAGAATATGGAACTTACCAATCAGGGTGAGGCTGAACCCGAACCCGAGCCTGAGCCTGAGCCTGAGCCTGAACCTGAGCCTGAACCTGAACCTGAACCAGAGCCCGAACCAGAACCAGAGCCTGAGGTGGAAGCTGAACCTGAAATTGTGGCAACTGGGGGAACTGTGGAAACTGCCGTAGAGGAGCCTATTCCTCAAAGAGGTCAACGGAGAGCCAGAAGCAGAAGCCCAGAGCAGCGAAGGATCAGGTCCAGGTATGACAGAAGCCGATCACCCTTGAATCCAGTTGTTGAAGCACCAATTCGAAGGGCTCAGCATAATTCATCACAGACTGTTGAACCTTCGCCTGTTGAACCAGAGGGTAGCTCTAGAACCAGACAGCTTGTGACTGCATATCTGAGCAATTCTGCAACTGAGACAGAGGGCAGCTCTAGAACTAGGCAGCATGTAACATCTAGGCAACAGGCATTAGTTGTTGATCCTCCGAGTGCAAGCACTGTGGTTTCAAACTCTGAGACAAGAAGCTCCCCACAGCCTCCTCCAGCAGAGACTCAAGAAAATGCAGAGGCTACAGGAACCGGTCAGAGGCCACCGACTATAGTTTTAGATCTTCAGGTCAGGCGGGTACGCCCAGGGGAATATCGTCAAAGAGACAGCATTGCAAATAGGACACGCTCTCGTTCTCAAACTCCTAATAACACCGTTACGTATGAGAGTGAGAGAGGGGGATTTCGTCGCACTTTCTCAAGGTCTGAACGTGCCGGTGTCCGGACATATGTCAGTACTATCAGAATTCCAATCCGTAGGATACTGAACACTGGCCTAAGCGAGACCACGTCTGTTGCTATACAAACAATGCTGAGACAGATAATGACTGGTTTTGGGGAGCTAAGTTACTTCATGTATAGTGACAATGATGCTGAACCTGGAACCCCTGCTGCTGGTTCTCCTCCAGTAGCAACTGGAGTGGAAATGCAAAACAATGCAGCGGCAGCAGCAGCAGCGGTGGCGGCGGCAGCAGCAGCAACTCCTCCCAGAGCACCTGCACCAGAGCCAGCAGAGCCGCCTCCCGTCCCTCCCATCCCTCCCATTCCTCCTGTCCCTCCCATGGAAGCTGAAAATGGAAGTAATGATGTTTCAACCTCTGGAACCAGGAGGGAGATCCGTAATAACAGAGGATCTGTAACCTTTGAAGAAAGTGGTTCTTTGCCGTTTCTTAGATTGGCCCAGTTTTTCCTCCTTAACGAGGATGATGATGATCAGCCAAGGGGACTCACCAAAGAACAAATTGACAACCTGTCTACACGAAATTATGGTGAAAATGATGCCCTAAAAACTTGTAGTGTGTGCATAACAGAATACACAGAAGGGAACAAGCTACGCAAGCTTCCCTGCTCTCATGAGTACCATGTCCACTGTATTGATCGCTGGCTTTCTGAGAACTCTACGTGCCCTATCTGTCGCCGTGCTGTTCTGGTATCAGGCAACAGAGAAAGTGTTGTTTAAACCAATTGCTAAAAACTGTCGTCTAAGCGGCTAGCATTTCTAGGCTGGGCAGTGGGGGAAAAGATGCTTTTTATGGCCACTTTTTGAGTGGTGCTTAAACTAGGGTTTTGGCTTGGAGTGAGATGTCCTTTTTTGAATTTAAGCAGATCTCATTTTCTTCCCTCACTAAATGTTAGAATACATGTAAAAGAAGAAGGTTCATATAGAAAAGTAAATCAGGATACTGCTTTTATTTACAATCTGAATTACAAAGACAAACTCCAATTACAACCTGTGGTGGAGCCAAGGCTTCACTTTCAGTGCTGGAAAGATTCATCAGAAGACCCCTTCAGCATTGAAGGGTGGCTGGACTTTGCAAACTGTATAATTAAAAAAGAAAAACATTTTTTTATTTTAAATTAAATGTTTAATTTCAAAAGCAGCCTTAAATGTTGCAATCTGTGTATTGTCCCTGCCTCCAAGCTATTCGCCCCAATATGCTTTGAACTTTTGACTTTTACAATCATAATTCTATATGACAGCATTACCAGATAAGCAGATAATGGTTCTTATGCGCCAGTTACACTAGTTGTGGTTGCCAAATCTTTGTCATGACTTTAACCTAATTAAAACTATTAACCCAGTGGAAGTGCACCTCGAATATCACACACAGATATTTTGGTTATTTAAATGCTACAAGGATCATTTACTTATTTTCTATTATTTTAGGTTATGCGTTAACTTTTGGAGTATATAAGGTGAAAATAACATGACATCTGCAGATCTCTGTGAGTCTGCTTACTGCACAGCTGGAGGCACTGGTATTTAAAAAAAAATGTAATAACCAAATGCAATATGATTTGTTTTATAATTTGCTAGCATGACATTCTGAAGCATAAACTCATTTATTAAAAAAACAAAACCAAACCTGAAAAAAGGTACCATAATAGCACCTGTCAGTCTTTTGTGCAAAGCACTTATAAATTATTGAGGCCTACTCAATATGTTCTGTAGTAGTTCGCTCTGACAGCGTTTGTAAGTTAGTGTATTATAGAGGTTTACTAGCTTCAATATTTTTTTAACTATTATTATTATTATTTTTTTTTTTTTTAAGAATTGATAAGTAATGGGCAGATAACTTTGGTCACAGTACCCACTAACTGTTTATCTTTAAAAATATTCAAAGGACATCAATGACTTTTAGTGGTTGGACTGCATCTTTCAATAGAACAATCTGGTTCCTATGTCCAGTTTAGGGTCTTCCTGCTTCAGCACGTTGTGCCTTGCGTTCTGGATGTACTTTCTGTGGCAGTGAAAATTTTTACTAAGGCGAAGTCCAGTGGATGTCTGCTTCATATAACAAGCCAAATTTTTATTTTGTTAAAAAAAGTTGATCTGTTGATTCACACAAATATTTTTGTGTTTGAATTTTCTTCCATGGGATGGAGTGGGGTGTTCCTACCTATAAGACTCGAGTGAGGGGGCGCAAAGCATTTCCTTCCAGCACTGAAGGGATAGGATAGCCAAAAAGGTGTTCAAATGACTCTTTACCTTGGTAAATGATCAAGGATAACCTAGTTCTGTAAACTCACTTTAGGATTTGTGTAAATAGACACTTGTCAGGTTTTTCTCATTCTGTATGTCTGAAGGCCCATTTTAATGGCATACTGTAGAAATTGCTGATTTAGTTTAAATTTGGATTATTTATCTCGTTGTGAAATATAACAAATGTCTATGCTTGTTAAAATAAAAAAATCACTTTGTTTAAAATGTATAGCTTTTTGTAGCTGCAGCTCCCTACTTAATCTTCACACTGTCCCTGCACAGTCAATGTGTCGCAGACAATCTGTCTGACATGAAGCTTGCTCTTGATTCACATATACACATAGCTGCCAGCTTAAGAACTGCATTTGCAACTGTCTGACCATAAATATATAAGGGGTCTGGTTCATGTTTTAATATGTGAAATATAACATTGAGGCTGCTAACCTGAACTGGGAATAAAAGTTTTAAAAATTTAAGCATTAAACAGAATAATGCGGTTTTATTTCTGAAGAGCCAATTCCAACATCTGATACACATTTACACATATTCCATTTAAAACCATTGTGCATTATTCAGTTCAGTGTATGCTCGTTCCTTTGGAATTTGTGCATTATTCAGTTCAGTGTATGCCTGTTCCATTGGAATTTGTTCTGATTATTATGTATAGTTAGGTGGTTTATTAAACGTTCCTTACAGCTAAATACATCAAGCATGTGCATTATTGCTGGGAGTTTGCAATGTTTAAATTGACTGCATGCAGCATTCATCAAATACTGCAAGTATTAAAATAAATGGTGTTCATTTAACAAATCAACATTATGTTTGTGCTGAATCTCAATAACCTTGTAGAAAGAATCTGAAAAGACAAGCTGAAATTTATCTGCAAAATTTGTGGTTTCTGTAGTGCTGAGTTTTTTTTTGAAAACTTAGAGCTTTGCAACTCATTACGCAGCAGAGAATATTTATCTGTTCACTTGGCAGCATGTGGACTGTTTGGCTTGCTGTACTTAAAACATACTGTAGCGTATTGATCTTTAGATGTGGTGGCTGCATTTGTTTGTTTGTTTTTTCTTTTCCTTTTTATTTTCAGCTGGTGATCTTGTCAGTAACACATTTCTTGTCCTAGGATATCATTAACTTACTACTGTTTGTATGGAGGAGCAGCATTGTCAGTTTAGGATGGAACACCTCCCCCACTTCTCTTCCCCATAACGATATAGAGGAGGTTTAGGAGATATTTGCAAAAAGACAGGCACTGCTGTCTGCGGCGCATACGCCGTAGGCAGCGGCGCGCAGGCGCACTGAGCATGCCGCTGCTAACGGCGATACGCCGTTAGTGGCGGCTCCCTTGCGCATGCGTGGGAGTGACATCACAGCGCCAGAGCCACGATACCCGGAAAGAAGATGGACGCTCCATAGCAGCGGGGACAGCGGTGACATCGCAGGCTCCTGTGTCAGGTAAGTGACACATAATGGGCTACTATGCAATGCATAGTAGCCCATTATGCTTTACCTTTACAGGGAAACAAAGAGGAAGTAAACCCATCACGGTTTACTTCCTCTTTAAAAGCATGGCTGTTGGAGTACTCGTATCTGGCAACAAGGATCAAGTTTGGGTTTTCTGTAACTGCTTTGTTCCTAGATGTGGTACTGCATCGAAGAGAATGTGTTTGTTTTTTTTTTTGGTTTCTTTTTTATGCTTCCCAGAGTGTAACAAGCCATTTTAATTAAAAAGTTGGCTACTAATGCTTAGTTGGCTTGCCTTAAGTTGAGTTCTCTGTGATTTACTGCATTTTACAGAGCTCATCGCTGGCTGGTGTGAAGTGTACTTGACAAAGTCTGTGTTTAGTTACTGTGGCCTATATAATACCAGTTGCATTTCAAATACCAAAGCAGCTGCCTTTCTTTTTTTTTTTTTTTTTTTTTTTTTTTTTTCCTGTATGTGAAAAATGACCAGGAGTGTACATTAAAAATTAATCTCATTCTTCACAAGCTGGTTTTTCCTGATCACCATTAAGGCTGGGTTCACACTTTGAGCGTTTGTTGTACAACATTGGGAGCTCATGACGTCCACAAATCAGTGGTTCTTGGAGAGCCATCTTAACTGGTCTGACACAAGTCGATCCGACCTTAAGCCCGGGTTCACACCTATGCGAATTAGATGCGGCTTACACCGCATCTAATTCGCAGGACATTTTAAAATACATTCATATGAATGCATCTGGTTCACATATGTGCGTTGCATTCGCACTGCGCATTGCACAAAAAACGTGTGCGTTTTTTGGGCATTGCAGTGCGAACTACAAGCCTATTATCTCCTATGGGAACGCATCTGATTCGCAGATGCATTGTGTTCTGAACAAGGATTTTCTCTTTCTCCTCACTACACCTCCCCCTCTCCCCCCCCCCCTCCCTCCCCCTCTCCCTGCTCTCTAATCCTGAGCAAAAACGCAATGAATCCTTTAAACAGGAGATTTTTATCTCCCCAGTGAAACCTGAGCTTCAATTCGCACCGCACATGTGTGAAACCAGGCTAAAGGTTCCTGCACCACTCTGATCCTACTTCAGCCCATTGAATATCGTTGAAGTCGGATCATTGTCCCAACTGATCTGACTTTGGCATGCGACTTGTGCTCTGAGGGTCTTGAAGGGGAACTCCACGCTAAATAAAATTAAACGGCATGGGGTTCCCCCTCCAAGACCATAGCAGGCCCTTCAGTCTGGCATGGGTTTTAAGGGGAACCCCCAATCCAAAAAGGCGTGGTCCCCCCTAAAAATCCATACCCTTACCACCCCCCTGAACCATACCAGGCCACATGCCCTCAACATGGGGGGGGGTTAGTGCTTTGGGCAGGGGGGCCCTGCGCCCCCCACCCCAAAGCACCTTGTCCCCACATTGATAAGGACAAGGCCCTTCTTACGACAACCCTGGCCGGTGGTTGTTGGGGTCTGCAAGGGTCTAATCGGAATCTGGGGGGGGGCGGGATCTATGTGAATAAGTATGGGGTAAAAAAAAAATGTCAAAATAAACAGTACACAGGTTTTTGACAAAGTAATTTATTAAATCGGCTCCGGTGTCTCTTCCAATTTCTTCTCCCCTCCCTGGCTCTTCTCGCTCCTCCAAATATCTCTTCTCCGTCTGCCGGTTCTTCTCTTTGCGCTGTCTTCTCCCTCCAATCTTCTTTCGATGCTCTCCGTCCCGCTCTAATGCTAGGTCCGTGGTGTGCCATTACTTATATAGACATGGGGCGGGGCCACCTGTCCCGCTGGCCCCGACCCATGCCTATATAGCATCACCTGGTGGCCCTGCCCCATGCCTATATAAGTAATGGCACACCACGGACCTATCATTAGAGTGGAAGAGAGCGTTGAGAGAAGATCGGAAAAAGAACAGAGGGAGATGAGCTCGAGAGGGGGGAAGAAACTCTGGAACCAATTTTAATAAATTGACTTTTGTCAAAAGCCTGTGTACATGTTGTGTTTGTGCTTTTTTTTTTTTTTTTTTTTTTTAGGTGTAGGGGTAGAATGTACCCCATACTTATTCACATAGGGTGGGGGGTTCTGGAGGCCCCTTTGTTCAAAGAGGCTTCCAGATTCCCATAAGCCCCCCACCTGCAGACCCTGATAACCATCAGCCAGGGTTGTCGGGAAGAGGCCCTTTTCCTCATCATCATGGGGACAAGGTGCTTTGGTGTGGGGGACGCCCAAAGCACTCACATGTTGAGGGCGTGTGCCCTGGTATGGTTCGTGGGGGGCTCGTCCCCACCCTCTTTCCTGACCTGCTGGGCTGCGTGCTCGGATAAGGGTCTGGTATGGATATTGGGGTGGGGTTCCCCTTAAAATGCATACCAAACCCAGGGGCCTGGTATGGCCTTGGAGTGAGAACCCCATGCTGTTTTTTTCCTTTTTTTTTTTTATTTTTTTATTTTTTTTTTTGGCATGGAGTTCCCCCTAAAGATTCATACCAGACACAAAGTGCCTGGTATTGTTGGGATCAAAGTCGGATCCCTGTTCATGGATCTCAGACTTCAAGTCACAGGGCAAAGTCGGATTCACAGTCGTACGACTGTCGTGTTGTACCAGTGTGAACCCGGCCTAAAGGGTTGAAGCTGGCAGCTTGCACCTCACGGTTGAATTTTATTGTGTTGATTAGGAGTGTTCCTTCAAGATTTAATTAAAAAGTTCCTGTGGACCTCTGGCACCTGTGAGAGCAGTTTATTGGATCAGGCCAACTATGCCTACTCTGCTTAGCTTGGGTTTGCCCTAAGTGGGAACACTTGAAGATGGGACTATAATGCTTTTTTAATTTATTTTTATTTTTTAATTAGATGTAGGCTTTAAAGGCCCGTACACACGATCCGAATATCGTACGACAGATCGTACAACCTTTTTCGCTTAATATTCTCAAGTAGTAATTGAATGGGTAAATAAAGTCACAAATTCTTGTACGACAGAAAAAAGTATCAGAAGTGATGTCATGTATTTGTATTTTTGGACTACAACTATACTTACTAAACGTAAATCGTACAAGGAACATTTTCGTGCTTGTCCAATCGAATAATATTGGAGGAACTGTTGTGATCAGCTCTCGAAAGTAGTGTACACACGATATGAAAATCGTACGATTCTTCCTCGGATGACAGTTTTTGTACGATATTCGGATCGTGTGCATGGGCCATAAGGCTGTCACTTTGATCCAGGCTTTACTGCAGGGGTAGGCAACCTTGGCCCTCCAGCTGTTTTGAAACTACAAGTCTCCTGAAACATTGCAAGACCCTGACAATCACAGGCATGACTCGCATAGGAAAGAGATGGGTATTCCCGAGCTACCTAAGGTTTTTTTTAAAGGAACAATGATGCGATTTGGTTGCAGCAAAAACACCTGCGGGGGTCAAACCCCACCCAACAAAGTTATAAGGGGGAAAAAAAAAAAATCAATATTTGGTTTTGTGCTCCAAATAAAGTGCTAAATGTGCAAAAAAATCCATATAAAGGTAAATATCCAAAATTCCAAATATACTGTGATCACAAAAAAATTACTTTATAGTCATACAGAGAGAGTCCATAAAGTTCCTGTGATAAACCATATAAACAAATGTGAAGAAAAGGAAATATCCAAATTTATATAGAAATTAGATTAATGAGATAAATATTAAAAAGTCTTCAGGAAAGGACATAGGTGATTAGGGTGCTGTGTTGCTTCAGACAATAGTGACGGTGATTTTATCTTCCGCGTGCTCACACCTACAGGTGCAGTGGCTCCTTACCTCAACATTGTAAGGTATAAACCACACACACACCTTACAGCAGTTGGGTAAGGAGCCACTGCACCTGTAGGTGTGAGCACGCTGAAGATAAAATCACCCAGTCACTGTCACTATTGTCTGAAGCAACACAGCACCCTAATCACCTACATCCTTTCCTGACGACTTTTTAATATTTATCTCATTGATTTAATTTCTATATTAATTTGGACATTTCCTTTTCTTCACATTTATTTATATGGTTTATTACAAGAACTTTATGGACACTCTCTGTATGACTATATAGTAGTTTTGTGTAATCACAGTATATTTGGAACTTTGGATATTTACTTTTTAATGAATTTTTTTGCACATTTAGCACTTTATTGATTACATTAACACTTTATTTATTTGGAGCGCAACACCAAATATTGATTGATTGATTTATTTATTTTTTTCTTATGACTTGCATAGGCTTGATGGGATTTGTAGTTTCACTTTACTACCTAGTAAGATATTGATTTGTATCAAGCAGTAAACCCAATAAAGTCTGAATTCTTGTCATTGTTTTTGGAGTGGAGTCGCTAGCTGGAATTAGGATGGTGGTCTGTAGTGTTTAAAAGAAAGAGAGAAAAAAAAAATACACACCCTGTATATGGATTTTAGTGTGTGTGTGGGGTTTTTTTTTTTGGAGCTTTTAAATTTGGAATTTTAAACGTGTTAATTTATGCAGTATACATACTTTTTTTTTTTTCTTTAGCTAGATTCTAGGCAAACTGCTGAATACACAGATAAAATATACAAATATGGAGCAGTTGTACATGCTAAATATATTTTTATTCCTCTCGATCTAGCCCTGAGATTTTTGCAGCTTTACAGAGACCTGACCTTTCCCTGCAGCATTTTTATTTGTTTACAAGTCTCCACGCCCATCTTATGTTTAGGCCATGGAGAAGCAGCACACAGAGTTTATCTCAGCCACTCTGTTCTCTTCTACCAGCATGCTCTTTGCACTGCAACATCCTTGCTTTGTTTTCTTGTGTCAGGATATACTGTCATGGTAGCGTTTGTTCCTGGTGCTGAGCTCAAGTCTTTTCTCACTTTTAGAAGGTGCTCATGACAAATACCAGCCCATAGAAATGAGGAGTTATCTGTGATGCAGTTGGCACAGGAGACTTTGTCGTCCATATCATTTCAGACCTCTAATCGACATCTTGGGAGTCCTCTGTAATCCATCTGTACCTCCTGCACTGGACTGACCGTTTGATGGGTCAGCACAATGCCGGGGCAGTGATGTATGGTGGCAACTGTGTTGAGTGCCTTATGACCTAGGCAGAACACTTTCCAGCACTCTCCAGTGTGTACATTCTTTGGTGTGAAACTGGTAAGCAGGTTTTCTAAACCAATAAATTCTGCAACAGAGATAATGGTCCTTGCCTCCTTTCCAGATGTGAATCTTCTAGCTTCAGCATGCTGGACTGGTTGCACTTCAAGTCATGTGATCCAATAGTGCAGGCAGTGAATTCACTGGTGGCCCTGTGTAATTATGATCTTCATTTTGTCCCCTTTCTTTACAGGATTGAGATTGGGGGGGGGGCGCATTCTTGTAGTTTTCATAATCACAGATCGGTTAAAGTGTAGTGTGCTGACTTTTTGCTTGGGTTAAAGTGTAGTGTTTGCTGACAGACCTACTCTGGATGGTTCATACCGGAGTGATATTCTGTCAAGAGAGAATCTACTGTGCAGCTTACCTGCTGGGTTCACTGGTATAGCTGTTGAAGCCCACATCCTTAGTGACTGTGACTAATTTATTTATTTATTTATTATTTTTTAAACCTTCAACACCTCACTCTCTTCTAATGCCTACACAGAAGCAGTGTATCTGAAACTATTCAACCTTGGGTGCTGTACCTGGACCCCACACTGGGTAGGGCCTGTAATGTTTGCAATGTATGGGTGCTCACTTTGGCACGAGTGGTGTTAGCCACAGGGTACTATACAGTCCAGGGCTTTTGTCCATTGCTGTAGAACAAAGTCCCTGAAGACCCCTTTGGGGGGGTATGCCTCTCATAATGAGCGAAGGCTGGACTTTATATTCAGTCCAGTGTTATGTATGACAGGTAAGACTAGGCACGCTGTATATGACAGTATATTATGCAAAATGTCCGGATGACTGCTATATTGATTATCATATTTTGGATCTTGTCATGGGTGCAACCATCCAGACCTTTTGTATGATTTACTTCAGTTACAACTGGGCTTGCAACCTCAGACCTTACAGACCACATCGCTTAGTGCTGGCTCAGCTGGAGAGCATTAGCATGCATCTGTGTCTTTGACAGTTGTATAAAAGGGGCCGATGTTTGTATGGAATCTATTCCCTACACAGTGCAAATTTTTCAAATTTTGTGCTAAATTTTAAACCACTAAGGGCTTAGTCTCAGATGGATAACCAGATGTTGTATCACACCACTGGTCACACATTTTAATGCTACTTCCACCTAGAACCCCTATAGCGGAGGTCAGCAACCTGTAGATCGTGGCCAGGTGACTGGTAGATCACGGTCTGGGCTTGCTAACCTGCCATCCCAGAGCATAATGCACAGGGACTACTTTTAAAGTTGGAGTTGTAGTGGGGAACAAGAGCCACATAAGCTGATGCCTCGTCTGTAGTGCTGGCTCCTGTCATGTGCAGAGTGATACTAACTGCACTCCACCTCTTATCCTGGCTAGCGGTCTCCAGCGATGTGGCAGCAGCAGGAAAGAAGAGATCTTCAGGTCATTGTAAAGCAATGTACTGGGCATAATGGTATAGGGCTGCTTTCACACTGATGTGCTGTAGTTTACCTGCACTGTGGGTGCAGTGCAGTGTACCTGCAGCTTTCCTGCACTTAGCCATACCCTTCACTTATATCCTGTGCGTTTGATGCACTTTCTATATGCAGCAGTTTTGGTGCACTTTTAGAAAGTGTACCACACCTGCAAGATATGATAGAAGTCTATGGCAGAGCACAGCTAACCCAGGAAAGTCACAGATGCACTGTACTGCAGGTAAACTGCAGCACATCAGTGTAAAATCAGCCTTCAAGGGGGCTCAAAACAGTAAGGGTTCATTTACATTTGAAGTTTGGGGGTTGGTAAAAGCCCATAGTTAAGATGTGCTTTTCCCACCCTGTCCCAATCGCACCCCCTTTAGCTGCACTGGCCATGGGTGTACACATGCTGCAGCAAGAGTTGTATGCCCTATCACGGTTGGTAGATGTAGCACCTGCCAAAGATGACCCATTCAAGTGAATGAGGTCACTTTACAAATGCTCTGCAATGTTGTGCAGTACAGAAAACAAGGAGTTAAAGCAGGGATCTTCAAACTACGGCCCTCCAGCTGTTGTGGAACTACACATCCTACGAGGCATTGTAAAACTGACATTCACAGACATGACAAGGCATGATGGGAATTGTAGTTCCTGAACAACTGGAGGGTCGTAGTTTGAAGAACTCTGAGTTAAAGCAAGCATCTTTGTGTTGCTGTTACCCCTTGAACACTGAAAAAGCATGCGGTTGCGAGGCACCAAGCGCAACAGGGGGGTTAATGCCTGCTGCAGCATGTACACCTTTTGGCTGCTGCCTTAAAACCACAACTCAGTCACAGTGGGAAAGAGATAATATGTTACCTCCTCACCACCTGTTTTAAACACATGGGGTGAAGAGGGTGATATGTTACCTCCTCACCACCTGTTTTGAACCCATGGTTGTCGTGCAATGCACAAGATTGTGACATGATAGTACAGCAATTAAAGGTGTGAGGAGGTGACCCTGTGCATGGTGATCTTTTGACTTCTCCCACGTTCAGGTAGATCTCCACCTCTTTAAGGTTGTCTATATCTGCCTTCTATAATTCACAAGGATTCATTACCAGAAGGGCTAAATCTGGTTTGTCATGTACTCCTTTGGACACACCCTAATTGCCACACTACTGTGTGAGTACTTACCAGGGGAATATCTTCACATGCAGCTATAGCAGAGACTGGGGGAAAGTGTAACCAATTCAAAACTTGCAGGTGAATATTTGCTCTGCTGAAAGCCTGCACAAACCTCTCAACCTCAGTGATGATGCATCCCTTGTACTGGAGCTGGACTTTAGCACAGATCTAAATACAGATGCAGACATCTATGTCAGGCATGTAACGTGTGGCCTTGGACAGATCACAGCCTTATTCCAGTCATCTTTGCATAGGGCTGTAACACCCTGTCATTTCTCAACTGGAATCAGACCCTGATATGCTAGTACTACAGGATATCGAAGCAGTATTATAGGAAGCTGCGAATATGTTTTTGTTTTTTTTTGCTTCCCAGGACTGCTGCTATTTTGAAGACTTCACGCAATGTGCTATCTATTGTTGAAAAGCTTGTTACTTTGTCCACAAAAGCCTTGGCATTGTGCAGCCTGACCCTCCTCCATCTCACCATGCACTTTTTGGTAAAGTACTTGACTGATTTTACACCGAGATCAGCGGAGGAAGGGTTTTACTTCCCCAAAGGAAGATAACAAAAACCTCTTCTTCAGGAATCTCCTCCAAAATGCGGAACACCTGTCCGGACTTCAACTTCATAGCCTAGGTTTAGCCCTTCCTTTTGGCAGAGGGGTTGGCCCACAGAAGCCACAAAGTTCCCAAAGCCCTCTTCATAATGAAGGGGCCCCCTCATGCCTAAGAGTGGGGGGAATATCTGTTAGTTTGCCTTTCTCTAGGTCACATAGCTTATATACAATGTTGATCTATTTGTATTATTGTTAAGATTTAATAAAGTGATGTGTATAATTTTTTTAATGTGAAGCAGAATCCCATTTGTACCTGGAAAGTCTGATTAAATCATTTCCTTTTAATATAAAATGATACCACGCTGCGCTATGGTGTGTTCTTTGCAGCAGCCTGCACAGGTTAATCCAATGTAGTAACACCAGATTTTGAGGTGCTATTTGAACTTCTACATCAAAATATTCACAACCTCAGTTGAACAACTTTGTGGTAAATCAGTTAACTTAATAAAGTGCTACGTGCATTATCTATGCATTTAATGATATACATGTATTTCAAAAAGTACTCCGCTCTGCTATAAATATCTTATACAAAAATTACCAAATAGTGCAACGCCATTTATATTCAGCAATAAATTCAATATACAGCACTAAAACAAATCAATTCATGGACTGTACATGTAATAAAGTACCATGTGCAAATACATATATATTCAATAGAGTTTATGCGCTTTAAAAAAGTGCTCTGTGCTCCAAATTTCATGAGGGCCATGCTCCAAAGTGCAACACTCTGTGCTCCCCTCCTTTTGTGTCCTTACCAGAGGTAAGTTTGTAGCGCTTTGTTTATGCAAGATTAAAACAGTTCCTTCTTGGGCTTTCCCCATAGATCCTTTATACTGGATCTGACACCTCCTTTAACGACAATACTCCATCAGTACCCATAATATGCTCACATGTAGAGGGAGACGGAAGCCAAAATGAGATCCCATAGCGTAATAACATTTATTAAAAACATACAATGTACTACTCCACTTAAAAAAAAAAAAAAGCTTGCATACCCGAGCTACGAGCTCATATAATCCACCAAATCGTATGCGTTCCACAGATTGAAACCGGATGAAGTGATGCCAACAAGCCCCTTCCAATGCCTTTTGTCACTCTGATGAAGGCTGCTCCAGATAACGTCAGATGAAACGCGCTTGGCGGGTCTTGTTGGCGTCACTTCCGCCCTTCTTGTTCTGAGCTGTGGAACGCTTAACGCTTGATGGATTACATGCGCATGTAGCTCGTGCATGCGAGTCCCATGGCATGTCAAAGTAGTGTTGAAGGGCTCCAAATTCAACCAAGTCACAAGTATACAGCCATAGTAATTTAGACCTAATAGGCAAACTTCTGCATCTTTAGTATTGTATACACAAATTATATCATGTATTCACAACCTGAAAGTGTTCTATTTTTTTCTTGCCATTTACAAATACATTTTTAGTCAGCTCATATTCAAACACAAAATTACTGCTGAGATAGAAAGCTGTGATGGTAAGGTGTGAGCTTTTTATTTTTCATGAGACTGTCCTTTTTTTTATATATTTATTCATTTTTCAACGATTTCATATATCAAAATGCAACACCATATAAAACAGATTAAATCATTAACAATTGGTTTGTTGCATCAATAGAGTTTATGCGCTTTAAAAAAAGTGCTCTGTGCTCCAAATTTCATGAGTGCCGTGCTCCAAAGTGCAACACTCTGTGCTCCCCTCCTTTTGTGTACTTACCAGATGTAAGTTTGTAGCACTTTGTTTATGCAAGATTAAAACAGTTCCTTCTTGGGCTGTCCCCCCATATATATTAAAAAGATATCAAAACACAACACCATATAAAACAGATTAAATCATTAACAATTGGTTTGTTGCATCCCCTTCCTTCCCCCCGCCCCCCCACCTCCTCAACATGCCCTTTTGCTTCATTCTTACTTGTTCACTCTAGTCCGGCTCCTCCCCCAATCAACCTCTCTGTATACTTCCTCTTCTTTTTAAACTCTATCCATCTTTTCCATAGTACGCCACTTGAAACACTCATCACAGTCGCTTATTCGCAGCACTTCCATTTTGTGTCCAACTTTGACTTTCTTCAGCCATTCTTCTATTGTTGGACTTTCAAGATCCTGCCATGAGACTGTCCTTAACCACTTCAAGATTGGACTTTTTCACCCCCTTCCAGTTCAGGCCATTTTTCAGATTTCAGTGCTGTAACATTTAAATGACAAGTAAAGCGTTTGTTACTCCAGCACTTTATATAATCCTGATATGTGCCTGCTGTACCATATACTTGTATGAAAAAGTATCATGTTCTCTTTGTACTGCTTCCTCTATGTAAAATCTATGTCCCTCTGCTTTCCTATTAAAAACTGACCACACTAAGCAGGAGAGCACACTCTCCAATGATCAGACTTGTCCTGACATACCCCTGCTGCATAGCCATTCACTGGGATGCTCAGTGGTCTGCTGCTGCTTCTCCTCCTCCAGCTCTTATGCAGCTGAGAACAGAGGGAATATGATCACTTATAAAAAAAGGGGGAAAGGGGTATTTATGTTTTCTTTACGTATACAAAAATGTTTTGCCTTTCATTTCATTTTTAAAATGAATGGGTTGTTTTACAAGGTGATCGTTTACAATCATTTAATCATGCAACACTATACTAACATTTTGCAAATAATCTCTCTTCATAAAATTAGGCCATACTGTTTTCTACTCCATTTCTTTGGTAACAAAAAAAAAAAAAAAAAACTGTGTATATTATTTAGTCTGTATGAAAGTTAGAACGTCTGCAAACTATGGTATGTATATTTGAAAATTGATCAGTCCTGATGTCCTGACTGCCTATTTCAATTCTTGAGACCTTAAAGTGGCAAGACGGTAAAGATACCCACAAAATGACTTCTTTTTGGAAAGTAGACAGTCTAAGGTATTTAGTAAGAGGCATAGCGAGATTTTTAAAGTTGTAATTTCTTATCACAATTCTTTGGAAAATGCCGAAAGTAAATAAAATGTGTTTTATTATTTCACAAAATTGTCAGTTTTTAATAAGGTTTTTTTCACACACAGCATAGGCATACTTACAATTACACCTCAAAACACATTCTGCTACTCTTCTTAAGGCCCCTTTCCTACTTGTGCGACTTGTCCTGCGACTTGGGACTGCAAAGTCACATGACAAGTCGTACCCCATGATTTCTAATGAGTACCATTCATATCTGTGCGACTTCAAAGTAGTCCCTGTACTACCTTGGTCTTACTTTGATGCGAGTTGTCAGACCTGAAATCACAGCAAAATTGCACGATTTTCAAGTCACAGCAGTGTGAGAGGGGCATAAAGCAGAACTTCAGTCATTTATTTCAACTTTCCATCTATAAATCTTCTGCCCTTGTTGTTTTAACTTTGGATAGTAAAACTTTTTTTCTGCCAGTAAATACCTTCTACAGCCCACTTCCTGTTTCTTGTCTGGTAAAAAACCTAGGCTTATGACATCATGCACAGCTTTCTCTCACACTTGTTATAGTTTGCCAGGAAGGGAGGGGGGATGGGTCATAATAGGGCCAATGAGAGCTTCGGAGCTGGAGGTGTGCCTCTGTGTAAATCCAGGAAGTAAACAGGCAGCAGCTTCAGCTGCCCACAGTTAAAATGGTTGCAGCCAGACTCAGTGGAGGGAGATTTCTGTAGCATATAGAATCACAGTATATATAAAATAATATGCAAAGTGGTTGTAGGGAAGCTTCAGAATGGCAAAGATGTTTTTACAAATGATGTGAGCACACTGCAGTTCCTCTTTAAGTATAGGGATAGCACATGTGAGGGACTTTTTCACAGCCTAGATCCATAGAGGGGCCCAATATCCAAGGAGCACCTTCAGGCTTTTTAGGGGACCACGTTTTGGAAAGAAAATGCTCCAAGGTATTTTTTAACCGGTTCCCGACCGGCTCGTGTACGTATACTGCGGCATAATGGCACGCGCAAAACCCATACATATACGGGGCTCCTTTAAGAGCCGCCGGAGGGGCGCGCGCTCGCTGCACGGCGGGGGACCTAATGCGCGTGGCCGGCAGTCATGATTGCTGCCGGCCGCGTGCACGAGCGCCAGCACAGGGATTTGTGACTATAAACACAAATCCCTGTGCAGTCCGAGGAGAGGAGACATGTCGTTTGTTCCTAGTAAGTAGGAACAGTGAAATGTCTCCTCAGTCCTATCCCCAGTTAGAACACACTGAGGGAACACACGTTTACCCCCTTGATCGCCCCCTAGTGTTAACTCCTTCCCTACCAGAGTCATTTACACAGTAATCAGTGTATTTTTATAGCACCGATCGCTTTATAAATGTCAATTGTCCCACAAATGTGTCAAAAATGTCCGATCTGTCCGTTGCAATACTGCTAAAAATCGCAGATTGCCACCATTACTAGTAAAAAAAAAATTATAATAAAAATGCCATAAATCTTTCCCATAGTTTGTAGACGCTATAACTTTTGCGCAAACCAATCAATATACGCTTATTGAGATTTTTTTTTTTACCAAAAATATGTAGAATATATATTGGCCTAAACTGATGAAGAAATTTGTTTTCTAAAAACATTTTTGGGGATATTTATTATAGTAAAAAGTAAAAAATATTGGTATTTTTTTCCAAAATTGTTTCTTTTTTTGTGTATAGCACAAAAAATAAAAACTGCAAAGGTGATCAAATAACACCAAAAGAAATCTCTATTTGTGGGGAAAAAAAGGACGCAAATTTTGCTTGGGTACAGCATTGCATGACCGCGCAATTACCAGTTAAAGCGCCGCAGTGCCAAATTTTATAAATTGCTTTGGTCAGGAAGGGGGTAAAACCTTCCGGGGCTGAAGTGGTTAAGAGGCATGGTGAGTCATTTGAAAATATCTATTTTTTCACAAGTTTTTCGAAAGTGTGGAAAGAAAAACATACATATATTTTTCGTTTTTTCACAAAGTTGTCAATTAAGATATTTCTAACACACAGCAAAGGCAAACTTAGAATTATACCCCAAAACATATTCTGTTGCTCCTCTTGAGTATGGCGATACCACATGTGTGAGACTTTTTCACAGCCTAGCCACATAAAGAAGCCAGAAATCAAAGGAGTGCATAAAAAAAGCCAGAAATGCAAGGAGTGCCTTCAGGTGTTCTAGAGGCATAAATTACGCATCTAATTTCCAGACTATCAAATTTCTGAGGGCCCTGGAGCACCAGGACCGTGGAAACACCACAAAATGACCACGTTTTGGAAAGAAAACAACCCAGTGTATTTTCTAAGAAGCATAATGAGTCTTTTAAAAATTAAATTTTTTTGCCACACATTTCTGAAAAATATTAAAGAAAACAAAAATATATTTTTTACACAAATTTATCAATAAGATATTTATAATATACAGCATGAGCATACTTAAAATTACACCCCAAAACATATTCTGCTACTCCTCCTGAGTATGGAACTAACGTGTAGGATTTTTTCAAAGCCTAACCACATAGAGGGGCCCAAAATTTAAGAAGTGCCTTAAGGCTTTCTAGGGGCATCTAAGCCATCTATGCATCTAATTTCCTGGCTACCTGGTCACCATCTATGCATCTAATTTCCTGGTTTTCCTGGCCACCTGGACGGTATAAACACCTACAAAATGACCACACTCTGGAGAGTAAATACTTCACGGAGTCTTTTGAAAACTTCATTCTTGTTGCCACAAGTTTTAAAATATGTGCAAAGAAATGTAAAATTATTTTTTTTACACAAAGTTGTCAGTTTAAGCAATTTTTTACACACAACATGAAAATGCTTCAAATTACACCCCAAAATATATTCTGCTCAAGTATGGGGATACCACATGCTAGACTTTTTTGGTGTTCGGACTGATTATGTACCAGACATTGTGTATCGTAAAAATCAACCAATTTTATCAAAACAGTGTACTGTAATGGTCGCCTCTGTAAAAGTGATTAAAGAATATAGCTTTGTGTAGCATAACCTATAGCAGTTCACATTCCTATAAACCAAACAAGCCTAGCCTATTGGTACGCAATTGCCCCCAGGAAGGCCGTGGGGGTTATTCACTAAGACAGGAAAGTGCAAAATGTGGTGCAACTCTGCATAGAAACCAATCGGCTTCCAGGTTTTATTTCCAAAGCTTAAATAAACAAGTTGAAGTTAGAAGCTGATTGGTTACTATGCACAGCTGCACCAGATTCTGAGTGCTCCAGTATTAGTAAATCCCACCCAATGTTTTCTGGCCAGGACTTACAGGAGGCTGAACAAAGAGTAAACAAAAGAGTTCCTGTAGTTTCAGTAGTGCAGTTGTCCACAGGGGATGGCTGGGACTGGTGTAGGGAACATAGCCAGCGGAAATGCAGATGGCTCAGTTTAGGCAGAAGGCAGAGATATGTTCAATTAACAGGCAAAGGATTGGCCCAGACAAAGGGCAGAAATACAGTTTGGTCCATATATATTTGGACACAGGCACAATTTTCTTTTGGCTCTATATGCCACCAGAATAAAATTGAAACAAAACAATCCAAATGAATTTGAAGTGCAGACTTTCAGCTTTAATTCAAGGGGTTGAACATAAATATCAAGTACAAATTTTGGGAACTGCAACCATTTATATACACTGTCCCCCCATTTTCAGGAGCTCAAATGTAATTGGACAAATGAATATAATCATAAATAAAATGTTCATTTTTTAATATGTTGTTGAGAATCCTTTACTGGCAGTGACTGCCTGAAGTCTGGAACCTATGGACTTTATCAAAGACTGGGTTTCCTCCTTTCTGGTGTTTTGCCAGACTCTAACTGCAGCTGTCTTTAGTTGTTCTTTGTGGGTCTTTCTGGCTTTAGTTTTGCCTTCACCAAGTGAAATGCATGCTCAATTGGGTTGAGATCAGGTGATTGACTCGGCAATTGCAGAATGTTTCACTTCTTTTCCTTCAAAAGCTCCTGGGTTGCTTTTGCAGTGCGTTTTGGATCATTGTCCATCTGTACTGTGAAGCACCGTCCAATTAAGTTTGCTGAATCTGGACTGACAGTATATCCCTAAACACTGCCAGAATTCAACCGACTGCTTCTGTCACATCATCATCAATAAACACCAGTGACCCAGTGCCACTGGAAGCTATGCATGCTCATGCCATCACACTGCCTCCACCATGTTTTACAGATGATGTTGTGTGCTTTGGTTAATGACCTGTTCCAGGGCTTCTCCACACTTTTTTCTTCCTGTCAATCTTAGTTTCATCCATCCAAAGAATGCTTTTCCAGAACTGGTCTGGCTTTTTTAGATGTTTTTTTTGGCAAAGTCTAATCTGACTTTTCTATTCTTCAGGCTTATGAATGGTTTGCACCTTGTGGTGAACCCTCTGTATTTGCTCTTGTGAAGTCTTCTCTTGATTGTAGACTTTGACAATGATACGCCCACCTCCTGGAGAGTGTCCTTCACTTGTCTGGATGTTGTGAATGGGTTTTTCTTTAGCATAGAGAGGATCCTGCGATCATCCACCACTGTTGTCTCCCCTTGACGTCCAGGCCTTTTTATATTGCTGAGCTCACCAGTGCGTTTTTCTTTCCTCAGAATGTACCAAACTGTTGATTGGGCCACTCCTAATGTTGCTGCTATCTCTCTGATGGAATTGTTTCGTTTTTGAAGCCTTACAATGGCCTGTTTCACTTGCATGGACAGCTCCTTTGAACGCATGATGTAGGTTCACAGCAATAGATTCCAAATGCAAATACCACACGTAGAATCAATTCCAGACCTTTTACCTGCCTAATTGATGAAGAAATAATGAAGTAGTAGCCCACACCTGGCCATGAAATAGCTCTTGATTCAATTGTCCAATTACTTTTGGTCCCTTGAAAAAGGGGGGATGGCTATTCCTAAGAGTTGTAATTCTTAAGCCCTTCCTCCGAATTGGATGTACATACCCTCAAATTAAACCTGAGAGTGCACACTTTCAGTCTATATCATTATATAACTATAGCTTGAATATGTTTTGGTAAATATCTGAAAAAAACTAAAATTATACCTGTGTCCAAATATAGTGCTGTGAAAAAATATTTGCCCCTTCCTGATATTTTTTTTATTCAGATCATCAAACACATTTTAATATTACACAAAGATAACCCAAGTAAATCCAAGATGCAGTTTTTAAATTATTATTTCATTTATTAAGGGAAAAAAGCTGTTCAAACCTGCCTGGCCCTATGTGAAAAAGTTTTTTCCCCCTCCCATGCTAAATCATGAATGAACTGTGAGCTGTTGAATAAAAAATCAATTAAATAGAATATGTCTGACAAAGTGAAGCATGCTAAAAGATCTCAAAAAGCAACACATCATGCCGTGATCTAAAGAAATTCAAGAACAGATGAGAAACAAAGTCATTAACATTTATCAGTCTGAAAAGATTTTAAAAGGAATGTCTAAGGCTTTGGGATGCCAGCGAATCATGGTGAGAGCCATTATCCACAAATAGAGAAAACTTGGAACAGTGGTGAACCTTACCAGCCAACCAAAATGACTCCAAGAGCACAACGACAATGACTCATCCAGGAGGTCATAAAAGAACCCAGAACAACATCTAGAGAACTGCAGGCCTCACTTGCCTCAGGTAAGATCAGTGTTCATGATTAAACAATAAGAAAAGAGATTGGGCAAAAATGGCATCCATGGGAGAGTTCCAAGGCCAAAGCCACTGCTGACCAAAAAGAACACACAGGCTCATCTCACATTTACCAAAAAACATCTTGATTATTCCCCAAGACTTTTAGGCAAATATTCTGTGGACTGATGAGACAAAAATTTTACTTTTTGGAAGGTTCGCGTTATTCATAACAAGAACATTATACCAAGAGTCAGACATGGTGGTAGCGTGATGGTCCGGGGCTGCTTTGCAGCTTCAGGACCTAGACAACTTACCATAATTAGAAAAGGAGAAAGGGGGTTTGGGACTTTGTATGAGGACATTAAAATTGTGCCTCCCGACATTTGGATAAATGAGAGCAAAGTTTGGGACTTTATATGAAACATTACCATAATTGATGGAACCATGAATTCTGAGCTCTACCAGAAAATCCTAAAGGAGAATGTCTGGCCATCAGTTCCTGACCTCAAGCTCAAGTGCACTTGGGTTATGCAGCAGGACAATGATCCGAAACACAACAGCAAGTTCACTTCCAAATGGTTCAAACAAAGCAAAATTTAGGTTTTGGAGTAGCCTACTCAAAGCCCGGACTTAAATCCAATTGAGATGCTGTATCATGACCTTACACGGGCCGTTCACGCTGGAAAACCTTCCAATGTGGCTGAATTAAAACAATTCTGCAAAGAAGAGTGGGCCAAAATTGCTCCACAGCAATGTGTTATCGCCATTTATCGCAAACGTTTGCGATAAATGGCGATAAATGGCGATAACAGTCTTTCACATTGCTGTGGAGCAATTTTGGCCCACTCTTCTTTGCAGAATTGTTTTAATTCAGCCACATTGGAAGGTTTTCCAGCATGAACGGCCTGTGTAAGGTCATGATAAAGCATCTCAATTGGATGCCTGAAGAGCGATCCGAATGACGATCACTCTTCAGAGAGCACCACAAGTGTAAATGAGCCCTAAAAAAAGTGTTAAAAACATTATCACTGGGGGGGGCTTGACCGGATGTAAACCACGGCGGATGTCTCAGCGAAGAGCTCTGGTTATCCTGACCTGAATCCTGCCTCATCCATGTGCCTTCAAGCCCGGGAAACACTCTTCAAAGCTCAGCTTCCTCCATGCTCTTCCCCGCCCCTCCTCTGGTGGTTATTTCTCGCCCTGCCTGCCACTCACACTGTGTTCGGCAACCTCCGGCCTCATCCCTGCGGCCCGCTGCCATCTTGCCATAGCCATCTGCAAGCCTCGGGCCTGGCGCATCCATCCTCCCTCATTGCAGAGCTCGGGGAGATCCTCAAACTTACAGGCCTGTCACTCTAGCTGCGCTCAGCAGCCTCCGGCCTCCTCCCCGTGACCCGCCGCCATCTTGGCAAAGCCCGGAGCTGGCCACAAGCCTCAGGCCTGGTGCATTCATCCTCCTGCTCTGCAGTGCTTTTCACACCCTGCCTCCTCATAGACGTCAGCCGCTCCCCGCTTTGGTTCTGATGCCCAGGTAGGCCTCTGTGTATGGTGGGCCTTGAGGAGCAGGCTGCAATTATCTACATTCCTGTGGCCTGCCATCCTGCAAGTTCACAGTGCCCTCCATTGGCTGTGATATGGGTGATGCATTCTCCCACCCTGTAGTGCTCCTGGATCCCTGTCTCTGATCTGCTGTCCTGCGGTGCCCCTCTCTGCTGTTGGTTTGGCAGAATAGGCAGCCACCAATCTCATCCACGTAGCCTGAAGCCATATTGGCCGGTGAGTAGCTATCCATGCACCTCTAGGAACAGAGTTTGTAATTCTTTCGTCCAGCAACCTGCTGCTCTCCTTGCCCTTGGCCCTGATGCCATCTATGTGCTGCACTGCTATACTGTCAACTTTGGGCCGCCCGCCGCCTACTCCATTCTCAAGGCCTGACACTGTTTTGGTAGGGAAGCTACAAGCCCTGCTGGCAGAGCTCGATATGGATTCTGGGCCATTCCCTGAGGCAGCGGCCCCTGCTCAATTAGCCCAGGAAGGTACGACCACGATCCTAGCCACCATCGAACATAGTAAGACCTCCTTGCTGGTGTGTATAGATGGCCTCGCTGAAGAATGTCATTTTATCACAAATCCAGAATATCTGCTACTGAAGACCTCACAGCTACTCATGCTACCACCATAGAGGATTTGCAATGCACGGTAAGCACAGATGACCAGATGACACCGAAAATAGATTGAGGCACAATAACATTCATGTCCTTGGGCTCCCAGAGGGCAATGAAGGTGATCATCCAGCAGAATTTGCGGAAGGGTTCTTCAAGACTGTGCTAGGCCTTTCCCCGACATATGTCATTGAGTGAGCCCATCGAGTGCCTATGGGATGAGCTATTCCTGGTACCAATCCTCTGCCATTTTTGGTTCGCTTCCTCAACTACCACGATGGTCCTGGAAGGTTGCTTCAGGGCACACATGGATCCTCCTTGTTGCTGTTATCTTTATCATGTTACCATATGTGTTGTGCCCCACTTCATAGCACCACTGAGCACCTAAAGGCCCTATGGACCCTTATGCAGTTGTAATCCCCCTTAATCCTTATCTCACCGGAGTTACCTTTTGACTGTTGATTGTTCTCTACCTCTATCCCCTCATTTTCTGTAACTGCTTTCCTGAAGTGGCAAAAAAAGATCTGCTATTGCCACTCTCTAGAAGAATTTCAAGGAAGACAGATGTTCTCACTTGTTACGGGTATTAAGCTGACTGGCATTGTTGCTGGGGCCGCCCCAGTCGGTAGGGAGTTTATGTTTCATATGCTTGTGTTTTATGGCAACTGACTGTCTTATTTGAGTTTTTTTTTCTCTGCTGGTGCTATCTGGCTAATATTCTTTCCCACGGTGCAGTTAATGTCTGGAGGAATGCTGACTCCCCCCTGCAGGTATGATATCTCTCCCTGTGGATAGCTTTTCTGTAACACCCATGCTTCATTAAACATTGTCCCCAGTTTGACATTTATTCCACTTTAGATTCACTATGGAACTGAAATTAGTTTCTTGGAATATCAGGGGTTTGAACAATAAATGCAAACGGTCCCTCATGTTTAAGTTCCTCAATACTCACAAACCGCATATCCTATTTTTGCAGAAAACACATCTTTTAGAGAACAAAATCCTATCTCTTCGTAGAGCGTGGATGCAGCAGGCTATCCATGCCACTTACTAAAGCTACGCCCAGGGGTCGCCATACTTCTAAACAAATCCCTTGCATATAAGGTAATACACGTGTGTTCAGATCCAAGGGGCAGATTTCTTATTTTGGTTCTAGAATTAGGCACTGTGAAATATGCATTTGTAAATGTGTACATTTCTCCGCCCTTTTCTCCTGGCATACTTTATACTATCCAGGAAAAACTGGCAACACTGCAGTTAGCTAAAGTTGTTTGGGCTGGGGATTTTAACGCTGTGTTACAGACTGATTTAGACTCATCTAACCCCCAGTGAATGTCTGGTGCAGACCTTGGGTTCTGGGCTGAGACCTTTGACTTAACGGAAATATGGAGATTTATATTTCCACAAGGCCGTTTTTATTCACATTATTCCACCTCCCATAATTCTGGTTCCCATATAGATCTAGCCCTTAGCTCTGGACTGATGTTGTCGGCAATACGGGTTGCTTCCTAGTTGCCTGCAGGCATTTTGGACCACTATTCCTTGGAACTAACGCTGGATGTGGGGGGCAGTAAATCACCAGGCTGCTGACCCTTAGACTCTAAATGGCTTCACAATGAGAAGGTGCGGGAGCTGCTGGCGGACTCTGTTACTCTATATTGGGAGATAAATGAATCTTCTGCATCTCCCCAGTTGGTGTGGGATGCTTTTAAAGCATATACCCGTGGGCAATATATCTCAGCCCCAGCAATTTGGGTGTGATTCAGTTCAATGTGGAGGGTTTCTCAACCAGGTTGGGCTATACTTTGAAATGCTGCCCACGTCGTTCCCCCACAGACAGAAGCAAAGTAGGCTTCATTATTTCTTTGCTTTTTGATAGAGCCTTGGCCTGGGCAAACCCTCTATGGGAGATGCAAAAACCCATTGTCCTGAGTTACCCTGAGTTTGTGGCTTCCTTTAAAAGGGTACTCTCACGCTCACTCCACTTCTGCTGCCAAGAGCCTCATGTCCATCAGAGTACAAGAACTGTTGCCGATTACGCCATTGAATTCGGTACTCTGGCAGTAGAGGTAGCTTGCAACAATGAGGCCCTCGTGGCTGCTTTTTCTCATGATCTCTCGAACATACCTATGGATCTGGAGAAGTTAATCCCGTTTGCCATTCTCATTGACTCCAGACTCCGAGAGAGACCTTCCTTTAAGGAGCGCTTGTGGAAGCCTCCTGTAGGTTTGGCTCTGAGCTTTGCATTTCCACCCTTGCCTCCTTCACCTCCCATGCCTCCCGGTACCAAGTCCACCAGTGAAGTGGAACCTATGCAGTTGAGCTTCACACATTGCTCTGTGGAGGAGAGGGCCTTTAGGAGGAGGGAGAGATTGTGCCTTTATTGTGGCCAGGCAGGTCACTTTTTGAAGTCTTATCCTACCCATCCCGGAAATGCCTGCGCCTGAGGTCCTGTAGGGGACAGACCTTAGGTGGCATTGTTGCATTCCCAATTATCCTGAAGTATAAGCCTCTAGTTCCGGTTACACTTTCTTGGTCTGAGTCGTCCATCAATACACAAGATCTAATCAACTCTGGGGCTGCAGGCCTGTTCATAGATAGTGCCTTGTGTGTCTAAGCACTCGATTCCACTGCAGCTCATGCCACTCCACTTGCCATTGAGGCTATTGATGGGAGACCTGTACAGCCTGCCCATGTACCTCATGAGACTGTTTAATTGACCATGGCCATAGGGGCTCTTCCCCATGAGATAATCCAATTTCAAGTCATTCCTCACCTCATTACCCGGAGGTCATTGGTTATCCTTGATTACAGAGGCACAATCACTCTTTTGATTGGCATCTTGCTGGGGTTCTTTCCTGGTCACCATAATGCAGTTAAACGTGTTTTCAGAAAGTGGTTAGGGTCTTTTGCACCTCTTCACTCTCCTCCTTGCCAGAGGAGTACCGCACGTTTAGTGAGGTCTTTGACAAAGGTCAAGCTGGTAGTTTGGCTCCACACCAGTCGGATGATTGCACAATTAACTTTCAAATTTGTACCATGCCCCCTAGTGGCTGTGTCTACCCTTTGTCTGTCTTTAAAGATAAAGCCTTCCTTATGTTTAAAAAAAAAAAAAGATAAAGCCATGGAGGACTATGTTGCCAATTCGCTTTCTCGAGGGTTCAGCCGCAAATCCTCGTCTCCTGCCAGTGCTGGCTTCTTCTTTGTGAAACTGAGACTTTGTATCGATTATAGGGGTCTCAATAGCATCACGATTAAGAACGCTTATCCGATTCCATTGATTACAGAATTATTTGAACGCCTCAAGGGAGCAACGGTTTTCACGAAGCTCGATTTGAGAGGGGCATACAACCTTGTGAGGATCAAGGAGGGCGACGAATGGAAAACTTCATTTAATACCAGGACCGGACATTTGGAATACCTCGTAATGCTGTTTGGTCTCTGCAACGCTCTTGCAGTTTTTCAGGACTTCTCCAATGATGCTCTCTGAGATATGTAGCAGCAATGTGTAGTGGTTTATCTTGATGATCTCCTCATATATTCAAAATCACTAGAGAGCCACCACACAGATGTCTCCCGTGTGCTACAGAGGTTGAGAGATGATAACCTGTATTGTAAGTTGGAAAAGTGCGAGTTCCATCGGGAGCAGGTTAAATTTCTGGGTTATTTCATTTCTACGGTGGGTTTTTTGATGGACCCAGAGAAACTATCTGCAGTTCTACAGTGGCCTCAACCCGTAGGTCTACGTCCGCTACAACGTTTTCTCGGCCAATTGTCATCGGAAATGTATTAGTAATTTCTCATCTCTGGTCAAACCCCTGACTGACATGACCAGGATGGACAGCAACCCACAGAATTGGTCTCCGGATTCCATTAAAGCCTTTAAGTATCTCAAGGCTGCCTTTGTTTCAGCTCCTGTGCTGGCACATCCTAATCCTTTGTTACCCTTCATTCTTAAGGTTGATGCATCTGAAACTGGTGTAGGCGCCCTTCTGTCTCAACGTCCTACCTCTGAGAGCGCTATGCATCCTTGTCCTTTCTAAGGAATTGTCTCCTTCAGAATGCAATTATGAGATTGGGGACAGAGAATTGCTAGCTATCATTTTAGCTCTTAAAGAATGAAGGCATCTCCTCGAGGGTACCACTGTGCCGGTCCTCATTTTGACTAACCATAAGAATCTCACATCCTTGTCTGAGGCTAAACGCTTATCTCCCAGAAGGACACGATGGGCTCTTTTTCTGTCAAGTTTCAAATACATAGTCTCATTCTTACTCAGTACAGTGGAACCTCGGATTACGAGCATAATCTGTTCCAGAAGTATGCTCGTAATCCAAAGTACTCGTATATCAAAACAAATTTTTCCATTGAAGTCAATGGAAACGAAAATAATTTGTTCCGCATTGACTCCAATGGGATGCAATACCGCATGCGGCCAGAGGTGGGGGGCGCCGGAGAGCCTCGGAAACGGGCGAAAAGGCCCGAGCACACTTTGGCTGACCTCTGCAAACCTCGGAAAGACTCAGTTCATGACCCTTTCCGAGGTTTGCCGAGGTCAGCCGAACTGTCCTCTGGCCTTTCCATGCATTTCCGAACACTGACGATTGGCGCCGTTCGGCTCCAGTGCCCCCCCACCTCAGGCCAAAAGCGGTACTGCACACCGCTTTTAGCCTGAATCCCGCTCGTTTTGCGAGACAACACTCGCCAACTGAGTTAGGATCTTTAGAAATACAGTGCTCGTTTTGCGAAACGCTCGTTAACCGCGTTACTCGCAAACCTAGGTTCCACTGTACTAAGAATGTAAGTGCTCATTTATTGTCAGGACAGTTTTCCTCCTCCTCCAAGATGGAGTTGCTTCCTACTCCTGTGATACCTCCAGATCGCATTCTAGCCTCTATTCGCACTAGTCCCACTTCACCTTTGGGTGACAGAATTCTTGCTGCTCAGATCCATTCTCCTCCTGAAAAACCTTGTGACCGCTGCTTTGTCCCTGAGAATCTCCACACTGCTTTGCTCCAGACATGCCATTCTCCCAAGGCAGCTGGTTACCCAGGGAAGAATCAACTTATCTGGTCTATTTCTCAACAGTTCTGGTGGCCTAGTCTCCGCGCTGATGTATCCACATCCATAGCCGCTTGTTCCGTGTAAAACACCACGACACCTTCCAGTGGGCCTCCTACAACCCATACCCAATGGAGAGAGGCCTTGGATCCACTTGTCAATGGATTTGTCTAGGGCAACACAGTTATTCTTATGGTGGTGGACCGCTTCTCAAAGATGTCTCATTGTATGCCACTTAAGAAGTTGCCTACATCCAAAGAACTGGCATCCATCTTCACTTGGGAGATCTTTTGGCTACATGGGCTACCCAAGGTTATCATCTCGGACAGTGGTAGCCAGTTTGTGTTTAGGTTTTGGTGAGCCTTTTGTGCACAATTGGGAATTCAGCTTTCCTTCTCCTTGGCGTATCACCCACAGTCCCATGGAGCTGCAGAACGAGCCAATCAAGCCTTGGAGCAGTTCCTACATTGCTATATGTCTGGCCACCATAACAACTGGTCAGACCTCTTACCTTGGGCGGAGTTTGCTCACAATAGTACCGTCAATGCCGCTTCCCGGTTGTCTCAGTTTATGGTGAATTATGGTTTCCAACCATCCATGTTGCCTGACACATTTGTTCTCCAAAGAATTCCTGCGTTATAGGAGCATCTCCATGATCTCCGTTCCACTTGGGTGCAGATCCAACAGTCCTTGTGACGTGCCAGTGATAGGTACAGACTCCACGCTGACTGCCGACGCCTACCAGCTCCCTCCTACCAGGTTGGGGAGAGGGTCTGGCTGTCATCTCGTAACCTCCGACTTCGTGTTCCCTCTCTGAAACTGGCACCACGGTATATTGGGCCTTTCCGTATTCTCCGTAGGATCAACTCAGTGGCTTATGGCCTTCTTTCTAACAGGTGTATTTCGAATGTATTCCATGTTTCCTTATTAAAACCCTTTGGTGCGCAACCGCTTCACCACCTCGGTACCACATCCCTGCCCGGTTCAGGTTGAGAACCATGAAGAGTATGAGATACAATTAATCATTGACTTCTGTAGGTTCCGTGGGCGCATACAGTACCTTGTTCATTGGAAAGGGTACAGTCCGGAGGAACGCTCTTGGGTCTCATCCTTGGACATACATGCTCCTGTCCTCCTCCGTGCTTCTCATAGATGTTTTCCCCTCAAATCTGGTGCCCTTCCGAGGGGGAGGGGTCATTGAGGAGGGGTACTGTCAGGGCTGGGCTCTTAGCAGCTATCTTCTCTGTGCTCAGGTTGCTCAGCTGTCGGATAATTGTCAGCACTCATTGATTTCTCAGTGGCTCACCTGGTTATCATTATCTGCTTGTCAGTTCCGCCTACAGCCAGCCCCTTCTGGCTATTTAAACTGCCTTGTTCATTCCTTTCAAGCCTTTGCCTTGGTCAACATATCTGGAGTTTCTCTGCTGTGTTCCTGTGAAAAAGACTTTGCCCGGCTGATGTCCCTTCTGGTTCCTGATCCTGTTCTTCTGCCTCCAACTATGCTGATCTCTGGTTTCCTGATTACTGGCTTGTCTGATTACCTGCTTTGGCTTCCGATCCCTGACTCATGTTTTGACTACGTTTACTGATCTGTACCATTATTTACTATTACATTAAAAGGTGGGATTTTTACTGCATTCCTGTCTCAGTCTGATCCATGGTTCCTGACACACAGAGACCTGGAACTCCATCTTACGTCCCTCATGATTACAGATGCTGCTATTAAAGTTGGGAGGCTGTTTGAGTCTGAGGATAAGAATGGCAGACTGTTAGCCAACCTGGTTGCGGACTCCAAACAGCTGACAGTTGTCTCTGAACTACTCTCAGATGCTGGGAACTCTGTTACAGATCACTCCTGCATTTTATTTGAATTTTACTTTTTTTGAGTTTTTTTCCTATCCTCATACCACTAAGGTTCCTCCCCAGATCTCTAGTCCTTGCTGGACACACTGAGCAGTCTCTCTTTGTCGTCCTTGACGGATGCGGAGATTGAGTCTCTGGATACAGCCATAACCATCTCTGAAGTAGAGGGAGCCATTAACTAATTTCCCCCCTGCAATATTCCCAGACCGGTTGGGTTACCTGGGGAATGGTAGAAACTGCATGGTAAAGACCTAGCCCCAAAGCTCTGCAAAGTGTTTACAGAGAGCTGTGGGGCTCAGTCTTTACCCCCTCTATGTACCAAGTGCACATTGTACTTTTATAAGCCAGGAAAAAACCCCAAGCTCTGCACTTCTTACAGACCGATTTCCTTTTTGAATTATGATTTGAAATGTCCTCACTAAGGTCTTAGCCATGTGACTGATGAAACTTTTACCCGCCTTGGTTAGTATTGATCAAACAGGTTTTATCCCAGGAAAATAAACAGACATTAACCTGCGTAGAGTTTTGATACATTTACAGCTTCCTGCAAATGATTCAGCTTCTCGAGTCCTGGTTTTGCTAGATATAGCAAAGGCATTTGACTCAGTAGACTGAGTCTACATGTCAGCTGTACTAGAAGTGATGGGTTTTGGACCACGTTTTTGTAACTGGGTCAAAATCATTTATAAGGCCCCCTTAGCTCATATTAAATTGGGAGGTGAGTTGTCTGAAATGTTGTCCATTGGCAGGAGGACACAGCAAGGGTGCCCGCTGTCCCTGGCCTTATTTGCATTATTGATGGAACCAATTGCCCAAGCCCTACGTAATTCTCCCCTTATTAAAAGGTATACTGGTTGGTCCTATTACTGAAAAAGTGGCGTTGTACGCCGACGATATGATTTTTTTTTTTTTTATGACCCTGGTCCTTCCCTTAAAGTGTAAGTTCACCTTTACAGAAAAATCTGTAAGGTGAACTTCCACAGGACCCCCTCCTCAACCCCGCTGTCCCGCTGATCTGGAGCACGCCCATCTTCCGGTCTGAGCCCTGCCATAGCCTTGTCATCGGATCGGGGCTTAGAAAGCCCCTTGACTTTCTCTCCTCTTCTTCCCCGCTGACAGGACGGGCTACGTGGGTTCTGATTGGTTGGCGCTGCCCATGTGATGGCGTCGACCAATTAGAATGCTCCTAAACATACCTCCTGATGGGGTACGTTTTGGCGATTAAGCCGAGGGGATTTTTAAGCCCCAGTCCAATGACACGGCTATAGCAGGGTTCAGAACGGGAGATCGCCGCGCTCCAGGTAAGTGGGACGGTGGGTGGGTGGGGGGGTCCTGTATAAGTTCACCAGACAGATTTTTCTGTAAAAATGAACTTATCCTTTAAGGAAGCGCTAGCTCTGATTTCCTCATATTCTCCTCTAACAGGTTTCACAAACTCTAGACAGCCCACCGCACATATACTGCGGCAGGGTGGCCCAGGTGCGTGAAACAACGTACCTGTACCTGGTGACCCACTTCCGCTGTGATTGGACACAGTGGATGCCAATCAGCAGGTCTGGTGGCCGCGATGGCCGCCGGACAGCCGCAATCGTTCGGAGGAATGACAGAACGGCAGTCTGCCTATGTAAACAAGGCAGACCGTCGTTCTGTCACAGAGGAAGAGAGAGAGCTATGATTCCTACTAATCAGGAACACAGATCTCTCTCTTCGTCTAGTGTCAGCATCCCCCACACAGTAAGAAAGCACACATAGGGAACACATTTAACCCTTTGATTGCCTCTGATGTTAACCCCTTCCCTTCCAGTGTCTATTCTACAGTGTCAGTGCATTTTTTTTTAGCACTGATCACTGTATTGGTGTCACTGGTCCCCAAAAAGTGTCACTTAGTGTCTAATTTGTCCGCCGAAATGTCGCAGTCCCACTAAAAATCGCTGATTGCCCCATTACTAGTAAGAAATAAAAAAAGAAGTCCCTAAATCTATCTCATAGTTTGTAGACGCGATAACTTTTGCGCAAACCAATCAATATACGCTATTTGAGATTTTTTTTTATCAAAAATATGTAGCAGAATACAAATTGGCCTAAATTAATGAAGAAGTTTGATTTTTTACACATTTTTATTGGATATGTTTTATAGCAGAAAGTATAAAATTTTTTTTTTTTTTTTTTTTCAAAATTTTCAAAATTGTTGCTCTTTTTTTGTTTATAGCGCAAAAATTAAAAACCACAGAGGTGATCAAATGCCACCAAAAGAAAGCTCTATTTATGGGGAAAAAAGATCATCAAGTTTGTTTGGGTACAATGTCGCAACACGCAAGTGCCGTATCGCAAAAAAAATGGCCTGGTCATTAAGGGGTTAAATCCTTCCTGGGGCCGAAGTGGTTAAAGGTTAACTGGGATAAGTCCCTCATCTTGCCCATTGATCAGAAGGCGGGCGATCTGGCCGATCCAGACCTGCTGTTGAGGTGGACTCCTACTTCCAAATATCTGGGGGTGGTGATCTTCTCCAATGCATCAGAATATGTCACTTTAAATTTATTACCGTTATTGACTCTGGCAAAGCAATGTATGTTGGCCTGGTGCCACCTCCCTCTCTCCCTCATAGGCAGAATCAATCTCATTAAAATGAAATTGCTCCCCTCTATACTATACATTCTTCGTCATGTCCCAGTATGGATCCCCAGAAAATATTTTAGACAATTTGAATCTGCTCTGACCTTGTTGCTCTGGGGTTCAAAACAGCCTAGATTTAGGTTGACAATACTACAGAAACCATGGACGCAGAGTGGACTGGCATGTCCAGACTTATTTGCTTATTACATCGCTGCCTTGCTTACTCAGGCGCATAACTGACTGATGGCAGACTAATGCAGCAGTGGTACTGGAGGCAGCACATCTTGGCTCATACAAAGCCTTGCGCAACCTGCTATATAGAGCTCCTTCAGCCCTTTTTTCAATTACGTATTCCATGAGATCCATCATTAAAGCCTGGCAACTGCAACACCCAGGGTCCCCTTATAAGATCTCGCCCAATACACCACCCAATATACTGCTTTGGTTCAATCCCTCTCTCAGACCCTGATGTATGGTCTTCTAAAAGAATTAAATCTCTTAGCCAAATGTGTACAGGGGTGTCAGGAATCATGAATCAGACTGAGACAGAAATGCAGTAAAAATCACACCTTTTAATGTAATGGTAAAAAATGGTACAGATCAGTAAATGTAGTCAAAACATAATCCATGGATCGGAAAGCTGAAGTGGGTAATCAGACAAGCCAGTGATCAGGAAACCAGAGATCAGCGTAGTTGGAGGCAGAAGAACAGGATCAGGAACCAGAAGGGACGTCAGCTGGGCAAAGTCTTTTTCAAAGGGACACAGCAGAGAAACTCCAGATATGTTGACCAAGGCGAAGGTAGGGAAGGAATGAACAAGGCAGTTTAAATAGTCAGAAGGGGCTGGCTGTAGGTGGGACTGACAAGTAGATAATGATAACCAGGTGAGCCACTGAGAAATCAATGAGTGCTGACAATTATCCGACAGCTGAGCAACCTGAGCACAGAGAAGATAGCTGCTAAGAGCCCAGCCCTGACAGTACCCCTCCTCAATGACCCCTCCCCCTCGAAAGGGCACCAGATTTGAGGGGAAAACATCTATGAGAAGCACGGAGGAGGACAGGAGCATGTAGGTCTGAGGATGAGACCCAAGAGCGTTCCTCCGGACCCTACCCTTTCCAATGAACAAGGTACTATATGTGCCCACAGAACCTACAGAGTCAATGATCGATTAAATCTCATACTCTTCATGGTTCTCAACCTGAAGCGGGTGAGGACGTGGTACCAAGGTTTTAATAAGGAAACATGGAATACATTCAAAATACGCATTTTAGAAAGAAGGTCTAATGCATAAACTGAGTCGATCCTATGGAGAATACGGAAAGGCCCAGGTTTGAGGGGAAAATGTCTATGGAAAGCATGGAGGAGGACAGAGCATGTACATTCGAGGATGAGACCCAAGAGCTGTCCTCTGGACCGTACCCTTTCCAATGAACAAGGTACTGTATGCACCCACGAAACCTACGGAAGTCAATGATCGATTGTATCTCATCTGTACCTATCACTGGCACTTCGCGAGGACTCTTGGACCTGCACCCAAGAACAAATGTGTCGGGCAACATGGATGGTTCGAAACCATAATACGGCCATGGTCAACGGAGCAGTCCCATGAGTCACATGGGCAGGTTGTAAAGGTCTACCATCAATAGCCTCAATGGCAAGTTGAGGGGCACGAAGCTGCAGCGGGATCGAGTGCTTAGACACAAAGGCACTATCTATGAACAGGCCTGCAGCCCCAGAATCGATTAGAGCCTGTGTATCAATAGACGACTCAGACCAAGAAAGGGTAACCAGAACTAGAGGCTTATCGTTCAGGATAACTGGGGACACAACCACGCCACCTAAGATGTAGGCGTTTTCCGGATGGGTAGGACAAGATTTTAAAAAGAGACATCACTGGTTGGCGTCGTTGTGGGGATGTGTCTCTCACCATCATTGCCGATCTAGCTGAACATGGTGGTGTCAGTTTCTGGGCGGACCCTCACCGCCCAGGCTGCAGCCCCGCCCCACGCATTGTCAGATTAGCGTAACGTTGGCAGCGATCGCCGGCACAGGCGGGACGCATATCAGGCGTACCCCCGAGCACAGTCCTCATTCCCGCACACGTGCAGACGCTGTAGCTTTGGCAAGCTCCTGTCCCAGCACACCAAAGTAACATCTTGTGTTTTTCCCCACTCAGTTTTTATCCCTTCTACCTTATTGTCAGCAATACTGGTATATCTCAATGGACTTTCCATCCATTTTAGATACCTATCCACCACCCTGACCAATTACTGGCTACATTGTGGAAGCGATGGTTTGTGTTGTGTGGACTATGCCGGTGTGTGCCTGTCTTGAGCTGGATCCTTCGCTGCCTCAGCTCCGCGGAAGGACAATATTTCTGGCTCAGTCTTTACCCTTCACCACTGCTGGGGACGCACTGTGAGTATCCAGAAATTGACACACCGTCCTTTCTGGTTGCATCTAGTCATTTTTTGATGTCCTCATTCAAAGTCCCAATGTCCCCCCCTTTTCTCTTGTACCCGGGATGGAGGCACCACCCCGTGCCTCACTCATAGTCCCAAAACTTCCCATTACCACATATATTATGGATGGAGGCAGTTGACAGTAGCCGGCAGTCATCCCCTGCTGGCTTTATTTGGAGTTATTCTGTGTGTTAGTGCACCAATCTGGTCCACACACACAACTTTGTTGGCAACATCATGTTGTTCTAATCCTGGGGTCACTGGACACAAGCCAGCATGTTGGCTATAGTGGTTAGTCCTGGGCCATGTTTTGTTCGAGACCCGGAGCTGCGATGCGCTCTGCGCGTCCTCCCTTTCCCCTTCACCTCCGCCCCATGTGAGCGGTTAGGTTTGGGGGATCGGGCGGGGGCTCACGGCGCATCGGTGTCACGCACCGCTCCCCCACATGACGTCACTGGTTGGCGTCGTTGTGGGGGTGTGTCTCTCAGCATCATTGCTGATCTAGCTGGACGTGGTGGCGTCAGTTTCTGGGCGAACCCTCACCACCCAGACTGTGGCCCCGCCCCACGCATTGTCGGATTAGCGTGACGTTGGCGGCGATCGCTGGCGCAGGCAGGACGCATATCAGGCGTACCCCCAGGCGCAGTCCTCAGTCCCGCAAACACGTGTAGACGCTGTAGCTTTGGCAAGCTCCTGTCCCAGCACACCAAGGTAACATCTCGTGTTTTTCCCCACTCAGTTTTTATCCCTTCTACCTTATTGTCAGCAATAATGGTATATCGCAATGGACTTTCCATCCATTTTAGATACCTATCCACCACCCTGACCAATTACTGGCTACATTGTGGAAGCGATGGTTTGTGCTGTGTGGACTATGCCGATGTGTGCCTGTCTTGTGCTGGATCCTTCGCCGCCTCAGCTCCGGGGAAGGACAATATTTCTGGCTCAGTCTTTACACTTCACCACTGCTGGGGACGCACTGTGAGTATCCAGAAATTGACACACTGTCCTTTCTGGTTGCATCTAGTCATTTTTTGACGTCCTTATACCTTGTTATTTCAGATTTCCTATAGCGTCCGCTCCTGAAGAAGTGTATTCACAGAAACGCGTCGGTCACCAAGGATGCAGCCACTTTGCTTTTATAGGATTTTACTCAGAATTACTCTTTTATGTATTCATACTCGCTTCTTACATCATGTCGCCACGTGCCCCCTAAATGTATATATGTAATTTCCTTATGCATTTTGAAATCGCTATCTATTGCTCAGATGTCATGTTGATTGTTTGTTACAATTATGCATTTATGTAGGTTATGTCCTGTGTTCATGCACATGCAACCTCTCACATGCGATATGTATTTGGACTATTTGATGTAATAAACTTGACATTTTTTTATTATAACTCCAATCTGTCAACTGCCTCATTCAAAGTCCCAATGTCCCCCCTTTTTTCTTGTACCCGGGATGGAGGCACCACCCCATGCCTCATTCAAAGTCCCAAAACTTCCCATTACCAAGATTTCAAAAAGTGACCTGCCTGGCCACAATAAAGGCATAATCTCTCCTTCCTCCTAAAGGTCCTCTCCTCCGCAGAGAGACGTGTGAAGTCCAACTGCATGGGTTCTACTTCACTGGTGGACTCGGTACCAGGAGGCATGGGAGGTGAGGGAGGCAAGGGTAGGAATGAAAAACTCAAAGCCAAACGTACAGGAAGCTTTCGCAATTTTTTTTTTAAAAGTCAGCAGCTACAAACACTGTAGCTGCTAACTTTTAATAAGGACACTTACCTGTCCAGGTAGCCTACGATGTCGCCCCCCCCCAGGCTGATTCGTCTATTGGATCGGGGTGCAGGTGCCGCCATTCTAACTAAGTGAAACCGGCAGCCTTGCGACTTCACTGCTCATTTCCTACTGCACATGTGCGAGTCATGCAGCACTTTGTGAATGGCCAGCTGTTTTCTGGGACACACACAGGTCCCAGAAGACAGCGGGGGGTGCGCCGCACAAAAGGAAATAATGTTGTGCGCCACAGACTGGATGGATCGGAAGTACAGGCTGTACTTCATAAAATGAGAAGAAGAATTTTTTTTCTTTTTTAATATCCAAAAACAAGGGGTGGAAAGGTGGTCTTTCGTTTAAGACCACCTCTCAAAAGTGGGTGGAACTCTGCTTTAAAGGAAGGTCTCTCTCGGTGTCTGGAGTCAATGAGGATGGAAAACGTGATTTCTTCAGATCCATAGGTATGTCTCGAGCTGCTATCTCATCTTTAATGTTATCCAAGAGACCAAGAGAAAAAGCAACCACGAGGGCCTCATTGTCCCAAGCAACCTCTGCTGCCAGAGTACAGAATTCAATGGCATAATCGGTAACAGTCCTCATACTCTAATGGACACGAGGCTCTTGGCAGCACAAGTGGAATGGGCGGGAAAGTCAAATACCCTTTTAAAAGGAAGCCACAAACTCAGGGTAATTCAGGACAATGGGTTTTTGCATCTCCCATATAGGGTTTGCCCAGACCAAGGCTCTATCAGAAAGCAAAGAAAAAATGAAGCTTACTTTGCTTCTGTCTGTGAGGAACGCCTGAGGCCGCATCTCAAAGTATATCCAAACCTGGTTGAGAAACCCTCTGCATTGAACTGGATCACCCCCAAATTGCTGGGGAAGCAGAGCGGAACCAGACATACCTCTTACAAAGGTAATGTTCGAGGCGGGTGCCTACACAGAGACCGGAGCAATAGCAGGGATGGCCTGCAACAATGGTTGTACCAGAACAGCCAGTGGGAGGATCCAGGTGAGCAGTGCGAATCAGGAGCGTCTGTAACACTATGGCAAACTGATCCATACGGTGGTTCTGCTCATTCAATCTGGAAAAAATATTACCACTTAGTGGATTGCCTACATCTTCTGAATTCATGTCCTTCCCCTACTCCCTCCTAACTTGTACCTGTTCCGGTACCTCCAGTTGCACCATGCGTTTCAGTTGCATTTTCGCAATCAGTATCCCTTACATTATCAGGGATTGAGTCCCTATTGCGAGAGGAAACTCTAGAGAAAGCTCTCTCTTCCATTTTTTAAGGCCCTCCAACCCACTATGCATGAAGGTCTTGACAAGCTTTTGTCCTGTTGGAGCACAGAGGTTCCAGAGCTGGATTCAGAGGGTTGGGAGGATATGTGAGATCACTCTATGCGACACCTGGTTTGTGTCAGGGATAGATTAATACAGTTTAAAATTCTTCATAGAGTCTACTTCACTCCCCAACGGTTACATAAACTTTTTCTCCTACACCCATCTAAATTCTGGCACTGTTCAGAAGACCCTGCCACATTTTTATATATGTTTTGGGATTGTCCTGGTGTTAGGCTTTTTTGGACTGAAATGTCTCAGTTCATTTGTTCAGTTACTACCATTTCAGTACCCGTATCCATAAATGTTTGTATATTGGGTCTAGTTCATTTACTGGCTACCTTAAAGGCCATGAGAATTTTGATAGGATTGTTATTATTTTATACAGAATAGATGTTAATACTAAAACTCAAAAAGAGAAACAATTAAAAACAACAAAGCGGCGCTCCTATCAGTAAACCGAGGTGAAACTGACAGGCTGGTACAGAGTCTCTGCTGTGTACATAAAAGTTTTGCCTCAAACAAAACGAAATAAATAAAATAAACTAAACCAAGAGTCTCTTAGTGGACATAAAGAGTGTATGCAGCAAAATTGATGAGTGCACCGTTCACCAAATGTTTTTTTCCACCTCGCGCTCCACACACCCCCGCAAGGGGTTCAAACTCACCAGACCCACCAGGTTATCAGGCCTCGATCAGCATCCTATGGTCTGGTCACTCAGGATATCCTCGTAAGTTAGTTTTAAAAAACCATCTCCGAAATCCACATACATGTAAAGAGACTCCACATAGTCTAATTCCGTTTTAAGAGATTTATTCGCAAACTCAAGTAGGTAAACTTCAAATAACAAATGGCGCAGTGCCGGTCCAACAGTGGTAATGTAGCTCAAGGTCGGTTGATCAAGTTAGCTTACATTATCCGCTTTCCTTGGGGCTACGAAAGCAGGTATGCGCCGGTGTAGATTGTAGTGATCACAACATCCAGCACTTCCTCCTTCTGGTTTGGTAACCTTGGGCTTGGAATGCACATTGTCGTGACATGTTTCCAGTCGCCGTGAGTTCCCCTCCTGACGCGTTTCGTCATCACGACTTTTTCAGAGGGCGTGGTCTCACGGCGCAGCGTCCCCGTATTTATCTATGGGGCAAGCGGTTGGGATTAGCCAATACTCCACCCACAGCTCTATTTGTTAAAGGTGCACAGCTAGGTCCATTTGGCAAGTGCATCACTATCAGTGTCAAGCTGACAGTCTCAGTAAAACCGACATTAAGCTACAGACCATAATAAAACTTAACAAATATCCCATAATTAATGTATAATAGGTAAAAAACATATTAAAAATAGCATTTATTCTCAAAATAATTCTATTAAAAATATGAACTATTGCTGGTTCATATAGCGCTTTTGGCATCTAATCACTTGCATAATACATCTTCAGATGCTCTTTAATCATATATGTATAAACATTCACATTTCGCTTATATATATAAAAATCAAAACAGCAAATTTCCTATACTCAAAGGAAATTCATATTAGAATAAACTTCTAAAAGAAAAACGTATATAAATAGAAAAACACAGATCCAGGTCCTATCTTCACCATTATAGTTAATGGTTATATTGCCAGTGGTTGAAACTAAAACCTCTTCATCAACTATAAGATAGCTTAATAGTAATAGGTAGGAGGAACTATACATTAAAATACATAAAAGGACCGTGGAAGAAAAGAACAACAACAGCACTAATAAATTAAAATTTAGCCAATGCAAATCGCAATTGAGATAAAATTAAAATAAAATTAAGATAAAAAGAACCACTCCTGTTGCAATAGGGAAAAACGCAGGTTTTACTACAACAACATAAGATATGTATAGAGGTAGATATACAAAAGATTGAATCCTATATATAGGGTGAACCTCTGGACTTTAAAGAGATTATCTTATAAGCTAATTGCTCATGGTCACATATAGACCTAATTGTCACTTATGAAGCAGCTTATATCCAGTTCTATATTTAACCCTTTCGGGCTAAGAGTGTCTGTCAAAAATATCCACTGGGTTTTTTTCTTATAGGGCGTACACACGGTCGGACTTTGTTCGGACATTCCGACAACAAAATCCTAGGATTTTTTCGATGGATGTTGGCTCAAACTTGTTTTGTCTACACACGGTCGCACAAAGTTGTCGGAAAATCCGATCGTTCTAAACGCGGTGACGTAAAACACGTACGTCGGGACTATAAACGGGGCAGTGGCCAATAGCTTTCATCTCTTTATTTATTCTGAGCATGCGTGGCACTTTGTCCGTCGGATTTGTGTACACACGATCGGAATTTCCGACAACGGATTTTGTTGTTGGAAAATTTTATCTCCTGCTCTCCAACTTTGTGTGTCGGAAAATCCGATGGAAAATGTCCGATGGAGCCCACACACAGTCGGAATTTCCGACAACACGCTCCGATCGGACATTTTCCATCGGAAAATCCGACCGTGTGTACGGGGCATTACTGTTTTCTGTGCTCTTAAGCCTGGATATGCCCAATAGGCTATGTTTTGTATACCTTAACATTTAAATTCAATAAAAAGAATTTACAAAAAAAAAAACATTATTACTGTCACCAGAGCATTGCGGTGTCACTATGGTGGCATTGTACTGCTCTGGTTAAGGATCAGAGACACTGTATTCTTCAGTGGCATACTTTGGCTCTGATCACTAACCATAGCAGAACAATGTCACCATAGTGAGTCTGCATTGCTCTAGTGACAGTATTATTTTTTTGTTTGCTTCTTGAGTGTGTAGTACAGTGCCCAGACCTCTACTACACACTCACTCTCTTACAGCTGATCACTGTGAGGAGAGGATAATAAAGAAGAGACTTCAAAGGCTGCAGCATTGTGGCCTTTGTTTACATGTGTGATCGCTGTGATTGGTCCCAGCGATCAAATGACACAGGGCCAATGAAATTGGTCCTGTACCCTGATCTGGGATCCAAGGGACTTAGCAATCACAGATCATGCAGCTGAGCAACCGCAGGGCAGCACACAAGCGGCAAGAATGGGAGGACCTATTGGTACATACCAGTGGTTAAACAACATGTATCTTGCTGTGAACTTTCCAGATCATTCCTCACAATGCTGGATTTTTTAGTTTGTTAATACCATCTGGTGATAGTGACACATAGACTGCTTTTGCCTTTCTGTGGAGTTGAAGAAACAAAAAAGGGGCACTGTGGACTTTGAAGGTGCTAAAGCAGTGGTTCTCAACTCCAGTCCTCGGGACCCACCAACAGGTCAGATTTTAAGTATTACCTTGGGGAGTTGCAGACTAGAATACTGCAATCACTGAGCAGCAAGTGATATCACCTGTGATGTATTTCGGCTATCTTGCAAACCTGGCCTGTTGGTGGGTCCTGAGGACTGGAGTTGAGAACCACTGTGCTAAAGGATGAACAGGTTAAAAACTTCTATATTATTTTACAAACATTCTTTGCATTCGTTTAAAAACACATGTATTTACAAATACAATAAAGATTAGAAAAGAAAGGAGAGGGGGCGCACCATCTAAATGTAACCTGTATAGAAATTGGAATAAAGCATGGTAAATGCACTCACTTTAATAGATCAAGCTCAGCGTGTGAATATAATCCTTTAACCACTTATATCAAGGCCAATTCTGACACTTCACTTCTACATGTAAAAATCTACTTTGTTTTGCTAGAAAATGATTTAGAACCCCAAACATTTATATATATATATACACAGTATCTCACAAAAGTGAGTACACCCCTCACATTTTTGTAAATATTTTATTATATCTTTTTATGTGACAACACTGAGGAAATGACACTTTACAATATAAAGTAGTGAGTGTACAGCTTGTATAACAGTGTAAATTTGCTGTCCTCTCAAAATAACCCAACACACAGCCATTCATGTCTAAAATGCTGGCAACAAAAGTGAGTACACCCCTAAGTGAAAATGTCCAAATTGGGCCCAGAGTGTCAATATTTTGTGTGGCCACCATTATTTTCCAGCACTGCTTTAACCGTCTTGGGCATGGAGTTCACCAGAGCTTCACAGGTTGCCTCTGGAGTCCTCTTCCACTCCACCATGACGGCATCACGGAGCTGGTGGATGTTAGAGACCTTGTGCTCCTCCACCTTCCGTTTGAGGATGCCCCACAGATGCTCAGTAGGGTTTAGGTCTGTAGACATGCTTGGCCAGTCCATCCCCTTTACCCTCAGCTTCTTTAGCAAGGCAGTGGTCGCCTTGGAGGTGTGTTTGGGGTCATTATCATGTTGCAATACTGCCCTGTGGCCTCCGAAGGCAGGGGATCATGCTCTGCTTCAGTATGTCACAGTATGTTGGCATTCATGCTTCCCACAATGAACTGTAGCTCCCCAGTGCCGGCAGCATTCATTTAGCCCCAGACCATGACACTCCTACCACCACGCTTGACTGTAGGCAAGACACACTTGTCTTTGTACTCCTCACCTGGTTGCCACCGCACACGCTTGACACCATCTGAACCAAATACGTTTATCTTGGTCTCATCAAACCACAGGACATGGTTCCAGTAATCCATGTCCTTAGTGTGCTTGTCTTCAGCAAAGTGTTTGTGGGCTTTCTTGTGTATCATCTTTAGAAGAGGCTTCCTTCCGGGGATGACAGCCATGCAGACCAATTTGATGCAGTGTGCGGCGTATGGTCTGAGCACTGTCTGGTTGAGCCCCCACCCCTTCAACCTCTGCAGCAATGCTGGGAGCACTCATACGTCTATTTCCCAAAGACACCCTCTGGATATGACGCTGAGCATGTGCACTCAACTTCTTTGGTCGACCATGGTGAGGCCTGTTGTGAGTGGAACCTGTCCTGTTAAACTGCTGTATGGTCTTGGCCACCATGCTACAGCTCAGTTTCAGGGTCTGGACAATCTTCTTATAGCCTAGGCCATCTTTATGTAGAGCAAAAATTCTTTTTTTCAGATCCTCAGAGAGTTCTTTGCCATGAGGTGTCATGTTGAACTTCCAGTGACCAGTATGAGAGAGTGAGAGTGATAACACCAAATTTAACACACCTGCTCCCCATTCACACCTGAGACCTTGTAACACTAACGAGTCACATGACACTGGGAGGGAAAATGGCTAATTGGAGCCCAATTTGGACATTTTCACTTAGGGGTGTACTCACTTTTGTTGCCAGCGGTTTAGACATTAATGGCTGTGTGTTGAGTTATATTGAGGGGACAGCAAATTTACACTGTTATACAAGCTGTACACTCACTACTTTACATTGTAGCAAAGTGTCATTTCTTTAGTGTTGTCACATGAAAAGATATAATATAATATTTTCAAAAATGTGAGGGGCGTACTCACTTTTGTGAGATTCTGTATATATATATATATATATATATATATATATATATATATATATATAAAAACACTTTAATGAATGAAAAAAAACAAAACACAATATTTACCCCAATTTTTTGTATAATGTGAAAAATGATATTACGCCAAGTATAAGGATACTTAACGTGTCATGCTTTAAAATTGCGTCTGCCCGTGGAAAGGCGTAAAACTACAGTGCTTAAAATACTCCGTAGGCGTCACTTTAAACGCCTTTACAGGTTACCAGTTTAGAGTTACACAGGAGATCTGGTGATAGAATTATTGTTTTTGCTCTCACATTCATGACAATACCTCACATGTGTGGTGCAATTACCGTTTACATACAGTATGCGTATGGGAGTAACATAGAGTTCGCATTTGTACGTAAGCAAGGGGGGTGGGGTGCTTTAAAAAATGTATTATTATTATTATTTTATACAAATTTTTTTTTTACACTTTTTTCATTTTTTTTAAATTAACTTTATTACTATCACAAGGGATGAACAACATCCCTTGTGACAGCATGGACTGTGACAGGTCCTCTTTATGGAGAGATCAGGTGTCTCTTTTATACCCCAAATCTCTCCTCTGGCCTCCAATACAGCTGATCAGACACAGATCAGTCTGATCGGCTGCTTTCCTGGCCAACTAACGCCCAGGTAAACAAAGAGGCGGAATCGTCGCTCCCGGTTTCCGAAGTTACAGAGAGATAGGAACGTTACTTTGCTGTGCATCCATCGCCGCTGACCACATTACTCTCAGGCTCCGCGGATGGCAGACCCTGGGAAAGGCTGCAGCGGGGGGGGGGGGGGGGGGAGCTGGCTGGTAGAACCCTCTTCTGCCCACAGAATTTATTGAATGGCTGTTTAGCCACTCTAATCACTTCTGCTACAAACGGGATCGCCAGCTGAAACCATACCAGGATGATGCTTGTAGGTGCAGGAATCATCCAGGTATACCCGCTGCTACAGGCCGGAAGTAGTTAGTTTCACTGAAATAAAGAAACCCTTTGAGTTGTATCAGACCTTGCTAGAGGTTACCCATATCACATATGCTATAGCTTTTTACAATGTACAGTATATAGGGAGTCCTCATACACTTTTCACAGGGTAGACCTGCTTCTTCAGGAGAAATATAAGGAATATATAATCTAAAAAATTGTAAAAAGTAGAAAAAATTGTATTATATACAAAATAGTGCATGACCATTATAAATATACATCAAAATACATATTACAACATAATAATATTCCCTACCTTATTCACTAAGGCCAAATTCCAATCTGACACAAACCCAGATCAGGGGAGATAGCCCTTCACCACCAAAACCCCCCTAGGACAAGGGGCACCCCATAGGCGCAGCTAAGGAAAAAGTGGCATGGAGTGAGTCACCATTACTGCAAAATTGTAATCATTATGTATCCTGTTTGGGGTCGTAGTCCTGTCGTAGTCCTGCTGCAGAATAAATTTGGGGCCAATCACACTCCCTGATGGTATGGTATGATGGATAGGTATCTGCCTGTATTTCTCAGCATTGAGGACACCATTGATCCTGCTCAAATCTCTAACTCCATTTGCAGAAATGCAGCTCCAAACTTGCAAGGAACCTCCATCATGCTTCATTATTGCCTGCACCTCATTATTGTACCACTCTCCAGCTCTTCAGCGAACAAACTGCCTCCTGCTACAGTCAAATATTTCAACTTTTGATTCATCAGTCCAGAGCACCTGCTGCGATTTTTTCTGCACCCCAGTTCCTATATTTTGGTGTATAGTTAAATCGCTTAGCATTGTTTTCACGTCAGAGGTATGGCTTTTTGGATGCAGTTTTTCCATGAGGATCACTTCTGGCCAGACTTCTCTGGACAGTAGATGGGCATACCTGGGAGTAGATGTGCGACAGAAGAGGAATAGGGGTGCAAGTACTGCAGTGTAATTAATTTTCAATATTCAAACAAACTTACTCATTCAGGTCTCCATGCTTTATTTGGCTTAAAAATCACTTTGAAAAACACCCCCTTAGCATTTCTAGCTGCAGTCATCTTGAGAAAGGGCAGATGATTCATGTAGCATTTACTTCCTGGAATCTATCTGTCCTTAGCTCAGGCATGCAGGAAGGAGGATGTGCTTAGCTGAGAAAGCCACTCCAGGAAAAAAAAATGCCAATGAAAACTCCTGGGATGTGTGACAACATTTTGGCCTAGACCATAAACTAGGAAGCAACTGAAGAAATGTAAAAGAAAAATTTAAAGCAAGTATATATAATATATCTTCCTATCTATTTACTAATGCTAGCAGTTTAAGGATTAAAAATATTTAATGTTGTTTGAGAGAATTTACTTCCGCTATAAGGCATGATTGTGATGGTTTTACCTTGGCACTAAAATGAAAATAAAATTAGAATGCAAATTCAGAAACACTGGCTGGGACTTAGATTTTTGTAGATCTTCATAAAGGATTTAAGGGGAAAAAAACAAGCAAGGGCAAGCCTTGTAATCCCAAATGTAATTTAAATAAGGTATATAGAGAAATAAAACTGCTGGTATTGAGACTTGCAAATATCAATCTGAACACTAGATGACTCACTTACACCAGCAATTTCTGGACAACCAGCTTGCAAATCAGGATATGTTCAAGCTTCCCTATGAAGTATCTTTTTTCAGGATGTCTGTGGGTAATCTGCGAGCATAAAAATAGCAACTGCCATTTCTGACTTAAGTTATAAAGGGGCTGAATCCATGGACTCTTATGCAGATCTTGACTTCACTGCCAACTTGGACAAATCTATTCAGCCAATGATGTCTAAATTGTTTTCCTGTACAGCAAGGATTAACTACCGTAGGTAGCACATTGTAAATATAAATAGATGTAATCCTTTTTTTTCAGCAAAAGATTTGCAGTTGTCAAGCCTGTCTTGTGATCCAGGCAACCCTTCCTAACAGCAAAGCAAGGTCACTGACCAGGGCACAGAGTCACGCTTAATTTTAGCATGACATCCTAATCATGAGAATAACAAAAAAATATTGAAAAAATGCATAATCCCCATTACAGGAAAAAATCTATAGAAATTATGTAATAAAAAACAAAACAAAAACAAAAAATATATAAAAATACGTAGAAATGTCTCCAGTATTACACATACTACTCTTATGAGGTAGACAAAGAAACACGAGTATAGAGCTTGAGGTAGTGAAGAAAGAGTCATACTCCTGAGTTCCCAATCACAGTTCATTCAGTATATAATCCACACCGCTTGTGACCATCTCCAGGGAGAAAGAGTGCCTGCTTACCAGATAGATTCGACCTATGGAGAGGTCAAAATGGTGGCTGATTACCCTGCCAGGGCCTCTGAGTTCCGATTCCGCTCGGCACACCCGGATCCACCGGTCACTCTCTCCGTTATCCTCACTCACAGGTGTTTGCAGATGTCCCACTCAAAAAAAGATGGTTTACATGGCATAAGATCCAACGTTTTTTTTATTCAGAACATTACACATGTGTTATAAAAAGGAAATATCTCTCCATTAAAATTGTAAATACTAGCCGACATTCAAAATACTAACACGCCTGCTCTTCCGGAACCTCGTGTGTTGTGATGACGTCAGCACGTCGTCCGCCCGACTAGTTTCGTCACTAAATAACGTCGTCTTTTTTTTTCAGCAAAAGATTTGCAATGGTCAAGCCTGTCTTGTGATCCAGGCAACCCTTCCTAACAGCAAAGCAAGGTCACTGACCTCCAGCATATCTGGGTCTAGGTGCAAAGCAGTGGAGCTTTGACTGGCTCAGGTTAAGCCTTTCTCTCCTAGTCCACGTGCTTAACCACTTGCCGACAGCCTCCTGTAGATATACGTCAGCAAAATGGCACGGCTGTGCAAAGTAACGTACCCGTATGTTACTTTGAACTTGCCGCCGTGCGTGCCTGCCGCGAGCTCCGTGAGTTGGGTTGCGGGTCCCGCAGACTCGATCGCCGAGGGGATACCCACGATTGCCTCACGGATGAACGGGGAGATGCTGATGTAGACAGCATCTCCCCGTTCTGCCTAGTGACAGTGTCACTGATCTCTTCTCCCAATGACAGGGACGCATCACACACAGCCCATCCCCCCTACAGTTAGAACACATCCCTAGTACTGACTTAACCCCTCCCCGCCCCCTAGTGGTTAACCCCTTCACTGCCAGTGTCATTTACACAGGAATCAGTGCATTTTTATAGCACTGATTGCTGTATAAATGACAGTGGTCCCAAAAATGTGTCAAAAATGTCCGACATGTCCGCCATAATGTCACAGTCACAATAAAAATCGCTGATCCCCGCCATTACTAGTAAAAAAAAATTATTAATAAAAATGTCATAAAACTATCCCCTATTTTGTAAACGCTATAACTTTTGCGCAAACCAATCAATAAACACTTATTGCGATTTTTTTTTTAACCAAAAAATATGTAGAAGAATACATATCGGCCTAAACTGAAGAAAAAAAAAATTTTTTATATATTTTTGGGGGATATTTATTATAGCAAAATGTAAAAAATAATGCGTTTTTTTCAAAATTGTTGCTCTTATTTTGTTTATAGCGCAAAAAATAAAAATCGCAGAGGTGATCAAATACCATCAAAAGAAAGCTCTATTTGTGGGGGAAAAAAGAACGTCAACTTTGTTTGGGAGCCACGTCGCACGTCAGCGCACTTGTCAGTTAAAGCGACACAGTGCCAAATCGCAAAAAACACACTGGTCAGGAAGGGGATAAATCCTTCCGGGGCTGAAGTGGTTAAAGGTATAATGATGACAAATTTCAGGTATTTACTCTATATGTGCTATTAAAACATTTCATTATTTTTTAGGAGTCCTTTTAGACCTCTCCAGGTCAGAAGTATTATGTATAAATATCTACCTGTTTTAGCAACAAACAAAGATTTGACAGCTGTGATTTGATCAGGCTTTAGGTTTTCTAGCTGGCGTGCTGGCACTCTTGGTGATGTTCTTTCACCAAGTACCTTTGTATCAGAGCAGCAGGGGAGAACATGGTTGCACACCATGGGCTCTTATGCCGGTGGTGCTAGCAATGGCTGTAGAAAGCATTCTAAAAAACCCAATACAATGACTCCTTGCTCCACATGTAGGAATTTTAAAATCAATGATTACAGTAACTGTGGAACAAATAATGTAGTATATGCTGTTGAATGTGCCTTGTGTCATCTACAATATGTGGTCTGCACGGTTGGGTCCCTTAGGACAAGGGTATGTGAGCACTATCATGGTGCCTCATACTCCACAGATAAGGGCTTATCAAATGTGTCCAAACATTTTAGGTATCACCATACAGGTAACATGTAATCTTTTATTTTTTTATGGCCTAGAAATGGTCAAGAAGAGTTTACCTTGGGGAGGTGATGTACACGCCTCTCACACCAATGCTGCCACCTTCACGACCAACTGTATCCTGTCATCCAACCAACTGTACCCTAACAGTTGCATCACACACCACAATACTGCCCTGCCACCCAGTGAGAGCTATTGATGTGCTGTAACCTCTACCAAACAATCAGTGAGCAGCAATAATGTGCAGTAACCTCTAGCAACCAGTGAGCTGTAATAAGTTGCAGTAACCTCTGGCAACCAATTAGTCAGTGGCAATGATGTGCAGTAACTTCTAGCAACCAATGAGTGAGCGGTAATGATGTGCAGTAGCCTCTAGCAACCAATCATTGAGTGGTAATATTGTGCAGTGACCTCTAGCAATCAATGGGTGAGCGGGAATGACGTGCAGTAACCTCTAGCAACCAATCAGTGAGTGGGAATGATGTGTAGTAACCTCTAGCAACCAATCAGTGAGCTTGGAGCAATCACTGAGTGAACCAGATCTTTATGTTTACAGTATTAAAGTTTTTTTTAGATAAGATGATGTGCGTGTTTGTTTTTTGGGCTGTTGGGGTGGAGAGTGAAATTTCTAGGGGTGGAAGGGCCCAGAAAAATGTTTGTCCAATCAATATTACAGATAAGGCTGGGTGTCCGCCCTAGCCTTCTCCCAAAGCCGACACCACATTGCAAGGCAGGAGTTGTAGTTCTCCACACCACACACTAGCTGCTGCCTGCACTCTGCAGAGACTACACCTCCCAGAATGCACTGCAGGGTGCTCAAAGCAAATGTGTTTGCTTCTCCTGCTTGTAGTAGGGGACAGAAGTGTGTATAGAGGGATCATCTGTGGCTGTGGCAACAATGTGGTTTTACCATGTTAGCCAGGTGAGAGTTTGCTTGCCATTACCATAATAAGTATCATGTCCGCACAGTCTCTGACGATCTCTTGTATCATGTCCACACAGTCTCTGACCATCTCTTGTATCATGTCCACACAGTCTCTGACCATCTCTTGTATTATGTCTGCACAGTCTCTGACCATCTCTTGTATCATGTCTGCACAGTCTCTGGCCATCTCTTGTATTATGCCTGCACAGTCTCCGACCATCTCTTGTATCATGTCAGTAGTCTCTGACCATCTCTTGTATCATGTCTGCCCAGTCTCTGATCATCTCTTGTATTATGGCCGCACAGTCTCTGACCATCTCTTGTATTATGTTTGCCCAGTCTCTGATCATCTCTTGTATCATGTCTGCACAGTCTCTGACCATCTCTTGTATCATGTCTGCAGTCTATGACCATCTCTTGTATCATGTCTACAGTCTATGACCATCTCTTGTATCATGTCTGCTCAGTCTCTGACCATCTCTTGTATTATGGCTGCACAGTCTCTGACCATCTCTTGTATCATGTCTGTAGTCTCTGATCATCTCTTGTATCATGTCTGCAGTCTCTGATCATTTCTTGTATTATGTCTTCACAGTCTCTGACCATCTCTTGTATTATAACGTGCTGGTGACAGGTACTCGGGTACTCTGATGGCCTGGTGACAGGTACTCGGGTACTCTGATGGGCTGTTGACAGGTACTCGGTTACTCTGATGGGCTGGGGACAGGTATTTGGGTACTCTGATGGGCTGGTGACAGGTACTCGGTTACTCTGATGGGCTGGGGACAGGTATTTGGGTACTCTGATGGGCTGGTGACAGGTACTCGGGTACTCTGAGGGGCTGGTGACAGGTACTCGGGTACTCTGATGGCCTGGTGACTGGTATTTGGGTACTCTGAAGGGCGATGACAGGTACTCAGGTACTCGGTACACATATGAACTGTGACAGGTACTCAGATGGATTGTGACAGGTACTCGGGTACTTAGATGAACTGCGACAGGTACTCAGGTACTTGGGTACTCAGATGGACCGTGACAGGTACTCAGGTACTTGGATGAACTGTGACAGGTACTCGGGTACTCAAATGAACTGTGACAGGTACTTGGGTACTCAGAAGAACTATGACAGGTACTCAGATGAACTATGACAGGTACTCAGATGGACTGTGACAGGTACTCAGGTACTCAGATGAACTGTGACAGGTACTCGGGTGATTGGCTAGATAGGTGTTTCCTCCTATTATATAAATTTGGTAAATCTAAAGGGGATTGTACAATCAGATTGTCTAGTGTATAGCCAGCTTTACACACCTAAAATTACTAGTTGCGCTTTCAGTGCCATTAATTGTTAATGGCACACCAAACACATATTTTGCCATGTGGAAAAACGAGGGGTAAATGCTGCAAAATGCACAGTAAAAAACACACAACCCACAAAATGCCAAAATGTCCCATTAACCACATGTAACCAACAGGCTGCCCAATGCGTGTCACAGGAAAAACGAGCCACAAAACATGCCCTCCAACTATGCTACATGTGAATGGGGCCTGAAAGTGAAACTGGTGCGATAACACAAGAACAATGAGCCTCCATTCACATCTGTGCGTTTCCTTGCATTTCAGAAATGCACTGCACCAAAAATGACAGTGAAAAACACACCAAGCTCAACTCTAAAAAAAAGTTCTGAACCCTCTTTGAGGTGATTGCTGTGTAGGGTAACCCATTCAGGTGGGTGGGCTGCCCTATGTGTGATGAGTGAAAATGCTCAAATGCCTCCCCCCATTGCTTAAAAAAACGCATGTGGAAATGTGAGTTCCCGCTATGCAGAGATGTGAACGGGGCTTGATAGCTGAGTGTTTCTGTCCACTCCCTCCTATGTACTTGTATAAAGATGGCCATACACTATGCAATCTGATTGTTTATTTAGTGAGAAGGGTGATCACTGATAGCTGCACATTTTTTTTAAATGAAATGCAGAGAGCGTGAGGGTGGATGAGGCAGGGTGTGTGCTAATGAGATCAGCTGGTCAACTCTTTCCTGTGTCATGACCTAAAGTCTGTAAGGAAGAAGACATAAGACTAGAAAGTGTCTGCAGATTTAATGGAAAGCGTTGATATTTGCAAAAAATATACATGAATGCTATATTGGTGCATAGGGGAGCTGGAATTTAGAAGAAAAAAAAAGTGTACAAAGGTGGACTTATGCTTTAAACACATTGCTAGTAGTAGCTGCACCAGTTTTATCTATAACTAGGAAAAGCTCTCTCTAATCCCCTGTCAGAATGGAGATCTGTCTGTTTACTTTGACAGATCCCTGTTCTGGTTCTGTGTGGAGTGATCGTGGGTGGCTGGCGGACATCGCGGCTGCCGGTTATATGCATCCGCTCCGGCGGCGAGCGCGTGCCTCTCACAGCTCTTAAAGCAGCCGACGTGCACCTACCGCGGTTGGCACAGACGTGCCAACCTGCCACCGTGTAATGATGGCGGCTGGTTGGCAACAGGTTAATGAGTATAAATAAACTGCACTTATTTAACAGATATAAAAAAAAAAATCTTTCAATAGTATATTGACCACATGACTTCTGGAGCACGAACCTCTCCACAGTGCCCTTTCTAGGCAGGAGGATAATATAACATCTATTCACTCTTTAAGTGCATGCTCTATATCGCCACATGTCTTTTTTTTTTTTTTTAATTGGCAAATAGCATATAATCCAATTAGCAGTGTTGGGCTGGTACTGGTGATGGCTGGCTATCAGGGCACTGGCACTGGCTGATGCTGGTACTAGAACCATAGCTCCCAACTGTCCCTGATTTTGAGGGACTGTCCCTGATTTGGAGCAATGTCCCTCTGTCCCTCATTCCTACTCATTTGTCCCTCATTTTGGTCTGATCTATATAGATGTATATAAAATGAACATTTATCTATTAAAAAGTGTTTTCCAGCGCTAAACCTTTCATCTGATTTCTAAATTGCTGCATTTGTAAATTCCAAAAGCCAATATAAAGGAATATTAGTTGTAAAAAAAAGCACTTGTGGGTTTAACCAATTTTGTTTTTTTTTTGTACAATTCTCCTTTAAGGGAGCGTGGCAAAGGGTGTGTCCTACGCCTGCATGCTTTTGCCGATAGCTATCCCTCATTCCCATCTCAAAAAGTTGGGAGGTATGCTAGAACACTGGTACTGGTATTGGCTGGTGATCAAGATGCTGGTGCTGGCTGACACTGGTACTAGAACACTTGGTGCTGGCTGACACTGGTACTAGAACACTTGGTGCTGGCTGACACTGGTAGTAGAACACTTGGTGCTGGCTGACACTGGTACTAGAACACTTGGTGCTGGCTGACACTGGTAGTAGAACACTGGTACTAGTGCTGATTGGTAATCAGGACACTGGTGCTGGCTGACACTCATTTTAGATCATTGGTACTGGTGATCTCTGGCAATCATGGCATTGTTGCTGACTGAAACTGGCACAAAATATCAGTATTGATCCTGACTGATGATCAGGACACTGACACTGGTAATAGAATAGGACACTGGTACTGGTGCTGGCTGGTATTCAGGACACTGATGCTGGCCGATACTGCTACCACAACACTAATGTTCATGCTGATTGGCAAACAGGATACTGGGGCGGGCTGACACTAGTATTAAAAACACTGGCACTGTTGCAAATCACAGCCATTTCTTAAATTTGTTATGCACTATTGTAGGCAGGCCCAATGTACCCAGTCAGGGAGAGACCACACACACTACAGGCTTTGTTGTAATTGCCTTGTATATTCATTTAAATGTATAGACTAGCAATAATGAATAATAATGACAGTTCTTGTAAGCACTGATATAAGACGCTGCAACAAAATTGAATTTTCCTATTTCCTATTTTCCTATAGTTTCTAATGCACTGGTCACCTTAGGATGCAGTTCTGTGCGCTTTTTTTCTGCACTAAAAATGCATGCAGTGTTTTCCATGTATTCCAATGGCTCTAGTTTACACCAGTGCAGTCAGTTTCTGGTGCAGAAAAAAAGTAGAGCGTGCTGCATTTTTGTTCCGCACAGAACTGTACCGGAACCTAGCAAATTGTATCAAAAACGCACCTGAACTGCGTGTGGTGTGAACTGTAAGCAAAAGCTGACCTGGAACGTATGAGTGCATTTTTGTGGTGTGAACCGGCCCAAAAATGCATGCACAATGTTTTCCATGTATTCCAAAGGCTCTAGTTCACACCAGTGCAGTCAGTTCCAGTCACTTTCCGGTGCAGAAACTGACCGGAAACTTGAACTGACTGCATTGGTGTGAACTAGAGCCTTTGGAATACATGGAAAACATCGTGCATGCATTTTTAGTGCAGAAAAAAAGAGCAGAATGCTGCATCTGGTGTGAACTGGCCCTCATTTCTTACTTCTAAGACCCCATACACACTATTGGATTTTCTGCAGAATTTTGTCTTCAGATTTATCAAAACCATGTAGTTCAAGGGCCTGCCTGATTGCATACAAATTGAAACTCTTATGCCCTGTACACAGGATCAGAATTTCCGACAACAAATGTTCGATGGGAACTTGTTGTTGTAAATTCCGACCGTGTGTAGGCTCCATCGGACATTTTTTGTCGGAATTTCCGCCTACAAAAACTTGAGAGCTGGTTCTCAAATTTTCCAACAACAAAATCCGTTGTCGGAAATTCCGATCGTGTGTACACAGTTCTGACGCACAAAATTCCATGCATGCTCGGAATCAAGCAGAAGAGCCTGCACTGGCTAATTGAACTTCATTTTTCTCAGCTCGTCGTACGTGTTGTACGTCACCACGTTCTTGACATACGGAATTTCCGACAACATTTGTGTGACCGTGTGTATGCAAGACAAGTTTGAGCCAACATCTGTCGGAAAAAAATCCAGGATTTTGTTGTCGGAATGTCCGATTGTGTGTATGCGGCTTTAGGCTACTTTCACACTGAGGCGCTTTACAGGCGCTACAGCGCTAAAAATAGCGTCTGTAAAGAGCCTCTCCTGTGTCTCCAATGTGAAAGCCTGAGGGCTTTCACACTGGAGCGGTGCTCTTACAGGACAGTCAAAAAAGTCCTGCAAGCAGCATCTTTGCAGTGCTGTAGGAGCGATGTATACACTGCTCCTATCATTGAAAACAATGGGGCAGCTAAAAATAGCACCGCTTTACCGCCAGCGCCCGCCCCAGTGTGAAAGTAGCCTTAAGGTTTGACCTCATATTATATAGTTTTGGTAAATCTGAAGACCATAATCTGCAGAAAATCTAATAGTGTGTATGGGGCTTTAAGGTTTGACCTCATATTATATGGTTTTGGTAAACTGAAGACAAAAATCTGCAGAAAATAGTGTGTATGGGCTCTTTTTTTTCATCTTTTCATCTTTTTTTCATCCATTTTTTTCATAATCAGCTCCCACCTGTGTGTGTCTCTTCCACAGACATCAGGCTTTCTTAATTGCACTGGTTAAAACCTTCAGATATTTTATTTTTTATTTTTGGTGCAAGCTGGATTACCCTGTTTTGCCTCAAAGCCTGCATTTCTCACTACAATTTGAGGTAACAGTGATTTTTTTTTTTTTTAGTTTATTTATTGACCATATAAGCTGGATTGCTATGATCTTATTCTCAGTATTGGCTAAGTAAGGCCACGTATTAATACTTTTAGGTACTTGACACCAGCTATAAGAGACGGCATGCTGAGATCCTAACCTTCTAACTACACTCCAACAAAAGAATATACAGAAATCGTTTTGCAAGTTGCCCCTGTGTGAACCGGCAGTCAAGGTATGTGTGCAGCTGTCTTAAGGATAGTTTTAGGTTTCATTATAAATGTTTTTTGTTTTACCTCAAATCTTGTTTATGTGAAGTAATTTTTTTTCCTATTAATGCAGTGGCATTACCAGGGGTTGCTTGGATGTGCTATAGCACCACCATTTTCTTAAGCACCCCCCACCATTTTATCTATGGCCGCTGTTAAGCGGCGCTATTCGGCCACTAGCAAAGCACTTTTAACCCCCGCTAGCGGCCGAAAAAGGGTTAAAACCGCCCGCAGCCAGTGGTTAGGCTGTGCTGCCCCATTGGTTTAAATGAGCAGGGCACTTTAGGAGTGACGTATACAGCGCTGCAAAGATGCTGCTTGAAGGACTTTTTTTTTTTACCATCCTGCAAGCACACTGCTCCAGTGTGAAAGCACTCGGTCTTTCACACTGGAATGAGAGGAGAGGCTCTTTACAGGATGCTTTAAGGTGAAAAAACACGAGGGTTTACAACCCCTTTAATATGTTGTGCCGAATATTAAAAAAAAAATTGGGTTCTGAAAGTGACTCGTGCGCCAAATTCAGGTAGCTTTTATTTGCTCAATTTCTACATTGTGGTGCAACACATGCACCAAGTTCAAAATAAAATATCGATAGTTCGTATTGTATGAAAGTGGAGCCAATTAAGATCAACTTTCTTCTTGGCATACAGAGAGAAATTTTGCAAAAGTGTTTCGCATGCGTTCTAAAAGTGGCACAGCATGCACCAAATTCAAAAAGTACAAGTTCTAGATCGGAACATAAATTTGGTGGATGCTGCACCACTTTAATGCCCCGTACACATGGTCAGACATTGATTGGACATTCCGACAACAAAATCCATGGATTTTTTCCGACGGATGTTGGCTCAAACTTGTCTTGCATACACACGGTCACACAAAGTTGTCGGAAAATCCAATCGTTCTGAACGCGGTGACGTAAAACACGTACGTCGGGACTATAAACGGGGCAGTGGCCAATAGCTTTCATCTCTTTATTTATTCTGAGCATGCGTGGCACTTTGGCCGTCGGATTTGTGTACACACGATCGGAATTTCCGACAACCGATTTTGTTGTCGGAAAATTTTATATCCTGCTCTCAAACTTTGTGTGTCGGAAAATCCGATGGAAAATGTGTGATGGAGCCTACACACGGTCGGAATTTCCGACAACAAGGTCCTATCACACATTTTCCGTCGGAAAATCCGACCGTGTGTACGGGGCATTAGAATGTATGTGAGATAATCAGTCTGTGCCCGTCTGTATGCATTCCATTGTCTGTGTGGTGTTTACATTGAAATATGGGGTAATCCCTTTTGTGTATTAGTCATTGGGCTATTTCTGCACAGATGTTGCAATATCAGACAACAAAGCAGCAAACACTCTGTAAATCTTGTATGACTAAAATTTATGTGGTTATTGCAATTCACTCAAATGCCATTTTCATACATGGCTTTAATGTGGTGTTATGCTGCACCAATTGCCTCATGTATACCATTATTGTAAGGTGATATAGCTTTTTGGACAAAAAGGTACTCTAACTTGTCATAACGAACTTCTCTGGTCACATTACATCTTGAGTAGCTTGCTATTGTATACTCAATTATATGACTACAATACTGCTTAGGTTGTTATTACATAATTCAGTTACTACATGTTCCACAATGGTCTAAATACTCACAGTATGGAGGCTAGGTATTAGTATATAGGCTGTCCAGTATATGTTTTTAATGAAGACAATGTGATATGGGCATATCGGGGAACTTTCCAGAATTGACCCTGCAATGCCGGAATTTTGTTCCAGTTGTTAGGTCATCATTACCAGAATCATTATGTCTACAGAATTCCCATTTCAGTAGATGTAAACATGCACTGTGAGTCAGTGCCAAAGGTGGAAAGGAAGGTGGATGGCATTATGATTTCCACCTCGGTCAATCAGAGGAAACCTTGTATTCATTGATATTGATAGATAAAAAATACAAGGCTTCTGTTGAATGGCATAGAAGCATTCAGCCTAATGCTGTTTAGTTCTGACAGCAGACAGGAATTTGCTCATATTGCTGCGGAAAACAGCACCGCATACTCTATGTAGCTTGTTCTGTCTCACCAAACTAAACACTGCAAGTGTGATCTGTATAACTGATCCAGTCGTGGAAGTGACTTGTTTGTGAAAGTATTAGAAGCAGAAATTAGAATGGCCTGTGGTAACGCAGGCAGCTTTTACTGCAGGGGTGCCCAACTGGTGGCCTGGAATGGCGGAACGGTAAGTTCCCGACCTACCATCCCAGAGCGAAGAATGGAGCTGACGGTATAGGAAGCATGCGGCTGCAGTAGAGGGCAGAGCCAATGCTTCTGGTATAGCGCCGGCTCCTGTCACAGGCGGAGTGGTACCAAATGCACTCGCCTTCTGGGGCAGCAGGCGACCGCTAATTCCGCCCTGGGGGACAGCCAGCAATACCTGCTGGCCATACCCGCCTTGGAGGACAGCCAGCAATACTTGCTGGCCATACCCGCCTTGGGGGACAGCCAGCAATACCTACTGGCCATACCCGCCCTGGGGGACAGCCAGCAATACCTGCTGGCCATACCTGCCCTGGGGGACAGCCAGCAATACCTGCTGGCCATACCTGCCCTGGGGGACAGCCAGCAATACCTGCTGGCCATACCCGCCCTGGGGGACAGCCAGCAATACCTGCTGGCTATGAGAAAAACACAGCAACAGGCGCCTCTTAGTAAAACTGTTTTGTATTTAATAACAAATTGCATTAAATCTCTCACATGTAAAAAACTGTTGTCAAGCACAGGGGAGTCCAGTTCAGACCATATATGATTTCTGCAGCTTAGATGGAATTTCAGCTCTGTTTCTCTCTGCTGTCGGCGTATTGATCCACAGTGCACTTCCGGGATTCGGGCGGGATCCACAGCGAGGCTTGGAGCGCGGCCAGACAGTCACAAGGGGGCTGGAGTGCAGAGTTCAGGGTATTGGCTGTACTGCTGAAAAACGACGCGTTTCTGAGCATGCGTGGAAAACGCGCTCCTTTGTCAAGCTATAGTCAATGGGCTTTTTGTGGTCTATTTATATGCCTGCACGGCACTGCCACCTAGTGGTGAAGTTTTGATATTGTCGGCTGTATGAATACAGGAGCAATATATTCATAGTGACAAATCACTATGAAGATCGGAAAAAGAATATAGTGTGTATACATAGGAATACTATTGTCTTTTTGCAGATAATAACATAATGATAATACTGGATATGATGATACAAAAGCAGGAGAAATGGTAAATTTATACGGAAAAAAGACATTAAAACATTTTAAAACATCAATCTTAAACATATATTATACAGTGTTAGGTATGAATGTCGATTAGCCAATTATTTAGAATACTAAAAAAACATAGCTATCCATGCAGAAGCCATGTTATACACTAGATGAAAAATATATATAAGTATACAGTATATACAAGTGTGTGTGTGTATGTATGTATGTATGTATGTATACATGTACTTAGCCAGCCCGCTCGCCTGTGGTCTTTGTCGGTTTCCTGTGCACGATACTACGTCACTAGGCCGACTATTTGAAACTCAGCGTCCGTGAGTTCTTGTGTTCGTAAGAATTCCCGTGTTTCAGATTTTCGAGGCCCTCGTTACCAATTCGCAGTTTCGTACAACTTGTCTGGCTCAGCTGTCGCAGGTAGGGTTTCGGCTGACGTTTTTTCATTTCACGCATCGTTAGATATCATGTCACTAAACCGTGATATCAAACTTACGAAACAGATACGTGTTAAATTTTACGAATGTAGCGTACCACTCGTACCGTCGTTACATTAGTCATTTCGTTATTTTTTACCCCAGTCCGATGCAGGCGCCGCTTTGTTCAGGCATGTCTAAAACTGTTTACCATGTTTCACAAGTCAAATCGTTGTTACTCGCAAAAAATTCTGTACACCGACCCATGTCATTTCAAAGCTAAATCATTTCACAAACATTTCTAAAAACATTTCGAAGCATTTCAAATCATTTCGAATCATTTCATTCATTTCAGTCACGTACCACGCTCCGATTCTAATCCAGTCGCATCCAAGATGCACCGATTTGCTCCGGTGTGCACCAATGTTTTCTGTTGCCTCATTTCAATACATGCTCCAGAGTCCGGTTCGCTGTCAGTCGCAGTTGCGGCATGGCCGAGTCAGGCCTCTGTCATGGCAAGATGTTTTATTCATTTCATAATCAAGGCAAACATTTCATTCATTTCATTATCGACACACCGCACTCTGATTTCGAATCTTGGGCATTCGTGGGGTATTGATTCATCCCAGTAGGCCACAACAGTCTTGGCCTTGTTTCATGCCATGCCCCACAGTTCGATTCGTAGCCTGTCGCAGTCGCGGCATACTGATTCGTGCCACCATCAAGGCATACACATTTCACTCATTTACTTTGCCCCATGCACCTGTCATTTAAGTCACCATACAATTTACTTCTTCAAGTTAGTTAAACAAACCCTTCACGAGTTGTCACCTTTTCATTTTCCTCCAGGTCAGTCAAGTTCAGTAGGTCCACCCTGCACCAGGTTGGACGATATCCCCCCCAGGTAAAAAAACCAAAAAAAACAAAAGAGCACGAGCTGGGTACGTATGCCTTTCTAGGGAAAAGAAGCAAACTTGAAATTCATGTCACCCTCAATAGGTTCCGGTCGACCAAAACACCTCCCCAAGGACAGGACATTGTATCTAGATAAACCATGTCCCAGGCCGGCAGCGAAGACTTCACAGCCCCTCTGTCACCTTCTCCGGTCTCAGGGAGTGGCAATTCCTCAGGGGATGGACCATCGGCAGAACTAAGAACTAAGACGCAGGGGCGTGCCCTTTCCCGCTACAGCTAGGAAGGGTGAGCTCTTCAAGCTCCTCTTCCCTCCACCAGCTGCAGCGGGGCCCAGCAGGCGTCCCTCCAGTCAATATCTTCTGCTATCTCACAATTCCACACCATGGTATCATCCTTGTCTACCTCAATCACGGATGTACAAACCAGAGTGGCACTCCTGGAGGCTCGCCCGGCCACTGCTATTCCTGACCCGACCGCAATCCAGGTTTTGACACTCCTGCCTGCAGGTACCACAGGGTGGAGCCCCGTTGTCCACCCCTCCCATTTGGTTCAAGCCAGCATCAGGAAGGACATCCTGGATGGAAGGGACGTCAACCTTGCCTCTCTCCTCATATCCGTCCACGATCTGGCAGGAAAACAAAGCCTACACCTGGGGTGACGTGTCAGTGGTCCTTAAGGCCAAAGACCCCAGGCTCAACCAGAAATTATCCGTCCCAGAATTCACATTGGCCTTCGGCATGCTGAGGGATGTCCTATGTTCAGCCTCTCCTAGCAGGAGGGAAGAGCTGGACTTATACCTCCATACTGTAGTAGACCTGGGCTACAAGTATGGAGGATTTTCTTTTTACGATTATCATCGTTCTTTTTCCGCCAAGGCAGCAGCCAGGCTCACACAATTTCAGACAACCACAAATTGGAGCCTTATGGACACAGCTGTTCTGTCGCCACTTTGCCAGCTTGCGCTCACCACTGTGCGCGATTTACCAGTCTTCCACCCACACCGCCACCTGGTGCGACAATCAGACGCCCCTTGGAATTTCCCTCTACCTCTGGTGCAGTTCAGGGAGAGCAGCTATCTGCAACAATTACAATTACGGATCCTGCAACTTCAGTCAGTGCATCCAAGGAACTTGTGTGAGGTCAAGCAACAGAAAAGGGCATGACTAAGCCGAGTCAATGTCCTGTGGCTAGGGCTCTACCTCACCTCACTCCCCACTCCTTCCCTGGCCACCTACCTTATCCAGGGATTCACAGCAGGATTTCACACTGGCCTCATTTCCCTGCCCCATAATACCTACGAATGCAGGAATCTCCGCTCAGCGGCCACTGACGAGCAGGCCATAGACCAGCTCTTACAAGCAGAACTAGACCATGCAGGCCAGCCTCCCCCTCGACAAACTAACCCGCATTAGGGTGGTCCTCCGAGACTTCACCCACACTGGGGGGTGTACCAAGAAGCAGCTGCAATCTCTCTTAGTGTGCTTAGAATGCTTAATTTCGCCATGCGAATCATTCCACAGGGTCGCACCTTCGTGTCACGTCTGCTGATATTCCTTTCACAAATACATGACCCTGATCAGATCCTCAACCTGGATACCGCAGCAGTAGCGGATCTATCCATGTGGGAGGAATTCCTTTCCACCTGGAATGGCATATCCCTATTCATACCTACGGTCTCGTCCCTTTCACCCCAGGTAGTGACAGATGCTGCAGATTCCACAGGCTTCGCGGCAATTTTTGGCCACCAATGGTTTTCAGGACCCTGGCCTTCACAGATACTGTTAATACCTGGCTTCACTTGAACATCCTCCCTCTTCGAGCTCTATCCAATAGTGGCAGCCGCACAGCTCTGGGGTCATCGTTGGACAGGGCAAACTGTGGTCTTCACCACCGACAATCAGGCCACGGCAGATATTATTAACCTCGCAGCAGACGCACTGTCACGATTTAACTATACTTTCTTTTTCAAACAGGTGCACAGAGCTGATCCAGCTTCAGCCCTTATCCTCGTTTGGTCTCAGCTAACCCTGGAATAGTACAACACCTACAAGAAGCGACCCAGCTCATCAACTACTCACTGTCCCACAACACACTGAAAGCCTACCAGACAGCTTGGAGTGCGTGCAATAAATTCCTGGCACCCTGCTCCGAGGAAACAGACATCAAGCACGTACTGGCCTTCATCTCATATTGCCATACTCAGCTGACCTTATCCCATAACACTATTCGGCTATACCTAGCCGGCATACAACATTTCCTGACTCTACAAGACCCCACAAAGTCTTCCTTATTTACATCCTACGCGGCACCCAGAAACACCAACCGGTGGTCAGTGCCAAACATTTACCCATAACGGGATCCATCTTTATATTTCAATATTTTTTTTTATTGAAAAAAAAGGAAATACATTTCAAAGTAAACAGACACATCAATAGAACAAAGTCGAATTCTTAGATAGTCAATTTAGCAATACAGATGTACAGAAAATACGGTCAACATACATATCTGTCCTTTACCATTATCATAGAACACAAAATGTACGATATGTATCTAAATACCAATGGAACTGAATAATGTTTTCCTCCCATGATCCGGCACCCCGCCACACACTGTGAATGGCAGAGACCCGGAATCACAGGTAATTCTGGTTGTGAACCCCGAGACTATATGGGGGGCCATCTTTAGGGGTATGTCGACCATCCTGACTACTTCTCCATTTGGTCTTCTCCCCAGCGTGGTCCTACGAGCAGCCATATACTTGGCCTACTACGGGTTCTTGCGACCTGGCGAGTTCACCTGTAGCAACCCTGCAGGCTAAGTGCTACGCAGACGTCACTTGGTCCGCTACCAAGACTACTTCGTCCTCCACCTTGTGGTTTCTAAAACCCAGCAGGCAGGCTCTGGAGTGGACATCCACCTTTACAAAACCAATAATAGCTGGTGTCCAGTGACCATACTCAACCATCTCCTCTCACTCCTACCGGAACAGCCGGACTCCAGTCCCCTTCTACCGTTTCCAGTCAAACCCTTAAGTTCTTGTCAGTTCGTGAAACACATAAGGATTCTTCTCTGCAACCTTCGCCTCAACCCCAGCCAGTTCTCCGGCCACTCCTTCCGCACTGGAGCGGCCTCTGTGGCATCCCGCCATGGGGTCCCAGACCACGTCATTAAAAGACTAAGCAGGTGGAAGTCAGCCTGCTTCGCCCATTACATCCCCAATCCTCAAGTGGAGATGGCACAGGCATTTACAAAATTAGCTCAATGAACAACTGAAAACTAATAAAATACTATACCCCTACCTGAATGTTTTTGACCCCTTATTTTGGTATACCGTTCATCAGACCAAGGCACACTTTCAGGTCCATTTCATGTGGTAAGTCTTATGTTAACTATAAATGTTACCCATGTCCGTATCGGCCATAGGTCTTTGGCGGTTTCCTGTGCGCGATACCCACCCTCCCATCGCCTTTTCAGGGCATTTCTCAAATATTAATTTCTCTTCACAGAATATTCATTTCTAAATCTAGGGTATGCCCCCTTATTTTAGTATACCGTCCATCAGACCAAGGCACACTTTCAGGTCCATTTCATGCGGTAAGTCCACACTTCCAGGTCTATTTCATATGGTAAGTCTTATGTTAACTATAAATGTTACCCATGTCCGTATCGGCCATAGGGCTTCAAATATATATATATACAGATATATTACTGCCCTAAATCTTGTGTGAAAAAGGGGGGGGGGGATATTATTTAATGTTGTTAATTAAGGAGAATATATTTAATAACTTGAGATTGGTATGTTACAAGATAGTTGAGATTTCCAACTCCTCATCGATACCACCAGGATTTAGAGTATCTAAGGAATAAATCCAGAAAGTCTCTCGCGTTCACACAGTTTGTGGAATCTTTCTGCCACAGAGGGATTTTTGGGCATTGCTCCAAAATCCAAACTTCGATACCTTCTGTGGATTTGTTGTGGTGTTCTGCAAAATGGCGGGGAACACTATGCTTGTCCTTACCTACTTCTATTTTTCTGCGGTGCTCACCAAACCTTTGTCTTAATGGACGTATGGTACGCCCTACGTACATTAATTTACAGCGACAAATTAGACCATAGACTACGAAGTGAAAGCTGCAATTATAGAAGTCTCCCAGGACATAGGTTTCTCCTTTAGTTGAAAAATGCTTCTTACCGGGGGCAGGAGGCGGAGCCTAGCGGAGCAGACATGCATTGTTAGAGCTCCACACCGCTGAGGAGAGAAGAGAAGGATAAAGCGGAGCCTGCAGGCTCAAAAGGTATCCATTTGAACCTTTTTGCCCCTGGGAACAAACTGTGAAAGTTTGGGCAGGAAATATGGTACTGGGAGGAAACCGTGGCAGAAATAAAAATCACCTCACAAAGAGCTCACAGGCACTCACTGCAGCTGAAGCAGCTCCAGTCACCTCACAAGATACAGCATCAGGGCGCTCTCACAGACAGAAAATGTCACAGCAAGACTCTCCATTTGAGTCAGATACAGAACAAATCCTCTCACAAACTTCTCCACAAGCCTCCTCAGCATCCCCAGTAATATTATTACAATTTGAAAAGATGCTTCATAAGGCTTTAAAACAAACCTCAGACCAAATAACAAAAAGCCTAACCAAAGAAATAAGAGAGCTGGGAAACCGCACCGCCGCCCTAGAAATAAAAATGGATAAAATTGAAATTACATCCCAAGAAAATATAACAGAATTGGAACAATTAAAAAAAGAGAATTTAATACTTCAAACTAAGCTCGAAGATTACGAAAATAGAGCCAGACGTTCAAACTTGCGCATAAGGGGAATACCTGAAACTGTGACAGACCTGCAATCTACTATTACTGCTCTGTTACAAGAACTAAAGCCAGATATCCCTATTGAACGTTTTTGATGTCTTTTGACATAGCACTGACATAGCACTTCTCTCCTGTAAGCGGAAGATCCGTGTACCCCCATTAGCCCTCCTCATTCTCCCAACCATATTATGTGGGAGTGTGACGAAGGCACTTATTCCCCTGAGAGAGATATTTATTCTCTTTCACGGGTAAATTGTGATTACTTGCAAAAAATAATTTATACAATGTATCATCTAATCTCATATGTTTTTTGTTTACTCTTTACTCCAGAATTCACTGCTTTCTTTTCTATCTATTCATCTCTTCAGTCCACACAGGTTGATCTGCGCAGTCAGCTCTGCATAACAAAAGTAAGTCAAAACTATTTGATCTATTGCCATGGCACCACTGAATATACTTTCCCTGAATGTTCAGGGAATAAATGTCCCTCAAAAAAGGACCAAAGCCTTCTGTACTTTTTATAACAAGAAGGCTCACATAGTATGCCTCCAAGAAACACACTTCACCAAAGATTCTACTCCAAAATATATTTCTCCTTTTTATCAACAAATTTACACGGCTTCTGCCTGTACCAAGCAAAGGGGAACTCTAATTGCATTTCACCGATCCACACCATTCACCTTATCATCAGAAATTAAAGACCCAGAAGGTAGATACCTGATACTCATGGGTTATATAATGGATACAGCAATCACGGTGATTTCCTACTACGCTCCTAACAAACAACCTACACCATTCCTCTCACATATATTACAAGTGATTAATACACACAAAATAGGAACAGTGATAATGTGTGGGGATTCGAACCAGGTCCTCCTCCCATTTCTATATAAATCACCTTTTACACCATCCAAAATAACCTCTAGATTACCTTTTTCTCAACTTCTTTCCAAATACAATCTGGTAGATTCGTGGAGAGAAAGTAACCCAATGAAAAAGAAATTCACTTATTTCTCGCACCCTCATCAAACCTTCACCAGAATAGATCATATTTTTCTAACAATAGGAATGATACCAGAAATTATTGCATCAGATATAATTCCGATTCCGTGGTCTGACCATAATGCAGTATACACTACTATAGCCTCAGCCATACCAAAAGCGCATGACCCAACGTGGTACTTACCGGACATAATGCTCAAACACCCACTACATCAGATGGCCATTGAACAAGCTTTAAAGGAATACATATCAATTAATAATACAACAGACATCTCCCCAATAACACTGTGGGAAGCTCATAAGCCTGTCTTGCGTGGTACAAAACAAAGACAAATGGCACTATTTAAACGGGAACGCAAAAATCTAGCAAAAAAATCTCAGAGTACAAAATCTCATCTGGAAAAATCTAGATTGGAATACGATCTATTTCTCACTGAGTCAGTTGATAAATCCCTCAAACGCTCCAAACACAATTTCTACATGAATACAAACAAACCAGGTACATATTTGGCTCGGGCATTAAATTCAAATAACAAATCTTTCAAACCAATACGTTTGAAATTATCAAAAAATGTTTACACTTGTAATCCAGTTAAAATAGTCCATAAATTTCACTCACATCTCGCAACTTTATATAAGACAAACAATGAATTTAAGCCTACAGAGGCTGAATCCTTCTTCTCAAAAATAACCTTACCTGAGTTATCTCAGAATCAAAAAAGCAGTTTGGATGAGCCTATAACTATAGATGAAGTTGCTAACGCCATAAAAGACCTAAAACTTAACAAAAGACCAGGCCCAGACGGCTACTCGGCTTTATACTATAAAACATTCTCAGAAATACTCTCTCCCATTCTCACTGAAACGTTTAACAAACTTCTAGATGGACATTCTTTTCGGCAAGAAACACTAATGGCAATTGTTTGTATGATCCCAAAACCCCTTTCTGATGATACTTCCTGTGTGAATTATCGGCCTATCTCTCTGTTAAACCTCGATATTAAATTATTAGCAAAAATAATAGCAAAACGCCTTAATAGCATTATAGGAAAATTAATACATAGAGATCAAGTAGGCTTCATGCCAAATAGACAGGCAGGCGATAATATACGCAGGGCAGTGTTATTGGCACATATTGCTAAAAAACGGAAAATCCCTTTATGTTTTCTATCTCTCGATATTAAGAGGGCATTTGACACAGTATCCTGGCAATATATGCAATATTCATTACAAAAATGGGGTTTTGGACCCCACTTTTTAACATGGATCAAAGCATTATATAATAAACCCAAAGCCTACATAAAATATGCTGGATACAAATCTGAAGCCTTTAATATCGAAAGAGGTACCCGACAGGGTTGCCCATTATCTCCCTTATTATTTGCCCTTATACTCGAACCCATGGCCCAATACATCAGAACAAACCAAACTATAACTGGCATTGAAGTAGGAGGTATTACACACAAATTATGTATATTTGCAGACGATATATTACTTTTTCTATCATCACCACAGGTCTCTGGTCCTAACTTAATACCAGCTCTTGATGGATTTGCAGCCCTATCCGGCCTTATGATTAATCCTAAGAAATGCCTAATGCTTAATATTTCACTCACAAACATGGAATTGATCCCGGCTAGGGCTGCACTCCCATTCACATGGGCAGAAAAATCAATCCCATATCTTGGAATTCATTTAACAGCATCTCATTCTGACTTATTCTCAACCAATTATCCTCCTGTATTAAGACAGATCACAAATCTAATAAAACAATGGTCGCAACTTCCTTTATCCTGGATAGGGAAGATTAATGCAATCAAAATGACTATTCTACCCAAATTGCTTTATCTATTCAGAGTCCTCCCTATTCCAATTCCTTCCTATTTTTTGAGAATAGTACAAAAAAGAGCAACTTCGTTTATATGGGGCTCTTCTAAACCACGTATACCTATACACACACTACATCTTCCCAAAAATAAAGGAGGCCTGGGATACCCTAATTTTACTAACTACTACAGAGCAGCACATTTGGCCAGTCTGTCCAAATACCATGCAAAACAGGAAATCCCATTATGGGTATTTATAGAGGCTTCAGAAAATGACCCACTATTAATATCAAATTTATTATGGCTTGATCCTAAAGACCGCTTTAAAATTCATAATCCCATAACTAAACACTTCTTATCTCTCTGGGATAAACTAAAAACCAAATATCAGTTACAATCTCCACACAATCCTCTCCTTTCTTTTATCAGAAATCCGGCCTTTTATCCGGCATGGATCTACCCAAATTCTTTTAAAGCTTGGACAACATCAGGCATTCAGACACTAAATGACTTCATAGCATCTAAATCATTCCTTTCATTCCCATCGCTTAGAGAAAAATATGATCTACCAAACTCTGAGATATTTAGATATCTCCAAATCAAAAATTTCTATACACCATTCCTAAAGGGGGATACACCATTATCCCAATTATCCATTTTTGAATCAATCTGTACAAAAGATCCATTTGCTAAAGGTACAATTTCATCACTTTATAATCAATTATATGGAGTAGCAAATCTTAATAGACCCTCTTACGTTCAGAAGTGGGAGGAGGACCTGGGACAAACTTTAGAAGACACAGACTGGTCTAACATATGGCTCACATCTAAGTCATCTTCACCCAACATCTTAGCACTGGAGACAAATTATAAAGTCCTAACTCGCTGGTACCTTGTACCCGCTAGAGTGGCAAAATATTCACCTAATACCTCAGCTCTTTGTTTTCGAGGATGCCCAGAAATAGGCACATATTTACACATATGGTGGACGTGCCCAGTAATCCAAACCTTCTGGAAGGAAGTCTTCGTGATTGCATCTAAAATATTAAAAAAAATAATACAACCAGATCCATATTTAACTTTACTTAATCTAAAACCGGAATGGTTAACACTCTCTCAATTCAAACTTATGATCCAACTAATAACGGCTGCAAAACAAACAGTGGCCAAGGCATGGAAATCTCCTACATTGGTACTAGCAGAAACAATTCACAGAATGAATAATACAATGTCCCATGCTAAGATGGTAGCCATCGATCAAAATCAAATTCCAAAATTTGAAAAACTTTGGCATCCTTGGATAAAACAACAGTTCCTGTCAAACTTCAATGATTCTGTCCTGTTGCCATGGTAACAGATTAAATGACTTACAGAGACACCCACTCTAAGGCTTCAAAGAAAACTAAAAAGAATAATAAACTGACGAGCGGGACAACCTTGTGGACCATACCTCTACCTTTCAACCCTTTTTCTTCTTTTTCTTTCCTTTTCTCCACCTTATGATTAAAGCTCATTATCAGAATTTATTTGACCTATATACACTCTACTTGTAAACAATATGTATAGTAGGTATAAATCATTTAAATACCTACAAAAGTAACTAAGGAAATGATATATATCTTTAATTTAGGTTTACGTAAACCCAATGTTTAATATTTGAAATTTCATTATATTTACCTATAGAAACCCTACTGTAAAACAATGAGCTTACTTTATAGATCCTTGTAAACGTACTTTATGTATCTTTATAACATTGTATACTCAATAAACTTCTTTTGACAAGGAAAAATGCTTCTTACCATGTTTGACAAAACTACAAGTTTTGCACAATGGTTTCCTACACTGGAACATGCCTCTCAATGGACAGTTTTGCCGATTGTAAAGAAACTTTACGAAAACTTCAGGTTATATAAAACAAAGTTGCCTACTAAGAAACAAACTTAAGGACAAAGGCTATCCCAAATCGTTGGTAGACCAGGCCCACAAACATTATTTACAACATACTCCTCCAGTCAATCAGAAAAAAGTTTTGACCAATCAGGCCGTTTCATTACCAGATTCCATACCAATTTTTCTAAAATGGAGACAATCTTCAAGAAGCATTGGCCAATCCTGCTTGAGGACCCACACCTCAGACCCACCCAGCAAATTAAAGCCACTAAAGGGAACCACACCGGCAGCTGCCTGCTTGATTCCTTTGAGAGGCATGTTCCAGTGTAGGAAACCATTGTGCAAAACTTGTAGTTTTATCAAACATAGTAAGAAGCATTTTTCAACTAAAGTAAAAACCTATGTCCTGGGAGACTTCTATAATTGCAGCTCTGACTTCGTAGTCTATGGTCTAATTGTCGATGTAAATGTACGTAGGGCGTACCATACGTCCATTAAGACAAAGGTTTGGTGAGCCCCGCAGAAAAATAGACGTAGGGAAGGACAAGCATAGTGTTCCCCGCCATTTTGCAGAACACCACAACAAATCCACAGAAGGTCTCGAAGTTTGGATTTTGGAGCAAATGCCCAAAAATCTCTCTGTGGCAGAAAGATTCCACAAACTGTGTGAACGCGAGACTTTCTGGATTTATTCCTTAGATACTCTAAATCCTGGTGGTATCAATGAGGAGTTGGAAATCTCAACTATCTTGTAACATACCAATCTCATGTTGTTAAATATATTCTCCAATTCTCCTCTCTTGCTCCAGGTGAAGTTACATGTTGACTCCCTTTAAAAGAATATAGTCTTGAATAAAGATCTTTGGGTTGGTGGGCCCTTCCGGCAGCTTGTAAGTAATCAAATTCTGTCTCCCTCCTATTTTTTTTTGTGCCCCCCCCCCCCCCCCCCTTCTCCTCCTCTTCTTTTTCCCTTTTTGGTCATTTTCTAAACACTGCCTTGATCATAAATATCAATCTACCATGTGAACCTATTATCCTAATCTTCTAGATTTTAACACATTTTTAACGTATTATTCATATTGGATTGATCATACCTATTTAGTAATCTTAGTGTAAATTATAGTGTGCATACATATATATGTGAAAAATAATACCATCCCATAAACAAATAAATAACATTTAATTAACATTAAATAATATCCCCCCCCTTTTTTCACACAAGATTTAGGCCAGTAATATATCTGCATATGTGTGTGTGTATGTGTGTATATATATATATATATATATATATATATATATATATATATATATATATATATATATATATATATATATATATATATACACTATGAATATATTGCTCCTGTATTCATACAGCCGACAATGTCAAACTTCACCACTAGGTGGCAGTGCCATGCAGGCATATAAATAGACCACAAAAAGCCCACTGACTATAGCTTGAAAAAGGAGCGCGCATTCCGCGCATGCTCAGAAACGCGTTGCTTTACGGCAGTACAGCCAATACCCTGAACTCTGCACTCCAGTCCCCTTGTGACTTTCTGGCTGCGCTCCAAGCCTCACTGTGGATCCCGCCCAAATCCCGGAAGTGCACTGTGGATCAATACGCCCACAGCAGAGACGAACAGAGCTGAAATTCCATCTAAGCTGCAGAGATCGTATATGGCCTGAAATGGACTCCCCTGTGCTTGACAACAGTTTTTTACATGTGAGCGGTTTAATGCAATTTGTTATTAAATGCAAAACAGTTTTACTAAGAGGCACCTGTTGCTGTGTTTTTCTCTTTTACATATTTGGAGTGGCTTCAACTCCCCCCACAAGGCTGCCCTACCATACAGACTGTACATCTTCACACAGAGCAGTAATTGCTCAAAGGACTCTCTTATGAACTTGCAATGCTTAACCCCATACTTTGACCTGCGCCGCTATCCATTGTTGTTTTTCTTTGTAATAACTGCTGGCTATACCTGTCCTGGAGGACAGCCAGCAATACCCGCTAGCCATATCCATCCTGGGTGGCAGCCAGCAATACCCGCCAGCCATATCCAGCCTGGGGGACAGCCAGCAATACCTGCCAGCCATGCCCACCCTGGGGAACAGTCAGCAGCAGCCTCCAGCCATACCCGCCCTGGGGGACAGAAGCCTCCAGCCATACCCGCCCTGGGGTACAGAAGCCTCTAGCCATACCCACCTGGGGGACAGCAGCAGCTAGCGATACACATAAGAATCCTGAGGAAGAAGTGAAGATTGAGGTCAGTTTTTGATTAAAATCAAACCGCGAATGAGCATATATGTTCTCTACACTAGGACGCTAACTACACTGGGCTGCTTTCAAACTGATCTATAGGTGCAGTGCAGTCATACACTTCTGTTTATAAAAAATGGAAGAACACATGTGTGAGCATACCCGGAGCTGCACAACCCAAATACAAAGATGCAAAAAATCGTAGGTTTCCCCAAGGGGAAAACATTAAATGTAAATATATGAATGAGGTAAGTCAAAATTTCAGAATAAATTCAGATATACAGTAGGTTTATTAAAAATACAGACTCTGGTTTACGTTTGACAAACAACGACATAAAACATCACTTATGGCCAAGAGGCCCCCAGGAGAACATATATGCAGTTGCATGTACAGAAGTTAATATCCACATGAATACCCCAATGCATTTCAACCTATTCTGGTCTTCAGGGGGATTTAGATTCTAGGGAAATATATCAAAAATAAAATTTGACTTTGGTCAATGTACAAAACATATTGGTACATTATAAATTGTGCAGAGAAATGTCTCATCGTATTTATGGCGGTATATTTACCATTAAGTAGATGATGAAATAAGGATTAACATGAACCAGAGTCTGTATTTTTATTAAACCTACTGTGTATCTGAATTTTATTCTGAAATTTTGACTTACCTCATTCATATATTTACATTTAATGTTTTGCTGCTTAAAAAACCCCTTGGGGAAACCTACGATTTTTTACACTTGTTTATTACCTGCGGGTTTGGTACGCTTTTAGAAAGTGCACCATACCTGCAAGATATAATAGAATTTAATGGCAAAGTGCAGCTAACCCGCAGGAAATCCACAGGTGCATTGCGCTGCACCCGCGTTGCGAGCAAACCACAGGGCATCAGTGTGAAAGCAGCAGTAGGCCCTCGGGTCTGCCTGTCTGTTTTTCAGGTAGGCCCAATAGGACCCTCCATTCACCTCTATGGAGCGGTAGATGTAAACTGATTTGTGTCTAATTACACCGACCTACCCCCAGTCCACTACAAAAAACAGAAGGGGATCTGTCCCCTTCCGTCTGGGTGGAATGGAGGGCCCAAAGAGTAGAGTGGGCTGTGTACTTGTTCACTCTGCATGTGCAGAGTGGACACAGACCTGTCATCCGCCTTCTCTGCTCATTGTGGCCCTCGACCAGTTACCAAGTCGCCTAAGTGACCCTTGCTCTTCGAAAGGTTGGGCACCCCTGTTCTACTGTATACATGTACGATGTTCAAACTGATTTAAATAACGCAATCCTATTAGAAAAACATTATATTGTTGCTCATGTAGGCTGCTGTGATTAGCTTGCAGGCATGTACAGGCTTGTATGACCATGGCTGCACTGTCCTAACCTGCAGTATACCCAGAATCCATATCTCATTGCGCCATATATTACAGAGCTATAAAAGATTTTGACTGGAGCTAAATGATTTTTTTTTTTGACTGTTCTGCCTCTCCAAACCAAGCACTACAAGTGTAATCTCTCTAAATCATCTAGTTGTGCAAAGATAGCTGTAACTTATGGTCCCAGAATTAGCAGACAGTGACTTGATCCAAATGACATATGGCAGATTGTAGAAAGCTTTTTTAACTCAAAAACTTGTGCAGATTTTGACAGATGAACATCAGATAGGTCAAAAGATAGCGTGTCTAGCTCCAGCAGAATACAGTACATTTAATGAATGAAAGGCTAATGCATGAAGAAGAGGGATGGGACTAACTATATACAGCATCTACTAGCTATTGAGTGAAGTAGGCACAAATGATTCAATTCAAATGAAAATTTAAAATGTGTAACATGAACCTCCCCGCCGAAATCTATGATTTCAACTATTGAACAATTGAGAATCTATTGCAGCAACACCTAAAGCAAAAAAATGGGAGAACAAAGCAACATTAATGTACTGTTGTAGCCGTGTGCCTACCTGCTGTGTGAAGCTCCCACTCCCCCCCCCCCCCCCTCAATGCCACTGTGTAGAGGAGCAGCGCAGCAGCAGGCTGTCTGTGCTGGCTATCTCCCTTCGCCATTGCTGCTCATCATGTAAAATCCCCCTCGCTCCTGCTCTCCCTCCCTTCTGGAAACAGGGGCTCTGAGCCAATCCAGGGAAAGAGTACTTGCTATGCAACCGCTATGGACACTGGGATATGTAGTCCTTAAAGGAGCACTACACAATATAAGTGAATGGAGGCTAATGGGATGTGGACTTTACTACCCAAAAATCCCTACATACAGAGGAGAGACAGAACTTTTCCCAGGCAATTCTGGAGAGATCAGAGCAGTCTAGTGTGGGGAGCCAAAGAGTGCTGGGGTCTGTACACTACACCAGAGCTCTTGTGTTCAATGTGAAAGGAGAACGTGTAGAACTAAGCTGAGGACTAAGTCGCTGTTTATTGGGACCAGAGCTGGGGAGACCCGTTGCAATTTGTGCCTACATCAGAGGACAGAGCCAATGAGGACAGGAGTTGAGAATGAACCTGTTCAAGAGGGCTGAGCCTTCTGAGACAGCTGACCACAAAGCATATTGGACCAGATCCTTTACATACCAGAAGTGTGGAACAGAACTACCAAGCTTAATTCCCTTACTGCCCACAGTTAATGTTTTACAGAGACTGCTCCTTCTTAGCAGCCCATCAGCTGTACAGTCTTAAAGGGACAGCTTCATGTGCACACCTTACAGAAGGGCCCCAACGATAGCCAACTAATACTGACAATTAGGCGTCAGGTAGTTTGTAGCCACCTCCAGGGGTGCCCCTTGTTAGGAACTTGCCCTCTGAAGGATTGTACGTGCAGAGCACATTTGAGGACACATTTTTTTGGATATTTACTGTCATTTTCACCTATTACACCAGTTAAATTCTGGTTAGCTTTGACGCAGTATAGTTAATTGTCATACTATAGGTTGGTATTCACCCTACTTAATTCAGTACCTTTTTAAATTTGTTCAGTTGTCTATGTATTGGTTTATGCATTGTGTTGACACGCCTTGCTACAATACACTTAATTTATCAACCATCCAGTTGCTTCTGGCCCACTTTCTGCACATTGTTATAGTGTGACAGCATACAAATGCTTAAGTTACACAGGTGTAAGCGGAATTCAACCTCTAACCAGGTATGTCATTCAGGAGCAGCTCAAAGAGTCGTGGCAGAATAAGGGAACCCGTCATCTAAAGCAGCTCCTGCAGGGGTAAGCGATACACTGTATAACTTGCAAAGTCATTACTCATGACTGCAAGATGGCACAGAAGACAGTTTGGGTATCTTCAGATGGGAAGGCAGCAACGTGCACTAGTCCTTCTTCCCTCCTTTTAATTCAAGTTCTTCAGAAGGGAAGGCAGCAACATGCACCACACTTTCTTACCTCCCTTTGAATCAAGTTGCTGATTTAGAAGACAAATCCTGCTCAATAGTGGGAGGTCCTTGAGAGGTCCTTTGTAGATGTGCCATTACAATACCCATCATGGTCCTCAGTACTGGTTGCGAAATGATCAACAACATGGATAAGTCATGCGATAGCTTGTACAATGGAAGGGCACTCAAAACGGTGAGGACTCATCAATCCTCATCTTTGACTTCACAAAGGTGTGTAATGGTATTACCTCTGATCTCCTTGTCAGGCTCACCATCAACCAGTTCAAATCGGTGTGAATAATAATGGGGTCATCAAGAAGTCGGTGGGACTGACCATGAAATGTACAGAAATGCAGCAGCTGATACTGCACGGGTTCTGCGATCAGCTGGGTTGAGGTCCAAAGGCACATAGTGGGATTCATTGGGTTTGGAGAACCTTCTGATGTGTTCTACTACTGTTACTGATATACACCTAGAACTATTTTGTTTGTGTATGTATCCCAACACTATCTTGCTGTCTGCGTAAGGCCTCATACACATGGACGTTTTAAAAAACGCGATGTAAAGCTAGTACCAACGCCAGGAAAAAAATGGCGCTAAAAACGCAATTTTTCCACGTTTTTCATTGGCGCCAATGTGCTATTAGCCACGCTAGCTTTCAGCCGCGTTTCTCTGCCTCTATTCAAAATAAATGGTTCCCTATGGAAGCTCATTGATTTGAATAGAAGTCACACCAGAAGTCGGATCCAGATGATTTGACTTGTGGTGCGACTTGTGTGCTGAGAATCTTGGAGGGGAACCCCAGCAAAATGTAAAAAATTTTGCGTGAGGTTCCCCCCAAGACGATACCAGACCCTTTGGTCTGGTATGGATCTGAAGGGGAACACCCTACGCCAAAAAAAATGGCGTCCACCCCAAGATCCATACCAGACCCTTATCCGAGCACGCAGCCTGGCAGATCTGGAAAAGGGGGGGGACAAGCAACCCCCCCCTCCTGGACCATACTAGGCCCCATGCCCTCAACATGGGGGGGTGGGTGCTTTGGGGCAGAGGGGGGATCTGCACCCCCCCACCCCAAAGCACCTTGTCCCCATGTTGATGAGGACAAGGGTCTCTTCCGACAACCCTTGCCATTGGTTGTCGGGGTCTGCGGGCGAAGGGCTTATCGGAATCTGGAAGCCCCCTTGAACCAGGGGGCCCCCAGATCCCGGCCCCCCACCCTAGCTGAATGAGCATGGGGTACCCATTCACCTTAAAAAAAAAAAGTGTCAAAAATAAACACACTACACAGGTTTTTAACGTATTTTATTAAGGCAGCTCTGTCTCTTCTGGCAACGTCTTCTCCCTCTCCGGTTCTTCTCCTCTCTGCGCTGTCTTTTCTCTCCGCTATCTTCTTGCTCTTTTGCTGGGTCTTCTCCCACTGCTCTTCTTCCGATGTTGACTCAACGCGATCTCCCGGTGTAATGCTGGGTCCGCCGTGTGCAATGACTTATATTGGCATGGGGTGGGGCCACCCGATTACACAATTTGGAGGCCATGCCCCTTGTGACGTCACCGCCCAGGGCATGTTTTTTTTCAAGCTTAAAGACGTCTATGCCGCTTACAGTTCCTAAACGCCTTGGTGGGCATGAGGCCATAGGCCTTAGTGCTTTCAGGGACTCTTTCCACATTTCCCATCTTTGACTTTTATCTCTAATAGGGTATCCCAATCTGTGTTTTCAAAACTAAGCCACCTTAGTAGTATCTTACGCTGAATAGTAAAGGGTAAAACCCAGAAGATCATAGATTATGTTCACAGCAGACAAAACTCCTCATTTTGTGAAGGGTTTGTCAGAAGTTGAAACTTGAAAATGTTAACGTGTCTTGTTTGACTCCCCAAAGCAATCAGAGGTTATGTTGCATAAGGGGAATATTTGTTCCTAGGTCGAATCCCTTTACGCTAACAGCATTGACATTAGTGGGAAGTTAAAGAAAGTCTTTCCCTCTATTAGGAGCAATTTTGTGAGGCCTGAGGTTGGCAGTCGCAAGGATATCCTGAGTTCTCTTGAGAAGATTAATTGCTTCTTCTGTAGGCAGAGATTTGAACCTTTCATCTATGTAGAAATTCCTTTCCACAAATTCACATGCATCAGATCCGAATTCTTTTTCAACTTCTTGAGCTGTTCTTCTCAGCCCATAAATTGGTATAGCAGGAGAAGGGCTGTTACCAAACATATGTAATTTCATTCAGTAGTCTGACTTTATCATGGACATCATTGTTGCGATACCATCTGAACCAGAGAAAGTTTGTTGTCTTCTTAAATGATAAAACGGTGGAACATTTTCTGAATGTCGGCCATAACAGTAACTGGTTCTTGTTGGAAGTAGAGCAAAACTCCTATAAGGTATTTGTTCAGATTAGGCCCAGTGAGAAAGACAATGTTGAAGGAAATGCCTTAATATCAAGCACTTGAGTCAAAGACCAACCTGCTCCCGATTTGGTTTGGGAAGATGATACACACCAAAGTGTGGGACATACTCTTCTTCCTTGGGAGGTGGTGCAGGCTTGGCATGATCTCTCACAAACTCCTTCTGCAAAAAGTCAACAGTGTTTTTTCATCTCTGGTTTTCTTTTCAGGGTGGATTGTAAAGAAATAAATTGTACTTCTGTAAGCTGACTAGTATTTGATAGTTTATTGAGGCATTAAATGGTAGTGGTGTTGGAATTGTCCTGATAGAACTCCTCACTCAGATTTTGGGAACTCTTTGTCTTTCATGATGGCTGCCAACTTATTGTCTATACTTGTTACATCAAACCCTGCAGTGCTAATATTATCATCATCCCAGAAATGAAGAACCTTGTTATTACCTAGTCTGTTGCAGGCCTTTACTGCAGTCTCTTCTTTTTAATTAATTTTTTTTTTTTACACGGTAATGGTGTGGGCACGGTAACAAATAATGCGACCATTTGGCAGGATGTGTGTATAATTAGAAACTGTAGAAAACCTCCTGACATTACCCAGACAGATATTGCCTATGATGACCCAGCCGAAGTCGAGGCTCATATGGTGCATCACATGGCCTGTTAATTTGTTGGCAAGCCTTGTGTACCCTTGGGATATCTCTGCCGAGGAGCAGAAGAATATCAGAATTTCTGTCAAGAGCTGGTATGTGGTCAGCTATGCCTGGCTCAAGTAAATGTACCCCAAGTGACAGCAGGGCTGGACTGGGACAAAAATTTGGCCCTGGACTTCATCCAAACCAGCCCACTTTAATTTTGATTTGATTTGATCTGAGGGAAGTGATGTGGCCTCTGTATGGGGCATCAGAATAGGCCGGGGGAAATCTGCCACCCTGCCACCCGGTAGGGTGACCCCATTTCCAAACTGCCATTCAGGGACAATTTTGCCAAGGGGGATTTGTCGGGTGAACGGTTGGTGCATCCCGACACGGTGTCAGGTTGATCAAATCACATTATTTCTATTAGTACATTACACTAATAATATATAATTAAATAGTTCAACTCATCATAATGCAAAATCAGTGGGAACCCTGAGCTTGTCACTTGCCACCAGATGCTGCATGTCACTTGCCGTGGTCACATAGTTACATAGTTACATAGTAGTTACATAGTAGGTGAGGTTGAAATAAGACACAAGTCCATCAAGTCCAACCTATGTGTGTGATTATGTGTCAGTATTACATTACATATCCCTGTATATTGCGGTCATTCAGGTGATTATCTAATAGTTTCTTGAAGCTATCAATGCTCCCCGCTGAGACCACTGCCTGTGGAAGGGAATTCCACATCCTTGCCGCTCTTACAGTAAAGAACCCTCTACGTAGTTTAAGGTTAAACCTCTTTTCTTCTAATTGTAAGGAGTGGCCACGAGTCTTATTAAACTCTCTTCTGCGAAAAAGTTTTATCCCTATTGTGGGGTCACCAGTACAGTATTTGTAAATTGAAATCATATCCCCTCTCAAGCGTCTCTTCTCCAGAGAGAATAAGTTCAGTGCTCGCAACCTTTCCTCATAACTAAGATCCTCCAGACCCTTTATTAGCTTTGTTGCCCTTCTTTGTACTCGCTCCATTTCCAGTACGTCCCTCCTGAGGACTGGTGCCCAGAACTGGACAGCATACTCCAGGTGCGGGCGGACCAGAGTCTTGTAGAGCGGGAGAATTATCATTTTATCTCTGCAGTTGATCCCCCTTTTAATGCATGCCAATATTCTGTTTGCTTTATTAGCAGCAGCTTGGCATTGCATGCCATTGCTGAGCCTATCATCCACTAGGACCCCCAGGTCCTTTTCCATCCTAGATTCCCCCAGAGGTTCTCCTCCCAGTGTATAGATTGCATTCATATTTTTGCCACCCAAATGCATTATTTTACATTTTTCTACATTGAACCTCATTTGCCATGTAGTCGCCCACCCCATTAATTTGTTCAGGTCTTTTTGCAAGATTTCCACATCCTGAGGAGAAGTTATTGCCCTGCTTAGCTTAGTATCGTCTGCAAATACAGAGATTGAACTGTTTATCCCATCCTCCAGATCGTTTATAAACAAATTAAATAGGATTGGTCCCAGCACAGAACCCTGGGGAACCCCACTACCCACCCCTGACCATTCTGAGTACTCCCCATTTATCACCACCCTCTGAACACGCCCTTGTAGCCAGTTTTCAATCCATGTACTCACCCTATGGTCCATGCCAACGCACCTTATTTTGTACAGTAAACGTTTATGGGGAACTGTGTCAAATGCTTTTGCAAAATCCAGATACACCACGTCTACGGGCCTTCCTTTATCTAGATGGCAACTCACCTCCTCATAGAAGGTTAATAGATTGGTTTGGCAAGAACGATTCTTCATGAATCCATGTTGATTACTGCTAATGATATCATTCTTATTACTAAAATCTTGTATATAGTCCCTTATCATCCCCTCCAAGAGTTTACATACTATTGATGTTAGGCTAACTGGTCTGTAATTCCCAGGGATGTTTTTTGGGCCCTTTTTAAATATTGGTGCTACATTGGCTTTTCTCCAATCAGCTGGTACCATTCCAGTCAATAGACTGTCTGTAAAAATTAGGAACAACGGTCTGGCAATCACCTGACTGAGTTCCCTAAGTACCCTCGGATGCAAGCCATCTGGTCCCGGTGATTTATTAATGTTAAGCTTCTCAAGTCTAATTTTAATTCCGTCCTCTGTTAACCATGTAGGTGCTTCCTGTGTTGTGTCATGAGGATAAACACTGCAGTTTTGGTTACTGAAGCCCCCCGATTCACTCGTGAAGACTGAGGAGAAGAATAAATTCAATACCTTTGCCATCTCCCCATCCTTTGTAACCAGATGTCCTTCCTCATTCTTTATGGGGCCAATATGGTCTGTCCTCCCTTTTTTACTGTTTACATACTTAAAGAATTTCTTGGGATTTTTTTTGCTCTCCTCCGCTATGTGTCTTTCATGTTCTATCTTAGCCATCCTAATTGCACCCTTACATTTCTTATTGCATTCTTTATAAATTCTGAATGCTGTGGATGATCCCTCAACCTTGTATTTTTTGAAGGCCTTCTCCTTTGCTTTTATATGCATTTTTACATTGGAGTTAAGCCATCCAGGATGTTTGTTCGCTCTTTTAAATTTATTACCCAATGGGATACATTGGCTAATGCCCTTATTTAATATGCTCTTAAAGCAAACCCATCTCTCCTCCGTATTCTTTGTTCCTAATATTTTATCCCAATTTATGCCTTTTAGCAAGGTTTGTAGTTTAGGGAAGTTGGCTCTTTTGAAATTCAGTGTCTTTGTGTTCCCTTCATGTCTCCTATTTGTGTGATTTATACTGAAACTAATTGACCTGTGATCGCTGTTACCTAAATTGCCCCGTATTTCCACATCTGTTATCAGGTCTGTATTGTTGGTAATCAGTAGATCTAGTAAGGTTTTATTTCTAGTTGGTGCGTCTACCATCTGACCCATAAAATTGTCCTGCAAGACACTAAGGAACTGGCGAGCCTTAAATGAATGCGCGGTTCCCTCCGCCCAGTCTATGTCTGGATAATTAAAATCCCCCCTTATGATAACACTTCCCATCCTTGCTGCTAATCCAATTTGTGATAGGAGATCCGTCTCCACTTCCTCCCTCAGGTTAGGGGGCCTATAGCATACTCCCAGTATTATTTTCCCCTTAGCTTCATCCCTTTGGAGCTCTACCCATAAAGATTCCACCTCCTCCCTAGCCCCCTCAGTGATGTCATCTCTCACATTCACTTGTACATTATTCTTGATATATAGGCATACCCCTCCCCCTTTTTTACCCTCTCTGTCCTTGCGGTATAGGGTATACCCTTGAATGTTTGCCAGCCAATCATGAGAGCTGTTGAACCAGGTCTCTGAAATTCCCACAAAATCCAAATCCTCCTTGTACAACAGTATCTCTAGTTCACCCATCTTGTCCGCCAGGCTCCTGGCATTGGTGAACATGCCACATAGTTTAGACCGGTCGCATATTGTCCTCGTATTGGGTGTTTCAAGATTGCAACTTGGACTTGTCACCTGCTGCCAGAGAAAGGACAGAGAGAGGGGGAGAGAGAGAGGGAGGTCAGTGACCGTGCTCAGCTCACTCGGATGGTCCGGGCGCGGGGGGGCTCACAGTCAGCGGCTTTAATGTTTCTGTTGGCTGCTTGTTTAATGTTCCTGCCCCCTCTTTCTCTTCATAGATGCAGCACGCAGGGAAAGAAAAGGGCGGGAGAAGCAGTGTGTGTTACAAGCTCGCTCAGGCATGCTGAATTAAGCAGTGTGTGGATCCCCTCTTCTAGGGCAGCTGTACCGAGCTGGCTGTCACGTGCTGCCCACACACTGACACCAGGGATGGAACGGCAGCGGCCGTCGGAGGACTTCTGTCCCCGCCCACCAGCATGACCTATCAGACACTTATCACAGCCAACGCCAAAGAAAGTGCTCCAAAAGCCTGTCAGCTCTGTGCTACAGGTGGTGGGCGGGCTGGCAACAATAAGAAGCCTGCAGCTACGGTAGCAGCAGAGAAGCCGCCTGGAACACTGAAGCTCCCACCATCCCGGCCCAGTCCACCCCTGAATTGCCACCCCTCTCAAATTGCTACCTGGGTCAGCCCTAGGCAGTACAGCGGTGGTTAAATTAATGGCTGCGCAAGCCACACAGCCATTACTTTGACAGGCTGTCTGTCACTGAAACCGGCCCACTGAGCCATGGACCCACCAGGAAACTCCCAGTGGTCCTCGATGGCCAGTACATGCCTTAATGAGGGTGATGAGAAGCAGCTGCAGGGATCTCCTATATGTTGGTTGGAATCTGGTTACACTCAATGTGAATGGGCAATGGAATTTCTACATTTTCATTGATGAAAGCTAATACAAGACCAGTAGCTGTCTTGCCTGAAACATCTATGTCTGATTAAACAAACGGACATGTTACATCCCATGTGAATTACCTTTTTCACACAAGGATAGAGGTCACAATTTCCCCCTTTTTTTTTAAACAGGTGGTAAAGTGAACCTGTCAGAGTTGCTGCATATTTTTGGGATATACACCTCCTGATGCTGCTTTCTGTATTTTTGGTGTGTCCACATCCTAACTGTAAAGGTACATTGGCATGTAGCTAGACAAATGTGCCTGACATGGACAGTTTGTAGGCAGGTTGAGGTTTTGGCTGTCTGTTTACATTGCCCATTAGAAAGATAAGGGTTAAGTGTGTTGCCAGGTTTAGCTGGGTCAGGCCCACTGGTTCCGTATGATGGTCTGCACCCAGGGGAGAAAGCCCAATCCTTAAAAAGGGGAAGAGAATAAGGGATAGCCGAAGTTAGATAGGGCCCAGAGATGCGGGGAACTGGAAAGGTTGCCATGCTATCATCAGTCGGGAGGACCATAAATTGCTGAAATCTGAGTTTAGCCCACTATGGACTCGTCCAGTTATGGACTTAATCTAAGCAGGTATGCTGGGGCAGCCACTAGCCTGCAGTAAGGGACTAGGGATGCTGAGGGAATGTCTGCACTTTATTCCGAACTGTTACCTGTGATTGTCGTCATATTCATTATTCATGCAGCCTGTTGTTTAAGCATGTACATGGGTCAGATGGCCTCTTGCAGCGAGGGACATGTTGTCGGCACTCCTTCAGCCATAATCTGTCTCCCAAAGCAACGGAAGCAGACCTACACTGCTGAGGCACTCATCTAGTAGACAGATATGGAAGAGAGAGAGTTAAGAGAAGTAAAGTGCATGCAAGGAGTCCATGCCAGGTACATGGTGGGACCCATACAGTTACTGGGAGTGAGGTTGCAGTGATATGCTGGACAAGTGGAGAGGGCATTGGCTATGCACGTCCCTCCTAAATGCACAAGTAATCGTGGTGATGCTAAATACATCAAGAGAGTTTACCAGAGTTTGTTCATGTTAATCATCTAATGGGTTGTGAATGAGGCTCAAGTAAAGGTACCCCATGTGTATGGCAGTAAACCTGTACAAAGTGCAGCCCAGAAGAACACACCCTGGGATAGGGCTCTCATGTGACCTTTGCTTGGCACCCAACAAGGAGGGAAACGTGGAGGACATGACGACCACCCTGTTACCTACCCACCCCACAAGTTGAATGTGCTGCTCCCAGGAGCTCTAAATGCAGAAGTACATTTATGTTAAGGGTACAGTAATCCCCAGTGAATCTCTCCCTATGTTTAGTCACCCAGGGTTAGTGACACAACTAGTATAAGAGGCAAGCTGTCCTGTGACATTTCCTCGCCGCAGCTAGGAGAGTGATGATCGGACAAGGGCCTTCCCTGGGGGATTGGACTATTGAAGTGGACCGGATCAGAGACCTGGAACATCTGTTGGCCCAAGATGCTGGGAAGGAGGAGCAGTTCTCTATCACTTGGACTTCATGGTCCGTGTTTCATTACTCCAAGGACTTTATCACGTGGGCTGTAGGCGACTCAGCCTCACCTACTACATAGCCATGCTGGAGTGATTCCTTACCCTCTTTAACATTTTGGTATCCTTGTTTTTTTTTTTTTCTCCTATTACCCTCATTCCCTCTGATTCTAATATCTGAGTTTCTAAGTTCGTTTCCCTGTGAAGTTTGGTTCCATGAAATTGACCTGTTTCTTAAGATAAGGAGAGATCCCTACAGCATTGTATTCTTCTTGGAAAAATACTTATTAGAATTCTTCCCGATATTCTCTTCTCATGGTTGGAGCTTAAGTTTATGAGGGAACTTGCTAATACGTTGTTCTGCTTTCATACGGGTGGTATGTTACTATAACATTTTTCGCTGCCACTTCATCAGAAGAAATAAACATGGACTTTGTTTGCATAGAAATTGTTTGTTAACCTCTCTGCATTATGTGTCACTTTCATCACTGTAATATAATGTATTGTTGTTAATATGTATGTTCTTCCCTTACCTTTTCAATAAAATAAAATAAGATTGAAAAGTGGGCAAGGTGGTAAGGCAGGTGTTGAATGGCGGTGTGTCAGCTTGGGTTAAGTCACTTTTCATAGGGGAGAGAGAGTGGTTCTTGCAGGTTCTTTCCATGGGAGATAGGAGGAAGACCACATATGTAATGATGTAGTTTTGACTATTGGCGGGCAGTGCCTGAGCTTATGGGACCCAATCATGGAGAAAGAGACAGAAGGTATAACGACTTATGGCGCCAGTCTGTGGGAAGTGGCAAACTACATGTAAGTGCACCTCTGCCACAGCCAAAGTCACAGTTCATGTAATTAGCGGACCTCCAGCTGTTGCAAAACTAAAAGTCCCATCATGCCTATGCCTCTGGGTGTCATGCTTGTGGCTGTCAAAGTCTTGCTATGCCTCATGGGACTTGTAGTTCTGCAACAGCTGGAGGTCCGCTAATTGCATACCCCTGCTTTATAGTTTATTGAAAGGAGAGCTATGTTAACAAATGTCCCACTGAAGTGTGTTGCACTTAGAAACATCGTCAAATTCTGTCATTTAAAATTACCACCCTAAACTTTAGTAAATGAATAACATTATTCTTATCTAGTCACTTTATGTAAAAAAATTTAAGCGTATATTCCTGCAGTGAATTCAAAAGGAAAATTAAGTATACTGCTAGGGTGCAATGGAAGTGAATGTGAAAGTGGAAATTCTGGAAGGAAAGGAGGAACAGTTTTTTGGGAAGCACGAGTGGTGGTAGCCAAGGATGGAGGTTGCTGTTGGAGAGAAAGATTCAATTCTGGTTCTTTTGCCCCTCATGATGGTTGAGTGCCTATTCTAGGGCTCACTGTGGAATGGAGCTTCCTAAGGACTGGGCTTGGACCCCAGGTGTCTCAAAGTGTGTCTGTATGGTGACTGGGACAAGAGTCTCTGGAGTTGGTGAAAAAACCACACTGTTAGGTGGCTTCAGGGGCAATAATTCACATAGCAGCTAAATGATACATAAGTCTAAGTTTATTGACATGAAGTTCCCCCATGTTACCAACGAGCTGACCACAGGTTTTCTGGTCGTATGGATTTTAATTCCTAAAATTAATGTCAGTGGTATAAAAACATCCTACAGACCTCCAAAAGGTGTTGAATATATTCATGTCTGGCATGCAGTGTATTCATTCTTCACTCTTTCAGAGCTATGGGCACGGCTTATCTAAGTGATGCACCTGGAAATAAAGGATAACAATTGAACCTGTAACACTGTACTCAACAGTGGTGTAACCACCACAATTTAGACACTTGAGCTATGCAGGCAATAAACAAAATAGGCAATCTTTTTGTAAACGATTTATTGCTGATGAGCTGAGCAGCTGGGGAAGATAGCAGTAGGGTTATGATAGTGATAATATAGAAAGGTTTCCGCGCTCACGGACTAAGGTTTGCAGCCTCCCCTAACCACTCAGCCACAAATATATAAATTTGTGAAGGTGAATGTGCACCCAATGGGATTGATATCCCGTGCTACCGTGTGCAAACCGATAAATTCCTTTTATATATCTAAAGTGTAGCTACCCATCCAAACCGGTGTAAATATAATACAATATATGAAATAAATCAATAAGCATCCCACCTAGTGCATAGAGAGGAATATAATAAATGCAGATCCCCCCTGCAAATGGTGTAATATCTGATCACTAATATCATTGATCAACACGTGCAAATAGTGATATATCATATACATCCAATATTCGTGCTATACCACATTCTCTCCCCAATTAAGATTGAACAGGTGGGGGCATGGTCTGGACATGGCCGTGTGAAGACTTGCTTCTGAGCGGCTCCTGGTACGTCCCGGCCTTTCCTGCCCTTAAACCAGCCACATCAGCATTTAAACAGCGGCATGTACTCTGCTGGAAGACGCAGAGGAAAGAGCAGCCGACAACATAAACGAACACCGCTGAAAGCACAGCGGAACGGAGCCATCAGGCAATACCTATCTTATCCCAGTGACCCATCCCCCGCTCCAAAGATGGCGGCCGCCATGAGGACGAACGAGCCTGTGAGTACCCCACAGCACTGCTCACAAACACCGCCCATGGCCCCCTGTGCATCTGACAGAGACATTACTACCCCTCTGCTGCTCCGGACGAACGAGCATGTGAGTACCCCACAGCACTGCTCACTAACACCGTCCATGGCCCCCTGCACATCAGATAGAGACATCACTACCCCTCTGCTGCTCAGGGATGTCATCCAAGACACACAGGACCCACATAATACACCCCTGACTCTGCATGCAGATGAGGAACTGAGAGCACTGCTAAGAGCCATACCAACCAGAGCAGACTTTGAATCACTAGCCAGCAGGCTGGAAGCCTCACACCGCAGAGACATAGCAGTGGTGCGCACAGACATCACAGCACTATCAGAACGCATGGGTGCAGGAGAAGCCACAGTAACAGAGCTTACACAGCGCCTAAAGCAAGTAGAAGATACCCAAGCAAATCAAACAAAATTAATATTGACCCAGCAACTTCACCTAGAAGACATTGAAGATCGCAGCAGGAGGAACAACCTGCGTATAAGGGGCCTACCTGAAGCCACGGGTACAGAGGATCTTACAGCCACTGCTATAGCCATTTTCAGGGACACGGCGAGATCTGACTTTCCTGCGACATTGTCCTTTGACCGGATTCACAGGGCGCTGGGGCCGAAATCGACTGATCCAAACCGCCCAAGAGACGTGATCTGCAGAGTACACCAATACACCCATAAAGAGGTCATCTTGCGGAAAGCGTGGGAGATGAGAGATGTGGAATTTGACAGAGCATCTATCCAGATCATGCCTGATCTTTCCAGAGCCACCCTACAGCGCAGAGCGATGCTGAAGCCAGTGCTTGAGTTGGCCCAACACGCGGGCATCACGTATCGCTGGGGATACCCCATATCGGTGACTTTCAAGAAGAGATCACAATTTTTCACCTTACGATCCCATGCGGAACTTCCTGCACTGTTTGATTTTCTAGAAACCGACCCAGTAACGGTTCCAGACTGGCTTCAACTGATCCCAAGATTTGCTAACCGCCTGGGGGGTTCAAATCTAAGAAGACCAGGCTCGCCAAGACCACAACGCGCTCAACGCAGATCAAGGATCACATCTCCAGCAGAAGACAGAGAAATCTAGAGTCATTCGCTGTGGTGAGAATATATATGATGCCCCATATGTTTTGACTTTTGCCTTTTCATTCACGTTCTTTTTGTTTTTATTTTTCACGTTTTACAGTGCACCAATTAAGGTTCAGCTCCCCTGACACTATACCAAAAGGATCGACTGTCCTCCCTTCAGAGTTGCAGATATAAGCCGTCCCCCACTCCCCCCCCCACTAATATGGCTGCTTGGGATATGGAATAGCTACTGTGACCAGGGAAGTTTGAGATGGAATCCTGGTGGTGAGACAGACTAACACCGCACCCCCTATTGGTAGTCACCGGCATAGGGAACTCTCTATTGATGAAGGGGTTTATATGATGACACTGCCTATGCCATAAGAACAGGCAGGCGTTAACATCTCTCAATCCTCTTGCTACGCTACGCACGGGACAATCAGTATTAGGAATATTGTGCAGCATTATGTCACCGTTCCCTATGTCGGAAATGTTATGTCCTGGCCCCACGCCAGTGTGTTTTTTTCTGTTGGAGCTATATTGCACTAAACTACGCACACTTAAAATATGTATATGTATTGCCTCGGGGAACTATCTCTCAGGATTTCGACAATTCAGGGTACACTGTAAGCTACGATTGAATATCAGCACTACAGGAGGGGGGTCAGCTGGGGGGGGGGGGGGACGGAACATTTATGTTTTGAGTAAAAGTGGCTGGGCTGGAGGGAGGAGGGAAGCAATAATTAGATTGTTGTAAGAAGGGCCAGTTTGAATTTGCTCAGGTATATGACAATAGAAGTGAAGGATAGGATTTGGGGCAGACAATACAAGGGACACAGATAGATATGAAGTTACCGATAATAAGAATATGTTTGGTGTTTTGCCTTATCTGTTCATTTGATAATGTTCGTTATGTTTACAATGCTTACATGCCTATATTATATGTAAGGGCGGGGGGGAGGGCAGGCCGGGATTAGATCCCTTGGTCGTAGTGTAACCTCATCCCCATTAGGCCGAAACACCTTCCTGGTGATAACTGGAGTGTGTTTCATTGCAAGGAATTGCACATAGTTGTCTAACGACAACTATTACGTGTAGGACAATCTTTAGGTTTGATTGTCCACCTTTTTTGTTTCTAGAGCTCTCTCTGCTCTTCGCTCTTTTTCCTTTTTCTTTTTCTCCCCCCGTTCCTTCTAGTCTTCATTTCTATATTTCATCTCTAGTCGTCCCCCCCCCCCCTTGTCTGTTGTGTAAACTTCTTTTACTGACGTGAGCGCGTTGGATCAAATTACTATCTATACCTTAAATGCCAAAGGGCTGAATGTGCCGGAGAAACGACGCATGCTCTTGAATGATTTTAAAAGATCTAAAGCAGACGTGGCGTTTATTCAGGAAACTCACTTTAAGAGGGGTGCACCGATGTGCTTGAAAAAACGATTTTTCCCAACTACATACCATGCTACCAACCCCTCAGCCAAATCAAAGGGAGTGTCTATACTAATCTCGGGGAATGTACCCTGGACCTGTAGAGACACCAGAATTGACACGGAAGGGAGATATGTGTTTCTCAAAGGACTGATCGGTGATGTACTAGTGACACTAGCGACAGTATACGCTCCAAATGACAGACAGGATATTTTCATATCCAAAACACTGAACGAACTGCTATCTTTTGCGGAAGGACAGCTGATGCTAGGCGGCGATTTTAATGTTCCTCTGTGCCCATCGGTGGACACATCAAATGGAACGTCCTCTCTTCGGAGGGGTATACACAAACGAATCACTAAGACACTACATGAGGCCAGATTGATAGACGTATGGAGACTTTCACATGCCGGGGAGAGGGATTATACATTCTTCTCATCACCACACAAATCATACTCCCGCATCGATTTTTTTCTTTTACCTCATAATCAACTGGAGGCAATAGACAGAGTTGACATAGGCACAATCACCTGGTCTGACCACGCACCTATTACCCTGAAATACTCCCTCTCACAAACAGCGACGACTAAAACAAGATTTTGGCGACTGAATGAAAGTTTACTTCAGGACCCCACAGTGTTAGCGGACGTCACAAAAGAACTCAAACATTATTTTCGGACGAATGATATTGAAAATTGTGACCCCGGGATACTCTGGGAAGCCCATAAGTCTGTGATCAGAGGAATTCTGATTAAACATGGTGCACATATCAAAAGGGAACGGGAAAAACAGTTATTACTTCTATTACAGAAAACTCATGATTTAGAAAAAATACATAAACAAAACCCGACCACATCCATAGAAACAGAACTCCTTACACTACGTAGACAGACGGTCGATATACTACATTACCAGGCAAAAGCAGCTTTACAAGCATGTAGAAAACTCACCTATGAATCGGGGAATAAATGTGGGAAAATTCTTGCAAGAGCAGTGAGACAACAGAGACTACGCGCATATATATCGCAAATAATTTCCCTATCAGGGCAGAAAAGGGCGATACCCACGCAAATTGCAGATGAATTTAAAAACTTTTACTCCTACTTATATAACCTCCCAAAGTCAGGAGTCACTGACACTGCAATAGAGGACTATCTTACTCTAGCTAATATCCCCAAAATATCAGCAAAAGATGCAGCTGCCCTAGAAGAACCCATCACAATGATAGAACTACAAGGCGCAATTAAAAACATGAAACCAGGTAAAGCTCCGGGTCCGGTCGGATTGACTCTGCAATACTACCAGACGCTGCTGCCGATTTTAGGCCCACATATGTTGAAACTCTTTAACAATCTTACGGAAGGGGGCCATTTGCAGAGAGACACCTTAAGCGCTCATATCTCCCTTATACCTAAGGAAGGGAAAGATCCCGCTGCCTGTGGTAGTTACAGGCCTATATCTCTTTTAAATATAGATCTCAAGCTCCTCACCAAAGTCTTAGCAAATAGATTGTCCCAACATATGACTGACCTGATACATTTAGACCAGGTGGGTTTTGTCCCTACACGCGAAGCCAGGGACAACACCACAAAAGTCCTTAATTTGATCCACAGAGCTAATATGTCTAAAGCGCCTTGTACCTTTCTCAGCACAGATGCTGAGAAAGCTTTTGATCGGGTGAACTGGGAATTTATGACAGCAGTCCTCAAGCATATCGGACTAGGTAGCCACATGCTACAGTGGATCTCTAATGTTTACTCTTTACCAACAGCTAGGGTCAAAGCTAATGGAATCCTTTCTGTTCCTTTTAACATTTCTAATGGTACCAGACAAGGATGCCCACTATCACCCCTTCTCTTTGCCCTGGTACTCAAACCCTTTCTGAACACGATACGCAGGAACCCAGATATCTCTGGGATTACTATAGGTCACAGGCAATACAAGATCTCCGCATACACGGATGATCTTCTATTTTCCTTAACCAACCCGATTATCTCCCTCCCAAATTTAATTAAAGAATTTCAGACATACGGGAACATGTCTATCCTAAAGATTAATTTTGACAAATCAGCAGCAATGGGAATCAATATGCCGATGGAACAACTTGCCCTTCTGAAGTCCAAATTCTATTTCAAATGGTCAGATAGTCACTTCAAATATCTGGGCACTAACATACCTAGGGATCTGAAACGCACATTTGAACTGAACTTCCCTCCAATCCTAAGCAAAGTTAAAGAGCTACTTGCAGAGTGGGGCAAAGGTCTTCACTCATGGTTTGGGAGATGCAATTTAATCAAGATGTGCATTCTCCCAAAATTTCTATACCTATTTCAAGCCTTACCAATAAGAATTCCCGCTAACTACTTTAAACATATACATTCCCTATTTATAAAATTTGTGTGGTCACACTCTAAACCTAGACTAAAAAGACGCTACATGACTTTGCCGAAACACTGTGGGGGTCTCGCCCTCCCTGATGCAAAACACTATTATCAAGCTGTGCACCTAGGGAGGATCATTGACTGGAACAGACATGACAAAACTAAACTATGGGTCCAAGTAGAGAACCATCAGGTTAATGTACTCTTGAAAGGGGCTATCTGGTGCTACAATAAACTACCTAGGGACATGATTTCACACCCGATCATTGGTGCCACCCTGTCAGTGGGCTTAAATATACTCAAAAACACTTCATTAACCTCCAAACAATCCCCTTTATTTCCCATTTTGGGGAATCCAGCTTTCGAACCAGGACTAGACTATTCAAGCTATGAGACGCTCTGGGAGTCAGGTAAAGACTGTGCAACACATTATGTAGAAGATGACCACTGGACCTCAATTCAGTCCCTGACGAATGATAATGGGGGTTTTCAATTGTCATTTTGGAAAGCAATTAGGCTACACCATTTCCTATACTCAATACCAGAACCGATGACGACACTAGAAGAGTACTGTAGAGGGGAGGGCACTCTGCCTCTGGTGCTCTCCAAGACTCCCTACTCAACACGCCAACTGAACAACCAGACTTGCTGTTTTTACGAAAATGGGAACGGGATCTACAATGTAATTTTACAGCAGCACAAACACAAAACATACTTCGACTTACACTGAAATCATCTATCTGTACAAAAATTCAGGAGACAAATTACAAAATTCTGACTAGATGGTATTACACACCTCAATTATTACACAAATTTTTCCCTAACACTTCTGATAGATGTTGGAGGTGCGGTTCTGATAAAGGGACACTCCTACACATTTTTTGGACTTGCTCACTATTACAGCAGTTTTGGGTAGCAGTAGAGACAATTGTTAAAATATTTACGAATCACATAACGCAGAGGGATCCCACCGTTTTTCTGCTACATGCCACCTTAGCCCCAATTAAATCATATAAAAAGTCGGTGGTCAGACATCTGCTCAATGCAGCGAAGTCCTGTATTCCAGTCTTGTGGAAACAGAGTGCACCCCCCACGGTGGGGATGTGGCTACGCAGAGTTGAGGAAATTAAAAAGATGGAAGACTTAATACTGACTGCCCAACACAAGCAAGACAAACACTCAAGAAACTGGTTATCTTGGAACATATACATTTTCTCAGATGAAGGATAAACCTTATTAAATTCTTGAGAATCCCTTGATTAGGTAGCGGCTGCGGGATAGAACCATGGCCTGGTCCATCGCTTGCGTCAACCTGTAACCCCCCCCCTCTCTCTCTCTCACCCCTTCCACTCTGTCTATATGTTTTATATATATATTTCTTTTTTCTTGGCAATCAGTGGTCTAATATTTCAGTAACAGACAACTTTCCATTCACACCAGTTATGTTAGAATTATGCAGAAGTAAGCAACTAGGTGGAAGATGTTATTCCTGATGTATAGTAATATTGCATGGTTGTTGATATACCTATGGACTACAAAGACGGACTCGCGAATTTAAAGAGGATAAGTAATGTCATAGGCCAGCTTCTCTGCAGAAAGAATGGAGTATTTTAATGGAAAGGATATATGATGATTATATTTGTCAGAACGTTATTAGAAAGACCACGGATGTATTATATCGATTATGATATGTTTTTCCTTTTTCCTTATTTGTTTTTGTTTCTCCTTCTTTTTGTCAAAAAAATTTCAATAAAAAATTATATTTGAAAAAAAGATTGAACAGGTGGAGAGTATATTCTTAAATCAGTTCATTATGTGTTGCAAAAAATATATATAATGGTGATAAAAAAATTAAGAATTAAAAAATGAGAAAAAAGTGAAAATCTGAAGAATTATATATAAATAAAAGTCCCAGCTTAAAAAAATATTGCATAAAGTTCCACCATAAGCAAAGTTCCTGTGAATAGTGACTTTCGTGACAACAGCAGTTGATATCCAGTGACTTGCGGTGCTCCCCCTCAAGGATCCCCACTCACCAGCTTCCTACACACCTGCAGGGGTAATAGGCATGTAGTGCCAGGCAGTGAATGGCGTCTTTGGTTCCAGTAGAGTTGTCCCCGGGGGCTTCCGCTCCAAGTATGATGTACCCGTCAGTGGTCCGGGTTATCCTCATAAGAAAGAAACAGGGCTCCCATAGTGCGATACGTAAATGACTTTATTAAAAAGCTAGATACACCAGCAAACTAGATAAAATAATAAAATAAAAGGTTCAAACTCCTGCTAAAGGAGCCAAACAATCACACTGCGTCTGGGAAATCAAGCCCGGGGGGAGCTCATGGATGCAAGCCCTCAGCTGAGCGGCGTGCGCCTCAGCTGCGTTCCACACTCTCTCCGACTTCCGCGTGTGACGTAAGTACGTAGCTCCGCGCTCCTCACAAATTTACTTGCTAGGAGTAGTTATCCTGGTTGATGGAGATCTATTGATTTCTCTCTAAGTTTGGCTTTGTTGCACTTTTCTACCACTAGGTGGCCGGGTAATTGGTGTTACTAGATGAGAAGGGCAACCCAAGGTCAGGTTATGGGTATGTGGGGTATCTCAGCCAATGGGCAGGGGTTTTCTTGAATCCCTTGGCCTACTGGGAGTCCCTATATATTCGGGTGGAGTCATGTGATCTATGTTCTGTGGCACCTGGATGGTTGTCTGGGTGGACATGTGTCATATTGCTTGGGCTGCTAGGCCAGAGATTGGGTCTATCCCGGGCACAACTGGCTGCTAGGCTGTCTGAGGGCATATCCAGAAGCAGGAGCGCAGCACAGGGTTGGGACTGCGGCTTTTGGCTCCAACCAAAAGTGACCGGTTCTGTCGGCTGGAGAACCTGTCGTGGTCAGAGGTAGAGGGGAAGCTGTCGCCAGTAAGGGACTATCCGTCTTATTACCAGGGACCACAGTGAGTAACTGAAGAAAGTACCGGAGCAGCATTCTCACCAACCGGGGATGGAGAAGAATCGGGAAACTTCAGTGGGAATCAAGCCAGGGACCCAGCCAGTGGAGGTGATGCTTGCAGAGCAGCCTTGTGTGTCAAGTTGGGGACCAAGCGGGCCAGTGTAGGTGAAGCTTGAGAGGTATCTAGAGTGCCCAGCTAGAGACCCAGCAGAGAAGCGGGGGTGACGTTTGAGGAAGACACCACCGTGAAGATTGGAGGAACTCAAGGGATTCAGCGGTAGTGAATCAGAGGGTCTAGTGAGAAACCAGGAGCTTAGGAAATGGAAGAACTACAAGGAGAAGTTGTAGAGAAGCTGAAATAACTGTTACGCTTTGTGTTAGTAACTGTTAAAGACTGTTGCCATAGGAGGCAGCAATCCTGCACGTGCAGCGTTGGCTTCTTGCTGGAGGCTTTTTCCTGCAAGGCTGTCCTCCTATGGAAGACTTGGAGTCTGCTAATTGAGTTTGCAACTATCCAAGGGTGTCCCGGCCCTAACCCTCTTTCCCCCAAAAAAATACAAAACCTTTTTTATTGTATGCTCAGTTTAAATGGTCTAAATATGTAACACTCTTAGTTTTGATGTCAAATTTCAATTTTAGTTTTAATCATAGTCTTTTGACTAAAAAGCCATTTTAGTTTTAGTCATATCTTTGGTCATCTGCATAGTTTTAGTTGTAATATCGTAAAAAATACTGCGCTATCCCATAAGTGGAAATGATCCCCTCATGTGTTAGATAAAAAACGAATATCGCAAACAAAAATTGAAATGTAAAATGCTGCTGCAACCTTAGATGTGAAACAACCTCCACCTAATTAACTATACAATTTATAGGCTGCGCTGCTAGTACCAAAGCATGATCATATTAGTTGAAAACACCATGATTATGGATGAACACAAGTGAATTATTTCATAACAAAAAATATGCACATAAATCACATGCAAAAAGTAATAAGTGAAAAATTCAGTGAACAAAACGATAAAAATAAGTCCATATAGTCATAGATTGAAATAAACTGGAAATCTTGTGGGTGTAGAAAATGATTGGATAGAGGGAGAAAGACACCCTTCCTTCAAGTGATATAAAGGTTATCTCCGTAGGGAGCGTGATGTTAAAAAGAAGTTCCTCCACCTCAAGTAAGGTAAGCCCCTTACCAGATCCAAAGATCTCCTGTCAGAGAGATCATGCACACATGTGGCTGTGTCCCCCAGCCACTGGGTCTCTGTCAGTGCGTAGATCAAAAGCCACCTCTCCAGGGAATCAGCTTAAAAGGTGATTTATCCGCTCACAGACCATAGATAAATGGAAAAGAAATACTCCATAGCGTAATACAGTTAAAATCCACTTTAATAGGTAAAAGAAAAGCACTTACAATTTGTGCAGTATAAGAACGCTTCTAAAAACAATGTAGCGCCGGCCGGCTTCAGCTGCTGCCTGTTCCTTCCGGGTTCAGCGTGGTATGGTGGTGACGTCAGCACGCCGCTCCTCCCTACGCCGTTTCGACAAATCTGTCGTCTTCCTGGGGTACGGGCGGCATGCTGACATACCACCTATATGGGAACTCAAAGCAGAGGAACGCCCCCTTCTGTGATCAGGGCGTCCGAGGCCGCTGCCGCCATCTTTGTATAGGGCAAGCGGAACCTGTATGTTATTAATTCACTAAGATATACACCGTCACAACAGGGACAAAAAAGGGTTATAACAGGGCAAAAGGGACTATACGTTCTATTGATGCCAACAGCGTATAGGCCACACAAAACTGAATGTCAGAAAAATGCTGAAATTCAGATCGGAAAATACCGCATCTGATATTAATGAACGAAAATTAGTGAAAACAAAATTACAAAATATATTTATATAAAAAAAAAGAGATGGTGTGAAAAACCATCAGAGTGTTAGCATGTAAAAATGCCCTGGTGGCCTGATATTACCATTGATTGGGGCTGAAAGTAGGTAGATTCGCCACTAGGGACCCTAGTGAGCCAATGACATTAATGCGGCATCAAATCAGGGAAAATAGAAATGTAACCCTTAGGCTCCAAGATTATCTTGTATAGAGTAACCCTTTGTGTACTAATAAAAATTATAAAAATAAATAATAAAATTAAAAAGTCACACCATCAGTGTGTACCTGTACATAATGATCCATCTATATAACAGTGGAGCATAGAATCCAAAGAGAAAATTGATTATAGAGTGCCCTATGGAAACCTAAATACAAAATGAACATAGAGAATGATGTTCTATAAAAAACACAACTCTCTATGCTCAAAAATTCGTTAATGAAAGTAAATAGACAGAAAGAATTAATAAACAGAAAAAAAGGGGAAAAGTGTTCTATGGAGAGTTTTTCTTTTCCCATACCTCATTAGCCCACCTCCGGAGACCATGATCTCAGATGAAGGTCACAACCATAAACAATCAACCATTATCAATGAAGGCGTTCACAACGGTGTCTATATTTAAACCATAAGGGGTGTAACACCGGACACGATGGATCCAAGTCATTTCCATTCTGGACAGTTCTCTGACTAAGGATCCACCTCTCCAGTGAGCATTGTATCTATCTATCCCCAAGAATAAAGTGTTAGCAGGATTCCTATTGTGATGTAAAGCATAGTGTTTTGATACCGAATGGTATTGATATCCATTCTTGATATTAGTAATATGTTCTCCTAAGCGGACCTGCATGGGGCGTTTAGTACGGCCTATATATTGCAGCCCACAAGGGCATTGCAATAGATACACCACCCCTTTAGTGCTACATGTGACAAAAGGTTCAATCTTGTGAACCCTAGAGGTACTGGAGGATACAAAGGATTCAAAGGATTCTGTTTTTCTCTGTTTGCTTTTGTTGAATGAGCATATCTGACACCTTCGCCATTGGTGGTAACCGGATAAATTCTGGAAGAAGGATACCTTTTGAGTGGGTGGGTCCACAACATTAGGGGCAATTCTGTCCCGCAACGAAGGGACCCCCCTAAATACAATCTGTGGTTTAGTAGGCAAGATTGTCTTAATGATCCTGTCATTTTCTAGAAGGTGCCAGTACTTATTCTGAAAGGGATAATGATTATGGTTATGATTTTAGAATTGATACCCAGAACCGGTTTTTTCCCTTGAGTGACAGGGAAGTACCCACTGAATTGAGATCTGGTAATTCTGCCAATTATGGCCGCGATTATGAACACGTGAGACCAGGTCCCTCTGGTGAATATTCTAATAACCGGAAAGGGGCAAACCATTCACAACAGGATTGGGGTTTTCCCAGGCCAAATCAAGGGGTCAAAAGACCGGTGGAAAACAAAGAGGAACCAGAGGGGGGAGGAGAGCACAGTCAAAAAAAATCAAGGAAGTGAATAGTGATGGGATCTTTAATCTCAGTTCCCAAGCCCTCACTGCCGCAGAGACCTCTTTGCTAAGCAAAGGTTTGAAATTTGCACCCCCTAAGAAGTTAAATAAATTTCAAACCTATATGGATATACATAGATTTGTTCGCAAGGTAAACATTAAACGACATTTTGCGATCAATCAAACTACCCATACCACTATTGAACAACAACAAATCCAACATTCAGGGTTATCTAATGCTTCAACGTTCAACCCCCCTGGAACTTTGGCTCCTTCACTGAGGGTATTTAGGGATGTCCTTATACGGGATTTGGAACTTATAAAAAATCCGAACCCACGTATGGACAAGACCCTTGAGGAAGGGCTGGATTCACTCTGTAATAAAAAAAACATAGTGATCCGCCCGGCAGATAAGGGTGGGGGCATCGTTATTTTAGATAGAGATGCTTACCTCCTGGAAATACAGAACATTCTAAGTGATCATGACACGTATGTCCGATTACCAGGTGACCCAACCCGTGACTATAAAAAGGCGTTAACTCCTTTAGTCGATAAAGGTTTCAGATTGGGCATTTTAAATGAAAAAGTAAAACTTTTCCTCATTCCTAAAGCCCCGAGAATTCCCATTCTGTATTGCCTACCTAAGATTCACAAAAGTCTGACTTGCCCCCCGGGACGTCCCATTGTTAGTGGGATTGATTCCATCACGTCCCGGGTGGGCAAGTATATAGATCATTTCCTCCAACCATTGGTGCACACCATGCCCTCGTATGTGAAGGACACTCGACATATAATCAATTTATTATCAGAACAGAGGCCTAATGATCGGACATTGTTAGTGACTGCGGATGTCACATCCTTATACACCATCATCCCTCATCACTTAGGAGTGGCAGCCGTGGAATACTACCTTAAGAGGTCCTCTACCCTACAGGAACAACAACAGACATATATTTTGGAATTGCTTGAATACGCAGCTGGCCATAATTATTTTTGGTTTAGTCATCAGTTTTATCGCCAACAACGTGGCGTGGCCATGGGGGCAAAGTATGCCCCCAGTTTGGCCAACCTATTTATGGCCAAGTGGGAGGAGGACGTCATCTATAAAGACCGAAATCCCTATCTTAAGTTTTGGGCCAGGTATATAGATGACGTCCTCCTCCTATGGGAAGGGTCCACCTCTCAGCTTGAGGACTTCTTCTCCACAATTAATGACAATAATAGGGGGATAAGGTTTGTCCATGAGAGCAGCTACGAGAGGATTAATTTCCTCGATCTCACCATCTCTAAGGAGGGTGATATGTTTACAACCATTTCCTTTTTTAAGAAAACGGATCGGAACTCCTTTATCCCTATTGGGAGCTGCCATCATGATCCGTGGCTTAAATCCATTCCGAAGAGCCAATTTACTAGAATGAGGCGTAATTGCACTGACATTAGAGACTACAGGATACAGGCTGATATCATATCCAAAAGATTAGAGGAAAAAGGATATGATAAAGAATTTCTAGTTAAAACCAAGCAACAAGTTGAAGCCCTTGACAGAGCCTCACTATTGAATGAGGCCCCTAAGGTCAATTTGGGGGGCCCGTCATTACCGTTCATTACGGGCTTTTCCACTCAACATTACCAGATCACGAGGATCTTGCGAAAACACTGGCACCTTCTAGAAAATGACAGGATCATTAAGACAATCTTGCCTACTAAACCACAGATTGTATTTAGGGGGGTCCCTTCGTTGCGGGACAGAATTGCCCCTAATGTTGTGGACCCACCCACTCAAAAGGTATCCTTCTTCCAGAATTTATCCGGTTACCACCAATGTCGAAGGTGTCAGATATGCTCATTCAACAAAAGCAAACAGAGAAAAACAGAATCCTTTGTATCCTCCAGTACCTCTAGGGTTCACAAGATTGAACCTTTTGTCACATGTAGCACTAAAGGGGTGGTGTATCTATTGCAATGCCCTTGTGGGCTGCAATATATAGGCCGTACTAAACGCCCCATGCAGGTCCGCTTAGGAGAACATATTACTAATATCAAGAATGGATATCAATACCATTCGGTATCAAAACACTATGCTTTACATCACAATAGGAATCCTGCTAACACTTTATTCTTGGGGATAGATAGATACAATGCTCACTGGAGAGGTGGATCCTTAGTCAGAGAACTGTCCAGAATGGAAATGACTTGGATCCATCGTGTCCGGTGTTACACCCCTTATGGTTTAAATATAGACACCGATGTGAACGCCTTCATTGATAATGGTTGATTGTTTATGGTTGTGACCTTCATCTGAGATCATGGTGTCCGGAGGTGGGCTAATGAGGTATGGGAAGAGAAAAACTCTCCATAGAACACTTTTCCCCTTTTTTTCTGTTTATTAATTCTTTCTGTCTATTTACTTTCATTAACGAATTTTTGAGCATAGAGAGTTGTGTTTTTTATAGAACATCATTCTCTATGTTCATTTTGTATTTAGGTTTCCATAGGGCACTCTATAATCAATTTTCTCTTTGGATTCTATGCTCCACTGTTATATAGATGGATCATTATGTACAGGTACACACTGATGGTGTGACCTTTTAATTTTATTATTTATTTTTATAATTTTTATTAGTACACAAAGGGTTACTCTATACAAGATAATCTTGGAGCCTAAGGGTTAAATTTCTATTTTCCCTGATTTGATGCCGCATTAATGTCATTGGCTCACTAGGGTCCCTAGTGGCGAATCTACCTACTTTCAGCCCCAATCAATGGTAATATCAGGCCACCAGGGCATTTTTACATGCTAACACTCTGATGGTTTTTCACACCATCTCTTTTTTTTTATATAAATATATTTTGTAATTTTGTTTTCACTAATTTTCGTTCATTAATATCAGATGCGGTATTTTCCGATCTGAATTTCAGCATTTTTCTGACATTCAGTTTTGTGTGGCCTATACGCTGTTGGCATCAATAGAACGTATAGTCCCTTTTGCCCTGTTATAACCCTTTTTTGTCCCTGTTGTGACGGTGTATATCTTAGTGAATTAATAACATACAGGTTCCGCTTGCCCTATACAAAGATGGCGGCAGCGGCCTCGGACGCCCTGATCACAGAAGGGGGCGTTCCTCTTCTTTGAGTTCCCATATAGGTGGTATGTCAGCATGCCGCCCGTACCCCAGGAAGACGACAGATTTGTCGAAACGGCGTAGGGAGGAGCGGCGTGCTGACGTCACCACCATACCACGCTGAACCCGGAAGGAACAGGCAGCAGCTGAAGCCGGCCGGCGCTACATTGTTTTTAGAAGCGTTCTTATACTGCACAAATTGTAAGTGCTTTTCTTTTACCTATTAAAGTGGATTTTAACTGTATTACGCTATGGAGTATTTCTTTTCCATTTATCTATGGTCTGTGAGCGGATAAATCACCTTTTAAGCTGATTCCCTGGAGAGGTGGCTTTTGATCTACGCACTGACAGAGACCCAGTGGCTGGGGGACACAGCCACATGTGTGCATGATCTCTCTGACAGGAGATCTTTGGATCTGGTAAGGGGCTTACCTTACTTGAGGTGGAGGAACTTCTTTTTAACATCACGCTCCCTACGGAGATAACCTTTATATCACTTGAAGGAAGGGTGTCTTTCTCCCTCTATCCAATCATTTTCTACACCCACAAGATTTCCAGTTTATTTCAATCTATGACTATATGGACTTATTTTTATCGTTTTGTTCACTGAATTTTTCACTTATTACTTTTTGCATGTGATTTATGTGCATATTTTTTGTTATGAAATAATTCACTTGTGTTCATCCATAATCATGGTGTTTTCAACTAATATGATCATGCTTTGGTACTAGCAGCGCAGCCTATAAATTGTATAGTTTTAGTTGTATTTTAGTCGACCAAAACCTCCAGTATCCACCTGTCTAACTGCTTGAGAACCAGGTTGGCTCCCCTGGGCGAGCTGTCCGCTGTACGTCGGCCGCTTAAAGAGCACTAGGTGGTGCGCGTACGCCGCTGGAACTGATACGAATGCTCGGCTGTCATGCTGTCCGCCGGGCAACCACGATCGCTCCACAGAGAGACAGACCGGAGATCTGTCAGTGTAAACAGACAGATCTCTGTACTGTCAGGGGTGAGGAGACTGATCTGTTGTTCCTACTGCTTAGGAACAATGATCGGTCTCCTCCCCCAGGCAGTCCCCCCCAGTTAGAAACACTCCCTAGGACACACATTTAACCACTTAATCGCCCCCTAGTGTTAACTCCTTCCCAGCCAATGACATTTATATAGTAATCAGTGGCTATTTTTAGCACTGATTGCTGTATAAATGTCAATGGTCCCAAAAATGTGTCAAAAGTGTCCGATCTGTCTGCCGCAATGTCGCAGTCCCAATTTAAAAAGTAGTAGTAGTAATAAAAAAAAAAAAAAAAAATTATAATAAAAATGCCAATAAATCTATCCCCTGTTTTATAGACGCTATAACTTTTGCGCAAACTAATCCATATATACACTTATTGCGAATAATTTTTTTTTTAACAAAAATATGTAGAAGAATATATATCGATCTAAACTGAGGAAGAAATTATTTTTTTTTTTTTAAATGTTAGGGATATTTATTATAGCAAAAAGTAAAAAAATATTGTGTTTTTTTTCTAAATTTCGGTCTTTTTTTTGTTTATAGCACAAAAAATAAAAACCATAGAGGTTATCAAATACCACCAAAAGAAAGCTCTATTTGTGAGGGAAAAGGGACGTCAATTTTGTTTGGGTACAACGTTGCACGACCGCACAATTGTCAGTTAAATCGATGCTCCCTCACTCCCATTTACTTCCCCACCCCCACTTGCAGCTTGGCATTACAGTCAATAGTTTACAGTTTGTTTATTTTTTTATAATATTTTTTTAAAGCTGAACTCCAACATTCTTTTCACTAGAACTGAATGGAATGATCAATCCCAACATAGATCATACCTCTGTTCCATGTTTCTCTGTTGTCTGCAGATCCCCTGATAGTGTGGGTTTAGTTGTGGCTTTGTATCATGTGACTCTTTGTATATTTTGCAGATATCTGTCCCTTCCACAACCACTTCCTGCAGCAGCTAGAGTCTATAACACAGCCCTCTGTAGTATTTCAGACTCTGCAAATGATGTAAATTCCTTCTCAGCTCTGATGGTGGATGGGACTGAATACATCCTAATTAGCATTCAATCCCACCCAGTCACACCTACAGGAAGAGTCCAAACCTCCCAAGTCCCTCCTCACAGATCCCAGCATTATTCAAGAAGGAAACCCCTTCAAACGTAGCCTGTTCTGAAAGCTAGCTGTGCTGCTGCTGGGCAGGATTGAATAAATCTCAATTAGAATTCAGTCCTGCCCAGTTTAATATGCTGACCAGTGTGCACAGGGAGAGTCCCACCCCTCAGGTCCCGTCCTCCCGGAGCCCTGCTTTCTGTGACGTGATTAATTTACATATGAAGGAAACACCCTTATAATAACCTCCCATAGCCCTTCCTCTGTAGTCTTGCAGTAAGCCATTCTTCTTTGGCATGCTGCAAGACAGGAATGACACAGGAGGATGTATGACACATTTACACCTTTCACCACCCACATGAAGGCCCAGAAACACCCACCGTAACCCTAGGACCCACCCACATCAACTCCCAGAGTTGCTACAAGTGACTCCCATAACCTGCCCTGCAGCTACAGAGGCTTAAGGGTTAATGGGACATGTAGTACCAGGACTGGCAAGGGAAGGAAACAGGAAATCAGATAATTTAGAAATTCAGCCAGGAGGAGGAGTGACATCAGAGACACAGAAACCTGCTGTATGCAGCTAAATGGGGTACGTTACACATAAACTGACAGTGGGGTTATGCTTCATTTACATGTACAAGGCACCCTTTAATACCATAAATAATAACGTTAGATTTTTACTCCAGGAGTATATAATGAGTTTGGAAAAGCTTAAATAATGCATTACAATGTAACTAAACCCATTCCATTTTAGTAAACTAAAATGAACTGGAGATTTTGGTCTTCTAAATGAAAATTGGAATTGATTTTCGGCATTGTTTTCGTCAATTGACTTAATTGTAATTTTATTTTTGTTTTTTAGTTTTCGTCACTGAAAGCATGCAGCTGGCAAAAATTATGACAAATATTTTCGTTGACAAAATTAACACTGATATTTGAAAGTTTTACGTTAAGTTAAAGTGACACTAAACATTATCTTTGGTTCTCACTCTTTTTCTGCCTCCTTGTAATTTCCTCCATGAGCTCCCAAACCTCTCCTTTCCTCTCTCGCTTCTATTTGTATGGAATAAGCAGTGAACATTAAGGTTCCATGCACACTGGAGCTCATAAACGGCCGTTCTGAACGTCAGATTGCTGGCAGGAAAACGCTGCTTTAAAAACGCAATTTTATCAGCGTTTTGCATTGCCGTCAATACATGTTTAGCAGCGCTAGCTTTTAACCTCGTTTCTCTGCCTCTATTCAAAATCAATGGTTCCCTATGGGAGCCCATTGATTTGAATTGAAGTCGCACTGCAAGTTGATCATCATGATCCGACTTGCGGTGTGACTTGTGTGCTGAGGATGAAGGGGAACCCTCGCCAAAGTGAAAAAAAAATTGGCATGGGGTTCCCCCCTTAGACAATACCAGGCCCTTTGGTCATCAACATGGGGACATGGTGCTTTGGGGTGGGGGTGGGGCAACGCCTCCCCCCGCCCCGAAGCACCTCCCCCCCATGTTAAGGGCATGCAGCCTGGTACGGTTCAGGAGGGTGGGGCACTCGCTCGTCCCCACCCCCTTTCCTGACCGGCCAGGCTGCGTGCTCGGATAAGGGTTTGGTATGGATTTTGGGGGGCCCCCATGCCATTTTTTCAGCGAAGGGGGTTCCCCTTAAAATCCATACCAGACCGAAGGACCTGGTATTGTCTGAGGGGGGAACCCCACACCAATTTTTTTTTCATTTTGGTGAGGGTTCCCCTTCATCCTCAGCACACAAGTCGCACCGCAAGTCGGATCATGAAGATCCGACTTGCAGTGCGGCTTCTATTCAAATCAATGGGCTCCCATAGGAAACCATTGATTTTTGAATAAAGGCAGAGAAGCGCCGAACGAGGCTTAACGCTCTTTTCACAGCGTTAACCTTCGTTTAACACTTTTTACCGGTGTCTGGCATTTCCAGTACTGCTCTTGAACGCGAATTTCTGGCATTCAGAAAAAAGCCTATAAACTCCACTGCTCATTAAAGCTAAAAAACGTCCATGTGTGCATGGACACATAGGCTAACATAGAGTGGAGTTTATGGGCTTTAAAAAAAAAAGCCCAAACTGCAGTTTATCAGCTCCAGTGTGCATGGAGCCTAATTGCAGTCATGTGCATTGCTCTATGCACGCTACAAATCCCATAGTCTCTAGTTCATCTTGGAAGCAAGCAACAGAAGGTGGCTAGGTAGCTACATAACAATGGGAACATGGAGAAGGAACATCCTCTAATAGAAAGTCAGATCACAGCACAAAAAAAAGCATTTGGAAAAGGCTGAGAGCAATAAAAGGTACTTTGAGTTACAAATACATATTTTAATTGTGTGTGTGTGTGTGTGTGTGTGTTTTTTTTTCTTTTTTTCAAATCCAGAGTTTAGTGTCACTTTACCTGCTTCCAGGCCACCCCACAAACATTTACTACAGCAGGGTGGTCCTTTGGCTCCAGCTGTGTCAAATCACAACAGGAACGGGTCACTCTACTCAGCGGGTTCGGCGGACATGTCCGCTGGGACCTGATGATCGTTCCCGAGGCAGACAGAATGGCGGTCTGCCTATGTAAACAAGGCAGATTACCGTTCTGTCACAGGGGAAGATGGAAATCTTGTGTTTCTGCTAAGCAGGGACACTGATCCCTGTCTTCCCCCAGTCAAATCACCCCGCACACAGTTGGCAAGCACTCCCAGGGAACACAAAGCAACATTTGATCGCCCCTGATGTTAACCCCTTCCCTGCCAGTGTCATTAGTACAGTAACAGTGTGGTTGTGTTTTTGTTTTTTAAGCAGTGATCCATGTATTGATATCACTGGTCCCCAAAAAGTGTCACTTAGTGTCAGATTTGTCCGCCTGCAATGTCGCAGTCCTGCTAAAAATCACTGATCGCTGCCATTATAAGTAAAAAAAAAAAAAAATACATATTGGCCTAAATTGTTGAAGAAATTTTATTTTTATAATTTTTTTTGCTTTATTTTTTTTTTTTATTGGATGCGTTTTATAGCAGAGAAAAAAAAATAATATAAATAAATATATATTACACAAACATAATTTTTTCAAATGCTCAGCTCTTAAATTCCCCTTCATATGGTGTCCCCATTCTTTTAGGTACCTTGGGGTTCAGATCACCGCTTCATATAGCACTTTTTTACAAACCTAACTACAACCTCTTTTCTCACAGATCAATTCACTATTGAAATTATGGTTTTCCTATCACATCTCATTCCTAGGTAGAATATGTGCTTTTAAAATGACAATACTTCTCTACTTCTTTAGAGCACTCCCGGTCAACATCTCCAAAACAAGGTTAGATGCCCTTCAAAGGGAAATTAATAAATTCTTATGGTCAGATAAAAAACCCAGATTCAGTTATGCCCTGATGCATAGACCACAAATTAAAGGAGGCTTGGGATTACCAAACATCTGGCAATACTTTTTAGCAGCCAGATTCTCACAGCTAGCACAATGGTCTGCCCAAATAGATTTTATACCGTGGTTATCCATTGAATATATCTCAATGTTTCCATTATTCCTTCCAGGTCTCCTATGGTCAGATACAAACTCTCACCGTAAAGTACTCAAACAAAATATAATAGTCGCACACTCTCTCCAACTATAGCTTAAACACAAAAATACTTTTAAACTTTCCTCAGAAGCCCCCCCCTTAGCCTCATTCCTAGGCGATCCTAGATTCACACAGGCATATAATGATTGCAGCTCCTTTATAATGTGGATTAACAACAAACTAATCTCTCTTAGATCCCTTGTCAAAGACCTGAAGTTCCCCCACGTTTGAATACTTCCAACTTCAATGTGGACTCCCAAATTCGGAACTCCCTAGATATACTCAAATTAGAAAATTCTTTGAAGATCACTATACACTCTCATTACAGCCCCCATATACAATTTTTGAGCACATTTGTATTAACTCCCCACGTGCTAGAGGTATAATTTCCCTATTATACAGTCATATAAACAGACTCTCCCTCCCAGAGAAATCTGGACCTATGCTTCATTGGGAATCTGACCTAAACTGCACCTTCACAACCCCATCTTGGGAAATTATGATAGATCACCTTCGCAAGAGCAACCATGCTATCTCAGTTAGAGAAACACCAATAAAACTACAAACCAGATGGAAAATCCCCGATTTCTACCCTACAACCTCTCCCAATTGTTTTAGAGGTTACTCAGAACAAGGGACTCTGATACACATAGTTCCTAAAACTGATCTGGCAAGCTGCAAATGATAAGATTAAGGAAGTTTCAGGCCAAACAATTGAACTTGCACCCACAGTAAAGCCCCATACACACTATCAGATTTTCTGCTGAGTTTTTCCTTCAGATTTACCAAAACTATGTAGTGCAAGGGCCTGTCTGATTGCATACACATTGAAACTCCTAAGGTTTGACCTCATATTATATGGTTTTGGTAAATCTGAAGGAAAAACTCAGCAGAAAATCTGATCGTGTGTATGGGGCTTTAGTCTCCTATTTGCTTCTATCCAGAATATCCCAACTCCTTCTAATAGACTAATACACTCACTGTTTAGCGCCATACATTGGATGATTGCTTTGAATTGGAAGTCAACTAACCTCATCTGGTCACAAGTATTATCCAGAATGGAAATGATGAAACTCACTGAATGAATCTATCATACTCTCCATGACAATATACACATTTTCAACAAAAAATGGTCATACTGGGATCCTCCTAAATTTATCCCAACTTGTGTATACTATTGTATCCATCACTACTGTAATCCCCTGAGTCATATCTCCTAGATAATGTCACTCAAATAACTCCTCTGTTTGTGATATATTGTACAATTTCATTTTATTGCACGTGAGCATCTGCTTTGTACCAACTCTGTTTTACTAAGATTCCAATAAAACTTTTGTAAACAAAAAAAGAATTTAGCTAATGAATATTCCATTACCAACTTGTTTCAGGGTTGTCCTCATTATCCTCATGTCACTTCTTGGTGAGGAACTGACCTGAAACAAGCATGTGCATATCATCCTCCCCCCCCCCCCCCCCCAGAGCTTGCAGCTTCAGAAATGAATCAGCAATGGTAGCTACCATGTTTCAGTCAAGACAGATTCTCTATCAGTAGTATATGTAGGTGCACACCTGGGGTCAGCTATGATTAATGCTGTTTTTTTTCAGGCTTGTGGGTTTGCATTGTACCTGTAATAGGTTTCATAGTATCAAGTATCTTGTTTAACCCATTTCTTTGTTATTGAAGAAAAAAAAGCTGTTTATTCTCTATGAAAACTGTCTCTGTAAATCACAGGAGCAAAGGAGGTGAAATACAATTTGGCAGTACATTCTGTCTGCCTCTGTCATGAACATCTGAAAACACATGGATATGTATGAGCAGTTAACTGTTGAATTGCTGCTGGAGGCAGGAGCATGGTACTCATCCGTCCTGATTCAGGGGGAATGGAAGCTTCCCATGTATGATACTTGGAACATCACATCCCCATTTATCATGTTCCGAATAAATGGGAGGATGGATATTAAGCATTAGCTTAAATTATCAAGGGGGTTAAGCATTACTGTATGTAGAGATGAATGTTCCTCAGCAACTTGTTACAGAACACAAGATTCTTCTTGTTTGCTACTTTTTATTATATTCTGGAGTCCCTCCAAGGCCTGTTACCTTAAGGCAGCGTGTTCCCTTGCACAGTAATCCCCCAAACTCCCCCATTTGTTTTAGTACAATAAATAGAATTTATTATAAAGTTCCACAGCTGTTTAAGATTAAAGAGCAAGTTTGTGCTTAGAACGTATCTTTACAGTTCCTTAAGTGCTCTCTATAGCTTTGAAATCAGGTTTAACCTATTTGAAAGTGGCAGATGTTGATTTATTTATGGATGTAGAGGATACCTATGAATTATTATCCAATTATGATTCATGTCTTTTTAATTATTCAGTATTTTGCTACTGTGTGTGTTATAGAGATTGTCTGAATGTACTCTGTGAAATGACTTATTTCTATGCATTAGGAGTGAGTTGGATCTATGGGGTTGCAGGGCTTTGAATAAGTTATTTAAAGCAGTGTCTCCCTTGTGCCTTACCTGGAACGATGTGTATATTTATAAAGCTAGGAAAGACCTCACGACATATGGCGAAGTGCGAGTATGTGTTTGTGTGTGGATATTGTGACAGGTGTACTACACATTATGTTATGGGTCATGCTGTAATGTAGAACAGTACAACCATTATGGATTTATCTATGTAATCATTTTAAAAGCAGTCTGTATTCATGAAAGCACTTTTTTCAGCAGTGCTTGTTATGTAATGCAATATGTTCACTCCTGGAAGTCCAGATTTTCATTTACTATAAACAAAATTCATATCCCTGCTACTTAAAGAGAAACTACAGTCTGCTCACATAATTTGTAATAAAAACATCTTTGCGATTCTGAAGATTCCCTCCAACAACTCATCTCTCTATACATCATTACATTATATATTATCATTACATCAGGGTCCCCAGAGAGCTTGTCACTTGCCACCTTTTCTTCAAGTCAAACCCGAACACTTTAGCGGCACAATTGTTTTGGGGGGGCATACGCTATAAGATTGTAAAAGACCTGGGACACTTTTGGTGTCCTGAAAGAGAGTAGTAATGTGGCGCATAGCTCGCCACAGCAAACAATGCGCGTGGCTGAATTGTGAGTGTTCTGCACGTAATGCAGGGGTCAGATGTGTCCTGGGGAGAGGGCTAGTGCTAGCAGGGGGGGTGGGGAAGAGTTAGATATGTGCTTGGGGGCAGTGGTAGCTGGTGCTCCCAAATTTTTTTGGGGGGGAGCAAAGAAACTGAAAAATTCTGAAACAAAAACATCAATTGCAGCCTCACTGTGCCCCATCATACAGCCACTGTGCTTATCATACAGCCTCTGAGCCCATCATACAGCCTGTGCCCATATGTGCTTGGGGCACGGGGGGGGGGTGATTTGTGGGAGAAGAGAGTCAGTGCAAGGGGGAGGGGTAGGGGGTATAAGATATGTGCTAGAGGGGTCCTTTGGGAAGGGAGAGAGAGAGAGAGCGAGAGAGAGTGCAAGGAGAGGTTGCCAGATTTCAAATCAAATCCACACTTCTAGCATAACTTCCCCTTGCCAAAGCCCCCCCGACACATATCCTCCTAAGCCCTCGATCACTCCACATATATTCTACCTGGTCCTCCTTTCCAGCCGCTCTCTCCCTCTCCCTCCTCCATCTACAGAGCATAATAAAAACTTTATACAGACCTGATATCAGCGTGTACCTGCTCCCCCCCCCCCCTCCTCCTCGTGTGTGTGTGTACAGAATGGAGAAGGAGGAGGAGGGGAGAAGCTTTGATACACTGACACTCTGCTCTGCTGAACCAAGCTGCTGTCAGGGAGAGGGGAGACTCGTCACTCTCGGTGCAGTCCATGTGAAGGATGTGTCCAGGTTTGGAGCAAAGGTAAACCCGAACACATCAAAAACCGGACAGTCCGGGAGAAAACCGTATAGGTGGCAAGTGGCAACCCTACTTGCCATGTCACCTGCCACCAGATGCAGATTGTTACATACATAGAGGCTAGGGTATTTGGAAGACAGGCTAGGGTATACAGAGAGGCTAGTGTTTACAGAGAGGCTGGGTATACAGAACAAGGGTAGCACAGAGTTTCCCCCCTCCTCCATGGTATGCACTTATCTGCCACCTCTCCAGCTCAGGAGATGGTGTGAGAAAAAGTTCCTTCCAACTCTGATATGGGCAGAGCAGGGGAGTAGACTCACTCTCACACTCCTCTCCCTTCTCTGGATGTCACTGAAGCACGAGTGCAGACTCAGTGAGAGTGCCACGGCTGTGCAGGACAGCACTGTGTCATGCAGCCTGCGACTCTCTTACGGTAGGGCCGGCCCTGGACTCGGGGCTATGGGCTCCAGATTCGGGGCTTTAACCTCATTAGCCACCCCCTGGTGACGCCACTGACTGAGACTCTGTACTTGCCAAATATGCTGCAGAAAACTCCCTCCACTAAGTCTGGCTGCAATTATTTTAACTGTGGGCAGCTGAAGCTGCTGCCTGTTTACTTCCTGGATTTACACAGACACACGCCTCCAGCTCTGCAGCTCTCATTGGCCCTCTTATGACTCATCGAGAGAGAGAGAGCACGTGCTGTGCATGATGTCATAGGCCTAGGCTTTTTTCCAGACAAGAACCAGAAAGTTGTCTGTATAAGGTATTTACTGGCAGAAAAAAAGTTTTACTATCCAAAGTTAAAACAACAAGGGCAGAGGATTTAATAGATGGAAAGATGAAAAAATTATTAAGTTCTGCTTTAACTTGTTTGAGATTACAGCTCGTGTTAAAGCAAAGGCCAGATTACAGAGTGTCATGGTTTTGCAGTAATGTGTTTCTGTCAGCTCACCTTTCCTTCTGTGTTCACCTTCAGAGGCCGGCCACCCTCACTTGACTGTTTAAATAATCTTCCCTCAGCATAGCTCTACCCGGTCTCTAATTAGGAACACTATATTAACCTGGGCATTACAAGCCAACCTTGCTGATCAACCATTGTGTATTCGTTGTGGGTTGTGCTTCCTGTTTCCTGCTTGCCCTGTGCTCTTCGTTTGTCTCTGTTACCGACCTTGGCGTGTTCATGACTATTCCTGTCTGCTCGTGACCCTGACCTTTTGGCGTGTCCCCGACTATCCCTGTTTGCCTGTGACCCTGAAACTTTGGCGTGTACTCTTTTGTTCCTGTCTAAAGAGCCTGAGGTTAAGGGTGAAATTGCCAGACAATCAGCAGCAATGTCAGCCTTGTCGACTTTGACGGATTGCTGCGGAGACCCTGGAGCATTCACCAGTTGCACCAGGACAGGACTGAATGGGCCCCTTCTACTGCAGAAGTCTACCGCCGTCTCTGGGAGTTTGTGAGAGGGCCGCTGGCCTGCTTTGTAATGTTTAGCAGTAGTCATATCACTGAGAGCAGGACAATTTATAGCAGCCAACCCACATCACTCCATAGCAATTCCGTAACTCATTACCTTCCTGTCCATACATGCCCCCTTGGCCAAATTATCAGCCGCAACAAAATTTCGTTCCACTGCTATGCTGATGACACACAGCTACATGTAAATGCAACAGCTGAAACTCCATCTTCAGTCACCCCTATCAGTACTCACTATCTGTCTGGAGGAGATAAAGGTATGGATGGTGCACAACTTTCTTCAACAAAACAGTTCTAAAACTGAAGTCATCCTAATTGGCACTCTTCACCAGACCAAATCATCATCCATTACCAGCATCACGTTTTCTAACATTCCTTTTTCATCAATAGTCACAAATCTTGGTGTAAAAATGGACTCCGAACTCACTTTTGAAGCCCATATAAATCACCTATGCAAGACTTCTTTCTATAACCTCCATAATATCTCTACACTCCGTTCCATTCTCTCCCTCTCAGATGCCGAAAAGCTGGTTCATGCTTTTTTCTCCTCCAGACTGGACTATTGTAACGCACTTCTCATTGGGATTCCTAGAAAGAGTCCCTAGAGGCTTCAGTACATATAAAACTCTGCAGCAGGGATCCTGATGAGAGTGCGGAAACATGAGCACATTACCCCCATTCTCCACTCACTCCACTGGCTTCCTGTCCCCGCCAGGATTGAGTACAAAGTTTCTCTCCTCACACACCAATATATCCATGGATATGCCCCTCCCTACCTTTAAAGAACTTCTCAAACCATTAAACACAACACGTCCCCTCCACTCCACCCACTCACACCTTCTTCATATACCCAGAACTTGACTCAGGACAATGGGAGACAGGGCCTTTTGTGCAGCTGCCCCACGCCTGTGGAATGCACTACCTGATACCTTGAGGGCTCCTCAATCTACTGACTGTTTTAAAAAAGGTCTTAAGACATTTCTTTTTAGCAAAGTCTTTTGTTTAGATGTTTGTCTCATTGTATAAATTGTTAAATTTTCTTTTTTGTTTTAACCAGTAGCACTTTGAGATCTTTTGATGAAAAGCACACTATAAATAAAATGTATTATTATTATTATTATTCATACTGACCACTACCAACACTGAGCTGTTGTTTTGCACCATCTCAATATCTAGCCCACTCTCTCATTTTCACCTTGTACTGTACTGTATTACACCTGTTGTTGGCTTACTGTAAGTATTAACTCTGAAGAGTAGCTGGGGAGATGTGGCTGGTGTGGATTCTTATGAGATGTGCCTTTTCATGACTTCTCATGACTTTCACTTTTTTACACACACTCTGGACTTGTATTTCGTCGTCTTTGGGACATTTTCTTATATTTTACAATTTTTGAAATGAGCTGATTTATTGATTACTGCAACACATGAGATTTACATGATTTATGGCCTATAAAAAATGTCTCATAGTGTTTGTTGCTTTCTTTTGTTGCACCAGTGCAGTTTTCTGCTCACGCTCACATAACTTTAAGGACTGCCCCTATGGTCCATCTTGCAGGTTTTCTCCCATTTCTCCTTCACTGTGTTTGTTGTTCATTCTTGACCATGCCTACCTAGACAGTTTAGGTCTAGCACAGCTGCCATCAGTGCACACTGGCAGTATAGCTCCTCTATTGTTGGATCAAGTCTCAGTATTGCCCAGTGCTGCACTTGAGGTGACACTGCTACTGTTTTTATACTGATCTTGGCTGTTTTGCCATTTATGTCTAACCCCCACAGGGTTAATATGTAGTGCTATCCTGCGGGATAGGATGGGTCCTCTTCCTTCCCTTTTTTTTTTTCCCTTGCCTCAACCTTCTCAAGAACCTCAGCCCCTCTGGCACACCAGGTTGAGTGTAGAAGGAATCAATATCACAGCAAATCCCTGAAAGTAATTCTTAGTACCCAATAGTAATGCTATGGCAAAGAAAACAGGCACCAAACAAGGTAGTAAACAAAACATAATATATTGTCACCCAATATGGTTGGTAATTAGGCAAGCATAAAATGGTTTAACAATGGTAACCACACAGTTTGGCATACAGCATGATTAACAGAAAGGACTAGGCATAAGATGACATTCAGCACCCAGATCAGCATTAAGGTAGCAAGGCCACCTCAAGTGCAGCAGTGAGCAGTAGTAAAGTTTTAATCTACTGAGTACTGGAACTATACTATCAGAACACATTTAATGCTAGTCATAGGCTGACTGGGTATGCTCTGTCCAAAAGAAAAGGAGGATGTTAGTGGAAGGGGCAGGAGAACAAAGGGGGACTGCAGAATAATGAATTTAATTACAGGAGGGGCAGTCCCTTTTGAGATGTTCTGCCGGCTATTGTTGGGGCCCTTTTTAAGAGCATCTTTGCACTTAACGATAGTCCCAGTTAACTTGGATGCAGTATAGGTACAAGGTCTTGACACAGTTGCATGGTAGATGTGGTTCAGATGCATTGACAGTTCACTATGCCTGCAATATAGGGTTTTAACGGGTGCAGTATAGGTTTAGTAGAAGTGCAGTATAGGGCTAGCATGGGTTGGATGCATTTGGTCTTCACTAGCAGTGTCCAATAATGGGCAGATAGCCCTCTCCCCAGCTCCCAGGATAGTGCTGTGGACACTTGCTGTAGAAAGGGGCCCCCACAGTCTCTCCATGTCTCCTGTGATCTGCAGTGGGAAGCAGAAGGTGAGTGGATGTTTCAGCTCCTCTGCGGCAGTTGAGAAGATTGAGACAAAGAACAGAGGTCCCATCTTAACCTGAAGTTGCTTCAGGGATTACGTTGCATTTAAATCTCAAACAGTATAGCAAAAATCTGAATGAAATTCTAATAGCTGATTACTAAAGGTGCAGATTATGTTTACTCAATAAATTGTGTGAATATTCACTTCAGTTATTAAATTATGTTCTGATTAAATAAGTAAACAGCAATTTTACTTTTCACATGCTGAGATAAATAAAGTGGATATTCACATGATTTGAGTGAACATTTTCAACTTCTTTAGTTATTCAGCCCCATAGTCTTAAAGTGATAGCAATCCTAAAAACAATAATGAATTATATTGCAGCCTATCATTTATTGTGGTGTGGTGGCTGCATTTGTTTTTTTCTGGCTTCTCCCTTTTATTTTCACCTGGTGGTCCGGCCAGTAAGTCTGTTATTTTTTTCAACTTCTTTAACCACTTGCCTACCGGGCACTTGCACCCCCTTCCTGCCCAAACCATTTTTCAGCTTTCAGCACTTTCGCACTTTGAATGACAATTGCGCGGTCGTGCTACACTGTACCCAAACACATTTTTTATAATTTTCTTCACACAAATCGAGATTTCTTTTGGTTGTGTTTTAATCACTGCTGGGTTTTTTATTTTTTACAAAAAAAAGACCAAAAATTTTGAAAAAAAAAAAATTTGTTTTTTACTTTTTTCTGTCAGTAAATTTTGTAACTAAGTAAATTTTTGCCTTCACTGATGTGCGCTGATGAGGCGGCACTGATGAGGAGACACTGATAGGTGGCACTGGTTTGCACTGATAAGCGGCACTGGTTTGCACTGATAGGTGGCACTGATAGGTGGTACTGATGGACACTGATGGGCGGCACTGATAGCCAGCACTGACTGGCATCACTAATGGGCACTGATTGGTGGCACTTGTGGGCACTGATAGCTGGCAATCGTGGGCACTGATTTGTGATCTTTTGCAATATTGTAATCAGGGCACTGATGATCAGTGCCCTGATTACATTCCTAGATGTCCCCCTGCGTGGAGATGCCACTGATCGGCTCTCCTTGCCTCAGTGTGAGGCGCCCCGATTGCCGGCGGTTCCTCGTTTACATGTGACCGGCTGTGATTGGACACAGCCAATCACATGGTTAAAGAGCCGCTGACGCGGCTCTTTCCAGAGATCGGGGTCGCATCTTGTCCTAGCAACATGGTGCAATCTCCAGAATTACATTAAAATATAGTGGTTGTTAACCCACTTTCTTATTTTTCCACAATCCATGATGTCTCCTCATACAGTGCGCCCCTGCCTCTGTTTTATTAAAAAAAGAAAAAATCCTCCTTTACCGTATTTTACAGCAGCTCCCGGCGCTCATGTAACCAGCTGTGCCTCCTCTCTGCCCGCCTTGCAGAAGCAGTCGGCGGGGCCGAGGTTTCCCCGCTGACGTCAGCACGAGGAGAGGAGATACAGCCAGTCACGTGACCGCCGGGAGCAGCCATGAGATACAGTGAAGGAGGTTTTTTTTTAATAATACACAGAGACAGTGGGGCACAGTATAAGGAGACAGAATGGATAGTAAATAAATTGTATATATTATTATTCCTGCAGCAGGAAGGGGATAGCACAGTCACTAGGTGACACACAGAAAGGGGAGGGGGGGGGGCAGAGGAGATAGACACAGGAGAGCAGGCTGCTGCTGATGGAGGCACGCAAATAAACCACGATGTCAGGGCTCAGCACCCATGATTATTGTGGTCTGTTTGCAGAGGGGAGGGTATAGAACAGGATCAGCCAGGAGTTAGTGTGCCAAATTACAAAGCGCCCGCACTGTGCTGTATAAAATGCTTTAAAGGATCAGGATCCGTATTATAATTTTTTTGGGGGGGGGGTTAACAAACGCTTTAATCCAGAATGTGAGAGGAGGTGTGTTACTGGCCAGGTCACCAGATGAAATAAAGAGAAAAAAGCCTAAATAAAGAAAACAAATGCAGCCACCACATCCAAGGATTGGTAAGCTTCAATATATTAGAGTGCCTAGAAGGCACCAATGTCCCCAAATTCAAACAGTGTCTACAACAAAGACCAGGAGAACAATGGTCAGTGGATGGGGCCATGACAAAGTGCTCAGATATACATAAATCTCAGTAGAGCACTGGCCTCTTAGTAGACAATGTATAATTATCTCTCTAACCAAGGAGAACTTACATCAGTGGCAGCCCGTCCATAGGGAGCGCATGGGAGCCAACCCCCCAAGACTAGTCAAAGGAATAAAAAAAGCCCTTTAAAAATAAAAAATAAATATTATTAAATTAATTTGCGGGGTTTTGTGCTGCATTGTGGTGCAATGCTATGCGCCGCAACACTCCCATTCGTTCACCTCCATGTCATTCTTCACTGTCTGTTTTGATTGGCAATGCCGTAGGACATGGACGATGCTTTCCCACATAGTCACTTCCGGTTGCTCTGCCAGTGAGGAGCCAGAAGTGACGTCGCCGCTTAGTGGATGGATCGCACGGCCCGAGCGGGGCCTATTTACAGACGAATATTCCATTGTGATGGTAAGCCACTGGATCTCCTTCAGCCGCGAGCCACCTGCCGCATTACAGATAATCACCACAGATGACCTCCTGTCAGCTAGCAGCGGCGAGCCACCCGCGGGGGGGGTGGAAGGTTTGCTGTGAGTGTGCCGCGAGTGGGGGGGTGCTGGCAGCCGCGAGGGGGGGTTCTATATACTATCTGGTGCTGATCTATATACCCTATCTGTGATGCTGAGCTGTATGAGTCCTGACACTATGGGTGGAAGCAAGTGGAATACAGGGGACGGAGCGGGTGGATACTATAAGGGATGGGGCTTATAAGAAGTGGGAGGGGTCAAAAAGGCAGGGCGGGGCCTGGCGCCACCCCATCCTAAAACTTCACCATCTACCACTGACTTCCATAGAAATGCATTGCATTTTCTAAATTAATGCAAATCGCTCTTTGATTGGACAAGGTGTAGAGGGGTCATCGCCCCGCTTCTCCACCTTGTCCAATCGGAGAATGCTTTGCAAAGTATTTTCTTAATGTCTTAATGGTGCCCCTGCGGAGTGGCCGACCTCCTGTGTTCGTAATGTAGGAGAACAGCTGCTTGGCACAAAGCCCAGAAGCAAGTGAAGATCATTGAAGTCGAGGTGAAATGGAAAGAAAAGATGGGACTATAAATGAGGCTTATTGCTGCAAAAATGAGTGTATGGAGTAAATATATGATAAGACCTTTATTGTATCAAAGGCAATTCCGTGGTCCAGAAATGCATGATAATTTAAACATAAATGTAACCATATACACTTTTTTCTTTATATTATATACAGGGTGGAAGACGCCCACTTTTCCCGTTTGACCTGTCATGTCAGTATTTCCATAAGAGATTATACATCCAGATTCCAAGCTGTCTGTCTATATCCTCTTTTTATATACATTGCAATAGTCTACATATACACAGACAAGTTGCCTTCATCACCAGGTTTAATCCAGTCTCAAGCCTGACCTGAATGTGTGTGCTTTGGGGGGGTGTTCCTTTTTGTTTGTCTGGTCCGGAGCTGTGATGTGCAGCAGTGCCTCCCCTCCCTGCCCCTTTGGGTGGTGGCGGGGGGTGTCCTCCTGTGCATCGGCACCATGCACACCACCCTGCCAGCCGCGTCCTAGTGGCACTGGAAGGCATGGACGTTTTGTATCTATCTTGCACTTTAGGGTGGGTGGGTGCGGATCAGTGTCCGGCAATCCTGCTGAACGTGTGAGCCGTATCTCTGCCCAATCCAGCCCGCAGAGTGTAGTATGAGTATGGGGACCCGGCCTGGATCTTGGGTATATCAGCTGGGGTTTGGCCAGGAAATCACTCTTCAATCCATCACCGTGAGAGAGACACCACATCACTGGTTTCCCATTGTTCTTTATACATGCAAGGTAGGCAAGAGTCCTTTGTGACTCCACTCATACTTTTTTTTTTATTTCATGTTTAGGGTAATTTTTTTTTTTTTTTCACACTTGCAGAACACAACACACACTACTTTTTCACTTTTTATCAATTTCACAAACCACTCACCATACAATCATCTTCCAGATTGGTGCGGATTGTTAGATCATCTATCCTCTCTGGGACTGCATTGTGATAACCTGGCTTGCCTACCAGCTGACCCCCTGACTTGGTTTGGGTTTCCTGTCTCGGCTCCGGGCCGGGCATTATTTGATAGGCACCCCCTCTCCCTTCATCCTCACATGAGCTGGTTCAGTTCTTGGGCTGATATGTAAGTATTAGTATATCTAAATACTCCCTAAGGGAACTTTTTTGTATTGTTCAGAAAGTTTTCCCTCCCTCATTTTTATGAAGGGTTTATTATATTTATATATTTGATTTTTCTGTACTTGCAGTGAATACATTTTTGCATCCATACTTCTGATGAGTAAAGGTGATTCACGAAACGCGTAGAGGTTTTCTATTCATGTGATGCCAAGACAGTTCGGCTTTTATACAGCATGTACTTGTCTTTGTATATGTATAATTATGTATCATCCTTGTATACAGTGTATGTGTTCATGGTATATTTTTACCAATATGTCAACCTTTGTATATGGTTATGTTTTTAGGTTTTGAAAACCTTATCATGCATTTCTAGACCACGGAATTGCCTTTGATACAATAAAGGTTTTATCGTATATTTACTCCATACACTCATTTTTGCAGCAATAAGCCTCATTTAAAGTCCCATTCTTTTCTTTTGTTTCTATTTCATATAGCCAGGGATGGAGGCCTTTTACTGTGGACAGGTCAGGTCACACTTTTCTCTTTCCATTGAAGTCAAGGTGTCTTACTTGGTGATTTCCAGAAAGCAAAGTAACTATGCATGACATGCAGATATCTAGAATTATTCTTTAATTTGATAACGCTTGGAATGTTTTACACTGGCAGAGAACTATATGGGAAGATGGGAGTATAAAACTAAAATCTGTGTGATAGATCTGTTCTACCACCCCAATTACTGGAGTAAAAATTGGTCATAGAAAAGTAAATGCATAAAACCACATTAAGTTACAGATTTGACCATGAACAGGTGCTAAATGTAGAACAGTAATTTATATGCTAGACTACTGTACTTGGAAGCTGGCAGTAACAAGAGCATGTACCCATATGATGCAGCAATCATGCATGGTGTTGGTAGCTTCTGGCAGTAACCGTTGCTATTTTTCGAATATTTCAAACTACTGCATAGTGTTTACAATTGCCCCCGAAACCCTTATTTTAAACACTGTGGGCCTGTCATAAGAGAGGATTAGGCTTGTCCTTTTTATATTAGCATATCACGGGACACCATGCAGCACAATGAGCTCATAGACCTGCGAACACACGTTCCATGCATAGTGATTATGACCGTATACACCAGATGGGGCTGGAGGCCCACATTCATCAACATCAGAGCAGTTTGTTGTGGTGTTGAGAGAAGATTGACTTTTGTGTTAAGTCAAAATTTTCACACAGCTTTTGTATTTCTTGGATCACCTTTTCCTGTGTTTAGATGTTCCTGCTTTAACTGATTATTTACATTGCATTCCCTGCATTCAGTGTGCAGTTCTGCATGTGTGTTTACATGCATTTGCAATGCGTTTGTCATTCTTTCATTTTTTACTGAGTTGCATTTGCAGTGAGTTTGTGTTTTCCCATGCAATGCATTCTGTACTGTGAGTTTAGTCCCATTTACATGCATTTAGTCATGTTGTTCTGCATTTAGAGATTCTATTCAGATCCTGGATGCACAGAATTCTATTTTTTCTAAATGCAGGTAAAATGATCACAACTAAACAGTGTGTTAATGGCACGATTGAAAAAGCATTTATGCTGACAAACCTGCATTTATAAAGTATGTGTTTTATATGCATTCATATGACATTTCTAAACGCCAGTTTCTTCAGCATCAGGGTGAATGAGGTTAACTAAACTAAAAAGACTGCACAGGTTGTCTCATTTTATAATATATCTTGCCTTTTTGTTCTGTAACGTGTTTTTGATTGTTTCTATTTTATCTGAATTGTATTAAATTGTGACCTATTTGCTTACAGATTATACCCTATTATTATTGCCCTATGCATGGTATACAGTATAGAACTGCTTCCCAAACTCCCATCAAAATCTGCCATGTCACTTGTACTGCTCACTGAAATGTAAACGGATCCATACAAACATTTTGTCATGGCCCCTGTGGTATGTGGCACCAGATAATGCTACAGTTAGCCTTGGTTCACACTTCTGCATGTGGCTGTGGGTCCAGAAATACCCACAACCCCTCGCTGTGAAAATGCACTGCGCTGCAAAAATTATGGGGGGGGGGGCTGCCATTCATTCTGAATGGCACCCCCACACATGTAAATTCACAGTGCGGGTGCGGGAACTGCATGGAAATTGCATGGTCAAAAAGACCATGTGATTTCCCTGCAGCCTGCGTTTTTGAAAAGGTACATTCACTTTTTTGAGGGGGGCTTTTTTTTCATGGCTTTTCTTGCCTAATTTTATTAAGACAGTTAAGAAAAACATCTTAACATGAATTTCCCACCCAGGGGTGCTCAACGTTTCCAAACAAACATTCAGCCCTGCAGCCCTTGCAGCACTGCCGCTCTGGCCTTACACTCCAGACCCATGTCTGTTTTCTACAGACTGCTCGCCCACCAACGTTTGGACCACACACTTAGCAGCCCCTTGCTGCTCTGACTTTCACCTCTCTCCTAGGTGGAGCCCTCCTGACTCCTGGGCGAAGACATTCTCTGTCTGCCGGGGTGGAGCCCAGAACCCCAGTCAGGTCATTACACAACCCCTGCATGACCACACTAGAGCCGAATGACAGCTACAGCGCGACCACCCTTTACTGGGAGGCCACCATATGATGTCTTCCCGTGCTCGGGCTGCCTGCGCACCCCTGTGGTGTGCATCTGCAGTGATCTGTGATCGGGGTAAAGAGCTAGTCACGGCGGCACTTTACCATGTGATCAGCTGTGTCCAATCACAGATGATCACAGTGTAAACAGTATTTGACGGTTATCGTCAATCCTCCCCTCATGCTGACAGCACGTGAGGAGAGGAGAGAAGAAAACTAGCAAATCCACACAGGGGACATCTGCACTGACAATCAGGGCACTGATCAATGCAGCCCTAACAGTGCCCACCAGTGCCAACAATCTGTGCCCATCAGCACAGCCTCAGCAGCGCACATCAGTGAAGGAGAAAAATGTACAAAATATTATACCAGAAACTAACGAAAAAAGACGTGTTTTTTTTTTTTTTTTTTTAGTTTAGAAAAAATAAAACCCCAGTGGTGATTAAATACCACCAAAAGAAAGCTCTATCTGTCTCAAATAAATTGATAAAAATTTTGTTTGGGTACAGTGTTGCATGAGCAATTGTCATTCAAAGTGCGACCGTGCTGGAAGCTGAAAATTGGCCTGGGCAGGAAGGGGGTGAAAGTGCCCAGTGGGCAAGGGGTTAAAGTCCAGCACACACCTGTACAATTAGTGTGCTGGCTGTTTGCAAACTCTGGACCCAGGACTAAAGATTTCATCCCACCCAGATCTCTTAGAAAGCTCCAGGTCCCAAAACAGATTTTCCCAAACAATGTGAGGAAACTGAAAAGCCAGAAAATATATACAGTATCTGACAAGTGAGTAGACCCCTCACTTTTTTGTAAATATTTTATTATATCTTTTCATGTGACAACACTGAAGAAATGACACTTTCCTACAATGTAAAGTAGTGAGTGTACAGCTTGTATAACAGTGTAAATTTGCTGTCCTCTCAAAACAACTCAACACACAGCCATTATTGTCTAAACCGCTGGCAACTAAAGTGAGTAACTGGGAAAGGAAAACCCTGAAAACTCCTGAACCCACATTGTTCCTGCTGGCCAAGAATTTTGGCTCTGCCACTGAGTCAGTTAATGTGACCGAACCAGGATGATCCCACAGTTCCCATAACTTAGGGAAGTCCCCACAAATGATGGCGTGGTGCCCCAAGTGGGGCACAAGTCTAACTGGATGGGTCACTGTACCTAAGTCCATTTTAAAGTTAACAGTAGCTCCAGTTCCAGGGGCAGGATGAGGACGTGATGCTCTCCTGCTGAGGGAGGGGCCTGAACGCGCTGACGACTAGGGTGTGAGGGGAGACCCGGGGAATGCTGTGGCTGACCCGCAGCGTGAGAGGCTGTGGCGCCGCCACAAATGACAGACGAAGACCCTCTGCCGCTCGGGATCTGCCCGCTTAGTCAGCCAGCTGCTTTTGGTATGTATGGAAGTGACAGACAGCGGAACGGCAGAACGCTGGAGGACTGAGCCTCATGGCTTCCCCCCTCTCCCCCCCGCTGTCCCACATGGACTCACTGGTGGACGGAAGGCTGAATGGATGAAAGGATCTGTAAAGAAGCAGAGTGGAGGTCATTCTAGAGGCGCACTGCGAAAGAAAGCCTACAGTGACAGCTTAGCATCTCAACATCACAGCAGACACAGAGACTGGGAAGATTCAGGCGGATGTGCACGTGGTAGATGAAACCTGATATGGAGGTACTGTTGTACGGCTGTAATAGAACTGTATGCGTAAATGCTAGATTAAACTCCAGGGCATCTGTACCCGTGCCTATTAGTATCCCTCTCAGCTGATTATCAGAACTGTCTCTATATCTGCAGACTTGCCAGCACTCAGAACTGTGAGGAGATTTCTCTGTCCTGACTACACAGCAGCGCGCCCAGATCACTAGAGCTTAAAGTACATGCATCTGTCTAACCCAGACCCTCTGGCCTAAATATCTACAGTTTTTTTTTCCACTGTTCAACTTCAATACAAGCCAGTCTGTAAACCGTTTAAGGGTACATTGGTGGGCTCAGATACTTGCTGGCATGCATACAGGACTCTACACATTGGGGCTAGCTGTCATAGTTGCTAGACTGTAAACGTCCCCTCTCCCTAGCAGGCTTACAGGCTTAACTGCCTGCAAAAAGGGTCCACTTGTAAAGTTTTTACAGACTACATTTTTACTTGTGTATGCACTGTTTGTCCTATACTCCTGCAGACTTCCCAGTCTTAACCGCATTGTAAGTTTTGTGAAAGTGGGGTGAACTGTCTACAGAAATTGCTTTCTCTCCATAAAGAACTGTGTTAAAGGGCAAACAGGGCACACAACCCGCCCATGAATGGCTTGTGGAAAACCATAGGATAGAAAGGAGGGACCATCAGTAACTTTAACAGTATACCTTCTGGTTGAGTACCAGACTTGCCTGTATATTTGCCAGTCCGGCGAGATGTGGGGATACCCTCTCATTTGTCTGTACAGCAACCCGCCTATATACAGGGATGCTCTGACACTTGGATTGCCTGCACACTCGCTTGTTTACCCTTGCAACCATCGGACCATCAGTCCATAATATAAAAAAAATTATATATATTTACCACATGACATTATAACAGGCCAGGGCTGAGGGGGTGGAAAGACCCTTCAAGCGATTGTATACCCCCGGAAACTTTTTTTCTTTTTTACCCCTGTAAGGCAAAAGGCATAATGAGCTAGTATGCACCTCATACTAGCTCATTATGAAATACTTACCTTAGAACGAGGCGTCGGTGTCTTACCTGGTCCACGCCGAGGTAGCTGACATGTTGCCTTGGCGTGTCTTCCGGGTATCGCGGCTCCAGCGCTGTGAGTGGCTGGAGCCGCGATGTCATAACTCCAGCACATGCGCGTGGAATTTTTCTTTCCCGGCAAGGTCCGACATTTGCCGAGCCTTCAGCCAAGAATCCCCTGTGTGCATGCGTCGCTGCAGTCAGCGGCTCATAGCAAGGGGAATATCTCCTAAACCATACAGGTTTAGGAGATATTTTTTTACCTACAGGTAAGCCTTATTATAGGCTTACCTGTAGGTAAAAGTTAAAAATAGACTATACAACCGCTTTAACAGTAGGGCTTTGTGTTCAAAGACTGGTACAAGACCCTCAAGATGTGCAAAAGAAATAAGCTGCTGAAGACTGATCCGGTACTATCCTAGATCAAAGGGTAAATTAATTTGTGATACAGCCTACATACAGTGTCTCTATTAGCCGCACAAGGGAATGGTGGTATAGCTTATCCCGGATCTGTGCGAGCTAATTGTTATAGGTATTTATCATAAACTAAAGGGAATTAAAACTGGGGAAACTGAATTCAAAACCCCAAAAGGGAAAGCAAATACCTGCACGATTAAACAATACATGACCAAAGAGGCTAGCCCAAAGAGCCTGGTATTAAGGAAACAGCAAAAAGCGCCACAGGAGAAGGCAAAGGACTCTGGGACAAAGCAGGGAGAGACCTTGGATCAATCTAGAGATGAAACAAACACAGAAAGTGAAATGGAAACAAGTAAAATGAATGAACGCAATACTGACGCTCAAATCCCGACTAAAATAGAGATGTTTTCAAGACTGAAAAATGCTATAAAGCTAGAAATTTCCTCATTGCGAGTTGATCTGGGACAATTGCCGAAATGTGTGGAGGAGACAGAGGAGAGAACGGACACACAAGCTCAGGAATTGAGAAAATTAAATGAACAGGTCAAAACAATGCAAATGGACCAGAGGAAAATCCTATATAAATTAGAAGATCAAGAGAATCAAACAGAAGACAAAACTTGAGAATCCGTTCGCTCCCAGAGGAAAGAGGAGAAGATTTGAGGAAAATCATGAACATAATATTTAACCCTCTGTTGAATAAAGGGGCAGAAGACAGTCTCAAGATTGAGAGAGTTCACCGGCTTAGAAAACCTAAAAACATAGCAGATGATCAGCCGAGAGACGACATTGTCAGATTCCAACTGTATTATTATTATTATTATTATACAGGCTTTATATAGCGCCAACAGTTTACGCAGCGCTTTGCAATATAAAAGGGAGACAATACAGTTATAATACAATAAAATACAAGAGGATTAAGAGGGCCCTGCTCAGAAGAGCTTACAATCTAATAGGGTGGGGCAGGTGGTACAAAAGGTTGTAACTGTGGGGAAAGAGCTGTTGGAAGTGGTAGGAGATCAATTGGAGACGTGATAGGCTTTCCTGAAGCTATGAGTTTTCAGGGATCGCCTGAAGGTAGCAAGAGTAGGGGATAGCTGGATAGGTTGAGGTAGCGAGTTCCAGAGGATGGGAGAGGCTCTGGAGAAATCCTGGAGATGAGCATGGGAGGAGGAGATGAGAGAGCTTGAGAGCAGGAGGTCTTGAGAAGAGCGGAGAGGACGATTTGGGTGATATTTGGAGACAAGATTGGTGCTGTAGCTCGGGGCAGAGTTGTGAATGGCTTTGTATGTTGTGGTTAGTATTTTGAATTTAATTCGCTGGGTGATTGGCAGCCAGTGTAGGGATTAGAGGAGAGGGTTGGCAGACACTGAGTGATTGGTAAGGTGGATAAGTCTGGCAGCAGCATTCATGATAGACTGAAGAAGGGATAGCCCATGGAGAGGTAGGCCAATGAGAAGGGAGTTGCAATAGTCAAGGCGAAAGATAACAAGGGAGTGAATGAGGAGCTTGGTGGTATCATTTGTTAAAAATGGGCACATTTTAGAGATGTTACAGAGGTGAATTCTACAAACATTTGACAACGATTGGATTTGAAGCTGAAATGACAAGTCGCAGTCTAGGATTACACCTAGTACTCTGGCGTGAGGGGAGGGACTGATGGTTGCATTGTTGATTTTGATGGAAAAGTCATGGAGGGGGGCACGGGCAGGGGGGAATATTAATAGCTCAGTTATAGTGAGATTTAGTTTAAGGAAGTAGCGTGACATCCATGCTCATATGTCAGTTAGTAAGTTAGTAATGCGAGAGGAGACTGAAGGAGTGAGCTGAGGAGTAGACAGATTTGGGTGTCATCAGCGTATAGGTGGTATTGTAAGCCGTGGGCGGTGACCAAGGGAGGAGGTGTAGATAGAGAAGAGAAGGGGTCCAAGAACCACCCATAAAATACGAAGGGGCTGAGCTTCAGATCTTTACTGACCTGGCCCCAGAAACACTCGCAAGGAGACGACTCCTAAAACCCCAATTGGAACTAATGCGTCTACAGAACATCAAATACAACTACGGATTTCCAGCGTGCCTAATAGGTCAAAAAGATGGCAGATCAAGGAGATTAAGGTTCCCGGAAGAATTACGAGAATTTTGTAACCAGCTTGATCTTCAGTTCCCAGTTATCCCAGGATGGACAGAGGGAGTAACGATATGACAAGAAGTGCACAATAGTAGACAAGTGGCAAATTAGCCAGGAGGAAAAAAGCATGAATTTAGAAGAAGAATGAAAGTGAACCGACCAGAAGTGACTGGGGGAGGCAGGGACGGGGGGAGGGAAGGGGGGAGACGGGTGGTGGCGGAGCAGAACGGGGTCTGAAATGGGCATTGGAGGGTGCCCCCGTGCGCTCTTGGCCCCTCCTCCGCTTAGGGGTGGGGGGTGGAAATGGGGAGCATGGTCGGAGCCACACCTCAAGGTTGGAGAACCATGGGTGGGAACGGGCCATAGTCCTAACAAAGGCTCAGGGGCCAGTAAGTGGCCAGGAGGGGGGAGGTGGGACGGTGTGGGGGGGAGGGGGGCGGGGGAAGTACTTTGCAAGGATGAATGGTACATTCTGTCTACTGAGGGTAGATACATCAAAGGGCTCAATATCCTCAGACACATAATAGTCCTGGGACACCCTATGAAAGTGAGAGAAGTGACTGGCAGGGGAAACCCAAAATAACCGGTAGAAGACAGAAACCCTATTCTGGGGTTTATCACCCACAGACCAGTAAGGGGAAAGGGATTATGCAGGAGAGCCTTCAGTTTCAGCGGGCTATATCTTAGTATGGCAGTACAGAGGCCCCCTAAAGCAGTTTAAACTCAGACGGGCAGAGAGTAACCTTAAAGTGGGGTTCCACCCAAAAAACCAAAAATACCTGAAAAATTCTAAAAAAAAAACCAAAAAAAATTTGGATATTTTTTTTTTTTTACTTACCTCTAAATGCCTGTTGCTAGGTGGTCCCTCGTAGTCTGCCCCTTCCTTTGCCTGGGCTGGTGACATCACTTCCCCCTCGGCACAGGAATGGTTCGGCTCTGCTCCCTCCCTCCTGTCAATCATCTGGGACCCATTACAGGTCCCAGGTGATTGAGCGGCCAATCGCGGCGCCGCTCGCGCATGCGCAGTGGGTGCCAGGCTGTGAAGCCACAGCCCGGCGCCCACAGTTGAAATGCCGGCGCCAACGAGCGGAGGGGGGGACGAGTGGGGCTTCGATCCCTCGCATCGCTGGACCCAGTGTCCAATTAAAAGTCAGCAGCTGCAGTATTTGTAGCTGCTGACTTTTAATTTTTTTTTTTTTTTAATGGAGCCCCTGGGTGGAACTCCTCTTTAAGGGGCAGGGGAAAAAAATAGATGACAGAAATAAACTTCCTGACATATAACGTTCGAGGCCTAAACTCACCAGCCAAGAGACATAAAATTTTAAAAGAACTTAAGCAGTATAGAGCAGAAGTGGTGTATCTACAGGAGACCCACCTGTCTCAGGAAACAAATGTCAAACTATATTCCAAAGATTTCCCAACCTGATATTATGGGGACTCAATTACTAAGAGGGCCAAGGGGGTGGCAATTGGGTTCGCGAAAGCGACTAGATTTATATTGGAAGATAGGATGACAGACCCTGAAGGACGATACCTCTTCTTGAAGGGTAGATTGGGGGAAATTACATGTACATTGGCAAATATATATTGCCCTAATAGGAACCCCATAAAGTACTTGAAACAGGTCATGGGTAAGTCAATGGATTTTAAGACAGGGATGTGATATTGACTGGAGACTTGAATTTCTGTATGGACCCAATTTTAGATAGCACGTCCCCTGTACAGGGGACAAAAAAATGTCCTGTTAAAAATGATAAAGCAGAAAATGCATCAATGTCAAATGATGGATGTGTGGCGGGTTCAGCACCCAAAGACAAAGGATTACACATTTTACTCCCCTGTACATGGGACGTATTCAAGGCTCGATTATATAATGGTGGACCATAACCTATTGGAGCAGGTAACCACAACAAATATAGAAATATCTACGCTAGCTGACCATTCTCCTGTGTCAATGAGGATGAGGATACCAGGAATTCAAAGACCACCGCACTCATGGCGACTGAATGAAGCCCTTTTACAAGACGAAAAAGAAAAAGTAGTAGAAGTGGTTAATAAAGAAATAGAACAATACTTCTTAATGACACAGGAGAAATTTCAGAAGCTACCCTGTGGAGGGCCCATAAGGCCTACATCAGGGGTATCCTTATCTCTATAGGTGCGGGGGGGGAGCGAATTAAAAAAAATGAACACCCTAATAGATAGAAGAGATTTACAGACTAGAACAAGGACATACAAAATTTAAAGGACAATATCAGGAGATATTCCATCAACTAGTTATTAAGAGAGATGAACTTAAGGATATTATGGAACAGGAGTCCAAGAGGACATTTAACAGAATAGTAAAAGAAAGATACCAATGGGGAAATAAAGCGAGTAAACATCTAGTGAGAATGTTAAAAAAGAAAAGAGCAATACATTTTATATAGAAAAAATTCAAAACAAACATGGGGAAATGGTATACACAAATAGTGACATAGCGAAAGTGTTCAGGAGCTATTATGGGGCTCTCTATTTCGTAAACCACAAGGGACAACAGGAAAAAGAGAAAACGAAGATCAAAGAATTTCTAAAGAATGCTAGATTGCCTCAGCTATCAGAAAGTGACAGGTCCATATTAGATAAGCCCATAACAGAGGAGGAAATCCATAAGGCATTAAAAGAATCTACCCCTGGTAAAAGCCCAGGACCAGATGGGTTCACGACCTACTACCTTTAAAAAGTATAAAGAGATCTTAGTCCCAAAGCTATGCAAATATATAAATGGGCTGGGTGCAAACTGAGATGGGTGGGAAGGCTTTGTCTGCGTCAATAACGGTTATCTTGAAGGAGGGGAAGGATGATATGCTTTGTTCAAATTATAGGCCAATAGTTTTATTGAACGCAGATACTAAACTATACGCTAAAGTATTAGCGACTAGGTTGAAGGAGTGGATGACTGACCTGGTTCACCCTGACCAGGTAGGGTTTATCCCAGGGAGAGAAGGGAGGGACAATGGTGTGAGAACATTGCTCCTCCTTCAGACTATAAAAAACAGTAGGTCCCCAGGTCTATTCCTGTCGATTGATGCTGAAAAAGCATTTGACAGGGTAGACTAAGGACTTATGATAAAAATGCTGGAAGTCTTGGGCCTGGGCCCAAGGATGATTAGATGGATCAAAGTACTGTATAACCATCCGTCTGCCTCCATAAAAGTGAATGGCGTGTCGTCCTCTCCCTTCATAATGGAAAACGGAACTAGACAGGGGTGTCCTTTGTCACCACTCCTGTTTGTGCTGACTCTGGAACCCCTTCTAGCTTCTATCCGCAATAACCCAGATATTAAAGGGATCAAGATTGGGGAGGAAGAGCATAAGCTGGCAACGTTCGCTTAAGACGTGTTTTATATTTCAAACCCTAGAATCACAATACCAAATCTACTGAAGATATTAAAGAAGTACGGAGAAATATCAAACTTTAAAATAACCTTAGTAAATCTGAGATCCTAAATATAAATATAAGTAAACAGGAGGAAGCAAATTTTCAAAAAGAATTCCAATTTCCATGGAGGAAGGATTTAAAATACTTACAGTAGGAATCAGATTAACTACCTCCCTAAGGAAAATATATTTAATAAACTGCATTCCTTTGTTAGATGAAATTAAGAATGAAATAAAAAAAAAAATCAACAAGACCCCTATCGAAAATCATATACAAGTTCCAAATGCTGCCATTAACACTTCCACAATCATACTTTTAAAGCTTTAAAACCTATAATAATGAAGTTCATATGGCAAAATAAAAAAACGAGAATAGCATCCTCTGTATTAGGAAAGGGGAAAAACAAGGAGGTCTAGCTGTCCCAGATTTTAAAAAGTATTACAATGCAGTGGCGCTTACACGAGTGGTGGAATGGGCGAAGGGGGAAAACGAAAAAAGGTAAAGCTTAGAAAATTAAATGAGTAGCACACAATTAAGAAGCATAATTTGGAATCCTCCACAATATAGGGCACTGGGAGTGAATATGCACAAAATGACACGGAATACACTAAAAATTTTGGATATGATTCATTAACAAAATAAATGGGTATACAATTCACCTTTGATTTATTTAAAGGAAAACAATTATTTTGCACCTGGGAAAAGGTCAATAGGGGGGAATTGGATAAAAAAAGATAATGCACAGTTGAAAGATATAATAAAGATGGGGAAAAATAAGCACTTTTCAAGAGTTAAGATTGGACACGGATTTAATGGTAATTGATAGATGGCGGTACCTCCAGTTAAGGCACTTTGTGGAGAAATTGCCCCAACCAATCAGATCTGGGGAAGATTTTAGGTCGATGGAGCGGCTTTGCATGATGGAAAAATCAAGAAATAATATATCCTGGATAGACAAAATAATATCAGCAAGGGAGGACCTGGAGGTCCCGCCATATATTAGAAACTGGTAAAAGGAACTGGGGACACGAAGCAATAAGCACACCATTGAAAAGATTTTGAAATTAACACATAGTTCTGCTGGAGATACAAAGACAGCTGAGATGAACTACAAGTGCCTGGCAGGTGGTATGCAACCCCAGATTAAACAATGTGAAATATGAAAAAATGTCATGTAGAAGTATAGCTGTTTAGGTAAGAAGCGTTTTGTATTATTGTAATATTGTAATATGGCACTTTTTTCCCTATAAAATGAAATAAAGAATAAAAAAAAAAAGTGTAGCAATAACTCTCGGTGGAGCTGCTGGTTTAAGCAGGCTTGTTACCTTCACTCTCGACACCTGTTTCACCGGCACCAGGTCTAGGGTTCCGTTGAGTTTACCTCTGGATGATATAAGCACCAAACACTTGAGTAGGTTTTCCAATGCTTTACTAAAACGAACAAGGGAAGTAGCAGGAAAGAGGTAGTAGGAAAGCTGCAGGGAAGCTCAAATACCTTTCTGTTGTATTTCTTCAGAACATTCTTTGTAATTGAACACTTGCAATTGAATAGTCCCCCTTTTGTAGGATTCAATCTTTGCCCGCCTGGATAGACATCTCTCACTGGTCTAGCAGCCAGCACGTTGCACGAACAAAAGTCTCTGCCACAGACTTATCTGGAATAAAACCCGTACGATCCTCTGCCACAGGATATATTGGTTTGTGATGAATGTCAGATACAGTACTTGAACCTTTAAGCCAACCCGGCAGTACTATACTGTAATATTACTTCGGAATGCGTCCTCCAACCGAGTCACCAGGCCCCTCTCCAGACCAGCACTCTGCATGATCCTTCCACGACGGGTCCCTCCCTGGGATCTTCTCGGTTGTCCAGCTTCTTGACTCAGGATAGACAGCTCAGGACCATTCCTCCGCTGCTGTGGTAGGCCCCAGACAGGCTTCTGGGCCCACCCACACGCCGCAGCAATGCGGGCCTCCGGAACGGAGGACCACAAGGTGGTATTCCTAATGCATACCTGTCGGCCAGGAGGGCCAGCAGGTGGCTGAAAAGAAACCCTAAAACATGGCATCTGTCCCATAAATACCCTCTCCCAGAATGCAACTCGGAGGACCACCTCCACCGAGTTATCTCCGGGACAGAGGAGCACTCATTCGCTTCAACACATTGCTTTTCCAACACCTGCCGATGGTGACAACGACACCCACCGGCACAATGGAACTATATGTCACGTCAGCCAAGCTGGAACAGAGGCAAATCTAACTTCCTATAATAAGCGACCCACTAAATTTACCTATCAGCGGTAGATAAAAATCTACCAGCGCTACAAAAGAAATAAAGTTAACAGTGGCTATAGGATACTCCCGGGTATCCCCATGTACACAGATCACAGCAACTTTTGTTTGCATGAAAATTCACAGTTTCAACCAAGCCAACGATGCACAACAGCAAGCCAACGTTATTGCACAGGAGCAAACCAAGGCGCTGTGCCAACAGATTGGTGCTGCACAGGAGCAATTGCAGAGGCTGTTTGAACAGCTAGCCACTGATGCAAAAGCAGATAGGAAAACCCTGACTGAGGTTGTGGAGACTCTAGCACAGTGATCACCTGCTAAGTCACTAGACTTCCAGAGTCCAGCAAGGCCATAATAGACTTATTATTAACAGTCATTTGGCACATGTGTTTTCCTACATTTGGCGCATGAAACAGCAGCAAACATAGACTACCTTCTAATAGATATGTCACACTGTGTGGGTTCATCTGTCAATGGACAGTTTGCTGCAACATGTCCCAGTTCCTGGCAACAAAAACACCTGATGTTGCCCCAGTTTGGTTTGCTGACAGGCAGTGGTCTCCCTTGTTTGGCACCAAAAATCCTCCCCCCATCTCCTTGCCATGCTTACCACCCACTTCCCCCGGAACAGTCTTACCCGTTGCCTGGGGAGACCGTGGCTTTGGGTGGAAAGCCTGTGCAGCTGTAGGGCTGGTGAACAGGCTCTCTGCAGCAAAGTAAAACCTTTTCAGCGAGTTTCACCAGGTTGTCTGCCGACTTGGGGTCTCCTTGACTCACCCACTTCTGCAGGGGAATTGGTAGTGACCTCAGGAATTGGTCCATAACCACACGCTCCACTATTTGTTGCCTCTCGGACCCGCTGTGCTCGAACTGCCAAGGTGACACCGAGTCCTGCCAGGATTTCCCGCTTGACCTTTTCATATTCTCCCACTTCTGCCAACTCCAGATCATAGTAGGCCTTCTCCGATTCTCCAGAAAGCAAGGGGCCAACCAGTCCTGCCCACTGGATTTTAGGTCAACCTTCCCTCTCAGTGGTCCGTTCAAATGTTAGCAGAAAGGTCTCTGGATTATCATCTGCAGTCATCTTGGAAAGAAAGCGACTCACATGGATGGCTGAGGGCTTGTCTCCAACATCATCAATTTTAGCAGGTGATCACTGTGCTAGAGTCTCCACAACCTCAGTCAGGGTTTTCCTATCAGTGGCTAGCTGTTCAAACAGCCTCTGCAACTGCTCCTGTGCAGCACCAATCTGTTGGCACAGCGCCTTGGTTTGCTCCTGTGCAATAACATTGGCTTGCTGTTGTGCAGCAATGGATAACTCCAGTTGTTTGAGGATTTCCTCCCTGTTTAGTCACTCTAGGTACTGGCCCTTTAAGTAGTAACTTACTACAGCTTCCTGCATCCGCCACCATTTGTAACCTGGGGGACAGGTAGCAGGTACAAAGCTCCCTGGGATGAGCAGTCTTTCAGGCACAGATACCAAATGCAGTGAGGTAGTGACAAAGTGCAGTGTTTATTTGTGTTATGTACAAGTCTATATACAGATGCTGTACAGTGTCTTAGAAAACAAACAGGAACAAAAATGGTAAAACAAAAACCTAGCTGTGTCTCGGCTCTAATTATACAATATATACAGGTCCTAACTACCAGTCTGAGCAAGCCTATAGCTTGTCAGCTTCCACAGATGCAGCTTAACAGCTTTTTACCAATCTTTTTGCTCTCAAAGACCAGTGTTGTCTGTGTTTCCTAGGCCGAGACAAAGGCTGTCTGTCTCAGGTGAGCTTAACCACTTGCCGACCAGGCGATAGCCGAAAGACGGCTGCAGCGCAGTCGGCTAGTTCTGGGTGGACGTCCATGGGACGTCCTCCCAGAATACTGCTCTCGCGCGCCCCCTGGGGCGCGCACCCGAGAACTTCCGTGACCGCCGGGTCCAGAGGACCCGGTGCATCACGGATCACGGTAAACGGCCGCTGATCGCGGCCGTTTACCATGTGATTGCTCTGATCGGTACAGTGCGAGGGGAGAGGGGGAGGGATCAGATGGCAGCACCGCTGTGGGCTGCATGTGTAGTGCCCACAGCGGTGCTCAGTGACAATTGCAGTCACATCCATCCATCCCTCCATGCTCAGCCATCCCTGCAATACTCTGCATTATACCCCGCAATACTCTGTTTATACCCCGCAATACTCTGCATAATACCCCGCATTACTCTGCATAATACCCCGCAATACTCTGCATAATACCCTGCAATACTCTACATAATACCCCGCAATACTCTGCATTATACCCCGCAATACTCTGCATTATACCCCGAAATACTCTGCATAATACCCTGCAATACTCTGCATAATACCCCGCAATACTCTGCATAATACCCCGCAATACTCTGCATTATACCCCGCAATACTCTGCATTATACCCTGCAATACTCTGCATAATACCCTGCAATACTCTGCATTATACCCTGCAATACTCTGCATTATACCCTGCAATACTCTGCATAATACCCCGCAATACTCTGCATTATACCCCGCAATACTCTGCATTATACCCTGCAATACTCTGCATAATACCCTGCAATACTCTGCATTATACCCTGCAATACTCTGCATTATACCCTGCAATACTCTGCATAATACCCTGCAATACTCTGCATTATACCCTGCAATACTCTGCATAATACCCCGCAATACTCTGCATTATACCCCGCAATACTCTGCATTATACCCCGCAATACTCTGCATTATACCCCGCACTACTCTGCAATATACACGGCACTACTCTGCAATATACAAGGCACTACTCTGCAATATACCCCGCAATACTCTGCAATATACCCAGCAATATACCCTGCACTACTCCGCAATACTCTGCAATACCCCGCAATACTCCGCAATTTTTAACCAGTTCCCGCCCACAGTCATATGACGTCCTTGACTTTGAGCGGGGATATCTGAACGATGCCTGCAGCTACAGGCATCATTCAGATATCAGCTTTTTCAGCCAGCGATTTCCTACACCATAAGAATGATCATAGCGGCTGTTCCACTGCTTGATCATTCTTATGGGAGGCGAGAGGGGACGCCCCCCCCTTCCCGCCACCCTCCGGTGCTTCTACCGACTCACCGCTACGATCAAAGCCAAGATTGTTTTTTTTTTTTTTTTATTTCAGGCTTCCCAGCCTAGAGGTGAGATGTGGGGTCTTATTGACCCCATATATCACTGTAAAGAGGACCTGTCATGCCATATTCCTATTCCTATTACAAGGATGTTTACATTCCTTGTAATAGAAATAAAAGTGATAAAAAATTTTTTTGGGGGGCAAAAAGTGTCAAACTAAAATAAATAAAGTAAAATAAACAATAAAAAAAAAAAAATGTTTAAAGCGCCCATGTCCGTGTGCTCGCATGCAGAAGCGAACACATACGTAAGTCCCGCCCACATATGAAAACAGTGTTCAAACCACACATGTGAGGTATCACTGCGAACGTTGGAGCGAGAGCAATAATTTTGGCCCTAGACCTCCTCTGTAACTCAAAACATGTAACCAGTAAAAAATTTTAAAGCGTCACCTACGGAGATTTTTAAGTAGCGACGTTTGGCACCATTCCACGAGAGTGTGCAATTTTGAAGGGTGACATGTTAGGTATCTATTCACTCCGCGTAACTTCATCTTTCACATTATGCAAAAACATTGGGCTAACTTTACTGTTTTATTTTTTTTTTAAAGCACAAAACTGTTTTTTTTCCCAAAAAAACGCGTTCGAAAAATTGCTGCGCAAATACCGTGCGAGATAAAAAGTTGCAACAACTGCCATTGTATTCTCTAGGGTCTTTGCTAAAAAATATATATATATATATATATATATATATATATATATAATGTTTTGGGGTTCTATGTAATTTTCTAGCAAATAAATTATTATTTTTACATGTAGGAGAGAAATATAAGAATTGGCCTGGGTGCTCCAGAACGCCTGGAGGTGCTCCGTGCATGTTGGGCCTCTGTATGTGGCCACGCTTTGTAAAAGTTTCACACATGTGGTATCGCCATACTCGGGAGTAATAGCAGAATGTGTTTTGGGGTGTAATTTGTGGTATGCATATGCTGTGTGTGAGAAATAACCTTCTAATATGACAATTTTGTGAAAAAAAAAAAGAAAAAAAAAATCTTGATTTTGCAAAGAATTGTGGGAAAAGATGACAATTTCAAAAAAACTCACCATGCATCTTTCTAAATACCTTGGAATGTCTTCTTTCCAAATAGGGGTCATTTGGGGGGTATTTGTACTTTTCTGGCATGTTAGGGTCTCAAGAAATTAGATAGGCTGTCAGTACTTCAGGTGTGATCAATTTTCAGATATTGGCACCATAGCATTTGGACTCTCTAACATTCACAAAGACCAAATAATATACACCAAGTTGTACTTATTTTTACCAAAGATATGTAGCAGTATAAATTTTGGCCAAAATTTACGAAGAAAAATTACTAATTTGCTAAATTTTATAACAGAAACAAAGAAAAATTCATTTTTTTACCAAATTTTCAGTCTTTTTTCTTTTATAGCGCAAAAAATAAAAAACCCAACGGTGATTAAATACCACTAAAAGAAAGCTCTATTTGTGTGAAAAAAAAGGGCAAAAATTTCATATGGGTACAGTATTGTATGACTGAGTAATTGTCATTCAAAGTGTGAGAGCACCGAAAGCTGAAAATTGGTCTGGTTAGGAAGGGGGTTTAAGTGCCCAGTGGTCAAGTGGTTAAATTAGCCTGGGTAAAGAGGACCAAGACCCGGACTGGACCATGGATCAGAGATCCCTGAATGTGTATGAGAGGAGCCTGGGAGACTTAACTAAACCCCGAACAGGACTTTTCCCAGCTCTCTCTGGGATGCTCTGCAGCACTTGTCACAGCATGATGCGCATATGTTACATTGTGTAATTGTTTTGGTTTTTCCAAATCCTTTTTTTAATAGAGATCAACAAGAGTTATAAAGCAGTATCTGAGTGCAGAGCATTGACCATGTACACACAACAGTGTAATTGGGTAGGGGTTGCGATGTTGAGATCCCAGAGGCACCAAAGAAGAGCTGAGGTAGACTTTGTGGTTGCATTAAGGCACTTGCTTATCAGAGTGTTTGTTTCTTTTTTTTTTTTTTTTGCCACTTCAGCAGACAGATTTGAGGGACTTGAATCAACTTTGCAATTCATCTTTTTCATCCTCACTCATTGTCACATCATAGTAGCAAATTTAAAAATAGCAAAATTATATTCAATTTATTCAACCTTATCAAACTGCCAAATACACCCACATCAACCTTGCCCATTTAACCCTCCCCTCCCACCCCCCTCAACCTCTGCTTGTCCCCCCGATCGCTTGATTAAGGCCTGAACCCAATCACCTCCTCGCCATAGATCTACAATCTCAGTTCCTGAACGTAACGCCATGTATTTTTGAAAGCTTTCCAACCCTCCCATTTTTCCATGGTTCTGTTAACCCCGTCTATACTACTTCCTCAGCATTCCATAGTATATGTTTCTTCGACCAAATCTATCCACTCCCATATTGATGGGGTTTCCTCCTTTTGCCAATTCATGGGTATGTCTCTTTGCGGCATTTATTAGATGAGGAACCAACGACCTTTTATACTGTTTTATGTCACCCACCCCACCATGGAACAACACCACCCACGGGTCTTCCACTACTTTTTTTCATAATTTCCTTGATAAATTGAAGAATCTTTTTCCAGAATTCCCTAATTTTAGGGCAATCCCACCACAGATGGGTCATGGATCCTACCTCCTTACAACCTCGCCAGCAGTGTGATGGTGTGTTGCTCAAAAATTTACTTGTTTTATCTGGAGTTGCATACCATCTTACCAGGCACTTAATAATTAATTTCTGCCGTTCTACTGTCTACTGCCGAGGCATGAGCAAGTTTCAGGATTTTTCCAATGAGTTCCTTATCTCGCGTTGTCCCCAATTCCCTCTCCCATTTTCTGATGAAAGGCGGTATCTCCACTTCATCTGCCCTCAACAGTACCCTATACATTTTTGATATGGTATTTCTTGAGTCCTCTTCTAAGAATAGTCGTTCGAAGATGGTAAGATCGTCTTCGGATCTAATAGGTTGAGGTAAGTTTTTAACAAAGTGATTCAACTGGAGAAGCCGCCACTCAACCATCCCCCGTGCAAGATTATTGTGCATTAAGTCCTGTGTTGGGATAATTTTGCCTTTTTTAATTATATCCCTTAATTGTGTAACCCCCTTTTTTAACCACACACCTCCTATCCTATTTATTCCTGGTGGAAAATATTCATTATCTATCAGTGCAATTAAAGGTGAATTGTATTTACCATTAAGTCGTTTGTATATCCCATCCCAAATTTTGAAAACATTACGTGTCAGTGCGTCAGTGTTTTCATGTAGACTTCTGTGCTGTAGGGGATTCCATATAATACTTCCCAATTGTGCTTTACTAAGTGTTTTCTCTATATTAACCCATTTTTTTCCTTGGCCCATTCTACCGCTCTGGACAGCACTACAGCTTTGTAATAATTTGAAATATTGGGGACCGCTAAACCCCCATTCGTTTTCCCCTGTTTCAACGTTTGAAAAGAGACTCTCGTTTTTTTATTTTTCTAAATTAAATTAATTAGCAACATTTTTAATCTTCTCAGGTATTGTTGAGGGAGTACTACTGGGAACATCTGAAACCTGTACATAATCTTGGGAAGAATTGCCATCTTTATAATATTGATCCGTCCTATCCATGATAGCGACGTCCCAAGGAATCTTTTACAGTCAGACCTAACTTCATCTAGTAGGGGAATATAGTTTATTTTTTAGATCTTCTCCCTTGTATTTGCTAGTTTAATTCCCAGATACTTTAATCCTTTCGTCCAAACAAATTTGAACTCATTTTTCAATGCTCTTTCTTCCGTCTGACTTAAATTAATATTTAATATCTTGTACTTTGCTAGATTTATTTTGAAATTGGAGATTTCCCCGTATTGTTTCAGGGTATTTGATAGGTTACGCATTGTACTCCGGGGATTTGTGACATAAAACAGTATATCGTCCCCAAATGCTGAGAGTTTGTGTTTTTCCTTTCCCAGCTTAAATCCACTTATGTTAGGGTCATTACATATCATGGCCAGAAGTGGTTCCAAGGATAGAACAAATAACAATGGGGACAGGGGACACCCCTGTCTCGTCCCATTTTTCATCTTAAAAGGGAGAGACATTAGACCATTTACTTTTATTGATGCTGTGGGATGGTGATATAATGTTTTAATCCAACTGATCATTCTTGGGCCAATGCCCATAATCTCCAGAGTCTGAATCATGAATCCCCATTCTACCCTGTCGAAAGCCTTTTCAGCATCGATCGACAGTAATAGTCCTGGGGGGCCTCTCTCTTTTATCATTTGGAGTAAGAGTACAGTTTTCACCCCATTATCTCTCCCCTCCCTTTTAGGGGTAAATCCAACCTGGTCCGGGTTTACCAGTATGTTCATTAACCCCTTCAGCCTACCAGCCAACACTTTAGCGTAAAGTTTTATATCAGCGTTAAGTAATGAAATTGGCCTGTAACTAGAGCACAACGTTTCCTCCTTGCCTTCTTTCAAAATAACAGTGACAGCAGCTGATAATGCATCCCTACTAATTTTATGCTCTACCCCAAGGCCGTTCATGTATTGGCAAAGCTTTGGAATTAGGATTGCTTTGAATTTTTTATAGTAAGACAGTGTAAATCCGTCAGGCCCTGGGCTTTTCCCTAATGCCAATTCTGACAGGGCCTTCCCTATTTCCTCCTCAGAAATTGGGGCTTCTAGTGCCTCCCTGGCCTCTTCGGCAATTTTCGGAAGTCCCGCCTTCCTAAGGAAGTTAGTTGCTTTTCTATTCTTTTCTCCGGGTCGGGCTTCTCGCTGTTCTACTGAGTATAATTCTTGGTAGTATTTTTTAAATAAATCCACAATTCCTTTGGGCGAGTATACCATATTACCTTCCTTAGTTTGTGTTTTCTCTATATAATTGATGGCTTTTTTCTTTTGTAATATTCTTGCCAGATGTTTACTAGGTTTATTTCCCCACTGATTTCTTTCTCTTGCAATCCTATTAAAAGTTATCCTAGTTTCATGATCCTTTTGGTATAACTCTTGATGATGAACTCGTATGTTTTTTATGTTCTTGTTCAGCTTCACATAATTCATCGGTTAATGTACGTATTTTCTCAGTTCTCGCCTTTTTTTTTCGTGTTCCTAATTCAATCAGGATCCCCCTGATGTAAGCCTTATGGGCCTCCCACAAGACCCCGATACTTCTCCTGTGTCATTTAGTGAGAAATAGTTTTCAAGTTCCCTTGCTACAATTGGGGAGCCTTCCTAATCTCGGATCAACTCTTCATTCAAGCGCCATCCTACATATTGGCCTAGTTTCCCTGACACTATCATTTTCATCCTCACCGATGAAATGATCTGAAAGTGTAGAAATTTCTATCTTGGATTCCATCACCCTGTCTATGTCCCTATGTTCTACAAAAATGTAATCTATCCTAGAGTAAGACCCGTGCATGGGGGAGTAAAATGTAAAATCTTGTGTTTTAGGGTGTTGAATCCTCCAAATGTCAACCAATTGGCTGGCATACAGTTTTTGTTTGACCTCTTTTAATTGTACGTGAGTTGTCTCCCGTGCACGGGTCCTACAATCAAGACCTGGTATCATACAGAAGTTCATATCTCCCATCATGATCATATGTCCTTTCCTAAAGTCCCTCAACAAGATATTTTTTAAATATTTCATCGGATTTTTATTGGGGGCATAAATATTTGCCAATGTAAATTCCTCTTCGCCTAATTTACCCTTTAAAAAAAGAAATCTGCTTTCTAGGTCAGTCAGCCTTTCTTCCAATACAAAACGGGTTCCATTCGCGAACTCAATTGCCACCCCCCTCACTCTTTTAGTGATTGTGTCCCCATAGAACCATACCGGAAAGTCCCTGGAGGACAATTTCACGTTTGACTCATGGGATATGTGTCTCTTGAAGGAAAACCACTTCCGCTCCATACCGTTTAAGCTCTTTCATTATCATATATTTCTTACTGAGAGTATTAAGTCTCCTGACGTTGTAGGTCATAAAATGAATTGTTGTCATCTCTTTTTATTACTAAAATCCTATCTGAGCCTCGTTTATTTGGTCTATAGCGAAGTTTAACCATTTTTACGGGCATTATAGCAGAGGTATCCTCCCTCCCCATCATCCTTAGCCCCCCACATTTCCCCCCTCCCAACTTCCCCTCCCTCACACCAACACCCCTCGCCATCTCCCTCCCCCCATCACCCACCGGCCCCATCTGGACCCTTAGACCCTCGAAGAACACGTTGTGTCGTGTCCCTCTCAAGATCTCCAACTCCAGAGGTGGAACTCTGTGTACCCCCCCCTCCACATCCGTTACAGAGTGGATTCTTGGGGCGGTTGGCCGACCACTTGACGGGCGCCCCTCTCAAGACTGCTTAACCCCTCTTCCCTGTGCTCTCCCTCCCCCCCCAACCCCGTCCATCATTTCGCCAACATGCTGGGTTTCTAGCCGTGTCCCATTTCCTCCCCCCACCCTCTGCTCATTAGACCACTCTGGCAACAATGGCTCTTGTATTTCCAATTTTTTGCAAAAGTCCCCAAGTTCATCAGGAAATCTTAGCCTGGCAGATTTTCCGTCTTTCGACCCGATGAGGCAAGCTGGAAACCCCCAGCTGTACTTTATGTTCTGTGTCCTCATCTGTTCTAAGAGGGGTTTTAACAAACGTCTTCTGGCTAGTGTTTCCGGAGCCAAGTCCGCAAAAACGTGGATCTCAGCGCCCTCATATTGCAGAGGGGTTTTTCCTCTTAAGTTTACCCAAATTCTGGCTTTGTCTTCATAGAATCTAAATCTCGCTATTATGTCCCGCGTTCTATCAGGCCTGTTGGCGTCTAATCTGCCTACCCGGTGTACCCGTTCGATGTTTGGAAAGTCATCTACGCCCACGTCGAGTATTGGGGAGAAAATTTCCCGTATGACTTTCCTCAGATCTTCCCCCCCTTCTTTCTAGTACTGAGCGGATTCTCAAGTTCTGCCTTCTGTTTCTGTTTTCTTGGTCTTCTAACCTGTAAAGGAGTTTTAACTGGTTTTGTTGCATGCTTTTAACTTGTTCTTTAAGAACACAAATCTCCAGAGCTTGTTTATCCATTGTTTCCTCTGCCGACTCAGTTCTAGCCAACAGGTTTCCCAGGTCGGTTCTCAGCATATTTATCTCAGTTTTAATAGTTTTCCAATCTCATAAACATTGCCAGGATTTCTCCTTTTGTGGGGAGTTGAGCCTCGGTCCTTTGGTCTTCTGAACTAGTTAATTCTAGTTCACTTTCAATTGCTAAATCATCTCTAGATTGATTTGGGGTAAGTTCTCTCCTCTCCTCAGATCCCTTCTTCTAGTCCGCTTTACCTTGCTTTGGGGGCACTGGGTTGGTGTTTTTTGGGCTAAGCCCCTGGGCCAAATACTGTTTGATTGTGCTCCCCGAGGTGTTATCTTTTGGGGTTTTTGGAGCCCCCCTAGCGGCTTTAGACGAGGATTTACTCATGGTGGGTTCCTGGTTCTTTTACAGGTTTAGTAGGCTCTCTAATTCCATACACCGGTGCTAGCAGTCCTTTGCGCCAGGTTCCTATTCAGGGCCTGTCCTTGCCTCCTCTCTCCCCCTCTGTCCCCTCCAACCTCTCCTTCGTTTAATACTTGGAGGGTCGCCGGATAAGTTACTATCTACAAAAGGTTTCAACATTTCAACAGTTCAAGCTGTAACTACGCAGCCGACCATCCTCCATTAAATGAAGTACTCCTGATTACTTTTAGTGAGACACTTACACCAGGCTGAAAACGTTACTTACAGCATGTATAATTCATGAGCATACCTTCGTGTTCTGATCTTCCACGCTATGGGATTGGTCCACTCTTACCTACTTCTCCAGGGGTGTCGGACAGCCGCGCTGGACTTACAGCAAACCTTTTGGTGGAGGCTAGGGGGTTTCCAATTCTGTGACACAGCAGCTGTTGTGTTGCGTTTGTTACAATATGATTTTTTTTTATTTAATCAGACTTACGATACATGGGACATAACATTACACAATAGTGGTTGGTCATAGAGATATTGTCAATTTTTGGCTTGAGTAGATTTCTCAAACAAATGCTGTTTTATACAATGGGGGTAGATATCATTGTTAGTTTTCAACAGGCTATAGTCTCTATAGCTACAGTACACAAGAAAGAGATTTAGTTTGAGTTTTTTTTCAGCTTTCAAACTGAAAGAATGACTGTTAGATTACTGTCAGGTGTTGGCTTGATTAGACAATGGGTACGTAGATGCAGTTTTCAACAGTCCATTGTTTCTACAGCTACAGTAAACAGGCATGTTTTCTGTTGTTTGGTAACTATGGCAAACAGCCTGACACATAAAAGGGGGTGAGTAGGGACACACACACACCATCATGCTTTGAAGATCAGAAGCCGCCACTCATGATACAAGAACACTGCCTGGTGTCCAAGAAGCATCATTGCCAATGGAGATCACGAACATACAGTAACAGAAGATAAGTAACTTTTAAGTGTATAGACTATAGGCTATTCATTTGATAGGCATTTTGCTTGTTATAGATATCTTTCAGTCTTGTATTGTATTCCTAAGATTGTAATAGTTTTGTATGTACAGCATCTTTGTATAGTAAAAGCACAATTTTACACACTGCAGAAATCTCAGCTTCCTTGCTTATACCACAGAGTAACCTTGCTAGATAGACACAAGCAAAACATTTTGGGGGCTCGTGCCGCGATCTGTACTATAATTCAACTGAAGCAGACCTGTTTTTCTGTAGTGTGTTGTGTAGCTTGTGCTAGGTAAAATGCTGTGTAAGCTGTTTAGGAAAAGCAAGGGTGCAGAGGGTTCTGGTGGCCAGAAGGAGGTGTTCAGCTTACCTATCTGGGCAATGAGTGGGAGCCTCTTGGTAAAGAATTTGTGAAGTATGCTTCTCCCTTGAAGCTGACTTGGGGTGATAAAGTCTCAGATCATTTTGTAGATTTTAGCCTTAAGGGGTTGGATTTAAGTAAAAAAGAGAAGAGGACGGTGTACACAGTGGGCTGGTATTTCCTTAATGCTATTTACACTGAATCACAGAGAAGGGAGAAGGCAGAGGCAGAAGTTAAAGTATTAAAAGACCAGCTAGCAGTTGCTTCAGAGTGTGTGCTTTCAACTGCTAGTCGGGCTGATGATTTGCAAGAGGGGTGTGCAGCCCTCATGACCAAATCAATTAATGCCTTAAGGAAAAGGAAGGGCCGTAAACCTGTTAGTAAAGCCAGGGTATGTGCCATTGTCACATCCCAAAATTGGGATTGTGAGGATGTGCTCTCCTCAAATGATAGTGAGGATGAGGAGATAGAGTTTGATATTTCGCATGATGATCTGCTAGTGCGAAAGAAAAAGTATGCCAGACCTCTCATTACTAAGCATAGGAAACGGCAACATGATAGAGAGGATATGGCAGATGGGGAGGTGCATTATCGCAACCCCAGAGAAGTTGAATTTGAAGAAGTACGGGAGTTTACACAAACGGAACTCCATGAGCTGGCAAAACAATACAAACAAAGGTCTGGGGAGCCCCTATTGACCTGGCTCCTACGCTTATGGGATGAAGGGGCGGACAGAGTTGTTTTGTCAGGTAAGGAAGCAGTGACTATGGGAGTGTTAACCCATGATCCACAATTGCGTCAGACAATGCGAAAAGCCCGAGAGTTTAGCGTGAATTTTTCACTGTTAGACCTCGTGAGAGATGGTATAGTCCGAGTATACGCCAGTCCTACTGACCTGGAAAATACCTACTCATGGAGAGCAATAGGAGAGGGTATTTCCAGGTTACGTGAGATGGGTTGTATAACCGGTTTAAATACGTTTCCAGAATGGATGGGTCCAGATATGGAACCCTTTACGTCTGCTCTGCGCTCTAAGCTGATGAATTCTGCGCCATTTATCTCAGGGCTCCATTATTGTCCTTGTTGGGAGGCCTGGGATAAAACAGCAAGATTCATGAAGCCACTACCCTTTTAAGCCAGTTGGGGGAGCTAGTCAGGGCAGTAGATAAGGTCAAGGCCAGACAGGAAGAACACAAGCAGAAAAGAACAGAGAAGAAAGGGAATGGGGTAGAGAAGACAGGAGGTGAAGAGAAAACCAGGTTAGTTATTTCTAGGAAACAAATGTGGGTGGACCTATTAAAGGCAGGAGTACCTTAAGATGAGATAGATGGCATTTCTACTGCAGAAATGCTGAAGAGGTGGAAACATTTAGTAGGGAAAACTGTCAGGGTTAAAAACACTACTCCTAGTGAAGACAACATCAGCCTGGACTTAGAGAAAACAGAACAGACCCCTCCTGTTAGCCCCAAACCAATTCCCAAAACTGAACATGAACCCAAACTCAAATCCCTTTATCCTGGGGAGGAGTTAGAGAGAATCAGAAAAGGGGAGTGGGAGGTTCCTTATCCTTTATGAAGGGAAGGTAAGTCTCCTGTAATAGCCATGAGGGCAGTGACAGCAGGAGACCGACGCACATATGCACCTGTCATTGTATGGTGGGGAAAGTCATCTTCTCCTACACATGTAATGGCTTTGGTTGATAGCGGAGCTGAAGTTACACTTTTTCAAGGTAATCCTTCCCATCACAAGGGAGAACTGATTTATGTAGAAGGTTTGGGAGGGCAAACCACACCAGCAGTTAGGATACGGGTGAAATTGGCTATTGGCAAGGCATCAGGATTTATGACAATTGTTTTGGTATCAGAGTTACCCGAAAATATTCTTGGGATGGATGTACTTCAAGGTCAGTCAATTCCGACTGAAAGAGGTACATTAACATTCGGGTATCCTGATAAAGCGTATCTGGTTAGGGCGGTGAAGGCTGTGGTCAGAGGTCATGCGAAATGAACCCCTGTCTACATTCCTCCACCAGAGAAGCCAGTCTGTCTCAAGCAGTACAGACTTTCTGGAGGCCACAAAGAAATTGGGGAGACTATTCAAGAACTGTTGAGAGTAGGGATTCTTAGACCTGCTGTAAGTCCTTTCTCGTCTCCAGTGTTCTCAGTAAAGCAACCTGATGGGACATATAGAATGACTGTGGATTACAGAGGTCGAAACAAAGTGGCACGTCCATTGAAGTCAGCTGTAACAGATATGATCTCAATTGTTGAGAAAATTGCTAAAGATGCAGGAGAATATCATCCTGTGATAGACCTGACTAATGCTTTCTTTTCGATTTTAATAGACCCAGAGTGTCAAGACCAGTTTGCTATGGTGTGAGACGGCCGCCAGTACACTTTAACCATGCTTCCTGAAGACTATGTTCATTCTCCAAGGATTTGTCATAGACTGATTGCCCGAGATTTAAGTACCCTGAGTTTGAAAGTCGCTGTGTTAGACTACATTGATCACATCATGATCTCAGGAAAAAAAGAAGATGTAACTGAAGCACTGCACCTGCTGATAGAGCCCTTGGAGAACAGAGGGTGGGCTATCAACAGAGACAAAGTCCAAGGACCTGCCACAGAAGTGAAATTCCTGGGAATGATGTGGACTGGGCCGCAGAGGAAAATTCCAGTAACAGTTGTGCAAACTATCCAGGCTCTGTCGCCCCCTACTACCAAAGAGGAGGCACAGAAGTTCATTGGAGTTGTGGGGTTCTGGAGATCGTTCATCCCACATCTTGGACTGATTCTGAGGCCTATATATAATGTCACCAGAAAAAAGACTGAGTTCTTATGGGGTTCAGAGCAGCGGACTGCATTCCTGGCTGCTAAAGAAGCTATTTTGCAGCATCAGGGATTAGAACCCATGAGACAAGGAGTACCATTTCAGCTGGCTGTAGTGGAGCAGAATGGTACCATATCTTGGAGTCTATGGCAGCCAAATGAAAAGAAAGGACTGAGACCAATACCCATTGGATTTTGGTCCAAACAACTGACAGGGGCACAGAAGAGATACACGCCCCTAGAGAAGTACCTGTTTGGGGCCTACACAGCATTTCAACATGTAGAGACCATTACAGGAAAGGACACTGTCACCATCCATACTGCTTTGCCAATAGCAGGATGGGTGAGAGATAATGGACTGACCACTAGGGCAGCTGTAGCCCAGAACCAGACTCTGATGAAATGGAAGTGGTACCTTCAAGAAAGAGGGGGTATTGCAGCTGGGGATGTTAGAGACATTTCAAAACAGTTGGCAGGGCTTGTCACTTTTATCAGCACCCGGCCAGAAGAAGAAATTCCTGTGCTGAAGTCATCCCCCATTCAAGAGGCTCCACCTTTTGAGTCTCGGTCAGAAGACATGAAGGAGTCAGCGTGGTTCACTGATGGTTCAGCCATAGTCACCTCATCTGGACGTAAATGGACAGCAGCAGCCTACAACCCAAGTACAGACATAGTCCTGCAGGAGACCGGAATTGGAGGGTCCAGTCAGTATGCAGAGTTGAAAGCTGTGGTGATGACGCTTCAGGAGGATCCTTCTTCCCATGTCACTATCTACACTGACAGCTGGGCAGTTTTTAAAGGACTGACAACTTGGATGCCCACGTGGAAGTCCAATGATTGGATGATTCATGGAAAGGTGGTGTGGGGAGGCAAGGCACTCTGGGACTACATCTGGAAGGAAGCTCACTCCCGCACCATAAAAGTGGGGCATGTTGATGCACATGTGCCCCTAGTCTCAGATTTGAGAACTATAACAGAGTTGCAGATGAGTGAAGGCCAAAGTGAAGGCAGTTGTGCAAATTGATCCTGTCTTGATGAACTTGGCGAACTGGGCCCGCAAGCAATCGGGACATTTGGGGCAGAAAGCAACATATGAACGGGGCACAGCAGAGAGGATTGCCTATATCCATGGACATGATAAAGACTGTAATAGGGAACTGTACAGTGTGTGGAGAAGTGCGACAATGGCCATTGCAAAAGTACTCCACCGGGTCGATTAAGAGGGGTGAGAGGCCTGCAGAGATCTGGCAGATTGACTTCATCGGTCCCCTGCCCCGGGGAAACAATGGACTGAGATATTGTTGCACTGCAGTGGACACCTATTCAGGACTTATGCTTGTTCATCCTTGCAAATGTGCAGATCAAGCCGCAACGCTTCAACTGCTCCAGAAACTTGTTGTTGCTTATGGTTGTCCCAACCAAGTGCAAAGTGATAACGGCTCACACTTCACCGGATCAACAGTACAGCAGTGGGCCAAAGATTCTGGAGTGTACTGGTTGTGCCATATCCCATACCATCCACAGGCAGCTGGTTTGATTGAAAGATACAACGGGCTATTGAAGGACCAGATACGCAAACTTACACCCACACATACACTAAGGGGGTACGATCGGGTCCTCACACAGGCAGTCACATTGTTAAATTCTAGGCCAATAGCCAAAAGCACACCATTTGAGAGGATGGTAGGGGCAGGGGCACAGATTCCACAGCTAGAGTGCAGAGTTCAGTATTTATGTAAAGTTCCTGAAAGAACAGGGCTTAACAGATACCATGTTACTGCTTTCCATGACATAGAAACCAAGAGTGATGTATCTGAAGCTGAAGCCTATCTAGGAATGAGAGGGAATCTGGCAGGAAGGTTTGAAGTTACATTTGTATTAACAGATGAGCTTCAAGACAGTGGCTGGGACTCTGACTGGTTAGTGGATACTTCTCAGCAAGAGTGGAAAGTGAGGCTACATAACAGCAAACTTTCCAAAATAAAGAGCAGTGATCTTCTGAGAAATATCAGTATATTTCCTCTCCTCCCTATTGATGTTCTTTGGGAGGGTCAGAAGTGGGTACAGGCAGGGGGAAAAGTGTTAGTCAGATATCCAGGCAAGAAGCCACTAATGCCGCGTACACACGACCGGACTTTACGGCATACTTTGCCCGGCAGACTTTTCGACGGACTTTACGACGGACTTTCCGAATGAATGGACTTGCCTACACACAATCAACCAAAGTCCAACGGATTCATACGTGATGACGTACAACCGGACTAAAAAAAGGAAGTTCATAGCCAGTAGCCAATAGCTGCCCTAGCGTCGATTTTTGTCCGTCGGACTAGCATACAGACGAGCGGACTTTTCGACCAGACTCGAGTCCGTCGGATAGATATAAAACATGTTTCAAATCTAAGATCGTCAAACTTTTGAGAAAACAAAGTCCGCTGGAGCCCACACACGATCAAATTGTCCGGACTCCGGTACGCCGGACCAAGTATGCCGGAAAGTCCGCTCGTGTGTACGCGGCATTAGAGGAGAGATTTTAGCTGAAGGGCCTGGATCTACTGTTTATGTATTATTAGAAGGAACAGATAATCCGCTTTGTTTTCCACTCCACAGGCTGTCTCCGATTTGATCCATAGGAAGACCAGAAAAAAGAATGACGGAAGATCGCAAGAGCTGTCGAGAGCAAGGCCTTTGTATTACAAGCCTGGACTTGTTTCTAAAGAACTTTAGAATGGACTTTCTAATTAACTTTTTTAGTTAAAGACTGAAACACCTTCTCAGTGACAGAAATGGGAGGTGTTGCATTCAAGGAAAATTAATTAGTAATGAAGAAATTTTGTGTGTAGTCTAAGAAAAAAAACATCTAGGGCGGAATGTGATGCGTTTGTTACAATATGATTTTTTTAATTTAATCAGACTTACGATACATGGGACATAACATTACACAATAGTGGTTGGTCGTAGAGATATTGTCAGTTTTTGGCTTGAGTAGATTTCTCAAACAAATGCTGTTTTATACAATGGGGGTAGATATCATTGTTACAGTTTTCAACAGGCTATTGTCTCTATAGCTATAGCTACAGTACACAAGAAAGAGATTTAGTTGTTTGAGGTTTTTTTCAGCTCTCAAACTGAAAGAATGACTGTTAGATTACTGTCAGGTGTTGGCTTGATGCAGATGCAGACGTAGATGCAGTTTTCAACAGTCCATTGTTTCTACAGCTACAGTAAACAGGCATGTTTTCTGTTGTTTGGTAACTATGGCAAACAGCCTCACACATAAAAGGGGGTGAGTAGGGACACACACACACACACCATCATGCCTTGAAGATCAGAAGCCGCCACTCATGATACAAGAACGCTGCCTGGTGTCCAAGAAGCATCGTTGCCAATGGAGATCACGAACATACAGTAACAGAAGATAAGTAACTTTTAAGTGTATAGACTATAGGCTGTTCATTTGATAGGCATTTTGCTTGTTATAGATATGTCAGTCTTGTATTATTCCTAAGATTGTAATAGTTTTGTATGTACAGCATCTTTGTATAGTAAAAGCACAATTTACACACTGCAGAAATCTCAGCTTCCTTGCTTATACCACAGAGTAACCTTGCTAGATAGACGCAAGCAAAACACTGTCTACTCAGCCCTTTCTTCCATACCCCACTTCAGTTCGAAATGAATCCGAGACGGAGCCGCTATGGACGGGATCGGGGGGGGGGGGGGGCGAACGCTGGCCCCGCTCTGTGTGCCTCGCCACCCGCACAGCACGGTACTAGACCCGCGCTCCGCTATGTGGATCGGCTCCTTTCCTCCCCTTCTCATACATGTCGTAGCTTTCCGCAGCGATGCTCATCGGCCCGCCGGCCAGCACACTCAGGTTCCTCCCTCCCCATCTGACGCCGTCTCACGTCATCCCGCCCCGTTACCTTGCTGCTGCTCCTGACCTAATGGACTTCTGGACCTCATCAGAGTGTTTCTGATACGGGCTGAAGTAAGCTAAGGTTATCCCCTCCTGCTATTTTTTTCTTCTCATTAGGCCTCCCAGAGGGAGTCAACCTAGGAGACAATGTAAAGTATATACCAGAGTCTACTAGGTGAAGATGGGGTACTGTCCAGTAATGAAGGTTGCAGGTTAATGGTGGGTAATTTTTGAATATCTTGGACATGGAAAAGAATCGGATAAAGGGGAAGGAGAACATAGCTATCAGTGTGGGTCAATTGTTGGGTGTTTAAGAGAAAACGGTTCTGATGAATAAGAAAGGAGGAATGGACTATAGGATCTGCAGGAATTAAAGGGTGGTAGGGTATCCAGTTTTTTTATTTGGCTATTCATTCCAGAAGTAAACCTGATATACATCAGTGTGCATAGAGGACAATCCCTCTTCAGCATGTGTCTGCTATTCAATCCTGGTATGACTGATCTTTCATTGTTTAGAGATGATGCCATCCTTCACTGACATTCCATCTTATACATGCAGTCCCTGGGTTACAAACTAAGGTTCTATAGGTTTGTTCTTAAGTTGAATGTGTATGCAAGTTGGAACAGGTACATTTTTTTTTTTAAGTGTAGCTCCAGCCAAAAAAATCATTTTTTTAAAGTTTTTTTCGGATAGCACAGGGCAGGGTTCACACCTCTGTAATGTTAGTTTTGCTGTCCGTGCCCCTGTTCAGAAGATTTCCCCTCCCTCTCTGTCCCTGTGACAATTGAATTTTGAAATTTTTGGGTTGTCGTGGAAACAAGGATTGGTGATAAAGCTTCAGTGGAGACACCTTTCTGCCATAATAATTCTTACAGGAGTGAATTTCTCTTCCTAGGGGCAGATTTCTCTCACTTCTTGTCTTCCTCCGTTTGTAAGTATGAGTCATTTGTATGACATATGTTTGTTACTCAGGGACTGCCTATATGGAGAAGGGATGGGATTTTTACTAGTGGTGTTTGTATTAGGCAAGCCGTGTAAGACCTCTTGCACACAGTAAAAAACAAAAAAAAAACAATGTGTTAGTAACCATGTAGCTTTTACATTTGAGTGCAATATTATGTGCAGTTGTTTTGGTGCATCTTACTTTCCGACCTGCTTTAGAATATACATTGAGCTGCACATGCTTGTGGTTTACATCATTCTGATGTCAAGATGGTTGAATACCCCTAGCCCAGGGAAAAGATGCCATCGGTGAGGGAGCTCTCAAACATTACATAACTGGAGGGCAGTACTGACTATGTTGGGAATAAATCCCATAAGAAAAGGACTTTTAAGGATGCAGGGCTGACACTGAGGTGAGCACACAGTATTTTGATATACAATAGTTTAATTGATACAAAATAGTTAAACTTACATACAGAGATAATCACATCTCATACTGTAAACAATAGCATGATGTGTAGCATTGATACTTGACCCAAGTGCTTGATAACAATTCATATAATTAGAATCATCCAACGCGTGTTGTGAAGTAATATCTCTGCTTCTTCAGGGAAATTCAGAGCATATCTAATTGTCATTGAGTTAAAAGAAACATCATTATTATCACATCATGCATAAGTTTATCAGATACAAATATATTTACATAACATATGAAATGTCACATTATAAAGATGCTCACCAAATCGTTGGTATGCAGCTCATTGCATTTCCACAGGCTAAGCATAAAACAAGACTGCCGTCCAACCAAAAGTCCTTGGTAAGGATAACCAGGACCCTGTCCGGCGGACACTGGATCAAGTAAAAATGGATAGGGCAGAAGATGTCCAACCCCAAGTACTGTGAAGGAAGGAGAGTATGTATAGTCTGTAGCAATTCCAATATTCAAGCTGACAGTACTATCCATATACCCTTTATTACCCATATTCAATATATGATGTGCCTAGCAAAGAGCACATGTACGTCACATGATAACACTACCTAGATAGGCCATCCAAATATGCATGACAGTAGTCATATTGGGAGCGAAAGGAAGGGTCGTTAAATTAATCATGTGGCGGCAGAGCTATAATTAACTATCCCCAGCTAGAATGACAAAAGGTCAATACAAATCCAATTTAACATTAACAAACACACTCTGGCAATATCCAAAAGCCAATACCGAGATCTCCACAACCTTAAGCTGATCCAGACCCAGGTTACAGCATCGCCTCCCACAGGATATAGCCATAGCCCTCTACTCTCATCACGGTGTATATAAGAGTAGCACCTGTTAAAGCTTCCCATTATAACATCCACTAATCGCTCACATACCTCACATACTATAAAAGAGTCAGCATCATTACCTTGTACAATATGGTAGTTCGTCAGCCTTTAGCGCATTACAGCGTCATTATGTAAACCGCCTGGAAGACATCCGGCTACTGGATCCGCCGCCACGCTTATATATGAAGCGCACTACCCCCGTAGGAGCTGCTACGTTCTTTCCTGAAGTGTGTTCCGGTCACCCTCTCTCCCTCACAGATTGACACGACAGACAGTCCATGAACTTTTAAACTTTATTTAGCATCTGGTGTTTCATTGCTGTATTGCATTGAAGAGCCACTCTGAATAACTCCCAAAGATTTAGGCAATGAAAATACATCACTCAATCCAGAATATGTAAAGCCTTTTTAGATGTAAGCTCCATCTTGCACTGGTTCCAAATGTGTAATGCATCTTTCCTTCCTCCTGTTAGTCACTATGTCCTGACTGCACAGCACTTCTAATTAAACTCCAAGGATGATACTCTGAGTAAAGTCCAAAGAGATGACTTTTTGGATTCCTCCAGGGTGTTAATTCTTTAAGGCCCACTTCTATTCCTTTTCCTGGACCCGCACTCTAACCCCATTAAAGTCTCTTAGATGCACTGTCCCCCTGGGTTACACTCACGTGTGTTACCGAGCGACCATCCATGATGTCACAGAGGATCCTCTCCCAGTCCTTGTATCTGTCAGTAGTAGCCACCTTCTTATCACTTCTCCTGAAGTCTCCTCTCCACATGCATATTCCCCCTCCCCCGAAGGGGGAGAGCACCAAAGCTGCGCCAGGCTCTACATCCTTCCTCTCTGGATCCTCACAACTTCCAGGGGTGTCGGGAGGGGGTGGCTGAAGCCCCTAATGTGACCCCGAAAAGCCACGAGTCTCGGCCATTTATCATAACCTTATTAGCCCCGAGTACCCCATGAAAGTGCGGCGCCGCAGTGCGCATGAGCGAGGATGAGCAAGCGCCCGGCCCGGCACCCGGTCACGTGTATGGAGTGTGCATTCGTCGTCACGTCACACATGGTTCGGCCCACCGCCAGTGATCCTAGGATTGATGGTCCATCATAGGCGTTGCACTGATGGACAGATCAACTTACTGACTGACTGCCTGCCTGCCCGCTGTGACACCGCACACCACGGCTGAGCTGAGGTAGGTCAGACAGCATATGTAAATGTCAGTGTAGGTAGGTCACTACTGTCAGTGTAGGTAGATCAGTTTATGTAGGTCAGTGTAGGTAGGTCACTACGGTCAGTGTAGGTAGGTCAGTGTAGGTAGGTCACTACTGTCAGTGTAGGTAGATCAGTGTATGTAGGTCAGTGTAGGTAGGTCACTACGGTCAGTGTAGATAGGTCAAGTAGGTCACTACTGTCAGTGTAGGTAGGTCAGTGTATGTAGGTCACTAATGTCATTGTAGGTAGATCAGTGTATGTAGGTCAGGTAGGTCAGTGTAGGTAGGTCACTACTGTCAGTGTAGGTAGGTCAGTGTATGTAGGTCAGGTAGGTCAGTGTATGTAGGTCAGGTAGGTCAGTGTATGAAGGTTAGGTAGGTCAGTGTAGGTAGGTCACTACTGTCAGTGTAGGTGGGTCAGGTAGGTTACGGCCCAGCCAAAGAAAAGCCCACGTCACATACACCACGCCTGACCCCCCCCCCCCACGGGCTTGGCTTGGACTTCGGGCTGAAGCCCCTGGTCTTTTTGCCACCTGGCAACGCCCCTGACATCTTCCCAACCACCCGGAATCATGTGACCTTGCCTTTTTATGGAAGTCCCGCCTCTGCCCAAGCAAATCAATGATTGGCCCAGAGGGGTCTCCAGAAAACTACCTGTCACTCTATTCCTTTATTCCTCCCACTTTCCAAATCAGGTCATGGAAAATGAAGGAAACTATACAGGCAGCGTGTAGGTGGCCACACCTTCCTCTACTCTAACCAACCTCCCATACAAACTAAACCCACCAGCTTACACCACAGGGTAAAACACTGGTAATTTGGCCCATTTCTAAACCTAACTGTCTAACTTAGCACACACCTAAACAGGTGGGCGCTACATACACCCCCTCCAAAAATTACAACTGTCCCCAGTTGTAGAAAAAAAAGGATTCCACAAAACAGGAAACAGTCCTCCCTACCTAACGTTTCCCTACTTATGATATGTGCAAAAACATAAACAGATTAAACATAAGTGTATACACAACAATAGTCATAATTACAATACCATACAATTCCTAACTATGAGTCCCTATCACTACAGTTAATACAAGAAGAATTAATACACCGCTCCCTAAGGAAAAATGTCTTAATAACTTCAGGTCTTCATCTGTACATACAGACAGCCATCTTTCCCGAAGATACCTGCAAAAGAGAAACATAGACATGCATCCTAATCTATACTCTATCTTCACATCCATAATTCTTAATGGCATGTATGACCCTACCAGGACTGCTGTTCCCTCAAAAGGAGTCTGAAGACTCCTGCAGAACAGAGCCTGAATAGACACGCCATGTATACACTTTTAAGTCCATGAGCACAAACTCTTTCTGAATTACTCCAACCGGGAGTTCATAACATTTTACTTGAACAAAACTAACAAAAGGACAGACAGGGACAGCAGCAGAGTAGTGTCCTTACTGATCAGGTAGGCACTGAGGCTGTTGCCCTGTATAGGTAGTCACTGGGAAAACCCACCCTAACCCAGCTACACACATGTAGTCATTGGGTAGAACTTTAAACATATTTTTGTGGCGGCTCTTACACCAGAGTCCTGCTCACAGATAGTAGCGAGAATTGGGTAGTCTTTTGCGAGAATCCCCTGTTCCTTTCACCGATATGGGAATAACTGCGGGTGTGCTGTCCAGCCTTAAGGACCAAAACTCTGTCCTTGTAAATAGCCCTCCCCAGTTTCCATTCTTTGAAGATATCCTGGAATCTGACACACACTTCACTATCTGGGGTGCGCTGAGGCTTAGGCACATGCAAATAGTCCCACACCAAATCTCCTTCCCATTGTTCTCGAGAAGCTTCTACAAGGTCCATTCTTGATTCAGGAATATAAGGGTAATCAAATCCCCACTCTTGTGCTACCCTCTTTTGGACATCCCTCTGGAATCTGGACAAGCGAGGTAATTCTTTTGGCCTTCCCCGCCTGGGCAGAACATATGAATCCAGGGCCTTGATAGCCTTTTGCTGGTATGAGGATGATCCATAAGAGGGAGTCTTTCAGAATTTTGATGAGTCTGATGGGGGGTACAGAAGGTTTTATGAAGACAGTCTTGTCCCTTGTAGCTCCTGCAGAAGCCTCCATCGATGTAGAGCTTTCCAGGAACAATTCATCCTCCTCACTAGAATTACTTTCCTCTGGGGATGACCATTCAAACAGGCGCTCAACAGACCCATACCTGTCCAGCATTTCTGGTGATCCCCAGTCCACAGCCCGGCCCTTATTTATCCCGTCCGGCTCACCCGAGGGGTCCCCCTCTATTGACTGTGGCTCCTTCCGAACAGGTTTAACAAGGGGCTTATTTATACTGATCGGCTCTTCAGGGGATGCTTTCGGGGATTTCCCAAACACTCTCAGTCCCCGGGTCCCTGGCCAAGTCACAGGCTTAAATAATGAAAAAATGTAGCGCATAATATATGTGTAAATAAACTGAAAATAAAAGAGTGTTGCTCAATTGCATTTCAGTCCAAAAATATTGGTGAAACATAGACCCAATATCATATAATCAACACAAAGTCAATAAACCAATAAGTGATAAGTGAGGGGTATAATGTCCCACTGTATGGAAATGTGGATATAATCCCAAAAGGGAGATGGTATTCCAACAGTTGGCAAATGGTATAAGGATCCGTGGAGAGAAGGCACATCAACCCAACAAGGACATCATGGTAAAGGTGGTATGTAGAGACTCTTACCAGATCCTATGGACTCCCTTGTCAGCGACAGGGAGTCTGGAAAGCAGTGTGTCACCCAGGGCATAGGAAGGATATCCCAACAATCGAATCATCTCAGCTGAACTCTGCGTAGATCTCCGGGGGTCACCAGGCAAGTCTCCGCAGTAGATGGCTAACACTGCGCATGTGTCCTGGGAATCGGCGCTTCTCTCACGTGATTAAAATAATGACGAACCTATCTATTACTTGAAATAGAGTTCCTGATGGGTCTTTATTGTGGCACTCCAAATAGTGACGTGGTACTGTATGTTTACTTTTACCTTTCTTGATCCCGTCATGCTCGTTGACCCGGATGGAAAAGGTCCTGATCATGCGACCCACAACGAGCATGTGACCGGGATCAAGAAAGGTAAACGTAAATATACAGTACCACGTCACTATTTGGAGTGAACCAATAAAGACCCCTCAGGAACTCTATTTCAAGTAATAGATAGGTTCGTCCCTCACTGGAGGGGTGAGTCGCGTCTTCGGGGCTTTTCGCGCCTCGAGACGTACTGGATATATGAGTTGAGGTCCTACTTCCCGTTCGGGTTGAACGTGGAGTGGGACCTCAACTCTTTTATCAACCAATCTTAGACACACACTCCCCATCTCACTTTCCCTTTTCTTTAATCAACCCCCCCTTTTTAGATTGGTGCATTATAGTTTAGGGGACGTATATACATTCTCATATAACATTATACAATTTTGTTGTATGTGTCCATATTTTTGCTTTCATTGTCCATCCATTAGAGAATTGACATGTTCTGTTCCGTTCCCCAGTATACATAATAGGTGCCAATTTCAGTGGTATATTCACTTCATTATCACAAACAGGATGATTTTATTTTCTTTTGGCCCCCTATGACATCTCTTCTCCTCCGTGATACATTATTTTGATCACGTGAGAGAAGCGCCGATTCCCAGGACACATGCGCAGTGTAACCATGGAGAATTTATTTCCTGCATCGCAGGATCTCATTTTCCCATGGTCCTGATGGGCTTCCGTCGCTAGTCATGTGACCGGGGATGGACGTTCAGCGTGCTCATGGGCGCAACGTCATTTGCTCCGGCTTGACACGTGGACCGACGGCCGCTGTGGCGGGATTTTTGGCCGGCCGCCTAATTGGCCTTCAGGTCCGCCTGTCATACAGCACGTATTTCTATTGGCGTCTGGCGTCTCCTCCAGCCGGATGCCATTGCCTGTAGTTAGAAATAGAGATCCTTGATCGGGATGACGGACCCTCCAGTCGACCTTCTGTTTGGCGGTTAGGTCCATCTGTCAGTGTCACGTATTATGTGATTGGCTTTCCCCTGTTTTTGTCATTTAATGTGGGATCAGCTGACTACATAGGTCCAATGGGATTATGTAATTACTTCCATGTTGTGCTTTTTAGAGTGAGGTCAGCTGACTACATTGATCCAATGAAAGCATTTGATTTATTTTCCTTGTTATTGGTCCTTATGATTTATTTTATTTATAAATATCAGCAACCTGGAGTGGATGGTTTATGCCCCAGTAGAAGACCCCTATGTTGAAACGCGTCGGGCCATTTATCCTTCTCCATGTTACCTATTCTTTTTACTTGGTTGTGATCACGTTTTATTATAAAGTTTTTTTAGCAATAAAAAACATCCCCTTTTATCTGCACTATGTGGAGGCATATATTTTTTTCTTTCCACATATCATCTGAACAGGAGTGAGTGTTTACTCCAGTTCCATGAGGGATATTCTATCTTCCGGATTCATAATTTAGCCATCTACTGCGGAGACTTGCCTGGTGACCCCCGGAGATCTACGCAGAGTCCACACTGCTTTCCAGACTCTCTGTCGCTGACAAGGGAGTCCATAGGATCTAGTAAGAGTCTCTACATACCACCTTTACCATGATGTCCTTGTTGGGTTGATGTGCCTTCTCTCCTCGACTCCTTATACCATTTGCCAACTGTTGGAATACCATCTCCCTTTTGGGATTATATCCACATTTCCATATAGTGGGACATTATACCCCTCACTTATCACTTATTGGTTTATTGACTTTGTGTTGATTATATGATATTGGGTCTATGTTTGACCAATATTTTTGGACTGAAATGCAATTGCGCAACACTCTTTTATTTTCAGTTTATTTACACATATATTATGCGCTACATTTTTTCATTATTTATCTATTGTATTTGTCATACTGTATGTAGCTGCTCCCCTTCCCTTTTTTTCACACTAGTTAGCGCAGTGTTTTCCTGTACACCAAGTCACAGGCTTCCCCAACAGGTCCTACCTGAACCTCCGGCACCTCCGATTCCCTTGGAACAGACTGGAACTTCTTTGTTGCAGGTGCAGGTGACCCTTGGCCCTCTCCGGCCCCTCCGGTCATCTGTACTTGAGGCTGACAAAGTCCGGTTTTAGGACTGGCAAAGTAGTACCGGACCTCTTGCTGTACAGGTCCCAGGCGTGTTAACTGTGATCCGCAATGTCCACAGCGGGCCCAAGCACAGACTTCCACTGTAGGTTTCTGACATGCAGGGCACAGCATACAGAGCCTCTCTACGCCCTCTAATACTCCAAGTGCCAGTCCTCCGGTGAGTTCCAGGCAAATGCCGGTGTCCACGAGGACTTGGTCCTGCTGATCAGTTAAGCGCTGCATAGTGGGTGTGCTCTGAACACGCGCCGTCATCTTCCTCCGCCTTATGTATGGCACGTGGCACGCTGAACGCTGACACTCTCTCCTCCTGGGCGTGGCTCCGCCCCTCAGCTTGTTGGCACAGCGCTCAAGGAACTGTAACACAACATTTGTTTGCCGCACCATAGCGACACCTGGTGGCATGCTCTGTAGAACTGTAGGTTACAGCAGCAAACTGATTTTTCACAGTGGAAATGTTCCTTGTGATGCCCCAACTGTAAGAGAAACAGTCCCTGCATTGTCTCCGGTACCACACCACCCCCTGTGTCCATGTTTCCAAGGGTAACAGCGGCACCCACAACTCTCATCACATCCCCGACTGTGTAGCAGGACAAATTTGTAGCAAACAGTGGCGATGTCGGCGCTGTACCCACGCCATGCATCTCTGTATATGGCAAGGTACCGCCTGCAATGGTCCCCTAGGATTATCCGGGATACAGTCACTGTATTGCTGGGACTGTCTGTGAGGTTGCTAGGGGTAACGGACTTTCAGGAAAGTAAAATCTCGGTGGGACCTCCATGAAGCGCACTACCCCCGTAGGAGTTGCTGGGTAGTTCGTTCTTTCCTGAAGTGTGTTGCCGTCACCCTCTCTCCCTCACAGATTGACACGACAGACAGTCCACGAACATTTAAACTTTTAAACTTTATTTAGCTTCTGGTGTTTCATTGCTGTATTGCATTGAAGAGCCACTCTGAATAACTCCCAAAGATTTAGGCAATGAAAATACATCACTCAATCCAGAATATGTAAAGCCTTTTTAGATGTAAGCTCCATCTTGCACTGGTTCCAAATGTGTAATGCATCTTTCCTTCCTCCTGTTAGTCACTATTTCCTGACTGCACAGCACTTCTAATTTAACTCCAAGGACGATACTCTGAATAAAGTCCAAAGAGATGACTTTTTGGATTCCTCCAGGGTGTTAGTTCTTTAAGGCCCACTTCTATTCCTTTTCCTGGACCCGCACTCTAACCCCATTAAAGTCTCTTAGATGCACTGTTCCCCTGGGTTACACTCACGTGTGTTACCGAGCGACCATCCATGATGTCACAGAGGATCCTCTCCCAGTTCTTGTATCTGTCAATAGTAGCCACCTTCTTATCACTTCTCCTGAAGTCTCCTCTCCACATGCATATTTCCCCTCCCCCAAAGGGGACAGCACCAAAGCTGCGCTAGGTTCTACATCTTTCCTCTCTGGATCTTCACAACTTTCCAACCACCCGGAATCATGTGACCTTGCCTTTTTATGGAAGTCCCGCCTCTGCCCAAGCAAATCAATGATTGGCCCAGAGGGGTCTCCAGAAAACTACCTGCACTCTATTACTTTATTCCTCCCATTTTCCAAATCAGGTCATGGAAAATGAAGGAAACTACACAGGCAGAGTGTAGGTGGCCACACCTTCCTCTACTCTAACCAACCTCCCATACAAACTAAACCCACCAGCTTACACCACAGGGTAAAACACTGGTAATTTGGCCTATTTCTAAACCTAACTGTCTAACTTAGCACACACCTAAACAGGTGCGCGCTACATATACATGATCGCACCAGACATGGCCCATAAGCGTCACGTCCGGGTATAGGTGCCCGAACAAGGCACTTACGCGCAGATTCAACAGACTTGGACAGATGTAAACATCCGGGTCTGTATCCAGCACACGCAGCGACCTCTCCCCTCTGGGGGAGAACCTCCATGGGAAAAAAGAAGGCACTAGGGCTGTGTGAACAGCACTGCACTTCTCCCGGGTGCCCAAGTGTATGTCATATGATGAATATTAAGACAGACAGTCCAACTACAGCAGAGCCAAGGAAGAACAGAGCCACATACCAGAAAATTATTTAAAATATACATTTCATAATTGAATTCAACACATAAGCCTATATCTAATGCTGATTTGACTATATCTACCTTAATAATTAATAGAGAACGTGCATCCACCGGGGAGATACCCATTTAAAGAGGAGGGGAGAGGGAATGGTAAAGACTTCTAATTAAAGGAAGAGTTTAAAGGTCAATTCTGTGTTCAGCCCTGGGGGTGAGGTCGCTTTTTGATTGTATATCCATTTTTGTTTCCTGTTTTAAGATTTTGTTTATCAAAGTCACCTCCCCATGAGTTCTGGATTTGGATTTTAAGATACCACCTTTTAGAAGTGAAAGCGTTTGACCCTCCCTTACCTAGGGGCATTGGTCACATCCCCACAGCGGTAGGTACGCACACCTCCCACAGCTCCTCCTTCAGAATCAGAAGGAGAATAGTGGCTATGGACCAAACTGTCTTTTACTGAGCGAGCTGTCAGGTCACCTGGGACTATGTGACAGATGCACTCTATTGCATAACCATGACACGAGCTCATTGGAAAACCACATCAGGTCTATCATTTACATACTTAGAAATGACACTATCCTCAGATTAAAAGTGCAAATTATGGGCCAAAATTGCCCAAAACTGTTCCTGATGGGTACTGAATTTTGTGGTCACTTTAACAGTGTTTTGGATGGGATGGTTTTTCTTTCCAAAAATTTCTCTCTCTGGTACGACTTGGCTTTTTGATATGCTCATTTTAGGACCTTTTTTGCTATATCCTCTCATTAGTAATCGATGGAAAAGGGCCTTGGCCTCGATCTCAAAATCCTCCTCCTTGGCACAGTTCCTCCGCAGCCTATGGTATTGGCTGAAGGGGATACGCCGTACTAGGGAGCGAGGATGAGCACTATTATAGTGCAAGATGGTGTTGCCTGCCGTACTCTTACAATACAAATTTGTTTGTAGATGACCCATCCAGGTTGATGAATACCCTCAAATCTAAAAAAGGAATGCTCTGTGCACCAAACTACATTATGAACATCAAATTATAGTTGTTTTTTGAGATAAAGAGCATAAATTCTTGTAGTTCCACTGGGGAACCAGTTCATATCACGAGCACATTGCCGATATACCAACGCCTCAAGAGGATGTGATGAAGGTATACCGATGCAGCCTCACTGGAAAACTGAGACCTTTCCCATCCCCCCAGGTACAGATTGGCATATGATGGGGCACAAGAAGTCCCCATTGCAACCCCCTGTACCTGGAGGTAGGTAACTCCGTTAAATACTACGTATTAGATGTCAAAATATGTTGTAATACCTCAAGAAGGAAATCAGAAAATGGCCAGCTATTTCTATCCAGCTTTCGAAGGAAGATGGAGACCACCTCCACACCCTTACAATGAAGGATACTCGAATAGTCGATGTCAATCGCCACTAGGTAAGAACCCGGTGGGACACTGAGGCCTTCAACTTTTAATAGTTCAAGGGTATCTTTGATATACAAAGGCAGTTTTATTACATGTGGTCTCAACTGGCTGTCAATGTACCTATTGGCTATTTCAGTGTGGCAACCGATCCCGGAAACAATGGGGCGTCCAGGAGGTTTAATCAAACATTTGTGCATTTTCAGGAGGGCATAAAACTTGGGGGTCACAGGCCACTTGACATCCAAATACTCAAATAGGTCCTGATCGATTGTGTCCATGTAATGGGCACCCCCGATAAGAGCCTTGAAGTCTGCCCTCAGATCATCCAACACCTTAGCTGGTATCACTTTATGCCATTCTATATTGTGTAGGATTGATTCACACATATCAACATAACCCTCCTTATCCATAATGACCACGTTACCACCCTTGTCAGAGAGTTTGATAACAATGTGGTCTTTATGGATAAGGTCATGCAATGCACTATGCTGAGAACGTGTGAGGTTAGTGTTAGAGGATGTCCAAAGTGACATGTTATCCACTTCTTTTACACTTTGCTTGAGGAATGCCCAGACCTCTGGACAGGCCTGTAATATAGGGAAATTTGGTGATTTTGCTTTTAAATTTTAATAGGTATGGGTTGGTCATCTAATTCTTCCTCATCAGAAGAATAAGATTCACCATCTTGGATAGTATATGATTGATCACATCTTGAACCTTGAAATCCCTATACAATTCCTCAATTCTAGTTCCCATAGTTACCTTTTCTTTGTCAAAGCTGTATTTAAATGTAAGACTTCTTGCAGATAAGTGTAAATCCTTCACTAGTTCAAATTTGTTTATTCCCTGTGAAGGGCAGAAACTTGGCCCGATCTTAAGAACCTCTATTTTGTCTTGTGATAGGTGATAGGATGAAAGATTGATTATATCCAAGGATGGGGATTCCATGGATGCCTGGTCATTAGGGGGTGGTGGATAGTCCTCATAGGATTGTTTATCCACAATAATTAGATCATTGGGACTGGTGGTCCCGTTGCCTGATCTAAAGGGAGCCTATCCAGGTTGAGGATGGGGGTCTGCTGGCCCAAATTTTTAGAAATAGCACCTAGATCCTTAGTATTGGTGTCACACTTGAACATGGACAGTTGTATTGGGTCCACCACCTGTTCATCACAAGTATTGTTAGGGGTTGCAGAAAGCATTTTCATAATAGATCCCAATGAGGATCTAGGAGGTGAAATCGTACGTGTCTTACTACCAACACCCTGTGAGTCATACCCACCACCATTACCACACTTGCATGCTCACCCTCTTCCCACTTTCTCTTTTTAAATGTTGTAGTATTTGATCTCTGTGAAGAAATAGAAGATCTAGATGAGTCAGATTCAGATCCATAAGCCTTTGTCTCTCCATTCCAATTCTGCCTATATGGTCTACCTCTTCTAGATGCCATTCCTCTTTGCCATCTGTAGGCATAATCTTCTTCCTTCTTCCTTCTCTCTTCTCTCTTCTCTCTTCTCTCTTCTCTCTTCTCTCTTCTCTCTTCTCTCTTCTCTCTTCTCTCTTCTCTCTTCTCTCTTCTCTCTTCTCTCTTCTCTCTTCTTTCTTCTTCCTTCTTCCTTCTTCCTTCTTCCTTCTTCCTTCTTTCTTCTTCCTTCTTCTTCAAAATATCACCCATCTCCTTCCCCTGCAACTGTTATGGCTCCTGCTGACCACATACTGGACATTGCACTGAAGTTGAAGGAAATGTTTGTTGTATGTGCACTTTAACAGATATTGTAGGGACATTGCCATCATTTTAACCTTCAGTCATCTTTAGACTTTCTTTTCTCAGTTGAGAGGCTCTGCATATCTGAATACATTTCTCTATGCCAAATTAGTAGTCTCTCTGAGGTGAGACTCTTGGAATCCACACACAATCCTGTCTCTGATTTAGAGAGTCTGATATCAACAAACTCAGCTGGTTTGTTAGCATTTTCAGTACTGTCACATAGCTATAGTTTCTTGACCTCTGGGAGAAAAAAAAATCTTTCCACAGTTTTATTCTTTTTAGGCTCACTGTGTTTATCAAACACCTCAATAATGTTATTCAGAGTCAGGTTCTCTGTGTCTTTTGTCTGAATCAATTCTGTGAAATTTCTCTTTGAACATCTGTGAAATGCCTAATTAAGCATTGGAACAGATTTATTTTATGTAGCTCATCACAGGGTGCTACTATGATATCCGGATGCTGAGTAAACTCTTCCTTCCAGTAGTTCCATGTTTTAGAAAAATTTGGAAGAACTCCCATCTAGTCTGCATGGTGTCACTTTACTTCCAGCCACTGTGACACTATCTTCAACTGCAGGCTTTGCTGTCATTCAGGGCTCATTCAAACAAGGTGGGGAGGGTATTAAAACCCCACGGTAAAGCTGCAATTTTACCACCTCCATCGCTATCCCCTTTAGTTCCAGAGGCAGCAGCCAGGGGTGTACACATGCCATGGCCACAACAGGAATTATACCCCGTGGTGCAAGAAATGTTAACAGGTTTTGTGTGTGTGTGTATATGTGCAGATACATATATGTTGTAAAGAGTTTAATGTGGTGGGTACCTGTTTGGATTCCAGAGATTAAAGGGTTGGTCCAGGAGAACATTTGCTAGAGTAGAGCAATAAAGGGCATTCTGGGTTAGTGCTATTGCGAATGTGGAAGCTGGTGGACAGGGAGTCATTGACACAGACCCTGGCAGAGTAGATCGCTAACATTTTTGTATGAGGTTGGGGTCTAGGCCCTATTGAAGAAATGTAGTGTTTAGGAAGGTCCAGCTTACATGGTTGAAGGCCTTCTGTGTCTCAACAGATAGAAGGCACATAGGAGTGTTGAAGGCCTGGGCATATATTATTAAAAGGAAATGATAGTGTTGTTGCAGATCTGTCATATGAACCTGATCTGGTCTGGGTATATTGTTTGCAGAAGGAGGGCTTGTAGGCGAGAGGCTATTCATTTGGCATAAATTTTAAGGTTGATGACTATCAGGAAGATTGGGCTGTAGTTGGTGCACATGGAGTGATCTTTTCTGGGTTTTGGGACCAGGTTGACTGGGGACCTTTAATGCTTGAGTCAAGGATTGGTCTTTGGTGGACATGGAGTTGAAAACTTCTAGCAAACATGGCATAAAGAGGTCTTTATAGGTTTTATATATTTTGGGGGTTTACTTGCAGGGTGGGGGTTCTTACCTATGAGGGTACAGATTCTCGAATATAAGCTCTTCTTCCATAAAAGGGAATCCAGGTTGATTTCAGTGGTAGGATTATTAGGGGGAATAGCTGTCTCTGCTACATAGTCAAATGGAATGGTCATGGTGAGACCACTCCTCAGCTGTGCATGGACATGGACCAGGGAGGTTAGAGAGAGAGAGAAGTAGTTGCTGAAGAATGTGAAAGGGAATACCATGCCCTCTGAGGTTTCCACCCTGGAGTATAATGCCCAAGGAGAATTCCCTTAATGAGTGGAGGTAGCTTTTGGCTGCTTTCACCCAATTGGGGTTTGTGAGATATACAGTAGATTGACTATTGTGTATGGTTTGTTTCATGTGCTCAATTTGAGGAAAATGTACCTCTCTTCTGGGTCAATTAGTCGGTCCTCTAAGTGGATAGGAAGACTGTGATGTATTGCTATGGAGTTTCTTCTTGCTTTTTGAGCAGGATGGTGGCCATGATACAACTTACTCTAATGCTTGTGATAAGTGGGAGTGTGATTGGCTTAAAAATGGGTTTCTTGGGAATGTATTCACCATATGATGTTTGATACAATGCACCTCTTTGATGCCAATCGAATGCCTGGAAGTCACCCCCTCCTTCTTTTCTGACATAACTGCTTTTTTAAAAGATATAACCATATATTGTGCTATTCTTCTGTACTGTTTCATTCCTGTTTTATACTGTATGCAAAGCTTTATTTGTATTCTTACCTTATTCTGTGAAGAAGATATAGCCATATGGCTGTTTAATGTAAACTGAATCGATTGTTTCTTTTGGAAGCTTCTAACTTTTGTGTTTGCATTTTTTATAAGATGCTGACTCTTTGGGTCATTTGTATTGTTTTCTCAAATGTCAAATAAAAAAAAATTGTAAACAAAATAAATGGATTTCTTGGAATAGCATTATACCCACCTTGGTTTTGTAAATGGAGTATAAGATTTAGGAGCTGTTTCACCTGATTGCTTACTATGGCAGAGAGTGTAGTAGAACTGGTCAAGGTCATTAGTTTTCAAGTGTTTTGTCTGGAGCTTGGATCACATGGATTGAATCTGATTTGTAGCTGGATTCAAGTCACTGCAAAAATGTTTCCATTTCTTAGTGTGTTCCCATGGTCTTGATGAATTCCCTCCAGTCCTGTCCCCAGGGGTCTGCTGGTAATTGGAACCATGGAGAGCTGGAAGAAGCCTCCAATTCTAGACCTGTGCTTGGTGCCTATATTCCCTAAGTATGGGAGAGCAAGAGCCTGGGTTCCCAGAGGAGGGGGAGCTGGCTGGCTGCAGGAGTTCTGCTATCTTTGAAATGTTAGGTGCTCATTCAGTAAAAAACAAACCTGGGAATATTGAGGTTGGGGTGCAGGGGGTGATGGACATGCTCCTACCTCATGGGGAAATGGTGGTTTGCTGGGGCACCAAGGTTATAGGTTTCCCCTTGGGTAATGGCAGCATGAAAGAACTTGTATTGAAATAATGCAAAGATAGTTCACAATTAACCTGGTGGGAAGGCAGCCCAGCCAGGAACACTCACAGGTCCAACAGCATGTGGAGAGCAGGATTCAGCTGAACTGACAGCGCCTGTTGAGAGGGACAGAATGCAGCCTGGCAAGTAGGTAGATAGATGTCCAGAGAAGTTGTGAGCCCTACGCTTTCCCTCCTCATCGGAAACCTTTCCCTGCTACTAGTTCTGTCCCTACCAGGCAGGATACCTGTACCAACTTGCAAAATGCACGCCAAACCTGGGAGCCACAGAGGAATAATAATAATTTTCTATTATTTTCTATTTTATTCTAATCTTTTCTATTTGAATGCGAATTCATTCTATACAAAATTAAAATTTCGGAAAATGGTTATATACACAAATAGAATGAAATTGAATTCTAATAGAAAAGACTACAATAGAAAAAACAATAGAATAGAAATATATATGTATATATATATATATATATTATACAGTGGGGGCCGAAAATATTCAGACCCCCTTAAATTTTTCACTCTTTGTTATATTGCAGCCATTTGCTAAAATCGTTTAAGTTCATTTTTTTCCTCATTAATGTACACACAGCACCCCATATTGACAGAAAAACACAGAATTGTTGACATTTTTGCAAATTTATTAAAAAGGAAAAACTGAATTATCACATGGTCCTAAGTATTCAGACTCTTTGCTGTGACACTCATATATTTAACTCAGGTGCTGTCCATTTCTTCTGATCATCCTTGAGATGGTTCTACACCTTCATTTGAGTCCAGTTGTGTTTGATTATACTGATTGGACTTGATTAGGAAAGCCACACACCTGTCTATATAAGACCTTACAGCTCACAGTGTATGTCAGAGCAAATTTGAATCATGAGGTCAAAGGAACTGCCTGAAGAGCTCAGAATTGTGGCAAGGCACAGATCTGGCCAAGACATTTCGGACGACCAGAACCCTTCCTAGAGCTGGCCATCTGGCCAATCGGGGGAGAAGAGCCTTGGTGAGAGAGGTAAAGAATAACCCAAAGATCACTGTGGCTGAGCTCCAGAGATGCAGTCGGGAGATGGGAGATAGTTGTAGAAAGTCAACCATCAGTGCAGCCCTCCACCAGTCGGGGCTTTATGGCAGAGTGGCCCGACGGAAGCCTCTCCTCAGTGCAAGACACATGAAAGCCATATGGAGTTTGCTAAAAAAACACCTGAAGGACTCCAAGATGGTGAGAAATAAGATTCTTTGGTCTGATGAGACCAAGATAGAACTTTTTGGCCTTAATTCTAAGCGGTATGTGTGGAGAAAACTAGGCACTGCTCATCACCTGTCCAATACAGTACCAACAGTGAAGCATGGTGGTGGCAGCATCATGCTGTGGGGGTGTTTTTCAGCTGCAGGGACAGGATGACTGGTTGCAATTGAGGGGAAGATGAATGCGGCCAAGTACAGGGATATCCTGGACGAAAACCTTCCCCAGAGTGCTCAGGACCTCAGACTGGGTCGAAGGTTTACCTTCCAACAAGACAATGACCCTAAGCACACAGCTAAAATAACGAAGGAGTGGCTTCACAACAACTCCGTGACTGTTCTTGAATGGCCCAGCCAGAGCCCTGACTTAAACCCAATTGAGCATCTCTGGAGAGACCTAAAAATGGCTGTCCACCAACGTTTACCATCCAACCTGACAGAACTGGAGAGGATCTGCAAGGAGGAATGGCAGAGGATCCCCAAATCCAGATGTGAAAAACTTGTTGCATCTTTCCCAAAAAGACTCATGGCTGTATTAGATCAAAAGGGTGCCTCTAGTAAATACTGAGCAAAGGGTCTGAATACTTAGCACCATGTAATATTTCAGTTTTTCTTTTTTAATTAATCTGCAAAAATGTCAACAATTCTGTGTTTTTCTGTCAATATGGGGTGCTGTGTGTACATTAATGAGGAAAAAAATGAACATAAATGATTTTAGCAAATGGCTGCAATATAACAAAGAGTGAAACATTTAAGGGGGTCTGAATACTTTCCGTCCCCACTGTACATAATATAACCATCTTCCGAAATTGAAATTTAGTACAGAATGAATTTGAATTCGAATAGAAAAAATTAGAATAGGATAGAAAATAATAGATAAGAATAGCATATAAAAACAATAGAACAAAATAGAAAAAAATATAATATGTTCTATTCTAATCTTTTCTATTCAAATTCAAATTCATTTTATATGAAATTCAAATTCATGTTATATGAAATTCGAATTTTGGAATATGATTATAGAACTCTAATAGAAAAGACTAGAATAGAAAAAACAATAGAACAGAATAGAAAAAAAATATTTTTTTTTAGTCTTTTCTATTAGAGTTTTATTTCATTCTATTCCATACATAACCATATTCCGAAATTCGAATTTTGTATAAAATGAATTTGAATTTGAATAGAAAAGATTAGAATAGAAAATAATAGAAAAGAATAGACTATAAAAACAATAGAATAGAATAAAATATAGTATATATATTATATTTTATTCTATTCTGTTCTATTGTTTTTCTATGCTATCCTGTTCTATTATTTTCTATTCTGTTCTAATATTTTCTATTCAAATTTGATTTCAGTCTACATGAAATTCGAATTTATTAATTATAATTTTTTCTATTCTGTTTTTCTGTTTTCCATTGTTTTTCTATTATTTTCTATTCTAATCTTTTCTATTTGAATTCAAATTCATACTATACGAAATTCGAATTTTGGAAGATGTATATATAATATTTTTTCTATGCTGGTCTATTGTTTTTCTTTGGAGGCTCTTTACTGAGATCGGTGTAGCGGTGTGTCAGACTGACACACCGCACCACCGATCCCAGCGATGCACACCCCCACGGGCGCACGGCGGCTGTTATCCTACAGGACGTCATATGACACCCAGTCAGGATAACGCAACCACCGCCCGGCCGTCATTCTGCTATAGGCCGGGCGGGAAGTGGTTAACCACTTGAGCTTTGGGAAGGTTTTACCCCCTTCATGGCTAGGCCATTTTTTGCTATTTAGCATTGCGCTACTTTAACTGGTAATTGTGCGGCCATGCAATGCTGTACCTAAACAAAATTGATATAATTTTTTTTTTTGCTCAAATAGAGCTTTCTTTTGGTGGTATTTGATCACCACTGGGTTTTTTAATTTTTGTAAAATAAACAAAAAAAGACACAACATTTTGAAAAAATATTTTCTACTTTCTGTTATAAGAAATATCTATAAAAAAAGTGTAAAAATCTAATTTCTTCATAAATTTAGGCCAACATGTATTCTGCTACATGTCTTTGGTAAAATAAAAGTCTCAATAAGTGTATATTGATTGGTTTGCATGAAAGTTCTAGCATCTACAAACTATGGTATAGATAATGGAATTTTTTAATGTATTTTTTTATACTGGTAATGGCGGTGATCAACTACTTAACGTTGGACTGCAATAGTGCGGTGGGCAATCTGACACTGACGCAGGGGGAACTGACTAACTGCCACTAAAATCACCAGTGACACAAATACAGCAATCAATGCTAATATACACTGTCACTGTACTGACATTGGCTGGCAAGGGATTAACATCTAGGGCGATCAAGGGGTTAAGTGTGTGCCTAACAATGTTTTAGTGTGTGTACTTTGTGCTGTTTTTACTAAATCATGTGCCACTTTTTACTGCCTGCTTTTCAAGGAGAAAAAAAAGGCACATTACTGACAACAGTAAAGGCCTCTCTTCTGTCATTCGTTCGGCTGATCAGCGGGTGCCAGACATAAATCATTGGTTGGGACCCACTGATCAGCTTGCGCTGCAGTGAATGGCTGCACCAAGTTTTGGGTCTTTGCACACATGCACGAGTGGACCCAAAAGAAAGCCGTCATGTACAGGTACATGAGTGTGCCTGTACTGGCCGACCTGCAATGTACTGCAGTGGGTCCACAAGCGGTTAATATAGGAGTCCCATTATGCAAACTTAAAATGTCATTGTTGATCCCTTTCCTAAATGCATTTATTTGGGGAAATGGGAAGAGGTGCTAAGCAAGGAAACGTATTTTCCAAACTTGATAACTCTGGTCACAAACTCAAACGCACCATATGTACACATGAGGTAAAACAATATTAAATTCTTTACTACCAATGTCATACACCCTTTATTTTTTACACTTGTCGAACTCCAATATTGCCAATAGAGGCTGGTGATACAACAAACCATGAACGTTCTCCTAGTAAACTGTCAAATATTTAACTACTGACACTTGGGATTTCTCTTGATTTTATTATCTACATTTTGGGCCCACCACCAAAACAGCTCTAAAAACCTTAAAAACAAAGCTTGTATTCTGATAGCTACTAGATGTTTACCCACTTCAGCCCCGGAAGGATTTACCCCCTTCCTGACCAGTGCACTTTTTGCGATACGGCACTGCGTCACTTTAACTGACAATTGCGCGGTCGTGCGACGTTGCACCGAAACGTAATCGACGTCCTTTTTTTCCCACAAATAGAGCTTTCTTTTGATGGTATTCGATCATCTCTGCGTTTTTTATTTTTTGTGCTATCAACAAAAAAGAGCGACAATTTTGAAAGAAAAGCAATATTTTTTTTATTTTGTGCTATAATAAATATCCCCCCTAGAAAATATAAAAAAACTAATTTTTTTCTCAGTTTAGACCAATATGTATTCTTCTACATATTTTTGGTAAAAAAAAATCTCGATAAGCGTATATTGATTGGTTTGCGCAGAAGTTATAGCGTCTACAAAATAGGGGATAGATTTATAGCATTTTTATTATTCATTTTTTTTATTAGTAATGGCGGTGATCTGCAATTTTTATCATGACTGCGACATTATGGCGGACACATCGGACACTTTTGACACCATTTTTGGACCATTGTCATTTATACAGCAATCAGTGCTATAAAAATGCACTGATTACTGTGTAAATGACAATGGCAGGAAAGGGGGTTAAACACTAGGGGGCGATCAAGGGGTTAAGTGTGTCCGAGGGAGATGTTCTAACTATGGGGGGATGGGCTTCCACTGACATAACAGAGATCACTGCTCCTGATGACAGAGAGCAGTAGATCCCTGTCATGTCACTAGGTAGAATGGGGAAGTGTCTTGTTTACATAGGCATCTCCCCATTCCGCTCTGACACGGTCACGGAGCACATGGCGGAGCGCGCGCGCCCACAATGCCGTGATTTAAAGGGGATGTACCTGTACGCCCATTTGCCCAGCCGTGCCATTGTGATGACGTACATCATCTTGCGCTGGGCGGCCAGTCGTTAATAACTTTTAAAATGAGAGAAACTTGATTACCCATCTAACGCTTAACCACTTTTTGCTCCCAAACCTATTATAGTCTATTCTTCTAAACCCATCCAATATCTCTGGCTGTGACATGGCTGCTTGTTTCTTTCTTATCACATTTCTGTTATATTTCAGCTTTTTCCTTCTCCCTACCTCAGGGTTGCCTTCTCATCCCTTTAAACCCAAACACATATGAATTACACAGGTTCTGAGGCTAATTTTAATGCAGATAAGGCACCGAGTGAGTTCAACTACCATCTTAATCAGCCATAGAACCTGTGTAATTTAATATGTGTTCGGTTTTAAAGGGAGGAGGTGGCAACCCTACCCTACTTCCCTATTTAGTCACTACTACAGGCCTTTCAGTTTAGCTTTTTTTCAATATTCATCCAAGATTCCAACAGAACAGACAACTGCTTTCTGCAAGTTGCTCTTCTGTCTTGCAAATTGGAGAGAGAAGTGTGACTCTAAACACTGAGCAAAATTATAAATGCAACACTTTTTTGTGTTTGCCCCTATTTATCATGAGCTGAATGCAAAGATCTACGACTTTTTCTATGTACACAAAAGGCATATTTCTCTCAAATATTGTTTACAAATCTGTGTAAATCTGTGTTAGTGAGCACTTCTCCTTTGGCAAGATAATCCATCCACCTCACAGGTGTAGGATCATCAAGATGCTGATTAGAAAGCATGATTATTGCACAGGTGTGCCTTAGGCAGGCAACCAATAAAAGGCCACTCTAAAATGTGCAGTTTTATCATGCAGCACAATGCCACAGATGTCGCAAGTTTTGAGGGAGCGTGCAACTGGCATGCTGACTGCAGGAATGTCCACCAGAGCTATTGCCCTTGAATTGAATGTTCATTTGTCTACCATAAGCCATCTCCAAAGGCGTTTTAGAGAATTTGGCAGGAACTTAAAGCCTTAGATACTGTACCTTGATTGATCTCCTAGAGGAAAACGACACCCCCGACTTAATTAATCAGATCGATCTGGAGCACCTTCTTGGACGTTTTGATGAAACAGGACACCATCATGTATTTATAAAAAGAAGTCAAATAAGTTTCCCACATTGAATACAAATTCAAATGTCTTCGTCTTTGCGAAACTTACTAGTAGTGAGATCTGCAAAATGAAGACCTTACAACACAATCATGAAAACTTATCTAGGGCCAAAAAAGAAGCACTGAGATCACTAACAGACAATCCTTTGCTAATTATAAAAATCCTCTAACAAAGGGGGGAACATTGTTGTTATGGACAATGACATGTATGTCTTTCTCCCACAGGCATTCATTTCCTCTATTCCCTACAGTACCTGAGGATTAGGAGAAATTGCTCAGATAATGAAGCATTTAGGAGAGAGGCCCATCTACTCAAAGGAAGGCTCCTAGCATGTGGTTACTCAAACACATGCCTAAAGAAGGCTTTCAATAGGGCATGTACCAGGACACATAGTGATCTGCTCTACAATCGATCCTCTAAAACAAATAAAAGAAACCCAATCTCCAGTATAACAAAATTCTCATACCAGCACAAAACAATCAGGCGTATTGTAGATAAATACTGACATGTCTTAACCCTGGACCCCATCATAGGTCCCTTTGTGCCTGACACCCCCTCCTTCACCTTTAGGCACGCTAGATCTCTTAGAGACCATTTGGTCTCCAGTGAATTTAGGGGAGATGGACTGAGAGGTCCGTGCACACGTGCAGGAGCTTTCGCCTGCGGTGGATGCAATTACTGTCGGTTTTTGAATACATCAAAAAATATCCTTTTACCCAATGGCGAAAGCTATAGACCATAACACTATGCCAACTGTCAAACGCCCGGTGTATCTTCTCATCTGTGTCTGCATGTTGGGAAGATGATACAGGAATTCTGGCGAAGAACTTATCGCCACATTACTTCAACATGTAACCCAGGTCTTCCATTGGGCAGACATGTTACCGACATACACGATGGAGTTTTCCCTAGAATCTCTCTTTCCTAATCCTCGACCGTATACATTCTGGTATACGGCGAGGGGATTGGAATAAGATTCTGTTGTAACGCGAACAAAGGTGGATTTTCCGTCTCAAGGCCACCAAACTCCCTAGCCTAAATGGGTCCATTTCCTTCAGACCCTTTCTGGAAGGTTTTACCTCGTGGGATGGGGGGGCGGGGGGGTCTGAATGGGAACCAAATGATCGCAATTGAAGTCTTTGAATGATCTCATAGAATTTAATAAAATGGTTTCTTTTGGTGACTGACTCATAACCTTTCATTACGTATATGTGGTTTCCATAAGTGGTTTGCTGTTTTTCCACCATAGGAGTGTTGTATTTTTCAAATGTTCAGTGTATATAACCAGCTGGTTTATTTTGCATAGAGGATTGTATATTAATAGGATTTAGTGTTCCTTAAATATATGTATATTTTTTTCCTTTTTTTTATTTTTGTCTTTTTTTTTTTTTGCTCCTTTGTTTATAATTGTCGTTGTTTTTGTATTCCTGACAAATTGTGTCTTTGCCCTTCCGGTTCTGGTCCAGACGACCTGTTGCACCATAGCACCCGCCCACCGTGTCTCTGACTCGCCACGCCATCCATGATGTGCTCGGCATCTTCCCTACTGAAGCTTCGCCTGGTTGCCATGACTTCGGGCGTACGTCGCGAGACGCCGACGTGGGACAGTGTCGCCAACACATCACGTCAGGCGGGTCACCGCCGGACGTCGTGATGTCACCACACCCTATTCACTGGGCAAGCGCGGTGGAGACGCATTTGCGTGCCGATGTCTCGGGGGGCACTCATTTGATGGTCACCCCTCCCACACTCCTGCTAGGATTGGCTAACAGGTCCCTGCTATCCTTACAAAAGAGGTGGTTACTTCTTTCACCACCCTATGCTGCGTACCTAGAGGTGATAGGACTATACCAGCATCAAGCTCCATCTAAGGTAACCGCTCTTTTGGTAACAACTAGCAATTTAGCATTCTCTCCCTTTTGCTGAGGGGGCACTATGGTGCTATATATAGTTAGCTGCAGTTCAGCATCACTGCTTGGGTGCATACATATGCATGCCACTGAGTGACATGATTTTTTTGCCCCCCCCCCACCTTTATCTCTTTAGGCCTTGCAAATTGCCTTCTGGCCCAGTTGAAGTACAGTCTTTTCTGAAGCTGGTGTTTTCACACTATCAGCAGGTCCTTCCCCATTCTCCTAACACCTAGTAGCAAGCCAGGTATGTATGATTCGATACAAATAGTCATTTTAGGGTAAATAATAAACAGAAAAGAAGCGCACTTGCATAGCCACATCCGTAAATTGAGGGAATGATCAAGAAAAAAAAAAGGTGTACTATGACAGTTAACCTAGGTTGGACTTTGAAGGCATAGGAAACAACGAAGAAGTATGAAAAAAAAACACTATTTATTGGGAAATACTTAGTGTGCAGTGAGCCCTTGTGCTCACTGCACATTATGTATCAGTCCGACCTAGGTTTACTGTCATAGTACACCTTCTTTTTTTTTTTTTTCTTGATCATTTTAGGGTAAACTCCCGTCTTTCTGGCTTCAATATCAGATCATTCTTTTTCTCTTTTGTCTCCAGCGATATTAGTTAATTTGGGCCATATGTGGGATTCTACACGAGCCTGTTCTGGTGCGCCCTTTGTGAGCGACTACTCTTGGGCCTTTTGTGTGCATTCACCTCTCCCTGGACCTAAACTGGTGGGCTTGGGACTGCAGCATTTTTCTAAGCTTTTTAATCTGGATGCAATATCTTTGAGTGTCCATGCAAGTTGTACAGTCAGTTGTTTCACATATAATTGAGCAACTCAATATTTCGATGTCATGTCTGTTTTTAGAAATGCATATATTCTTATACTTTTTCTTTATCAGTTGTAGACATACTCACATCCTGTTGTAAACCACCTACCCCTGAAGAAGTGACCCAATATTGCAGACTCGAAACGCGTTTGGTTATCTCTGTTGTCCTATTTTTCAAGAGTAGTGGTTGTTTTCAACTGTCTTGTTATTGGATATCTCTATCCAATTTTTAACTCTGCTCTAATAAAATAATATTTTTTATGATAACGGTTTGACCAGTAGATGAGTACTACCCCTTAAAAGTCTCATTTAGAGGAAAACTTTTCAAACAGAGAATTTGGCAGTACATTCAACCAGCCTCACAACCACAGACTATGTGTAACCACACCAGCCCAGGACCTCCACATCCAGCATCTTAACCTCCTAGATCATCTGAGACCAGCCCCCTGGACAGCTGCTGCAACAATCGGTTTGCATAACCAAAGAATTTCTGCACAAACTGTCAGAAGCCGTCTCCGGTAGCTCATCTGCATGCTCGTCGTCCTCATCGGGGTCTCGACCTGACTGTCATCGTAACTGGCTTGAGTGGGCAAATGCACTTTGGAGAGGCGTTCTTTTCATGGATGAATCCCGTTTTTTTACTGTACAGGGCAGATGGCAGACAGCATGTATGGTGTTGTGTGGGTGAGTGTTTTGCTGATGTCAATGTTGTGGATCGAGTGGCCCATGGTGGTGGTGGGGTTATAGTATGGGCAGGGTATGCTATGAACAACGAACACAGGTGCATTTTATTGATGGCATTTTGAATGCACAGAGATACCGTGATGAGATCCTGAGGCCCATTGTTGTGCCATCCATCCACGACCATCACCTCCTGTTGCAACATAATGCACGGCCCCATGTTGCAAGGATCTGTACACAATTCCTGGAAGTTGAAAACATCCCAGTTCTTGCATGGCCAGCATACTCACCGGACGTGTCACTCATTGAGCTTGTTTAGGATGCTCTGGATCTGCGTATACGACAGCGTGTTCCAGTTCCTGCCAATATCCAGCACCTTCGCACAGTCATTGAAGAGGAACGGACCAACATTCCACAGGCCACAATCAACAACCTGATCAAATCTATGCGAATGAGATGTGCTGCACTGCATGAGGCAAATGGTGGTCACATCAGATACTGACTGGTTTTTGGAAAGCCCCCACCCCCCAATACTGTAAAACTGCACATTTTAGAGTGGCCTTTTATGGTGGCCAGCCTAAGGCCCACCTGTGCAATAATCAAGATGTCTAATCAGCATCTTGATCTGCTACACCTGTGAGGTGGATGGATTATCTCGGCAAAGGAGAAGTGCTCACTAACACAGATTTAGACAGATTTGTGAATATTTGAGAGAAATAGGCCTTTTGTGTACATAGAAAAAGTCGTAGATCTTTAAGTTCAGCTCATGATAAAGTGTTGCGTTTTATAATTTTGTGTAAATTGACATTTAAAAATATTTACCAGTTTTGTTATTTTATGAAGAACACACAGGCCTCCATTAGATCCTGTCTATTATCTGTGAACATTTTTGGTCATTTGTGCATGTTCCTGGTTTAATAGGAGCATTATTATTTGGTACTCTTTTGCAGTTTTCAAAGACTGTCAAGGACCCTGTGTGGGAAACGCAAATGTATGGTGGCCTACAAAAGGAATATTTCCAGTAGTGATCAGACACACATATGAAAGAAGCTTATGATTGCGGTAAGAACCTTGTTTATTTTCCGGTTTAAAAAATTAATAATTTCCCTTATGAATTGTGTTTTTTTTTTCTATTGAAAGCTATAATGTATTTCACAAGGGTTTGTTCATCAAATGGCTATTAAATGAACTATTTCCCTCCATAATATAGCTGTACTCATGATATTAGGGCAGCCTTGTCCAACAGAGCAGCCTCTTCCTGTGTTTTGATGTTGGCTGTTGTTATGCTCCCTTGGTTCATTGCTTGATTTCCTTCACTTCCTTAATAAACAATGTATACACAATGGATTATTTTATTAGGCCCTTAAAGGAATATTGTCATTGAGTCTTGTCATTTTTTTTCAATTATTACATAAGTGTTTTTTAAGAATTTGTTCACTATGCTACTAATATATAGTAGATCAGTAGGCTTGCAATATGTATAAAGGTAAGCAGATTGTGATGTAATTTCAACCACCTTAGCTCTGGAAGGTTTTACTCCCATCATGACCAGGGCATTTTTGCTATTCAGAGCCGCGCTACTTTAACTGGCAAAATTACCCAAATTACATTTTTATCATTTTTTTCACACAAATAGAGCTTTTTTTTGGTGGTATTTGTGCACCACTAGTTTTTTTTTAATTTTTTGCAATATAAATGAAAAAGAAAATTTTGAAGAAAAAAAAATATAAAAAATATTTTTGACTTTACTATAAAACATATCCAATTTCTTCATACATTTAGGCTAAAATGTATTCTGCTACAAGTCTTTTAGTAAATAAAATCCCAATAAGTGTGTAATAATTGGTTTGTGTGAATGGTGTGTGTGTATATATATATATATATATATATGTGTATATATATATATATATATATATATATATATATATATATATATATATATATATATATATATATAATATATATATATATATATATATATATATATATATATATATATATATTATATATATATATATATATTTGAAAATTGATCAATTTTGATGTACTGATGGCTTGTCAAATTTCTTGAGGCCCCCTAAAATGCCAGGACAGTACAAACACCGCCCAAATGACCCATTTTTGGAAAGTAGACAGTCTGAGCCATTTAGTAAGAGGCACGTTTTTTTGAAGTTGTAATTTTTTTGTCATAATTTTTTGGAAAATAAAGAAGTTGAATAAAATTTTTTTCACTATTTATAATTTTTTTTTCTACACACTGTCACCAGTGCAGTACAGCGTCTTCATATGACTGGTGTGCGTTGATCAGGGACACTGATGACCGTATATTAAATTAAAAATTAAATTAAAAAAATTATATATATATATATATATATATATATATATATATATATATATATACATTTTTTTTCTTCATACTTTTCTCAGTAGTTCAGTGTCACCATAGTAGTGCTGTACAATTCCAAGGGGGTAATCGGGGATTATTTTTTTAAATTTATTTTTATTTTTTTACACAATGATCATTGTCATGAATGGGTTACAGTCATGATTGCTGTCATTACAAGCAATCTGTGATTGGCTACAGCTTATCACATGGTACAGGGTGCTGGGATTGGCCCAGGAACCATGTGATAGCTGTTGGCCAATCATAGCATAGGAAACACAGCTGTTATGATTGAATTCATTCATAAAAGCTTTGTTGACATTGTGATCATGGTACCCATGACCCGGTGATCACTAGCATTCTGTAGTGTTGGTTTTCTTTGATGACAAAATGGGCCAGGTATCTGCATTTGGGTAAAAAATGCCCCACTACCCCCTCTGTCCTTAAATACTTCTGGGTGAGGTATACTTTGCGCGGAGCGCACTTATGCCAAACGGGACTGCGGTCATGTGAAAAAAGTCAAACAATAAAGAAGTTCCCGACTTAGAGATGAGCCTTGCTGTGTGTAGTGTAGAAGTGCAGAGTTCCTCTTGCAGATGATTTGTCCCATGGTGCTACACATTGTGCCCAGCATCCTCTGTTACCTCATTCCCAGAATGGGATCCTGCTGAGCACATAGCAGGGACCTCATGCATGCTCATTAACTCCTTCTTTACTGTACTTTGTGATCAGGACTTATAGCTCTGTAACGCTAGTCTGCTCTTGGTTACCATGGGAAATGGACTGCTAGGGAGGTAGTCAGAGCACCAGCCCCCTTTCTAACAGAGGGCCTGTCACCTAAGCAGGTAACAACTGGTTGTTTGTAGCTTGTTCATCCCTTCAGTTACCCATGGCAACTACCTCCTGTTCCTTGACTTGCTGAGTCAACCTCTCATAGTTATGTTACTTATATCCCATAGTACTTGTACAGGCCAAGACATATTTTGGGATACACTACAACCCAAAATGCACACTTGTAGAGTAACTTCAGACCAGGCTCAAAAGCGGTTGAAACAACTTTACTGATGGAACTTTAACAGAACAGCATGACGGACATAAGTCTTCATCTTCACTAACCCTAACTGTGGCTGCCCCACCATATCTGCACAGGTAGAGTCCTTATGGGCAAAATCCATAGATGAAAAGTCCAGAAAAGCAGTGTCCACAGTGTCCAGACAAGTCAGCGTTCCCTGGAGTGGACAATAAGTCCCAACGTGTGCCTCTAGTCCCTCCGGAGATCTGAATCCCTCTCCCTATTAAAAAAACACAGAGGAAGGTAGGCCGACCCCCAGAAAGCAACTTGCCTTCACACTCACCTGGCTCCATTGCACCCCGCCAGAGTGGTCTCTGGCTTCAGCACCGCTCCACTTATTTTCTGCTTTGACAGGAGAAACCGAAGGCGGTGAAGTCATACTTCTGTTGCTGTCAGATTCCTGTGAGTGGGGTGACCGCCATTTACATATACACACACAATATGGGGTTTATTTACTAAAGTTGGAGAGTGCAAAATCAGGTTCACATCTGCATAGAAACCAATCAGCTTCCAGGTTTTATTGCCAAGGCTTAATTGAACAAGCCGATCTTAGAAGCTAATTGGTTTCTATGCAGAAGTGAGCTTGATTTTGCACTCTCCAGCTTTAGTAAATAACCACTTGCCGACCGCCTAACGTAGATATACGTCGGCAGAATGGCACGGGCAGGCAGAATCACGTATATATACGTGATCTGCCTCCCGCGGGCGGGGGGTCCGATCGGACCCCCCCCCGGTGCCATCGGCGGTCGGCATCTGACTGGGAGCGTCGGGAGGCGAGGGGGAGACCATCCGATCGTGGCCCCCCCCTCGCGATCGCTCCCAGCCAATAGGAATCCTCCCCTGCCTGTGTGTAGTTTCACACAGGCAGAGGATGTGATGTCATCTCTCCTCGGCTCGGCAGTTTCCGTCCAGCGCCGAGGAGAGAAGACATGTAAGTGCACACAACACACACACACACACAGTAGAACATGCCAGGCATACCTTACACCCCCGATCGCCCCCCGATCCCCCCCCAATCACCCCCCCCCCCTGTCACAAACTGACATTAGCAGTATTTTTTTTTTTTTTTTTTTTTTTTTTTTCTGATTACTGCATAGTGTCAGTTTGTGACAGTTACAGTGTTAGGGCAGGTAGTATTACCCCCCTTTAGGTCTAGGATACCCCCCTAACCCCCCCTAATAAAGTTTTAACCCCTTGATCACCCCCTGTCACCAGTGTCACTAAGCGATCATTTTTCTGATCGCTGTATTAGTGTCGCTGGTGACGCTAGTTAGGAACGTAAATATTTAGGTTCGCCGTCAGCGTTTTATAGCGACAGGGACCCCCATATACTACCTAATAAATGTTTTAACCCCTTGATTGCCCCCTAGTTAACCCTTTCACCACTGATCACCGTATAACTGTTACGGTGACGCTGGTTAGTTTGTTTATTTTTTATAGTGTCAGGGCACCCGCCGTTTATTACCGAATAAAGGTTTAGCCCCCCGGTCGCCCGGCGGTGATATGCGTCGCCCCAGGCAGCGTCAGATTAGCGCCAGTACCGCTAACACCCACGCACGCAGCATACGCCTCCCTTAGTGGTATAGTATCTGTACGGATCAATATCTGATCCAATCAGATCTATACTAGCGTCCCCAGCAGTTTAGGGTTCCCGAAAACGCAGTGTTAGCGGGATCAGCCCAGATACCCGCTAGCACCTGCGTTTTGCCCCTCTGCCCGGCCCACCCAAGTGCAGTATCGATCGATCACTGTCACTTACAAAACACTAAACGCATAACTGCAGCGTTCGCATAGTCAGGCCTGATCCCTGCGATCGCTAACAGTTTTTTTGGTAGCGTTTTGGTGAACTGGCAAGCACCAGCCCCAGGCAGCGTCAGATTAGCGCCAGTACCGCTAACACCCACGCACGCAGCATACGCCTCCCTTAGTGGTATAGTATCTGATCGGATCAATATCTGATCTGATCAGATCTATACTAGCGTCCCCAGCAGTTTAGGGTTCCCACAAACGCAGTGTTAGCGGGATCAGCCCAGATACCTGCTAGCACCTGCGTTTTGCCCCTCCACCCGGCCCAGCCCAGCCCACCCAAGTGCAGTATCGATCGATCACTGACACTTACAAAACACTAAACGCATAACTGCAGCGTTCGCAGAGTCAGGCCTGATCCCTGCGATCGCTAACAGTTTTTTTGGTAGCGTTTTGGTGAACTGGCAAGCCCCAGCGGCCTAGTACACCCCGGTTGTAGTCAAACCAGCACTGCAGTAACACTTGGTGACGTGGCGAGTCCCATAAGTGCAGTTCAAGCTGGTGAGGTGGCAAGCACAAGTAGTGTCCCGCTGCCACCAAGAAGACAAACACAGGCCCGTCGTGTCCATAGTGCCCTTCCTGCTGCATTCGCCAATCCTAATTGGGAACCCACCACTTCTGCAGCGCCCGTACTTCCCCCATTCACATCCCCAACCAAATGCAGTCGGCTGCATGAGAGGCATTTTCTTTATGTCCTCCCGAGTACCCCTACCCAACGAACCCCCCCAAAAAAGATGTCGTGTCTGCAGCAAGCGCAGATATAGGCGTGACACCCGCTATTATTGTCCCTCCTGTCCTGACAATCCTGGTCTTTGCATTGGTGAATGTTTTGAACACTACCATTCACTAGTTGAGTATTAGCGTAGGGTACAGCATTGCACAGACTAGGCACACTTTCACAGGGTCTCCCAAGATGCCATCGCATTTTGAGAGACCCGAACCTGGAACCGGTTACAGTTATAAAAGTTAGTTACAAAAAAAAGTGTAAAAAAAAAAAAAAAAAAAAAACACATACAAAAATATAAAATAAAAAAAAAAATAGTTGTCGTTTTATTGTTCTTTCTCTCTCTCTATTGTTCTGTTCTTTTTTACTGTATTCTATTCTGCAATGTTTTATTGTTGTTATGTTTTATCATGTTTGCTTTTCAGGTATGCAATTTTTTATACCTTACCGTTTACTGTGCTTTATTGTTAACCATTTTTTTGTCTTCAGGTACGCCATTCACGACTTTGAGTGGTTATACCAGAATGATGCCTGCAGGTTTAGGTATCATCTTGGTATCATTCTTTTCAGCCAGCGGTCGGCTTTCATGTAAAAGCAATCCTAGCGGCTAATTAGCCTCTAGACTGCTTTTACAAGCAGTGGGAGGGAATGCCCCTCCCCCCCCCAACGTCTTCCGTGTTTTTCTCTGGCTCTCCTGTCTCAACAGGGAACCTGAAAATGCAGCCGGTGATTCAGCCAGCTGACCATAGAGCTGATCAGAGACCAGAGTGGCTCCAAACATCTCTATGGCCTAAGAAACCGGAAGCTACGAGCATTTTATGACTTAGATTTCGCCGGATGTAAACAGCGCCATCGGGAAATTGGGAAAGCATTTTATCACACCGATCTTGGTGTGGTCAGATGCTTTGAGGGCAGAGGAGAAATCTAGGGTCTAATAGACCCCAATTTTTGCAAAAAAGAGTACCTGTCACTACCTATTGCTATGATAGGGGATATTTACATTCCCTGAGATAACAATAAAAATGATTAAAAAAAAAAAAATGAAAGGAACAGTTTAAAAATAAGATAAAAAAATAATAATAATAAAGGAAAAAAAAAAAAAAAAAAAAAAAGCACCCCTGTCCCCCCTGCTCTCGCGCTAAGGCGAACGCAAGCGTCGGTCTGGCGTCAAATGTAAACAGCAATTGCACCATGCATGTGAGGTATCGCCGCGAAGGTCAGATCGAGGGCAGTATTTTTAGCAGTAGACCTCCTCTGTAAATCTAAAGTGGTAACCTGTAAAGGCTTTTAAAGGCTTTTAAAAATGTATTTAGTTTGTCGCCACTGCACGTTTGTGCGCAATTTTAAAGCATGTCATGTTTGGTATCCATGTACTCGGCCTAAGATCATCTTTTTTATTCCATCAAACATTTGGGCAATATAGTGTGTTTTAGTGCATTAAAATGTAAAAAAGTGTGTTTTTTCCCCAAAAAATGCGTTTGAAAAATCGCTGCGCAAATACTGTGTGAAAAAAAAAAATGAAACACCCACCATTTTAATCTGTAGGGCATTTGCTTTAAAAAAAATATATAATGTTTGGGGGTTCAAAGTAATTTTCTTGCAAAAAAAAATTATTTTTTTATGTAAACAATAAGTGTCAGAAAGGGCTTTGTCTTCAAGTGGTTAGAAGTGTGGGTGATGTGTGACATAAGCTTCTAGATGTTGTGCATAAAATGCCAGGACAGTTCAAAACCCCCCCAAATGACCCCATTTTGGAAAGTAGACACCCCAAGCTATTTGCTGAGAGTCATGTTGAGTCCATGGAATAATTTATATTGTGACACAAGTTGCGGGAAAGAGACAATTTTTTATTTTTTTAATTTTTTTTTGCGCAAAGTTGTCACTAAATGATATATTGCTCAAACATGCCATGGGAATATGTGAAATTACACCCCAAAATACATTCTGCTGCTTCTCCTGAGTACGGGGATACCACATGTGTGAGACTTTTTGGGAGCCTAGCCGCGTACGGGACCCCGAAAACCAATCACTGCCTTCAGGCTTTCTAAGGCCGTAAATTTTTGATTTCACTCTTCACTGCCTATCACAGTTTCGGAGGCCATGGAATGCCCAGGTGGCAAAAAAAACCCCCAAATGACCCCATTTTGGAAAGTAGACACCCCAAGCTATTTGATGAGAGGTATAGTGAGTATTTTGCAGACCTCACTTTTTGTCACAAAGTTTTGAAAATTGAAAAAAGAAAAAAAAAAAATGTTTTTTCTCGTCTTTCTTTATTTTCAAAAACAAATGAGAGCTGCAAAATACTCACCATGCCTCTCAGCAAATAGCTTGGGGTGTCTACTTTCCAAAATGGGGTCATTTGGGGGGGGTTTGTGCCACCTGGGCATTCCATGGCCTCCGAAACTGTGATAGGCAGTGAGGAGTAAAATTAAAAATGTACGCCCTTAGAAATCCTGAAGGCAGTGATTGGTTTTCGGGGCCCCGTACGCGGCTAGGCTCCCAAAAAGTCCCACACATGTGGTATCCCCGTACTCAGGAGAAGCAGCTAAATGTATTTTGGGGTGCAATTCCACATATGCCCATGGCCTGTGTGAGCAATATATCATTTAGTGACAACTTTGTGCAAAAAAAAAAAAAAAAAAAAAAAAATTGTCACTTTCCCGCAACTTGTGTCAAAATATAAAATATTCCATGGACTCAACATGCCTCAAAGCAAATAGCTTGGGGTGTCTACTTTCCAAAATGGGGTCATTTGGGGGGGTTTTATGTCATCTGGGCATTTTATGGCCTTCAAAACTGTGATAGGTAGTGAGGAGTAAAATCAAAAATGTACGCCCTTAGAAATCCTGAAGGCAGTGATTGGTTTTCGGGGCCCCGTACGCGGCTAGGCTCCCAAAAAGTCCCACACATGTGGTATCCCCATACTCAGGAGAAGCAGCTAAATGTATTTTGGGGTGCAATTCCACATATGCCCATGGCCTGTGTGAGCAATATATCATTTAGTGACAACTTTTTGTAATTTTTTTTTTTTTTTTTTTTTTTTGTCATTGTTCAATCACTTGGGACAAAAAAAATGAATATTCAATGGGCTCAACATGCCTCTCAGCAAATTCCTTGGGGTGTCTACTTTCCAAAATGGGGTCATTTGTGGGGGTTTTGTACTGCCCTGCCATTTTAGCACCTCAAGAAACGACATAGGCAGTCATAAATTAAAGGCTGTGTAAATTCCAGAAAATGTACCCTAGTTTGTAGACGCTATAACTTTTGCGCAAACCAATAAATATACACTTATTGACATTTTTTTTACCAAAGACATGTGGCCGAATACATTTTGGCCTAAATGTATGACTAAAATTGAGTTTATTGGATTTTTTTTAGAACAAAAAGTAGAAAATATCATTTTTTTTCAAAATTTTCGGTCTTTTTCCGTGTATAGCGCAAAAAATAAAAACGGCAGAGGTGATCAAATACTATCAAAAGAAAGCTCTATTTGTGGGAAGAAAAGGACGCAAATTTCGTTTGGGTACAGCATTGCATGACCGCGCAATTAGCAGTTAAAGCGACGCAGTGCCGAATTGTAAAAAGTGCTCTGGTCAGGAAGGGGGTAAATCCTTCCGGGGCTGAAGTGGTTAAACTCCTATCTAACATTATTGTCTTAAGAAATTACCAAGTTTTTGCTAAAATCAATAGGCCTATAAAAAGGTATACAGGTGCGAGAGCTGAGCTGGTAAAAATTCCCAAGTTATTCCAAATTCTGAGGGGAAAAATAATTTCAAAGAATGAAATACACAGCTGCCAAACCTGTTGGGGAGCTGTTTTACCTAGTTCTCTAATGCCCCGTACAAACGGTCGGATTTTTCGACGGAAAATGTGTGATAGGACCTTGTTGTCGGAAATTCCGACCATGTGTAGGCTCCATCACACATTTTCCATCGGATTTTCCGACACACAAAGTTTGAGAGCAGGATATAAAATTTTCCGACAACAAAATCTGTTGTCGGAAATTCCGATGGTGTGTACACAAATCCGACGGACAAAGTGCCACGCATGCTCAGAATAAATAAAGAGATGAAAGCTATTGGCCACCGCCCCGTTTATAGTCCCGACGTACGTATTTTACGTCACCGCGTTCAGAACGATCGGATTTTCCGACAACTTTGTGTGACCGTGTGTATGCAAGACAAGTTTGAGCCAACATCCGTCGGAAAAAATCCATGGATTTTGTTGTCGGAATGTCCGAACAAAGTCCGACCGTGTGTACGGGGCATAAGAATTTGTGTTTCTCTTCATCCAGTTCCAAGATTTACACAGCTCATTCAGCCTGTGAACTGGTCATTTTTATGTTACAGTTAAAGTGGAACCATAGGTAAAATAAAAATCACATATGACACAGTCTGTCAGCAGTTTCTTTTTTATAAGTCCCCCTAACAGTTTATCTTACCTTTTGATCCTGCCAGTTTACCTTTCAGTTTCCATTAACAGACCAACCTATCCAGTAAAAGTGAAACTTTTAGCCAAACAGTTAAAACCTTTTACATACCTCCCAACTGTCCCTGATTTGGAGGGACTGTCCCTGATTTGGAGCAATGTCTCTCTGTCCCTCATTCCTCCTCATTTGTCCCTCATTTTGGTCTGATCTATATAGATGTATATAAAATGCACTTTTTATCTATCAAAAAGTGTTTCCCAGTGCTAAACCTTTCATCTGATTTCTAAATTGCTGCATTTGTAAATTCCAAAAGCCAATATGAAGGAATAGTAGTGATTAAAAAAAGCACTTGTGGGTTTAACCAATCTTGTTTTTTTTTGTTTTTTTTTAATTCTCCTTTAAGGGGACGTGGCAAGGGGTGTGTCCTATGCCTGCATACTTTGGCTGATAGGTGTCCCTCATTCCCATCACAAAAAGTTGGGAGGTATGGTTTTACCTGCTTTTAACTGTTAGCCGAAGTTAGGCTTTCATTTGTTAGTCACATACAGTGGGGACGGAAAGTATTCAGACCCCCTTACATTTTTCACTCATTGTTATATTGCAGCCATTTGCTAAAATAATTTAAGTTAATTTTTTTTCCTCATTAGTGTACACACATCACCCCATATTGACAGAAATATACAGAATTGTTGACATTTTTGCAGATTTATTTAAAAAGAAAAACTGAAGTATCACATGGTCCTAAGTATTCAGACCCTTTGCTCAGTATTTAGTAGAAGCACCCTTTTGATCTAATACAGCCATGAGTCTTTTTGGGAAAGATGCAACAAGTTTTTCACACCTGGATTTGGGGATCCTCTGCCATTCCTCCTTGCAGATCCTCTCCAGTTCTGTCAGGTTGGACGGTAAACGTTGGACAGCCATTTTTAGGTCTCTCCAGAGATGCTCAATTGGGTTTAAGTCAGGGCTCTGGCTGGGCCATTCAAGAACAGTCACGGAGTTGTTGTGAAGCCACTCCTTCGTTATTTTAGCTGTGTGCTTAGGGTCATTGTCTTGTTGGAAGGTAAACCTTCAGCCCAGTCTGAGGTCCTGAGCGCTCTGGGGAAGGTGTTCGTCCAGGATATCCCTGTACTTGGCCGCATTCATCTTCCCCTCGATTGCAACCAGTCATCCTGTCCCTGCAGCTGAAAAACACCCCCACAGCATGATGCTGCCACCACCATGCTTCACTGTTGGTACTGTATTGGACAGGTGATGAGCAGTGCCTGATTTTCTCCACACATACCGCTTAGAATTAAGGCCAAAAAGTTCTATCTTGGTCTCATCAGACCAAAGAATCTTATTTCTCACCATCTTGGAGTCATTCAGGTGTTTTCTTAGCAAACTCCATACGGGCTTTCATGTGTCTTGCACTGAAGAGAGGCTTCCGTCGGGCCACTCTGCCATAAAGCCTTGACTGGTGGAGGGCTGCAGTGATGGTTGACTTTCTACAACTTTCTCCCATCTCCCAACTGCATCTCTGGAGCTCAGCCACAGTGATCTTTGGGTTCTTCTTTGCCTCTCTCACCAAGGCTCTTCTCCCCCGATAGCTCAGTTTGGCCGGACGACCAGCTCTAGGATGGGTTCTGGTCGTTCCAAACGTCTTCCATTTAAGGATTATGGAGGTCACTGTGCTTTTAGGAACCTTAAGTGCAGCAGAATTGTTTTGTAACCTTGGCCAGATCTGTGCCTTGTCACAATTCTGTCTTTGAGTTTTTCAGGCAGTTCCTTTGACCTCATGATTCTCATTTTGCTCTGACATGCATTGTGAGCTGTAAGGTCTTATATAGACAGGTGTGTGGCTTTCCTAATCAAGTCCAATCAGTATAATCAAACACAGCTGGACTCAAATGAAGGTGTAGAACCATCTCAAGGATGATCAAAAGAAATGGACAGCACCTGAGTTAAATATGAGTGTCACAGCAAAGGGTCTGAATACTGAGGACCGTGTGATATTTCAGTTTTTCTTTTTTAATAAATCTGCAAAAATGTCAACAATTCTGTGTTTTTCTGTCAATATGGGGTGCTGTGTACATTAATGAGGAAAAAAAATGAACTTAAATGATTTTAGCAAATGGCTGCAATATAACAGAGTAAAAAACTTAAGGGGGTCTGAAAACTTTCCGTCCCCACTGTATATATATATATATATATTCTCCCAAAAGTGAGTACACCCCTCCACATTTTTGTAAATATTTTTTTATATATTTTCACGTGTCAACACTGAAGGAATGATACTTTGCTACAATGTAAAGTAGTGAGTGTACAACTTGTATAACATTGTAAATTTGCTGTTCCCTCAAAATAACTCAACACAAAGCCATTAATGTCTAAACCACTGGCAACAAAAGTGAGCATACCCCTAAGTGAAAATTTCCAAATTGGGCCCAATTAGCCATTTTCCCTCCCTGGTGTCATGTGACTCATTAGTGTTACAAGGTCTCAGGTGTGAATGGGGAGCAGGTGTGTTTAAATTTGGTGTTATCTCTCTCATACTGGTCACTGGAAGCTCAACATGGCACCTCATGGTAAAGAACTCTGAGGATCTGAAAAAAAGAATTGTTGCTCTACATAAAGATGGCCTAGGCTATAAGAAGATTGCCCAGACCATGAAACTGAGCATGGTGGCCAAGACCATACAGCAGTTTAACAGGACAGGTTCCACTTGGAACAGGCCTCGCCATGGTCGACCAAAAAAGTTAAGTGCATGTGCTCAGCATCATATCCAGAGGTTGTCTTTGGGAAATAGACGTATGAGTGCTGCCAGAATTGCTGCAGAGGTTGAAGGGGTGGGGAGTCAGCCTGTCAGTGCTCATACCATATGCCGCACACTGCATCACTGTTGTCCCAGAAGGAAGCTTCTTCTAAAGGTGATGCACTAGAAGGTCCGCAAACAGTTTGCTGAAGACAAGCAGACTAAGGACATGGATTACTGGAACCATGTCCTGTGGTCTGATAAACAAAGATAAACTTATTTGGTTCAGATGGTGTCAAGCGTTTGTGGTGGCAACCAGGTGAGGAGTACAAAGACAAGTGTGTCTTTCCTACTGTCAAACATGGTGGTGGGAGTGTTATGGTCTGGGGCTGCATGAGTACTGCCGGAACTGGGGAGCTACAGTTCATTGAGGGAAACATGAATGCCAACATGTACTGTGACATACTGAAGCAGAGCATGATCCCCTCCCTTCGGAGACTGGGCCGCAGGGCAGTATTCCAACATAACGATCCCAAATACACCTCCAAGATGACCACTGCCTTGCTAAAGAAGCTGAGGGTAAAGGTGGTGGACTGGCCAAGCATGTCTCCAGACCTAAACCCTATTAAACACCTGTGGGGCATCTTCAAACAGAAGGTGGATGAGTGCAATGTCTCTAACATCCACCAGCTGCGTGATACCATGGAGGAGTGGAAGAAGACTCCAGTGGCAACCTGTGAAGCTCTGGGGAACTCCATGCCCAAGAGGGTTAAGGCAGTGCTGGAAAATAATGGTGGCCACAGTGTCAAATATTGACACTTTGGGCCCAATTTGGACATTTTCACTTAAAGGTGTACTCCCTTTTGTTGCCAGCAGTTTAGGCATTAATTACTGTATGTTGAGTTATTTTGAGGGGACAGCAAATTTACACTGTTATACAAGTTGTACACTCACTACTTTACATTGTAGCAAAATGTAATTTCTTCAGTGTTATCACATGAAAAGATATTATAAAATATTTACAAAAATGTGAGGGGTATACTCACTTTTGTGAGATACTGTATATATACACAGATACATCTTATAAAATTAGAATATCATCAAAAAGTTTAATTTATTTCAGTAATTTAATTTAAAAAGTGAAACTCCTATATTTTATATAGATGCATTACACACAGAGTGATACATTTCAAGCATTTCTTTCTTTTAATTTTGATGATTATGGTTTATCGCTAGTGAAGACCCAAAATCCAATTTCTCAGAAAATTTGAATATTACATTTAAAAAAAAGGATTTTTAATACAGAAATGTTGGCTTACTGCAAAGTATGTCCATGTACAGTATAGTATACGCTCAATACTCGGTCGGGGCTCTTTTTGAATTAATTACTGCATCGATGCGGTGTGGCATGGAGGCGATCAGCCTGTGGTACTGCTGAGGTGTTATGGAAGCCCAGGTTGCTTTGATAGCGGCCTTTACTCATCTTTCTCTTGACAATACCCCACAGATTCTGCTGGAAAATTAAATCTGCATCTCTATAAAGTTGGTCAGCAGAGGGAAGCATAGTGCTCTAGAATTTCCTGGTAGGGGGCTGTGCTGACTTTGGATTTGATAAAACAGTGGACCAGTGGTGGAAAACAAATACCCCTCCCCCCGGTCGGTTGGCCATCCAGCCCAGCACTTACCCCATGTAGGTTGTTGGCGGCCAGCGCTCCTACAGGCTACAAGTGGTGGGCAGCGGCTCCTGTGTCCACTCTCTCCTCCCTCCTCCTCCTAGGCATCCAATAGGATCACCTATCCTTTCAGCCAATCAGGTGATGGGTCTCAAGACCGTTTCCTGATTGGCCGGGAGGAGGATCAGTGTGGCAATAGTGAATATTTATTCGCTATTGTAACACAACTGGGTGGGCTCGGAGAGCACTGCTCTGCACCCCAAGCCCACCCTTTTTTTTTTAAGCCTAACGTGCTTCAAACCCCCCCCCCCAAAAAACCAACACCAGCAAATGACTTTACTCCCTAAATCATCACAGACTGTGGAAAATTTTGCATTTCATTTAAAAATCAAGGTCCCAGAGTCGGGAGGAAGAGTGGAGAGGCACAGGATCCAAGTTGCATGAGTTCCAGTGTGAAGTTTCCACAGTCAGTGATGATTTGGGGAGCCATGTCATCTGTTGGTGTTGGTCCACTGTGTTTTATCAAGTTCAAAGTCAGCTCACCCTCTATACTGTACTATACAGTACATGGGCATACTTTTCAGTAAGCCTACATTTCTGTATTATTAAAGATTTTTTTTTTTTTTTTTTTCATTGGTCTTATGTAATATTCAAATTTTCTGACACGCTGAATTTTGGATTTGAACTAACTGTAAGCCATAATAATTGAAATTAAAAGAAAAATGCTTGAAATATATCACTATGTGTGTAATGCATCTATATAATTACTGAAATTAATGAACTTTTTGATGATATTATAATTTTATGAGGTGTGTGTATATATTTACAAACACACTCACAATCCCTTCTGGGGACAAACAGGCTTTCTTTTGGTAATATTGTGCTGCTGCAAAAAAAATTTTTTTATATGCAATCTATAGACAAAAACAGGTAAAAAAAAGGGATAACTTGTCCTTTCCTCTTTGAACAGTGTTACTTGAGAGAATGCAATTTGTCCAATTTGTGACACTAAACTTACATTTCTAGTACATTGGAAAGACATTTACTAATTGATTACTTTTTTTCCCCACCCCTTTGATCTACACAGAAATTTAAATACAAAGTAACAACATTGTTACAGTATATTTCTCAAATCTTCTAAACACTTTTCGGAAGCTTAATTTTACACAGAAGCAGCTGCCGATCTGATACAGAGCAATAGTGGTAGGGGGAAGTATATACGGTATGCACCAAAAAAGTTTTTTTTTTTTTTTAGTGTATGCCATTTGCCTAAAGGGCAATTGGTTAAATTGTACAGAACATGCCTTTGGGGTGTGCAGCCTGCCCCAAAAGAAGGGCTGCCTTCAGCCTCCTAGATAATTTTGGTATAAAATGGTAATGCACTTGTCTTTTGCGTCCCCAGATACAAAGGGGAAGAAAGCTCTTTAAGGCTCTTCCTCTGCCTTGATGTGTCCCATGAGACAGCCTGGGAAGATGTATCCTTAGTCTGCACTCCTCTGCATCTGGAATCTGGTAAGCTTTATTTGCATGCATGGGGGGAATGGGGAGATCTTTGCAGGATGAGGGGGGATTTTTGCTTAGGGAAGGGAATTATTTTATGGTGGGGGATGTGGAAGAGATTTGTTTGTAGGTTTTGCTCGAGTGGTTACCTAAGATTACGCACTTGTTTACTGCATGTTCTCACATTTTGCCTCATTTGCTGCCAGCAAGTTGTATTGATTGCCCGCTTGCCGCCATGTGTATTAACAACTGTTGGTCACGTATTGTAACAATTGACTTTTGCCCGCATATTTTATGCAATTGCATGTTTGTAACCATATTACTACACCTACAGGCCTATGAACTATGTCATTATGCTTTTTAGTTTTTTTTTACAGGCATTTTATATTCACAGCATTCAGATAAAGAATTGTTACTGATTTTTTTATTACTAAAAATAATTTTGAAGTATAGAGGAGTGTAGGTGTTAAATGTGAATTCTGCTAATGGAGCATTGTGAATATGTGTCACAGAATTCAAGGAAGTAAATATGTGGGAATTTTCACAAAGTTTACAAACTTCCAGATTGTTCAGTTTAACTGCTTGCTGACCGCCGGCTGTCAATTGAGGATCCCCAAATCCAGGTGTGCAAAACTTGTTGCATCTTTCCCAAAAAGACTACATTAGATCAAAAGGGTGCTTCTACTAAATACTGAGCAAAGGGTCCGAATACTTAGGACCATGTGATATTTCAGTTTTTCTTTTTTAATAAATCTTCAAAAATGTCAACAATTCTGTGTTTTTCTGTCAATATGGGGTGCTGTGTGTACATTAATGAGGAAAAAAATTAACTTAAATGATTTTAGCAAATAGCTGCAATATAACAAAGAGTGAAAAATTTAAGGGGGTCTGAATACTTTCCGTCCCCACTGTACATGGTGTTGACCTAATGAATACATTACATACACATATCAAAGGGACAGCATATAAAATTGACAAGAGATTTAATATGGATAAAATGAATTATTGCAAATTCATATGTGTACGCGTCATCTAAATGGCACTATGCAGTGTAATCAATGGTAAGAAACACAGTATAATCATTTGGTTGCAGATATTGAGTCTAAGTAGGTTCCTATCAGTAGGCATGAGAATGTATCCTATAAGCCCGACGTGTTTCGTGGATAATACCACTCTTCAGGAACAGAGGCATGCAACTCTATAAAAGACAACAAAACGTTTTCTTACACCTATTACAACTGTAGGAGAGACAGACACTAGAGGCTATTGAGCCAAAATGGTATCATTTCAATTATTTATACAGGAAGTTTCACTGACAGCCTAAGAATTCTACCCTTTCACTGCTGTCTAGGGACAGTACAACTCTTGCTCCTCTTCTAAAAGGAGTGAATGACAGAAGGGCCTTGAACACTACTCTCAGTTCAAGAATATTCAATACTATGCCTCATAAGCTGAACATCCCATGACCTTAAGCAGCCTGCTCTGTGAAATGTGTCCCCCCAACCTTTCTGGCTGGGGTCTGATGTGAAAATGTTCCATTAGAAAACAACAATTGATCAGTTATGAAGAACCAAGGATACTCAGGCACTGTTCTGTTGGAAGAGATTTCGCTCTCAAAGCACCTTTTGACTTTCCATATCAGAGGATGGGTCTTCCTTTGTGAATGTTCTACTGAATTTTTCCTGTCGTTATTGCAGACAGTAAAACCTTTTGTGAATGCTCTGGGGGAGGTGTACAGACTGAAGGGGAGGCAATAAACTGGTAGAGGAATTGAGGATGGATTGGGAAAAGTAAGTAGGTATCTGATAAACCTACAGAGCATCCAATCCCCCAGATTAGAATTGATTGGAGGTTCTCTATCTTGCATGACTCCAACTTTCTCTGCTTGTTGAGTTTTTTTTCAAGTTTGGCACTGAGCAGAGATTACCAGATTTCGATATATATATATATATATATATATATATTTTTCCCGCTAGGAACAGAAGTGAACCAAATCCTCATCTCCTCTGGGCACTTGGAACCTTCACAATTGCTCTTTTTTTTAAATTTATTCCGGCTTACAAACTGGACCAGAATGTTTTACTTTTCCATCAAATCTGGTAGCTGGCTGGAGGAGATCGGAAGGTGGACATCCCTTAAACTTCCACCAATGTCACAACCAATATAGATGATATGGCCAACTGATCCTAAATATTTTCCATCCAGGTGTGTGTGCAAAGCTTCACACAGGCACCCCCTGAATGAGTGCACCCTTAAAAGTACTTCCACTATTCTCCCAAGACAGGTGTCTTAAATTTTTAAGGCTTCAACAATTAAGAGTGGGTACTTCTCCAGTTCCTAGTCCATAGGATTTTGCCTCCTTGTATCTACTTGGGAGTTGCCGCCTGTATGCTGGACCTTTCTGATCTTTCTGTTTTTTGTCAGATGATATTCGCCCTGACCTGCTATATCCTGTCTACTCCCAAATAGATTGTATCCGTTGTCTGGTATCTTGCACCAGTTTAAGGTGGGATCTGCGCAACCATGGCTCAGCCATAATGCTCTCCTTGCCGTGACCACGGGGAACACCGCTCTTGAGAAACATCAATTGACGTCTACTGACACATCCGTCAGAGTTTCCTGCCAATTTCAGCTCTTACAAAGCTGTTAACTCCACAAAGGGTAACTCCACTTCCCTTTTCAATCTGCAGGGCTGTAAATTTTCTAGAAAACGCAATGCAATATGGCTATCTGGAGGTGTTCTGTACCCAGAATGGGTACAGAACGCCCCCCTGAAACATTTCCTGCTTGTTTGATTGGCTCACTGATTTTCCCAGAAGTCTGCACTAAGACACCAGTCGGATTTTTGACATCCACTGCAACAAAAATGTAATTTTTGGTAAGATACTGCCAATAGGAAATCGCCTCTAAAGGCAGACCCTGCCACATTCCTCAGAGTCCTGCAAGTGCAGCAGCTGGTTGATAATTAATTAGACTCACTCAGCACATGGGCTGCTTATTGCTGGTCTACAGGCACCTGCAGATGCTACAGTACGTAAGAGCACTTCCGATCTGGTTCCAATTTTCGGACTAGAGTCTCCTCGAACGTAACCACAAGGTGACGTGTCTTGCCAGCTGCATTAATGATGTGGAGTGGAGGAGACCGCAGCAGGTTGACCTTTTAGCTTTTTCAGGGTATACAGTTTTGACAACCTGTTTCTACAGGTCTTTTTCTCTGACCCCTTCCATTCTTCCCGGGTTAACTCTTCCAGTTCAGTGAAGGGAAATTAGTACATTCTATCCTTGTGGAGAGTTTCCTCCACTTCGCTCCAGGCAGTTGCGTCCTTAACTAACCTTGCAAAAGGCTCTATTGGGCAATCATCAAAACCTGTGGCCCATTTAATGCCTTCTTCATCCAACAAGCTTTCCAATTTGGACAACACCTACTGGCTCTGGTTGGAAGTGCTAGGCAATTCAGCCATCGACTGGGGAGTACAGGCTTCATGTATCAACTGATTCTTTAATCAAGGCGGCTACTTTCCAGACATCCCCTTCTTTGTCAGTTGTCGCTTTCTCCAAGCGGAGTGCTTGTTACCATTAGGGCTGGTAACCTGTGGTGTTTGTAAACGGAGAGCAAAAATGAGAGACAAGATGATGACCTTGCTTAATGTTGCCTGCACCTAAAATGGTGACTGTTCTGGCTTTTAGAAGGCTCCCTCCATCTGGAGGTCCTTGCAGGGCTGTATCTTGCTTGTTCCAGGCAGACTTGACATATTAGCTTGGCAGGCAAGGACTTTCCACCACAAATGCAGTAACTATTAGGGCTGGTAACTTGTGATGTTTGTAAAAGGAGAGCAATGATAATGAGAGATGAGATGATGACCTTGAGCAACATTGCCTAGATGTCTGCTCTTAGATGGCGACTTGTCTTGACCTTTTAGAGGGCTCCCTCCATCTTGAGGTCCTTACAGGGCTGTAGATATTGCCTCTTTTTCTCAAGCCTCACTTCTTACCTAATCCCTATACCTTTAAAAGCAATGGGTGGGCTGACTGGGCAGCGTTCCCCATAAAAACAAAGCAAAGCAGCAGACTGAAATGAAAAACAGCATAACACAGTGATCCCAGAGTAAGCATTGGGAAGGGGATAGGAAGAGCCAAGGTGAATGCCATAAAGAGCACAGTATTCCCAGTTAACACCAAGAAGGAGCTAAGAAATGCCCAGGTAAATGCCATAAAAAGGGAAAACATACCTGCAAAAAATGACCACATAAGCATCCAGCATGCATGAGTAGAGAACACCACCAGGTGTTGCCCAAAAATGCCATAAAACCATTTAAAACGGTCACATTTCACCATTTGTGCTATCAGTGCCTGAGCATGCTCAAATCGCCATCTTAGAAAAGGGCCAGCCAGGAACTGGCAAAGGAGGCCGCATCACTTCCTGCCTTTCATGCTCAGAGTGTACTTGCACTGCTGCAGCCACCTTGGAAATGGTTAACGCTCACAAAAAGAAAACTTAAAAGCATATGGAAAGCAAAGGGAAAACACTGTCACTTAAGTCAAAGCTTGTTTAAAACTTTCTTTGACAGGCCTGCACCACCAGAATGGGGCTCCAACCATATAGCTCATTTAGAGACTGTACAGGAAGGACTTCCACCCAGGAGAGGCTGAACCTGGCTGGGGCAACAAACCGTAAGAGGTATCTCGCGACTTCAGTCCTGATTCAGTGAAGATAAAAATGAATGTTGCGAGCCGGGTCTTTCTTTTGATTTATAGTTAACCAGTCCCATCAGGTTGTGGGGGCGGAGCCACAACCCATTGTATGCTGCCATCAGCAACACTGAAGAAATGGCTGCACTCCAAGATCCATCAAAATTCGTATTTAATGAGCGAACATCCCAAATGTTACAGACAGTTCAAATGGTAGACGCGTTTCACACACTAACAGGTGCGCTTATTCATTACAAAGATAAGCCGGCATTGTTTTCCTTATATACACCTATCTAGTATAGCAACAGGTGATACAGATCATTAAATTGTAGACTTCTTTTTAGCCACTGCCATCAGCAGTTTGCTTACTGGTAAAGGCAATGATGTTGATTTAGCGAGCAACCAGGTGGCAGGTGTTATAGCAGCATTTTTGAATCAGGAATTGGTTACCTGCCTGGTTATGCATTGTGGCAAATGTGCCTTGGTCATAAAATTTGCCAAATACAAATAGTTTTAAGGAAAATTGCTAATATACAGTATATTTCAACAACCTTTTGTAGCAGTTTTCTTGGAGTTACAATATAAAATAAACCTGTGCTTGTGTTATATAGCATTCTGCAACTGTTCAGCCTTCAGGAGCAAAAAAATGCAAGTCCTGCTCCTGGCTGCCTAACTAAGCTGTGGCCTGTGGGGGTAAAAAAGGATTTTTGCACTACTGGTATGTGTCAGGATCACTTAAGTGCTCATGCTCCTTATTCCAGCATCCGGGTTTTGGCTATTGCATACTCCCTGTCTGTGTCCACCTGAAAGGTGATTGATATGGTCATTCACCTGTTATAAGCAAGTCAAACGCTCTGTCCCTTGCTTGTGATAGACAGTGATACCTGCATTGTTCCTGATCGAGCCCCCCGTTTGTCTGCCCTGTTTTGCTAGTTTGAATTTCCCTGTGTATGACCTGGATCGGATATTGGACTTTTCCCTAAACTCAGCCTGCCTTTTACCTGGACTGCCGTAGAACCACGCTATCTGTCTGCTAACTGAAAGTAGTCTGTTTGGTTAGCTTGCATCAGCCCTGGTGGCCAGGCACTATAGCATTGTGTATAAGTCCTGGGGGCAACCAAGTACTGGTAGGCCTGATTGCCTTAAGGGAAAGGGGGCTGCTATAGGTGAAGCACACAGTAGCCAGCTATAGTGTCTGACCACCTGCGTTGGGGTAGATGTGACTTTGGGGATACACAATCCCGGGCAGGTACCTTTTGGTCTGGTCTGCCTGCAGGAGCTGTCTTTATCTAAAAAGGGTTCTCATCTTAGGAGGAGACTTTACTGCCTAACTCCTTATAGCTCCAGATAGCGTTTTTTTTTTAATTCATCTAAAAAAAAAAAAAAAAAAACACCTATACAAAATGAAAACTAAAAAGGTACATTAAAGGCACAAAGGTCAGCTTAGTACAATAGATATAGAAGGTGGCTCAAATTAAGCATCTTTACAGTATATTGTAGGCTTTATCCTGAGATTTAAGTATAACAATATCAGGAATGGTCACCTAACCAGATTAATGAGGATAATCAGCACAGCTAACTATGGAGGGTGGGGTTAGAGGTCAGGAATTATCAGGAATCAGGCTTTAGCCCAGGCACCCCAGATCTTATCGAACTTCTTAGGTCATTTTCGGTTCAAATAAGTGAGTTTATATAAAGGTAAGACTGAATTCACCATAGCTCTCCATTGCGAGACCGTAGGAGGTTCCCTAAAACATAAATGCATAAAACATTGCATAGAATATAAACAACTGTCTGAGTGTTGGAGGTGACCGTGTCAGAGATACCTAAAAGAAGGATCCTAGGATCCACATCTACAAACAATCCTCCTATATAGTTTATCTCATCCACCACCGCTTCCCAAAACTTTTAAATGAGGCGGGCACCGACCACACAACATGCATAAAGGTCCCAAGCTGATTGTCAGACTAATAGATGTCCTAAATGTCTTTGAGGGGTACAGTATGCTCTATGGAGGAGTTTGAGTTGGATATATCTATCCCTAGCCGATATTATGAATGGGATATATTGCTGAATCCCTTCATTACAATCTTTCAGTATTGAGGGTGGGAATGTTCTCCCTCCCTGTGTGAAACAGTCTAGTCCCTTTTACCAGTGTCTCTGCCAGAGATTCTAGGGTATAGGGAGGAAAGAATCCTGTCTGCATTGCTGGAAATGAGGAAACGCTCCACCATATGAGACGGTCACCTCATCGGGAAACTGCAATTGCAGTGCGTGGCGTAGCTGCAGGTATCGGAAGAACATTCATGGGTGGAGTTGGAACGTGGCTTTTAGTCTATTAAACAGTAGCAGTCTTCCCTCTGGCATAATCTGCTGTATCTTTTAAATGTAATACCTGGCCCAAAGACCTGGGTCAGGGATGGACTGGAGAAGTAGCAACTGGGGGTTACCCCAGAGTGGAGTGTGAGGGGAGATCACATTGGCCTCACCAAGCACTGCAGTCATCTGCCCCCACACCCCAACAGTTTTGTGCATGGGGGTTGTCATCTCAGGGCTCGCCCTTGGGCCCCTAAACACTAAATTGCTTAATGCAGAGTATGAGCCTAGGATAGCTGCCTCCTAGGTTTACTGTGGAATTTGTTTGCGATTGGGCAAACCACCGCCGCCCAATAGTTTTGATGGAAGCATGGTAAAACCAGGCCTCCAGACGAGAGAGGCAGTTTTAAAGTAGTTTTGGCAGTTCTCGGGGTGGACCCTGCCCAAATAAAGTTAGTTTTTTCAAGTTTATGCTTTTCGTAATATTCCAGTTCCTATCCCGAATTCCTTTTTTGGTAAAGGAATTTAGGGAGGGATGTCATTTTGAGGAGGTTGATCCTGCTTACCAAAGAGTGGCAAGGACTTCCAGGCCTGGCACCTAAGAGTTAGTTGCTGTAGAATAGGAGAAACCTCATCAACAAGGTAGAGAGTGATCTTTCTGAATCTAAATCCCCAAATATCTAAATTTGGAGACCCAGGTAAGGGGTGGTCTGGGTAGGAGGAGAGGCGGACAACTGGGGCAATGGAAATAAATGGTCAATAAATCACCCATATTGCTCCGGGGGCACAGCACTACAGTGTCAATCCTGCATGTTCGCCATACTTAGAGTTAAGGAACAGACATCAAAAGATCCAAAAAGGCCTTGGGAATATGAGCATCCAAGCAGACAGGCCATTTTAGCAAGTCCCCAGAGGCTCAAGTGATTGAAATCAACAGGGCTAGTATATAAAAGAGTTCATCATACAGGAAACAATCAAAGGAGGATAGAAAAATAAAACTGGGGTAGCCTCAGCCCATAGCATAGTGCAGGAAGAGAAATTCCAAATCTTGCAGCAATGGTGTTGAATGTTTGCAGATTGGAGATATCACACTATAGGCAGGGTCTCCACCCACTGCGAGCCATCCTCAGGAGACGTGAAGAACCAAACTGTCTCCCCGTCCTGCCCCCTCAGTATAGTGGGAAAAAATATGCATTCTCTTTACGGTCAACACAGAGGACACGGGGACACTGTTTACGTCTAGAGGAAAAGAGATTTCATCTCCAAATACGGAAAGGTTTCTTCACAGTAAGAGCTGTGAAAATGTGGAATAGACTCTCGCCAGAGGTGGTTCTGGCCAGCTCAGTAGATTGCTTTAAGAAAGGCCTGGATACTTTCCTAAATGTACATAATATAACTGGGTACTAACATTTATAGGTAAAGTTGATCCAGGGAAAATCCAAATTGCCTCTTGGGGGGTCTGGAAGGAATTTTTTTCCCTGCTGTAGCAAATTGGAGCATGCTCTGCTGGGGTTTTTTGCCTTCCTCTGGATCAACTTTGGGTAGAGAATTGGGTATATTGGATTGTACAATATTTTTTATTTAAATTTTTTTTTTTATGGTTGATCTTGTCTTTTTTCAACCTGACTAACTATGTAACTATGCTGTATTAGATCTTCTTGTTACGGAGGTTACGTTTGACATGGTCAAAAGAGCGCCTGAGTGTCCATCAAATAGTCCGGAAATAACATTTGTTGTTTCGTACCACAAAGCAACCAGCTTTCTTTCCTCTCTCAGGACTAGGTCTCGGTCACGGAAATTAAGGAGGCGCAGTATGAACGTGCGCGGTGGAGCCCCCGAGGGCCTTCGGGTAGCAGGCATCCTATGCGCTCTCTCCACTGAGGCTGAAAACTGAGCTTGTGGGAGAAGTGTACGGAGCAAGTGTTCTGTGAAGGCCGCAGAATCAGAGCTCCCAAACCCCTCGAGAAGGCTACTATGCAGATATTGTTCCTCCTGTTACAATTCTCCACATCCTCTGCCCAGCATTCAAGAGCCTTTCGTTGTTAATGTATGAAGGGTGGCTGTATGGTTGTTAAGAACGCTCGGCCTCAGCCAGACGAGCACGGAATTTGTCAATGTCTTTCCGTATCAGCTCTATATCCAGCTGCACTGAGTCAATCTTACCCATGAGGTTGGTCTGGCAAGTTGTTATTGCCTGCATTATGCCTGCTCAAGCAGCGTGGGCTCTGTGTACTCCGTTTGAGAAGCCATGTTGGCAGTTCCGGTGGGAAGTGCTCCCACACCGCTGGTGGATAAGTGCTTATTAGTGGAGGTGCAAGGGACAGAGGAGTGCCTACCTCTGGTCATAACGGTCCCGAGGGTTAAACCCGCTTTTGTCGGTACAGCTCAGCGTGCAATCTGCAGGGGAACAGATCCAAAAACCTCAGAAGGGACCGGAGCTCTTTCAATATGCGACTGCTTCAGTGGCCATCTTGGACATGCCACTAAAGGATAGCTGCTCAAGGAAAATATGAATGCATGAATCCTTTAGATACAATACATTTAAACAAAAGGATTACTCTGACGGCACTACAGCTTATTCAACTTACATGATTATATCTGTCTCCGATACTTAAGCTGGTTACACACTATACAATTTTCTTTAGATTTTTTCCATTAGTTTTATCAAAACCATATAATATGAGGTCAAACCCAAACACTTTCCATTTGTATGCAATCGGGCAGGCCCTGGCACTACATAGTTGAAGGTAAATCTAAAGTAAACAACAAACATTGTATAGTGTATATCAAGCTTTAATGTTCCACTGTGGGATCAAGAATCTGGTCAGATCAGATTCTAGAGAGGACATTAATGCAGCATACACACAAGCAGACTTTTCGACCGGACTGGTCCGATGGACCGAGCCAGGCGGACAATCCGATCGTGTGTGGGCTTCATCAGACCTTCAGCGGACTTTACCAGTCGAAAATCTGACGGACTTTAGATTTGGAACATGCTTCAAATCTTTACGTTGTAACTCCGCGGGACCCAGAAATCCGCTCGTCTGTATGCTCGTCTGACAGACAAAAAAACAACGCATGCTCAGAAGCAAATACGAAACGGAAGCGCTCGGTCTGGTAAAACTAGTGTTCATATTGTAGGTAGCACATTCCTCACGCTGCAAATTCTGTGATCATTGAATGCAGCGCATTAATTGTCTTCTTTATAATGCTAGAAGAACTAAGTTGTTTTGCTGTTCCTATTCACACAGAGTTCTCCCAAACTGATTTCTGGATTATTTCTCTTGATCTCATGAATGATATTGTATTTGTTAAAAGCCATATCTCCATACTAATGTTTACACAATTGTTTTTTGGAGTCATCTTTTATTATTTTTTATTTCATCAAGATCTTTTTTAGGATTGTTTCAAAATTGTTTTCTCTTTATCTCCGTATATCTTTTTTTTTGTTTGTAAAGTTACCACAAAGAACCATTTCTTTTTATTTGTTTCTATTTTTTTGTTGTAAATTTACCACAAAGAACCATTTCTTTTTCTTTCTTTTTTTTTTTTTGTTGTTGTTGTAAATTTACCACAAAGAACCATTTATTTTTATTTCTTATTTTTTTTGTAAAGTTACCACAAAGAACCATTTCTTTTGTACATTTTTAATTTAGGTTTTGGTATAAAGTTACCATAAAGAACCTTTTTTTTTTGTAATTTTTTTTTTGTTTTTTTATTTTTTTTGTTGTAAAGTTAACACAAGAACATTATATATTTTTTTTGTTTTTGGAACCTCAAGGAGGTTGTTGTCCCTTGTTAATTTGACATGGTCTATAAAAAAATGATGTTAATAAAAACAAAATAGTTTTTCATTAAATAAAATATCCATTTATTTATGGTAGGGATGTCCCGATACCACTTTAAGACCGATTACCGATACTTTTATTTTTAATGTCACGTGGCAGTGTTTTTTTTTCTTTACAATTTTTTTTTTGTTGTTTTTTTACAATGCTTTCTTTTGGGGTTTTTTTTGTTTTTTTTAGGTGGGGGAGGGAGTGGACGCTGTCTGTGTGTTTTTTGTAATTTAAATTTTTATTATTTTTTACAATAATTTTTTTTTTTTATTATTTATTGCAATACTTTGTGTTTTTTTTTTTAATCAGCCCAGTTGGGAGGCTTTGGTGAGATATCAGGGGTCTTAACAGACCCCTGATATCTCCCCCTTGAGACAGGGAAAGAGACTGAGGATAGAGATTTCCCAGTCCCTTTCTCTGCAGCCTCAGCTGCACTGAAAATGAATGGAGAGAAGACAACGGAAGGAGGAGGACATGGAAAGAGACAGCACAACAGAGGGGGACAGCAGAACGGAGAGGGACAGCGGAACGGAGGGGGACAGCGGAACGGAGGAACGGAGAGGGACAGCGGAGATGGAGAAGGACAGCGGAATGGAGGGGGACAGTGGAACGGAGGGGGCATGGAGGATGCGGTGACAGTCAGCGGTGATCGCGTGTGTGGGAGTTACAAGCACCAATCACCGCTGTATAGATTTCACTAAAGCAGCTGAAAGCTGCGGGGGGGGGGGGGAGAAGCTTGTAACTCCCCCACGCGCCAATCACTGCTGACTCTCAAGGGATCGGGGGAAGCATCGGGAGCATTTGCCCGAGTACAAGTACTTGGGCAAATGCTCGGTATCGGTGCCGATATCGATACTAGTATTGGTATCGGGACAACCCTAATTTATGGTAAACAAAATAAAGATGAAGTCAATGTTGGAGAAACTTTTTGAATTTGTGAAGACTTTTGGCCCCAGGGCACACATCAAATCTGTGGAAAAGAAAATTGTGATCTTGAGGAGTCCATATAATAGGGAGCACAATCTGGTCCAGGAATCTAAGAGATCAAGAGCAGCAGCAGATGACATATATGTCCCCAGGCTGTGGTACTACACCAGCCTGCGTCTTCTGTCAGACCAGGCTGAAGCCAGGTCATCACTTTCTTCTCTTCATTCCAGCCTTCCCTCCACGCTGGCCTGCACCCTTCCCTGCAGCCTTCCTTGTAGGCTGCTCTGGTGGTTGACTTGTGGCAGGAGGAGGAGGAGGGGCTTGCTCGTTTATTTGTGTGTTGACAGTTAACTCTCCCTTCAGCCCCTTGTGAAGGAGATCAGAAAAAAGTTTTTCACACAGGAGGCTTTTGTCCCTTCTCCATTTCCAGCAACCTGCTGGCTATATAGTAGCCATAGGCCTCTTCAGCTTCCTGGGGGCTCTTGAGGAAATTAGTTGCTTCTCTTATGAGGCGCAGTGATGCCTCCTCTGTCACCGTCACCGTTCTGGGCCTTTTTGTATGAAGGTGAAGGGTAGGAACCTGTGATTGTGTGAGGCTCCTACTGGGCCCGGCCACCTCCTGGCTGACACTAACCCCTGCCTCATCCTCGATGACACTTTCCACACCTTCCTCCTGGCTGATCTCATCCTGTGTATACAAAAGGGACATAGTTTGAGTTTTTGTTTCATCAATGACACACAATTTTCAGCTCATGACTTGCAAATTCAATGTTACATATAAAAGAGTATCAATCTGACACCAGCATTTTTTAAAGCTGATGATAAACATTTTTGGCCACTACTGTCAATTGATATGTATACATCATTTTTTGGATAAAATCCTTAATAGTTAATCAATTATAACATCTAGGTAACATCATGAATATTAGGACACTAAATACGTCTAAAAATAATTTACCTGACTCCAGATGGTCACATCTGCTTCTTCCAGGATGGAAGACCCAGCTTGGTCCTCATCAGCCTGGGGTGGAGGGAAGGGTGGAGGGAAGGGTTGAAAGCAGTGGCGGCCCGTCCATAGGGGGTGCCAGGGTGCCGCCCCCCCCCCCCCTCCAGGCAGCAAAAAAAAAAAAAAAGTAAAAAAAAAATTAAAAACATTTTTTACCGGCCCTTTAAAAAAAAAAAGGAAAAAAAAGGTCCTTAAGTGCACTGTGTTCGGACGCCGGACACAGTGCGACACCGGACACAGTGCACTTATAGGAAGCGCCACGTCTATGCAATCACGAGATTGCAGACGTGGCACTGCATTTGCGGGCGTTTAGCCCGCCTTGTGGCGTTTTCTGAAGCGCCGAGTAGCTTCCGCCCGGCCATAGTAATAGGTACTACAGGCTCCGGGCGGAAGCTACACAGCACTTCAGATTTGACTGACATCTGCCCTGAGTCAGATGTCACTTCCTGATTCTCTCTCTCATTGCGCCCGAGAGAGAAATCAACAGGAAGAATGCTGCTGCATGTGTGAGGAGGAGGACACCGCAGGAGACCCAAGGTAAGTACCGCTGGGACTCTGATGGGGACACCTGCTGTGGGGGGACTCTGATGGGGACACCTGCTGTGGGGGGACTCTGATGGGGACACCTGCTGTGGGGGGACTCTGATGGGGGACACCTGTTTTGGGGGGACTCTGATGGGGACACCTGCTGTGGGGGGCTCTGATGGGTGACTCCTGTTTTGGGGGGACTCTGATGGGGACACCTGCTGTGGGGGGACTCTGATTGAGACACCTGCTTTGGGGGACACCTGCTGTGGGGGGCTCTGATGGGGGACACCTGCTGTGGGGGGACTCTGATGGGGGACACCTGCTGTGGGGGCTTTGATAGGGGACATCTGCTGTGGGGGGCTCTGATGGGCGACTCCTGTTTTGGGGGGACTCTGATGGGGACACCTGCTGTGGGGGGACTCTGATTGAGACACCTGCTTTGGGGGACACCTGCTGTGGGGGGCTCTGATGGGGGACACCTGCTGTGGGGGGACTCTGATGGGGGACACCTGCTGTGGGGGGCTTTGATAGGGGACACCTGCTGTGGGGGGCTCTGGTGGGGACACCTGCTGTGGGGGAGCTCTGATAGGGGACTTTGATGGGGACACCTGCTGTGGGGGAGCTCTGATGGGGACACCTGCTGTGGGGGGCTCTGATGGGGGACACATGCTGTGGGGGGTTCTGATGGGGGACACCTGCTGTGGGGGGACTCTGATGGGGACACCTGCTGTGGGGGGACTCCGATGGGGACACCTGCTGTGGGGGAGCTCTGATGGGGACACCTGCTGTGGGGGGTTCTGATGGGGGACACCTGCTGTGGGGGGACTCTGATGGGGACACCTGCTGTGGGGGGACTCTGATGGGGACACCTGCTGTGGGGGGACTCTGATGGGGACACCTGCTGTGGGGGGACTCTGATGGGGACACCTGCTGTGGGGGGCTCTGATGGGGACACCTGCTGTGGGGGGCTCTGATGGGGACACCTGCTGTGGGGGGGCTCTGATGGGGACACCTGCTGTGGGGGGCTCTGATGGGCAACTCCTGTTTTGGGGGGACTCTGATGGGGACACCTGCTGTGGGGGGACTCTGATGGGGACACCTGCTGTGGGGGAGCTCTGATGGGGACACCTGCTGTGGGGGGTTCTGATGGGGGACACCTGCTGTGGGGGGACTCTGATGGGGACACCTGCTGTGGGGGGACTCTGATGGGGACACCTGCTGTGGGGGGACTCTGATGGGGACACCTGCTGTGGGGGGACTCTGATGGGGACACCTGCTGTGGGGGGACTCTAATGGGGACACCTGCTGTGGGGGGCTCTGATGGGGACACCCGCTGTGGGGGGGCTCTGATGGGGGACACCTGCTGTGGGGGGACTCTGATGGGGACACCTGCTGTGGGGGGACTCTGATGGAGACAACTGCTGTAGGGGACACCTGCTGTGAGGGGGCTCTGATGGGGGACACCTGCTGTGGGGGGGCTCTGATGGGGGACACCTGCTGTGGGGGGGCTCTGGTGGGGGACACATGCTGTGGGGGGACTCTGATGGGCACACCTGCTGTGGGGGGACTCTGATGGAGACAACTGCTGTAGGGGACACCTGCTGTGAGGGGGCTCTGATGGGGACACCTGCTGTGGGGGGCTCTGATGGGGACACCTGCTGCGGGGGGCTCTGATGGGGACACCTGCTGTGGGGGGGCTCTGATGGGGACACCTGCTGTGGGGGGCTCTGATGGGCGACTCCTGTTTTGGGTGGACTCTGATGGGGACACCTGCTGTGGGGGGACTCTGATGGGGACACCTGCTGTGGGGGGACTCTGATTGAGACACCTGCTGTGGGGGACACCTGCTGTGGCGGGCTCTGATGGGGAACACCTGCTGTAGGGGGCTCTGATGGGGGACACCTGCTGTGGGGGGACTCTGATGGGGGACACCTGCTGTGGGGGGACTCTGATGGGGGATGCTGTGGGGGGACTCTGATGGGGGACACCTGCTGTGGGGGGACTCTGATGGGGGACACCTGCTGTGGGGGGCTCTGATGGGGGACACCTGCTGTGGGGGGCTTTGATAGGGGACACCTGCTGTGGGGGGACTCTGATGGAGACACCCTGCTGTGGGGGGACACTGATGGGGACACCTGCTGTGGGGGGACTCTGATTGAGACACCTGCTGTGGGGGACACCTGCTGTGGCGGGCTCTGATGGGGAACACCTGCTGTAGGGGGCTCTGATGGGGGACACCTGCTGTGGGGGGACTCTGATGGGGGACACCTGCTGTGGGGGGCTCTGATGGGGGACACCTGCTGTGGGGGGCTCTGATGGGGGACACCTGCTGTGGGGGGCTCTGATGGAGGACACCTGCTGTGGGGGGCTTTGATAGGGGACACCTGCTGTGGGGGGCTATGGTGGGGGACTTTGATGGGGACACCTGCTGTGGGGGGACTCTGATGGAGACACCCTGCTGTGGGGGGACACTGATGGCAACTCTGATGTAAGGGGACAGAGGCTGTATTGGGGGGGACAGAGGCTGTATTGGGGGGCAGAGGCTGCATTTTGGGTGGGACAGAGGCTGCATTTTGGGGGGGGCAGAGGCTGCATTTGGGGGGGGCAGAGGCTGCATTTTTGGGGGGCGGAAGCTACATTGGGGGGGCAGAGGCTGCATTTGGGGGGGACAGAGGCTGCATTTGGGGGAACAGAGGCTGCATTTAATGGGACACAGGCATGCTGCATTTGGGGGGGAAAGAGGCTGCATTGGGGGGGCAGAGGCTGCATTTGGGGGGGGCAGAGGCTGCATTTGGGGGGGGCACAGGCATGCTGCATTTGGGGGCGGACAGAGGCTGCATTTGGGGGGACAGAGGCTGCATTTAATGGGACACAGGCATGCTGCATTTGGGGGGGACAGAGGCTGCATTTTGGAGAACAGAGGCTGCATTTAATGGGAACAGAGGCTGCATTTAATGGGACACAGGCATGCTGCATTTGGGGGGGGCAGAGGCTGCATTTGGGGGGGCAGAGGCTGCATTTGGGGGGGGACAGAGGCTGCATCTGGGGAGACAGAGGCTGCATTTGGGGGGACAGAGGCTGCATTTGATGTGACACAGGCTGCATGTAAGGACGGACTGCTGGGGACACCTGATGGCATCTGGTGGCAGGCGACGTGGCAGGTGACACACTCGGGGCTCCCACTGATTCTGCATTATGGTGAGTTGAATGATTTCATTTTATATTACAATGTAATAATAGTAATAATGCGCTCCAATCATCCTGAAACCATAACAACCATGGTGTCGGGATGATTGAAGCACTAACACCAGGTGTTTGGAGTATCTTTATCTGCTGATTGTTAAACTTTGTAGAATACACATTTCTATTGTTGTGTAGGATCTAGGCCTGCTGTCCCTCTCTCCCTCTATCCCTCGTTCATCTCAGATGCTAATCACACCACCTTAGAGCCACGCCCACTATTTCGCTGAAACCACGCCCATTTTCACCAAGTGGGAGGGGTCAAAAAGGAAGGGTGGGGTCTGGCGCCCCTCCATCCTAAAACTTCACCAGTCGCCACTGGTTGAAAGTGATGCCCTGGCTTCAGTCTGGTCATCAAGAAAACGTGTTTATCGAAGTACCACAGCCTGGGTACATATACATCATCTGCTAATGCTCCTGATCTCAGGGAATTCTGGATCTTGTTATGCTCCCTCCTATACATATTTCGCAAGATCCCAATTTTATTTTCAACAAACTTAAAGGTTGCTTCTGGGATGAAAGTCTGCAAAATGCGAGAAGTTTCTCCAGTGTTGCCTTCCTTGTTGCTTTAATATAATATGCAGGGTGTTTGACCTCCCATAAATTCCTCATCTCCCTGTATTTCTCAATAAATGGTATCAGAAATTCTGGGTCCTTAAATTTGGCATTCATGTTTTCTGTAAAACATAATACACAAGACACAAACACTAATGTTTACCCCAACATAGGCCTCATCAATCTTTAAGCAGTATGGGCTGCTACAAAGTTACAAAAAAAATTACCTTCATTTTTGGATGCTCGCAACTTCAGTTCCTCTATCCTCCACGCACAGAACGTACGTGCGACACATGCGTAGTAGCTTTATATACACTGCGCATGCGTGAAACTCCGTCTGCGTCGCCCACCCCTGACGTTCTTTTTTAACGAATATTCTCCGCCCCCCTTGTCTCTATGCACAGAACGTACGTACAGCACATGCGTAGTAGCTTTATATACATTGCGCATGCGTGAAACTCTGCCTGCGTCGTCCGCCCCTGACGTTCTTTTTTAACGAATATTCTCCGCCCCTTCTCTCTACGGTGCGCAGTAGGAGCAACAATGGCGGAGACACAGGAGGTGTGTACTACCTCAGATAGCGAGGAAAGCCCGGAGCCCGGAACGTCCCGATCCAGGAAGCGGAGATTTAAGGCCTCCAATATGGCCTTTGAAGAGATGGTGGAGATGGTGGCAATTTTTAGAAAAAAAGATTATGATGGGCAGCATGGACCGTACGCCCTGCCTAATTTCCGAAAGGCAAAAATAATGGCGAAAGTGGTGAAGGACCTTGCATCTTCGTTTTGGGGTACGGCGCTCTAAAGATCAGCTGAGGAAATGATGGTCCGACCTCAAACTCCGGGACCCGGATCAGTACAGACGAATCCAGAAAGTGCTTAAAAAAAGTAAGTACTTGTCGTGTGTTCATATTCTGTTTATTACCTTGCATACTGCTCCATGTGCTTTTCTTTTAACGTACGAGTTTAGAACGTTAAACGATCGTAGTAAACATTATATGTATATGTATGTATGTGTGTGTGTGCATATATATATATATATATATATATATATATATATATATATATATATATATATATATATATATATATATATATATACTTGTTGGGGTGTCTCTATCTGTGAAACGTGGTCAAAAAAGGTAGAGTATTCCAGCTTGTTTCAAAGGGAATTTTAATTATGTCTTCAACTAGGAACTCTGCCCAAACAGACAATTTCTACACCACTTCACTACAATGTTTCATATTACTATTCATGGACTCGAATATCTGTGTGCTAAGTATAGCTTTTGTTTCATTCACATAGGGGAGAAAAGACTCAGACAAGCTGAACCCAGTGACCCCCGACCGCAACACCCGGATTGGGAAATCAGCCCAAGCCCCACAGAGGATGTTGAGGATAGAGAGGTGGGCGACATGGGCACCCCACCAGGTGAGTGTCTGACACACCAGCTTACGGTAATCTATGTATGGCTGCATATTTCGAGATACATTTTTTATCATCTATTTTAGGTGATCTGGTTGTGGAAGGGGAAGAAGCAAGCACCAGCGCCACCTCCAAGGATGTGTATGAAGGAGAGGTGGAGGAAGTAGGCGACATGGGCACCCCACCAGGTGAGTGTCTGACACCCCAGCTTATGGTAAGGTAATCTATGTATGCCTGCATATTTCTAAATACATCTTTTTTTCCTTTAATTTTAGGTGATGTGGAAGGGGAACCTTTTAGCACAGACAGTGCACAGCGCTTAATTGGACAGATCATGGCCTGGAATGGGGATATTGATGCCATGCGCACTACCTTAAACCTAATGCGTAATTGGCTGGACAATATGCAGCAGGAAATGAAGAACATGATCGATGTTTTGGGGAGAATCTAAATCCCTTTTTCACCCAAAAAAACTTAGATCATGTTCTTCATTTCCTTGTTTGCTGACCCCATTCTGGGCCTTTGATTTTTTGATGAAAATTTTATGCCTGTTTCAAAAAAATATTTAAAAAAAAAAAAAAGCGGCCTGTTTGTTAAAAAAAAAAAAAATATATATATATATAAATAAAGAGAGAGAGAGAGAGAGAGAGAGAGAGAGAGAGAGAGAGGCCTGTTTGTTTTTTTTAATATACATATATATATATATATTATGTGGCGCTACCTCAGTCTCAGTGCAACAACTCAAACCATATAATAAAATTAAAAAAATGAAATAGTATGTGAATATGTGCAAAGATAATATATAAATATTCCAAGAAAGTGCAATGTGCACACAATGAGGACATAATATGCAACAAACAAAATGAATAAAAACAAAAAATGTGAACAATGCCACGTAATATATAATGTGTGTTCAAACAAGTGTAACCAATGTGAACTGATGACATATAATAACATCAAACGGAGTAGTAATAATAAAGGTGAAAAATATAAAGTGCAGTCCAAAAAAAAACATGCAATGCGACTTCCAATGCGACTCCTAATGTCAGCAAGAAGAAATCTTCTATGGGTGGAGAAAGTGCAAGTGCAGTGGCAGCAAGTGTCTAAAAAGATTCATCCAGTCTTGGTCCGGTGTGCGGCAACCATTTCCCCCAGCCTCTCACCTGTAGTAGCGGCCCCAATGGGCCAAATCAAGGGTAAACCCACAGGTAGACCACACTGTGTGCAAAGGATCGGCTTCCAATAGTAGTCCCAGCTCCCGGGGGCATACATTGGTAAGGTAAGAATGGTGCTCTCCCACACTCAGCTGATATTCTCAGATAGATGGTGAAAGGAGAAAAAGTGGCTCCATAGTGTAGTAATTTTAAAATAATTTATTGCAAAACACTGTAGTAACTTACATAAAAATCAGAGTGATCAGCGATAAAAGCAAAGGCTTTCGGGTTCGGCCGTACCCAGAAGCAGTGGCACCTGGCTCCTCCCTCCCTGACGCATTGCGTCACACCACACTTGACTTTTTTCAAAGGGATAAGGAGTCGGGTGCCAGACAGCCAGTATAAATAGTGACCGCTGTCATGACAACAGTGGATCACTGAATCAGCTAAAATCTCGGTACATACTAGGCAATGAAAGGCATCATAAAAACCATATATAGAGTATGGATAGAAGATTAGTACACTTATTCACTCTTCTAAAAAGAACAATAATGCTGTAAAAAATAAAAATAAACAAAAATATCAAAATAAACCAAATGCACATACGCCATCTGGTGGTAGATAGAAATAAAAACCATCTACTAAGAAAAAGCTATAACCAAGGAACCAGAAAGACAAATCGATCCCAAGCGCCATCAAGTGGCAGATAAGGGATAGGTATACTCCAAACCCACCAGCTCACTAGTGACATCTAGTGAGCACAAAGCATATCAATATACATATCCAGGTAGAAAATATATATTCCAACGCCCCCAACCACACTGGTGACCCCTTAGGTAAAGACATCCAATAAAGGGAAATCCATATATCTAAAATACATAATAATAGAAGGAAGACTAGTCCAGCTAATATCAGACCCCAGCAATACAACCTGAGGTTCCTAATGGGGGTAGACCTGATCACAATGGCACATTTAACCTCAACAATTAAAGTGACCATAATTAAAAATAGCATCATAAATACATTTAAAAATTGGAAATAAAACAATTAAGATCGAATTCTACGTTGTGCCCTAATGGCGATAAAGTACGTAATTCGTAGATCCATCTCGACTCAGCTTGACTAATTTTAATAATTTTATTATCTCCCCTCCAATGGGGTTTATATTTTTCTATTCCACATTCTTACCTTACCAATGTATGCCCCCCGGGAGCTGGGACTACTATTGGAAGCCGATCCTTTGCACACAGTGTGGTCTACCTGTGGGTTTACGCTTGATTCGGCCCATTGGGGGCCGCTACTACAGGTGAGAGGCTGGGGGAAATGGTTGCCGCACTTCGGACCAAGACTGGATGAATCTTTTTAGACACTTGCTGCCACTGCACTTGCACTTTCTCCACCAATAGAAGATTTCTTCTTGCTGACATTGGGAGTCGCATTGGAAGTCGCATTGCATGTTTTTTTTTGGACTGCACTTTATATTTTTCACCCTTATTATTACTCCTCCGTTTGATGTTATTATATGTCATCCGTTCACACTGGTTACACTTGTTTGGACACACATTATATATTATGTTGCATTGTTCACATTTTTTGTTTTTATTCATTTTGTTTGTTGCATATTATTTCCTCATTGTGTGCACATTGCACTTTCTTGGAATATTTATATATTATCTTTGCACATATTCACATATTCATTGATCATTTATTTAGGTCATAGATCATCTACTCTTTCATTTTTTAAATTTTATTATATGGTTTGAGTTGTTGCACTGAGACCGAGGTAGCGCCACATAGTTTTAATATATGTTATTTGAGTTATGTGAGTACACTGTTTGATGTTGGCGGCTCCTTGTCTAGCTTATTAATTAGTGTTTTTTTTGCGCATTAGTTATTACTCTTATTTATTTGACTTTGATCTCACTTGTACTAGTGCTGCATACCATGGAAGTTTTTCAGTTCTTAGATAATAGAACCTTCGATATAGATGAAATTTTTACAAAACAGGAAACCAATCATGTGGGAGATATTGAGAATGGCTTTAGAAAGATAGGCCACCTAATCGAGAAAAAAATCAATGCATGGTGGGATATGGCAACACATGAAAAGTATATTAAAGATAAATTAGTACCTAGAAGACATCGATGGGATGTACCCATAAATGACGGCCTAGTAGACAAAGAATCCACAGATGAATGGTTTCATTTTTTTAACGATAAAGGCCTAGAGCTACTTGACTTCCTTATAAAAGAGAAAACAGAAGAAGATCAGATTACTGGATAAAACTATTGAAGATATAAAGGTTACCCTGGAACCCTTTAACCACTTGCTGCCTGCCCACTGTCATATGACGGCGGGACGGTGCAGCTGTTGTTCCGGGGTGCCGTCATATGACGGCGCAGCCTTCCAGGCAGCCCAGGCGGCGCGTGCCCGCCGCATCGCTCAGGTCCCGGTGCGCGTGCCTGGCGGTAACCGAGCAGGACCGTGGATCTGTGTGTGTGTAAACACACAGATCCACGTCCTGTCACATGGGAGGAGACCGATGGTGTGTTCCTTGTACATAGGAACACCAATCGGTCTCCTCCCCTTGTGAATCCCCTCCCCCCACAGTTAGAATCACTCCCTAGCAACACATTAACCCCTACAGCGCCCCCTCCTGGTTAACCCCTTCATTGCCAGTCACATTTATACAGTAATCAATGCATTTTTATAGCACGGATCGCTGTATAAATGTGAATGGTCCCAAAAATGCGTCAAAAGTGTCCGATGTGTCCGCCGCAATATTGCAGTTATGATAAAAATCGCAGATCACCGCCATTACTAGTAAAAAAACAATAATAATAAAAATGCTATAAATCTATCCCCTTATTTTGTAGACGCTATAACTTTTGCGCAAACCAATAAATATATGCTTATTGCGATATTTTTTACCAAAAATATGTAGAAGAATGCATATCGGCCTAAACTGAGGAAAAATTTTGTTTAAAAAAAAAAATTTGGATACTTATTATAGCAAAAAGTAAAAAATATTGTGTTTTTTTCAAACTTGTCACTTTTGTTTTGTTTATAGCACAAGAAATAAAAAACGCAGGGGTGATCAAATACCACCAAAAGAAAGCTCTATTAGTGGGGAAAAAATGGTAAAAATTTCATTTGGGTACAGTGTAGTATGACCGCGCAATTGTTATTCAAAATGCGACAGCGCTGAAAGCTGAAAATTGGCTTGGGCAGGAAGGGGGTGAAAATGCCCGGTATGGAAGTAGTTAAAGAATTACCAGAATTCGTCGCGCTGTCCAAACAACTAAATCAGGATATGGAACAAAAGTATAAAGAAACAGCTGCAAGAAAAAGGAAAAAGTATCAGAGAGATATTAAAGACTTTGATGATGATCTCGTCTTTAAATGGCAGAATAGAATTGAAGAGACGGTCATCAATTCCAATGATGGTTCCTCTGTAAAAGAAGTGAAGATGAATGAGAATCCAAATGAAAGAAAAATCGGGGGGACACTGCCAACGAATATGATACAAGGGAACCATAATGTTTATAACGCCCCCTATCAAAAACAGAGGTGGAAAGGGAATAATTGGAAAAAAACATTTTGGAGGAACAATGGACAAAACAAGAATTATCAAGGGAGACCTTATCAACAGTCCCCTCGGGATAGAAAATCTCCTTATCCTGCCTGGAGGGATTATGAGAAAAATGGAGAGAGAAATAATTACTATCCAGATAGAATAAGAAGAGATGAAAGAGCATTTAAAGATGATAGATATTTCCAATATGAAGAAGAATCTTAACAAGTTTAGTGCCTATGTAGATATCAATAAATTTAATAAATAAAGTAGCTTGCGCATTAAAGCGTCAATGAAAATTTAGTAGAGATAAGATAAGTAGGAAAAATGATATTAAAAACAAGCATCTTGACTCTCATAGAAAATGTAAGGCAGTATTTTACAGTTGCACGGGTCACATAAGAGCGTGATTAATTGCAGTGTAGGTAATACTGAAACCAGTAAAAGGATGCATTAAAGCATCACATTGGGAAAAAAAGAAAAAGTTGGTTGGAAAAGAACGGCCGTGATGGATTCATGAATGGGTGGTAGTAACGGTAGTTAGCTCTACGCGTTTCAGGACCTTTAAGTCACTCGTCAGGAGCAAGACCGTAATAGTTCATATGCATGTGGTAACCCTTTGGCTCCTTTGTCCAACCGAACCCACACCAGGTAACACTTATTTCACCTCCATGTTCTATCACTGTCCCCCCTATCTCTCACCCTTCCCCCCCCCTTCCCCCCCCTTTCTTCTTTTTTCCATCTGCTTTTCTTCCCTTTTCTACCTTTTCCTTTCTTGCCTTCCTTCAGCACTTTACCCTTTTCACTCCACTCTGCATCTCACCCCCTCATTTTGTGTCATCATATCATTTCATCACTTACCATACCCCCTCTTATTGTCCATGCACCACTTTCACTAGCACCTTTCCATCCAGCCAGTCCCCCTATGGGACCTTCTCTTCTCTCTTCCCCCTCATCCACATTTTTCCCTCATTTCTCCACTTTCACCGATTAGGGATGCTGCCGTTGTGGGGTTTGTGCCGCCTGGACAGGTCCCCTCAGCTCCGGGACAGGCATTTCTGGCCGGGTCGATTCGCACGGTTGTGCTTTCCCCTCTGCGTTACCACATGCATATGAACTATTACAGTCTTGCTCCTGACGAGTGACTTAAAGGTCCCGAAACGCGTAGAGCTAACAACTACCGTTACTACCACCCATTCATGAATCCATCACGGCCGTTCTTTTCCACCAAGTACTTTTTATTTTTTTCCCAATGTGATGCTTTAATGCATCCTTTTACTGGTTTCAGTATTACCTACACTGCAATTAATCACGCTCTTATGTGACCCGTGCAACTGTAAAATACTGCCTTACATTTTCTATGAGAGTCAAGATGCTTGTTTTTAATATCATTTTTCCTACTTATCTTATCTCTACTAAATTTTCATTGACGCTTTAATGCGCAAGCTACTTTTATGAGTATTCCTACAATACAATTAATCATGTTATTACATGACCTGTGTATCTGTATAATACTGTTTTATAATCTGGTTGGACAATGTATCCATATGTGATGATTTATTACAAATGTATCATTATATACAATGAACTCCCAATCTATGTTCTAAAAAAATGACTCATTAAATAAACCATTCTTTAATTCATTTCTTTACTGCATCCGTGTGCTTCACTCAAAGTCCCGCCCACAAAATACTTCTCTGTGATAACTAACGGGATGGAGGATGGGATCTATACGGCCCCCCATTCTCATATAAAGTCCCAACCTTCCCACTCCTTTTTGCAGGAGAATATATTGATTGGTTTTTACAACCAGTGGTTAAAAAGACGAGATCGTACTTGAGAGATACAAAACATCTCATCCAATTCCTCAATGATGTCACCTTGAGTGATGGACCCATTTATTTGGCAACTGCCCACGTTGCATCCCTTTATACAATTATTAATCACGATGAAGCCATACAAGCGACTAAATGGGCCCTTAGAGGTCTGAGCAGTTTGAAGTATAAACAAAGGAGATTTATATTGGACTGCTTAAGATATAGTTTAGATTCTAATTACTTCTGGCAGAATAATAACTACTACAAACAAATCTGTGGAATTGCGATGGGCGCTAAGTATGCGCCCAGTGTTGCCAATTTATATATGTCAGAATGGGAGTAGGAAGCACTTTATAACAATGTACCAATGTATATATTATCTTTGCACATATTCACAAATTCATTGATCATTTATTTAGGTCATAGATCATCTACTATTTCATTTTTTAAAGAGAGAGAGAGAGAGAGAAGCCTGTTTTATTTTTCATAAAAAAAATTATATAGAGGCCTGTTGTTTTTCTAAAAAATAAAAAAAAATGGCGTTTGTCAAAATCAAAAAAAAAAAAAAAAATTCTAAAATAATTAAAAAAAATATATATATATATTGTTTAAAAATAAAATATTTATATTTTAAAATCTAAAATTTGTACCAAACGCACATGTAAATGTGCACAGATTAATACAAATTATGTTATTAATCAACAAGATGTGTGGCTTCTTCTTTCATTGCTCAATACCAGTTTTGGAAGTTATTTGTTGTTTACAGTGACAATGGTGCTTATTTACTAAAGGAAAATACACTTGGCACTACAAGTGCTCTAGGATAACGTAGGAGAAATCCAAAAAGAAAGGCAAGCAATAAATATAATTAGAGATTTTATCTGATCAGGATTTTTTAATAAAAAAAATTATAGATTGTGTGGCATTGCAACGGTCCCCCTACCCGTAAAAAATTTGACATATTGATCCCGAACTTGACGGGCACTTTGGGGGGCCAAGCCAGTATCCAGGCCCGTCAGAGGATTTTCTATAAGTCTGGCCTCGGGCCCAAGTGATACCATATAATTGGTCGAATGTTTGTGTAAATAATTGTGCAGGATGCAGCACGCTACGACAATGTGATTTAGTTTGTATTCCGCCATGTGGATAGCTGTCTGAAACAGGCGGAACCGGCTGGCCATAATCCCAAAAGCATTCTCCACAACTCTTCTCACTCTGGCCAGCCGGAAGTTAAAAACCCTCCTCTCCGGGGTGAGGGTCCTTTGGGGGAATGACCTCATGAGGTGCTCGCACAGACCGAAGGCTTCATCTGCTATGAAGACAAAGGGGAGTCCTTCCACGTTATTGGCATCAGGTGGCAATCCCAGGCCACCACTCTGGAGATGTTGGTAGAACTCTGTCTGGGCGAAGACTCCTCCATCCGACATAACTCGAGTAAAGAAATATATTACATTAGCAAACATTAAATACAATAAAATGTGATGTTAAAGGATAAATCTTACCTTAATATAGTCCTTCTGCAGGACCTGAATTATGGCAGAACAGGTCTCTGGGATAATGATCCGCAGAGCCTGGGGGGAGATGCCTGTCGAGAATTTAAGGTCCTGCAGGCTTTTCCCTGTCGCCAAGTAACGCAACGTGGCAACTAGCCTCTGCTCCGCAGTGATGGCTTGCCTCATGCAGGTATCCTGCCTGCTGAGGGGTCAGCAAAGCCAACAAATGGTCAAAAATGGGGTCCGTCATCCAGAGAAAGTTCCTGAAATCCTCAGGATTATTCTCACGGATCTCACTGAGCAATGGCACATGAGAGAATTGGTCACGCTGGAGCAACCAATTCTTCGTCCATGAACTCCTCCTCGCCCTGTTTGTGGACTGGGCTTGGGCTGAAGAATGAACTAAAGCACCAAGCACATAAAAAGCACGAACTCTATGATGAGTATGTACACGCAACATGGCTTCAAAACGGTCAGCTGGTCAGAACGCACTTAACAGAACGCACTGAAGAACAGCAAGGCCTGTGAAGAGCAAGCTGAAAATCAGCAACGAGCGGACAATAAGACACTGAATAAATCAATGCCATCTGACCACACGCACTGAAAAGCAGATACAAACCTCACAAGCACAAACTGAACAACAGTTAAACGATCTAAAAAATACGAGTCTCACAAGCGCGAATTGTCTCTCACCAAACTTCTACTAACATGAGATAAACACGAGATTAGCAGAAGGAGCCCAAAGGGTGTCGTACGAGCTATTGAACTTCCGTTTGATAGACTCGTCGGACTTGGTGTACGTCACCGTGTACTAGGCTGTGTGATCGTATGTAGGCAAGTCCGTTCCTTAGAAAGTCAGTCGGAAGTCTGCCAAAAGTCTGTTGAAAGTCTGTCAGACAGGCTGTCGGACTTTTGTTGCTGAAAAGTCCACCCGTGTGTACACGGCATAAAGGGTCCAATCTCTGAAGCTAAATGACAGCTCTATGAAGGATCCATTATGTTCTGAACAGATTAAACAGGCTGTTCTAAATCACAACAGACATTACTATTTTCATCACACTGCTGGTGTGTTCTTCTTTTAAATTTTACACCATTTCACTTTAATGTGCCTTCTCTTATAGACCTCTCAAAGGCAGCGGCGGCTGGTGGTATTTTGTTCGGGGGGGCGGCAGACAACCACCCCCCCCGCAGCACCTCAACTGTTTGCCACTGTTTGCCGGTGCACCGGCACTTACCTGATCGGCGTGCACATCGGGGATCATTGGGCAGGGGGACAGGCTGCCTCAGGCATCTTGCAGCGTCTTCTGTGTCCTCTTCATTTCTGAGATCACGGCAGCTTGTGCCGTGCGTCTCCTCCCCTCCTCCTAGGCGTTCAATAGGATCGCCTAACCTTTCAGCTAATCTGGAAATGGGTAACAGACCCACGCTTCCTGAATGGCGGAGAGGCGATTCAGTGTTAGAAAAGCAAATTTTCATTTGCTTTTCTAACACATCTGGATGGACTCCGAATGCAATGCTCTGCACTCCGCGTCCACCCTATTTTGAAGCCTATTGGAGCCTATGGCTCTAATCAAGTGCTTAAAAAATACACCCCCGCTGCTGTAATTCAGGATCCCGGTGCACAAAAAGGGCCCGGAAGCCTGAATAGGGGGGTGGCAGCAGCGGTCATGAATAGATTCATGTAAATATGTATAAGTGGGGTAATGGCGCTCCCTAACGAGTAAAAGGGCAGGTGAGTAATATAAGGTTCCAATAATAACTGGAATCAATGTACAAACTATTCGGCGAGTACCCCCGCCTAAATGAGTTGTATGAATTAAATAAATAAATCCCAACAAAATATCAAAACTCCCTCACCATATGTGAAATAAAAATTAAACAATTAATTAGTGATAGTGTTGGTAGGACTGCCTACCTTTAAACATGATCTATGTAAATACAAACTCCGTGAATGGTGCTTAATCAAGTAATTCCCTCATAAGCGTGTGCACAATCCAAACATATATAGTAGTATATAGTAATAAATCTGTGCCAAAAACAGGTGTTGATACCTCAAACCATAGGTACCAATAAACCGTAGAATATCTATAAATGAATGTTACTTGAACAACCAGGCATACATTAGGCTTCCGCCAAAACTCCAACATATGCATAAAACAAAGTGCATATAACATATAAACACATATAAACCTTATTTAATCTTTTAACCACTTAAAAAGTGTAAATGAGTAATCCTGCGAATTTTAGCAGTCCAATAAATCTTAACCAGTCCGTAATTAAAAAAAATCTTGCAATGAATAGGTGACCCAGGAAAAGAGCTGATGAAAATAGCTTTCAATAGTGACTTGAGTGTGTTCAATATGTCCTTGGTGACTTAGTGCTCCCCCTCAAGGATCCCCACTCACCAGATCAATTCACCCCAAAGGGGTATTTCGCATAGAACGGTATTCCTTGCGGTCTCCCTGCCGACGTGGTGGATGGATCTCCCCGGAAGGTTCTCAGCATACATAGGATAATGGCTCTCAGTCACTCATATAAAAAACAGAGGAATAGTGGACTCCCATAGTGTAGTAGTAAAAAACATATGTTTATTCCAACGTAAAACACTACCAATTAAAAAACTATAGTCCAGGTCAGCTGGCTATAGTAGTATGCAGCATAAAACTAGATTAAAAAAAAAATTAATAAACATAGGCCTGAGCAGAGCCTAAACAGTGCTTAGCATAGCCGCTCTTATAGTTAAAATATTTCCCGGCCGGGGAGCCCGTACCACTAGGTGGAAGTGAACCGGGCGTTTGCGCTCCACCTGCGTTCCACCGGCCTTCTGAGCGGAAATGACGTAGCGTGCGTGGCGCCGTCGTACGCGTTTCGTCATAGACATCTATGACGAAGTCCACCCGTGTGTACACGGCATAAAGGGTCCAATCTCTGAAGCTAAATGACAGCTCTATGAAGGATCCATTATGTTCTGAACAGATTAAACAGGCTGTTCTAAATCACAACAGACATTACTATTTTCATCACACTGCTGGTGTGTTCTTCTTTTAAATTTTACACCATTTCACTTTAATGTGCCTTCTCTTATAGACCTCTCAAAGGCAGCGGCGGCTGGTGGTATTTTGTTCGGGGGGGCGGCAAACAACCACCCCCCCCCGCAGCACCTCAACTGTTTGCCACTGTTTGCCGGTGCACCGGCACTTACCTGATCGGCGTGCACATCGGGGATCATTGGGCAGGGGGACAGGCTGCCGCAGGCATCTTGCAGCGTCTTCTGTGTCCTCTTCATTTCTGAGATCACGGCAGCTTGTGCCGTGCGTCTCCTCCCCTCCTCCTAGGCGTTCAATAGGATCGCCTAACCTTTCAGCTAATCTGGAAATGGGTAACAAACCCACACTTCCTGAATGGCGGAGAGGTGATTCAGTGTTAAAAAAGCAAATTTTCATTTGCTTTTCTAACACATCTGGATGGACTCCGAATGCAATGCTCTGCACTCCGCGTCCACCCTATTTTGAAGCCTATTGGAGCCTATGGCTCTAATCAAGTGCTTAAAAAATACACCCTCGCTGCTGTAATTCAGGATCCCGGTGCACAAAAAGGGCCCGGAAGCCTGAATAGGGGGGTGGCAGCAGCGGTCATGGATAGATTCATGCTATGCATGAATCTATTCATAGAGGGGGTGGCGAGGGTAGAGGGGACGGCACCAATGCACCCTTAATGCACGGGCAGCCCCTGCTCAAAGGCATTTGCTGAAATACACTATCAAATAGCTCAATATGTCAACCTTTCCCTTTTTATAAACCACTGCACCTAAACTTGGTTTACCTTTTTGTCCTGTCAGAACTTGATACATTTGGGGATACACTTATAATCACATTGCTCTGCATTATACCAGATCCGGTCCTTGTGGTTAAGCCTTCTGCTAGAACAGTAATTTCCAGACAGTACTTTTTATTCACTACTAAAGTGGTTGGAAGTGGTACATTCACAGAAGGAATGGATAACTTTGGTTCAGGAAACTTAAATAATTTATGAAAGCTTGAACACCTTACAGGCGGTCGCCTAGTTACAAAACATCCGACTTACAAACTACTCCTAATTACAAACGGAGGGAGACAACAGGAAGTGAGAGGAAATCTACCCCTAGGAAGGGAAATTCACTCCTGTAAGAGTTATTATGGGGAAAAAGGTACCTCCACTGAAGCTTTGTCACCAAGGCTTGTTTTCACAACAACCCAAAATTTTCAAAATCCAATTGTCATAGGGACTGAAAGTGAGGTGAAATCTTCTGAACAGGGGCATAGACAGCAAAACAAACCTTAAATGGGGTGTTAACCCTTTCCTATGCTATCCAAAAAGCTTAAAAATATTTTTTTTGGCTGGAGCTACACTTAAAAAATGTACTTGTTCCAACTTACAAACAGATGCAACTTAAGAACAAACCTACAGAACCTTGTAGAACAAATCTTGTTTGTAACCGGGGGACCGCCTGTACTGACTTTCCAAGAGTCCCCTAAGTTTCATACTTTTTCCTTCAATCTTTTCAATCTTATTTTATTTCAAGAAAAAAGGTATACCATAATAAGAAAGTGTTTTACATTGGAACATTACATACAGTATGCAAAGGATAATGAATTTAAACTTTACCATAGATGAACCTATGTAAACAATTTGGCACATAGTCTCAGGTGGAACAACGAAATCTCGTATTGTACATAAAAGCCTTTAGACATATGAGAAGAATAACAGACATGTGGGATCCAACATATGTTTACCCTTATGTTTTGCGTGTTGACATTATCAGAAGGATCTTCCAAATCAGGCTGATATGCTGTCAAGATCTTTTATCTACTTATAATAGGTATTGACATCGTTGAACTATTTTAGGTATATGACCTTTATTTAACTGTTTGCTTATTTGGTTCAGTATATGCAGAAGAGTTGGCAAAGAAAAAGAAGAGAGTGCTAGTGTGAAAAGAAATAGGAGATAATAAAGAAGGTGGGAGAGGGACACCCCGGCATGGCTAGCCAGTGGATAGGGATGGGTTATCCCTGACCCATACAGAAAAGTCATCGGAGTATCGAAACATTGACCACGAGGTCCAGGTGATGGAGAACTGTTCCTCCCTCCCCGCTTCCTGCGCCAACAGGCGTTCCAGATCTCTTATCTGATCCACCTCGACAACCCAATCGCCCAAGGAAGGCACATCCGCTGTTCTCCAATGTCGGGGAATCACTGTCCTAACTGCGGCCAGAAAGTGGCACAATATATCTTTTTTAATCGGCTTGAGGGGGCCTGGGAGCATAGATAGTATGGCTATCTCTGGTGTGGGCTTAATTGAGGTCCCCATCAGCCTGTCATATAGCTCAAAGACCGTTTGCCAAAGTTTCCTAATTGGAGGGCAAGTCCACCAAATGTGGAGCATCGTCCCTCTAGAGGACAGGCATCGCCAACAAGTATCTGACAAAGAGGGGTTAAACCGTTGCATAGTCGCTGGGCATCTGTACCACCTCGTTAATAGCTTAAACCCTTTTTCTTGATTCTTAGTTGCTAAGGAAATCCTATGCGTCAGGATAAAGCTTTTTTGCCAATCAGCAGGGGAGATGGAGTGTTGTAAATCTGATTCCCATTTCTGTGTATACGTTGGAAGGTCAGGGGCAGAAACATTTAGTAATAGAGAATATAACAATGATACTACGTGAGTTGGCGGGTCTGATTGTAAAAGTAACTTGTCAAAGTCTGATGGGTCATCTAGGATCTCAGGTGTTTGATGTGCGTATGTAAGACCTTAATTGACCCCTCTGTAACCACATTACTCGGGGCCCTAGGTCCGACTGGGAGGGTATGTCTGTTCTCAAAGATGGGTCTTTTTCCTTCGTTCTAAACCACTTGACCTACAGAAGATTTACTCCCCTTCATGACCAGGCCATTTTTTTGCAATAGGGCACTGCATTATTTTAACTGACAATTGCGCGGTCATGCAACTCTATAACCAAATAAAATTTATATAATTTTTCCCCACAAATAGAGCTTTCTTTTGGTGGTATTTAATCACATCTGCTTTTTTTTTACCATATTTTTCTTTTTTGTGCTATAAATAAAAAGAAATCGCCCATTTTGAAAACAAAATTACTTTTCTGCTATAAACATCCCCAATAAAAAATTGAAAAAAATAAAATCTGATAGATTTAGGCCAATATGTATTCTGCTACATATTTTTGGTAAAAAAAATCTCAAACATATATTGATTGGTTCGCGCAAAAGTTATAGCGTCTACAAACTATGGGATATTTTTATTTATTTTTTTACTAGTAATGGCGGTGATCAGCGACTTTTAGCGGGGCTGCGATATTGCAGTGTACATTCTGACAAGAACTGACAGTTTGGGAACCAGTGACACTAATACAGTGATCAGCGCTAAAAATATGCACTGCCACAGTACTAATTACACTGACAGGTAAGGGGCTACCATCAGGGGTGATCAAAGGGTTAACTGTGTGCCTAACCAGTGTTTAAGTGAACTGTAGGAGGTGCTTTTACTAGGGGAAGAGATGGAATTTTAAATGCCCCCCATCGGAAAGGCAATCTACCTTGTTTACATAGGCAGCTCGCTGTCTTCTGTGTCTCTGCCTGATGATCGGTGGGTGCCGGCGGACATTGAGTACCCGGCGACCAGCCCATCGGCTACTGCTGTATGTAATCACAACAGAAGTGAGCCTCTGGAGGCGTGCATGTGCGCCTCCTACCCGAAAGTGCAGTATCACATACAGTATCTCACAAAAGTCAAAAGTGAGTACACCCCTCACATTTTTGTAAATATTTTTTATCTTTTCATGTGACAACACTGAAAAAATTACACTTTGCTGCAATGTAAAGTAGTGAGTGTACAGCTTGTATAGCAGTGTAAATTTGCTGTCCCCTAAAAATAACTCAACACACAGCCATTAATGTCTAAACTGCTGGCAACAAAAGGGAGTACACCCCTAAGTGAAAATGTCCAAAATGGGCCCAAAGTGTTAATATTTTGTGTTGCCACCGTTATTTTCCAGCACTGCCCTAACCCTCTTGGGCATGGAGTTCACCAGAGCTTCACAGGTTGCCACTGGAGTCCTCTTCCACTCCTTCATGATGACCTCACGGAGCTGGTGGATGTTAGAGACCTTGCGCTCCTCCACCTTTCGTTTAAGGCTGCCCCACTGATGCTCAATAGGGTTTAGGTCTGGAGACATGCTTGGCCAGTCCATCACCTTTACCCTCAGCTTTTTTCAGCAAGGCAGTGGTCCCCGTGGAGGTGTGTTTGGGGTTGTTATCATGTTGGAATACTGCCCTGCGGCCCAGTCTCCGAAGGGAAGGGATCATGCTCTGCTTCAGTATGTCACAGTACATGTTGGCATTCATGGTTCCCTCAATGAATTGTAGCTCCCTAGTGCCCGCAGCACTCATGCAGCCCCAGACCATGACACTCCCACCACCATGCTTGATTGTAGGCAAGACACACTTGTCTTTGTACTGCTCACCTGGTTGCCACCACACACGCTTGGCACCATCTGAATCAAATAAGTTTATCTTGGTCTCATTAGACCACAGGACATGGTTCCAGTAATCCATGTCCTTAGTCCGCTTCTCTTCAGGAAATTGTTTGCAGGCTTTCTTGTGCATCATCTTTTAGAAGAGGCTTCCTTCTGGGACGACAGCCATGCAGACCAATTTGATGCAGTGTACGGCGTATGGTCTGAGCACTGACAGGCTGACCCCTCACCCCTTCAACCTATGCAGCAATGCTGGCAGCACTCCTACATCTATTTCCCAAAGACAACCTCTGGATATGACGCTGAGCACGTGCACTCAACTTCTTAGGTCGACCATGGCGGGATCTGTTCTGAGTGGAACCTTTCCTATTAAACTGCTGTATGGTCTTGGCCACCATGCTGCAGCTCAGTTTCAGGGTCTTGGAATCTTCTTATAGCCTAGGCCATCTTTATGTAGAGCAACAATTCTTTTTTTCAGAACCTCAGAGTTCTTTGCCATGAGGTGCCATGTTGAACTTTCAGTGACCAGTATGAGAGAATGAGAGCGATGGCACCAAATTTAACACACCTGCTCCCCATTCACACCTGAGACCTTGTAACACTAACAAGTCACATGACACCGGGGAGGGAAAATGGCTAATTGGGCCCAATTTGGACATTTTCACTTAGGGGTGTACTCACTTTTGTTGCCAGAGGTTTAGACATTAATGGCTGCGTGTTTGAGTTATTTTGAGGAGACAGCAAATTTACACTGTTATACAAGCTGTACACTCACTACATATATAATATAATAAAATATTTACAAAAATGTGAGGGGTAGTTACTTTTGTGAGATACTTTATATACGTGATCCGGCGCACAGCTGCTGCCCTGTATCTGTAAAACTGCTATAGTGTGGACGGCAAATGGTTAAAGATTAAATCTAAGCAGATATACAATACACAAATTAATGCTGTTCTGTAATCCTTACATCATTAAATGCATTTTTAACTGCAAGCATAACCTGAATGTGAGACAGAAGCAGCAGTACAAGGAGCCAATCACTTCATGTGCTGACAAGAAGCATGCTGAAGGCAAGAGAGAGCAGTGTGACAGAGGAGCTCATCTCTGTGCTGTTTCTCCTTTTACTGTCCTGTAACAGTCTGGGACATGTCCAGGATGATCTGGGCTCTCAGGAAGTGGGGTAAATTATGCTCACCCAATATTGGACTAAGGACATCTAGCAATATAAATCTCAAGAAAGGCAATAATACAGCGGGTAAAATAAGTATTGAACACATCACCTTTTTTCTAGGATAAATATATTTCTAAAGGTGCTATTGACATGAACTTTTCACCATATGTCGGTAACAACCCATGCAATCCATACATACAAAGAAACCAAAACAAATAAGTTCAGAAAGTAAGTTTGTGTGTAATAAAATGGAATGACACATGGAAAAAGCATTGAACATGCTAACTGAAATGTATTTAATACTTGGTACAAAATCCTTTGTTGGTAATGGAGAAACTAGTTACAAGCATTGTTCAGGTCTGATTTCGGCCCATTCTTCCACACAGTCTTCAAATCTTGATGGCTCCATGGGCCTCTTCTATTAACTCTAATCTCTAGTTCTTTCCATAGAGTTTCTGGGATGTGGCCTGGTTCCGTTCCAAGATAGACGCTGAATCACGGAGCTCCTGTCCCACGAGGTCCTGCTATCTGACTAAAGCCAACACGGGAATCCACCATGGGGAGCACACCTCGGATTGCCTCGGCAACACGGTAGCGTTCTCCCCAAGACCAAGACACGCAGCTATCAAATACCCAAAATATTCTGGACGTGGCCTAGGGACACCGGGCTTGCGTCGCAAGCCTCCTCCCATGAGTACCGCTCCTCGAGCAGAGAGACACCACACACCTGGACCCGCAGCCCTCCCTCACCAGATACCCGCTCGGCCTCTGTACTGAGCCTAGTCTACCTCCGCACTGTGGCGGTGGACATTTCAGACCTGCGCTCCAGGCCATTGTGCTGAGAGTGGAGGAAGTCGGGGAGACGCAAGCCTGCCATGATGCCTCATTATGCCAGGTGCAGCAGGTCACAGAATCCCATGGCATCCAGCTGAGAGAGCTTAACTGCCACATGGAGGATCTGGATAACCACGAGAGACGCCATAATCTGAGGGAAAGAGGCCTCCCTGAGTCCATAGATCTCAACCAGCTCTCTCGCTCTGTCATTGCCCTATTTAATGATCTCCTGGAGAGGCCCCCTGAAACACTAATTGCCCTGGAACGCATTCACAGAGCATTGCGCCCGAGGGGAAGAGACACAGATCCCCCCCAGAGATGTGATCTACTGTCTCATGGACTTCCTCCTAAAAAGAAATTCTTCTTAAAGCCAGAAGTCAGATCCACTTCTCATTCCAGGGTACTGAAGTGAAGATCTTTCAAGACCTCTCCAACATTACAAAGGAGAAGGGAAATGAGACCACTGCTTGATGTACTGAGAGCAACATCCATCATTTATCGCTGGAAATTCCCCTTTTGCTTGTCAGCATCTGCCTACGGACACACAGCTACAGTGGGGCAAAAAAGTATTTAGTCAGCCACCAATTGTGCAAGTTCTCCCACTTAAAAAGATGAGAGAGGCCTGTAATTGTCATCAAAGGTATACCTCAACTATGAGAGACAAAATGTGGAAACAAATCCAGACAATCACATTGTCTGATTTGGAAAGAATTTATTTGCAAATTATGGTGGAAAATAAGTATTTGGTCAATATCAAAAGTTCATCTCAATACTTTGTTATATATCCTTTGTTGGCAATGACAGAGGTCAAACGTTTTCTGTAAGTCTTCACAAGGTTGTCACACACTGTTGCTGGTATGTTGGCCCATTCCTCCATGCAGATCTCCTCTAGAGCAGTGATGTTTTGGGGCTGTCGCGGGGCAACACGGACTTTCAACTCCCTCCAAAGGTTTTCTATGGGGTTGAGATCTGGAGACTGGCTAGGCCACTCCAGGACCTTGAAATGCTTCTTACAAAGCCACTCCTTCGTTGCCTGGGCAGTGTGTTTGGGATCATTTGTCATGCTGAAAGACCAAGCCACGTTTCATCTTCAATGCCCTTGCTGATGGGAGGAGGTTTGCACTCAAAATCTCACGATACATGGCCCCATTCATTCTTTCATGTACACGGATCAGTCGTCCTGTTACCTTTGCAGTGAAACAGCCCCAAAGCATGATGTTGCCACCCCCATGCTTCACAGTAGGTATGGTGTTCTTTGCTTGCAACTCAGCATTCTCTCTCCTCCAAACACGACAAGTTGTGTTTCTACCAAACAGTTCTACTTTGGTTTCATCTGACCATATGACATTCTCCCAATCCTCTTTTGGATCATCCAAATGCTCTCTAGCAAATCTCAGATGGGCCTGGACATGTACTGGCTTAAGCAGGGGGACACGTCTGGCACTGTGTGTTACTGATGGTAGCCTTTGTTACGTTGGTCCCAGCTTTCTTCAGATCATTCACTAGGTCCCCCCGTGTGGTTCTGGGATTTTTGCTCACCAGTCTTGTGATCATTTTGACCCCACGGGGTGAGATCTTGCGTGGAGCCCCAGATCGAGGGAGATTATCAGTGGTCTTGTATGTCTTCCGTTTTCTAATTATTGCTCCCACACTTGATTTCTTCACACCAAGCTGCTTGCCTATTGCAGATTCAGTCTTCCCAGCCGGGTGCAGGTCTACAATTTTGTTTCTGGTGTCCTTCGACGCAGGGGCGGATCCAGAGCCTAGTCTCGGGAGGGGCACTGCCAGAAAATGTGTTTTTTTTTGTGGACAATTTATCGGGGAAATGGCTGTTGTTGGTGCTTTAATCATCTTGGCACCATGGTTTTTATGGTGTCAGGATGATTGAAGCGCATTATTTCTATTAATACATTGTAATATAAAATGAAATCATTCAACTCACCATAATGCAGAATCAGTGGGAACCTCGAGCGTGTCACTTGCCACCGTCGCCTGCCATATTTTGTGGATTGTCACTTGCCTGCCACCAGATGCAGATTGACACCTGCCACATGTTGCGGATTGTCACTTGCTACACCTTGTGGATTGTGACTTGCCACGTCACCTGCCACTGGATGCAGATTGTCACTTGCCACGTCATATGCCACACACTGCAAATTGTCACTTGCCACGTCAATTGCCACTAGATGCGGATTGTCACTTGCCACGCCATATGCCACACATTGCGGATTGTCACTTGCCACGTCATCTACCACTAGATGCGGATTGTCACTTGCCACCAGATGTGGATTGTCACGTGCCAGGTAAGGTGGTGTTTTGCTTGTCTCTTGTTTCCTTGTCCCAGAGACAGGCAGCAGAGAGATAATGTAATCTCCCTGCTGCCCACGCTACCTGCACAGTGAGGGCGGAAGTTATTGCAGAGATGTGGGGGCGGTGAGAGATGATGTCATCTCTCTGCTTCCCTGCCCGTCGGCTCGCTGATTGGCCAGCCACCCCCACACACACACCTAGCCCGCCTCAGTCTCACCTGCCTGTCCACACACGGAGCCACCCCGCAGCCCGGCCAATCCACTCTCTCTCGCCTGCCTGCCCGCCCTCAAACGGAGCTGCCTGGCACTCCCGCGGAGCCGCCCGCTCTCTTATCCTCCCGTGGTGGAGCCGCCCACTCTCGGAGCCGCCTGCGGAGCTCACCCGCCCAGCCTGCAACAGATTTCTCGGGGGTGGCAATTGCCCCGTTGCCCCCCCTGGATCCGCCCCTGCTTTGACGGCTCTTTGGTCTTCACCATAGTGGAGTTTGGAGTGTGACTGTTTGAGGTTGTGGACAGGTGTCTTTTATACTGATAACAAGTTCAAACAGGTGCCATTAATACAGGTAATTAGTGGAGGACAGAGGAGCCTCTTAAAGAAGAAGATACAGGTCTGTGAGAGCCAGAACTCTTGCTTGTTTGTAGGTGACCAAATACTTATTTTCCACCATAATTTGCAAAAAATTTTTTTCAAAAATCAGACAATGTGATTGTCTGGATTTGTTTCCACATTTTGTCTCTCATAGTTGAGGTATACCTATGATGACAATTACAGGCCTCTCTCATCTTTTTAAGTGGGAGAACTTGCACAATTGGTGGCTGACTAAATACTTTTTTGCCCCACTGTAACCTTGGAGTGCCAGAAGATTTGGAGCATTGTTGCACTACCCCAAACATCCTGCTGATTGATCTACCTGACTGGTACAGTGACTTCCGCTTACCACCATTGCGCAGAGCCACCTCCATGGACGGTATCACTGAGGCAGGCAACTTCAGAATTCGGCGCCGCTGCACCCATTCTCCACCTTCACCCTCAAAAGCCTCAGGAATTCCGAGAAATGGCAGCCCCACGGCATCACCGGAGCACTGTAAAGCACGCCACTCGTAATAAGGTAATGGATCTTCTACTTGCACCGCTTTCCACATGATACAAAAACTTGTGCCTTTTTTAATTTTTTTTATGCAAGCTTATTCAAGAGCCTCAAGCTAAACATCACTATACCCTATGCCGGACACTACCGGGAACTCAGTTTCTTGGATACTAAAGTCAGGATGGGAGCCTCGCTGCTCCAGCTTACCCACACCATCAGTATCTTATCCCAGAGGCAATCATGTATACCCTGCTTCGACCCCCTTGTAATCCTCTTTCATCGTTACAAGACCCATGGGACTAATCTACAGAACCGTTGTCACAGACTCACAGTCAATATCCCCTGCTACCTAGAAAAAAACTGAGGAGAGAGGGGAGAGACCTCTCTCGTGCCACCACTTACACCGTAAAAGCACCTACCTCATCCAAGGCTGTCTACTGCGCCCCGACTCATGGAAAGACATTTTCAATATTTGGCACTGGATACCCCCAAGTTTTACCATACCGGACTGCACCCATGAGACCCCCAATACCACAAGATGAAAAAAGCCACATCTTATGCCGCGTACACACGAGCGGAATTTCCATCAGAAAAATCTTGGATGGTTTTTCCGACGGAATTCCGCTCAAGCTTGGCTTGCATACACACAGTCACATAAAAGTTTGCTGAACTTTCGAACGTCAAGAACGCAGTGACGTACAACACTACGACAAGCCGAGAAAATTAAGTTCAATGCTTCCGAGAATGCGTCGAATTGTTTCCGAGCATGCATAGGAATTTTGCGCGTCGGAATTGGTACAGACGATCGGAATTTCAGATCGGAACTTTTTCCGACTGAAAAATTGAGAACATGCTCTCAAACTTTTGCTGGCTGGAATTCCGCCAGCAAAAGTCCGATGGAGCATACACACGGTTGCATTTTCGTACCAAAAGCTCCGCTTTTCGCTTGTGTATACGGGGCATAACTAACTATTCTTCCTTTCCTTGTAGCATATAATCTTGCCCCCGCCCCCGTTTCTTTTTTAGCTACGTTCAGTGAAAAGACTGTAGCTCCAGGTGATAGAAGTAGAGCACAGGTAACCTGCTGGGCCACGGCCCTACATCCTTGCATAAAGATTAAGTGTTACTGCTTTATTTTAATATGCCCTCATCTTCGATATACCAGAAATGGGTTGTGTTGCCACCTATTGCTACAAGCCAGTATCTAACCCAAACCAGTCAGTAGGTGGCTACACCATAACTTGCCTCAATATTCTTCTTGTTTATGCTAGATGGTCTGATATCTGAGGGTGACACATACAGCATTCAGTCCCAACACTAGACTAAATTTACCCACGAAAAAGTTCCACTCTAACCCTACTATGAACTGCATCGCCTATACCCCAAAACATTTATTATTTGCCATCTTGCATCTTTGACGGGATGACAAGATTACTCCCCACTGGCATTTACTTAGATACACTCGCATGTGTCACCCTCGGACCCATCTGACCTACTTATACACTCTGTGCTTGCTGTTTTTGTTTTTAATAATACTCAAATTTGTGTCATGTACAGTTATACAGTTGTAAATTTGGCCATTTGATGCTGTCTTCTTTTGTTACTAGGCTAGTCAGGTGAGCCACTTCCTATGTTGATATCTAATGGGTTTCTGAGTTTGTGGCCTAATTCTTGTTTTTACATGCTCATGGTACACCATATTTACTGAGTTATATAACCCAACACCCAAAATGTCTATCCCTTACACTAAACAAACTACCTATCCTCACAACACACTGCTACGCACCCGAACATTCAGGAGGGAGATCAGATGGGGACACTCCCCGCCTTTACCTCCCCGCCTGTATCTGCCCTCAACACCTCTCTAAACCAACTAGACCTCTTAGGAACATGAGATTGACTCCGTCTAGGAACTGTAACCAACCACCCTCACCCACAGCGGACTCAGGAAGTTCCAGCTGACTCTTTCTGGACTCCTTTTTCTTTGGTTGGGACTGCAGGTTCATTCCCACATCCGAATACCGTAACCACATACCTCACAACTTCCCAAATCCACCCTTTCCCTTTGGCTTAAAGGAGATCTTCCTTTCATTTCTATACTTATTCTCTCTCTCTCTCTCTCCTCCCACCCCCCCTAAACACCCCCCCCCCCCCCTTTTTTTTTGGCCTCCCCTGACTGTCCAAGTTACCCTCTTTCTTCCTTCCCCAAACAAGTAACAATTAGTAAGCGGATAATATGGTTGTTTTTTTGCGAGACTCCAAGAATTCCCTGTCGGCAGCTTTAGACATCCTAAATTCCTTTGCTCACTTTTCAGGTCTGAAAGTTAACTGGGGAAAATCCCAGATTCTCCCAGGACGCCATCCCCCAGATGTGAGATTTCCACAGCGTGTCCCTTGCAGAGGGTAGAGGTGATCAAATATCTGGGCTTACATATCTCCAACTCCATATCAGACTTTATTGCTCTGAATGTCAATCCACGTTTGGCTAAACTAAAATCCAGACTACAGGCATGGCAGAATCTACCTTTGACACTCATAGGTAGGGTGAACTTAGTAAAAATGAATTTTTTTTTTTTCAAATATAATTTTTATTGAAATTTTTGACAAAGAAAAGAGAAAACAAAAACAAATAAGGAAGAAGGAAAAGCATATCATAATCGATAGAATACATCCGTGGTCTTTCTAATAGCATTCTGACAAATACAGTCATCATATATCCTTTCCATTAAAATGCTCCATTCTATCTGCATAAAAACTGGCCTATGACATCATTTATCCTCTTTAAATTCGTGAATCCGTCTTTGTAGTCCATAGGTATATCAACCACCATGCAGTATTACTATATAACAGGAATTACATCTTCCAAATATTTGCTTATTCTTACATAATTCCAACATAATTGGTGTGAATGGAAAGTTGTCTGTTACTGAAATAATAGACCACTTATTGCACAGAAAAAAGAAAAATATATATATAAGAAGTAAAGACAGAGTGGAAGGGTTGAGAGAGGGAGGGGGGGGGGGTTATAAATAGACGCGAGCGCGATGGACCCGGCCAAGGTTCTATCCCGCAGCCGTTACCTAATCAAGGGATTCTCAAGAATTTAATAAGGTTTGTCCTTCATCTGAGAAAATATATATGTTCCAGGATAACCAGTTTCTTGAATGTTTGTCTTGCTTGTGTTGGGCAGTCAGTATTAGGTCTTCCATCTTTTTGATTTCTTCAACTCTGCGTAGCCACATTCCCACCGTAGGGGGTGTACTCTGTTTCCACAAGGCTGGAATACAGGACTTCGCTGCATTGAGCAGATGTCTGACCACTGACTTTGTATATGATTTAATTGGGGCTGAGGTGGCATGTAACAGAAAAACGGCTGGATCTCTCTGCGTTATGTGATTCGTGAATTTTTTAACAATTGCCTCTACTGCTACCCAAAACTGCTGTACTAGTGAACAGGTCCAAAAAATGTGTAGGAGCGTCCCTTTCTCAGAACCGCACCTCCAGCATCTATCAGAAGTGTCGGGGAAAAATTTGTGTAATAATTGAGGTGTGTAATACCATCTAGTCAGAATTTTGTAATTTGTCTCCTGAATTTTTGTACAGATGGATGATTTCAGTGTAAGTTGAAGTATGTTTTGTGTTTGTGCTGCTGTAAAATTACATTGTAGATCCTGTTCCCACTTTCGTAAAAACAGCAAGTCTGGTTGTTCAGTTGGTGTGTTGAGTAGTGAGTATGTCTTGGAGAGCACCTGAGGCAGAGTGCCCTCCCCTCTACAGTATTCTTCTAGTGTCGTCATATCGCGCTTATATCGCATCGGTTCTGGTATTGAGTACAGAAAATGGTGTAGCCGAATCGCTTTCCAAAATGACAATTGAAAACCCCCATTATCATTCGTCAGGGACTGAATTGAGGTCCAGTGGTCGTCTTCCACATAATGTGATGCACAGTCTTTACCTGACTCCCAGAGCGTCTCATAGTTTGAATAGTCTAGCCCTGGTTCGAACGCTGGATTCCCCAGAATGGGGAATAAGGGGGATTGTTTGGAGGTCAATGAAGTGTTTTTAAGTATATTTAAGCCCACTGACAGCGTGGCACCAATGGTCGGGTGTGAAGTCATGTCCCTAGGTAGTTTATCGTAACACCAGATAGCCCCTTTCAAGGGTATATTAACCTGATGGTTCTCTACTTGGATCCATAGTTTAGTTTTGTCGTGTCTGTTCCAGTCAATGATCCTCCCTAGATGCACAGCTTGATAATAGTGTTTTGCGTCAGGGAGGGCGAGACCTCCATAGTGTTTCGGTAGAGTCAAATAGCATCTTTTTAGTCTAGGCTTAGAGTGTGACCACACAAATTTTATGAATAGGGAATGTATTTGTTTAAAGTAGTTAGCGGGGATTCTTATAGGTAAGGCTTGAAATAGGTATAGAAATTTTGGGAGAATGCACATCTTAATTAGATTGCATCTCCCAAACCATGAGTGAAGACCTTTGCCCCACTCTGCGAGTAACTCTTTAACTTTGCTCAGGATTGGAGGGAAGTTCAGTTCAAATGTGCGTTTCAAATCCCTGGGTATGTTAGTGCCCAGGTATTTGAAGTGACTATCCGACCATTTGAAATTGAATTTGGACTTCAGAAAGGAAAGTTGTTCCATTGGCATATTGATTCCCATTGCTGCTGATTTGTCAAAATTAATCTTTAGGTTAGACATGTTCCCGTATATCTGAAATTCTTTAATTAAATTTGGGAGGGAGATAATCGGGTTGGTTAAGGAAAATAGAAGATCATCCGCGTATGCGGAAATCTTGTATTGTCTGTGACCTATGGTAATCCCAGAGATATCTGGGTTCCTGCGTATCGTGTTTAGAAAGGGTTCGAATACCAGGGCAAAGAGAAGGGGTGATAGCGGGCATCCTTGTCTGGTACCATTAGAGATATTAAAAGGAGCCGAAAGGATTCCATTAGCCTTGACCCTAGCAGTAGGTAAAGAGTAGACATTAGAGATCATTAGATGTAACGTGTGGTTACCTAATCCGATATGCTTGAGGACTGCTGTCATAAATTCCCAGCTCACCCGATCAAATGCTTTCTCAGCATCTGTGCTGAGAAAGGTACAAGGCGCTTTAGATATATTAGCTCTCTGGATCAAATTAAGGACTTTTGTGGTGTTGTCCCTAGCTTCACGCGTAGGGACAAAACCCACCTGGTCTAAATGTATCAGGTCAGTCATATGTTGGGACAATCTATTTGCTAAGATTTTGGTGAGGAGTTTGAGATCTATATTTAGAAGAGATATGGGCCTGTAGCTACCACAGGCTGCGGGATCTTTCCCTTCCTTAGGTATAAGGGATATGTGCGCGCTTAATGTGTCTCTCTGCAAGTGGCCCCCTTCCGTAAGTTTGTTAAATAGTTTCAACATACGTGGGCCTAAAATCGGCAGCAGAGTCTGGTAGTATTGCAAAGTCAAACCGTCCGGGCCCGGAGATTTACCTGGTTTCATGTTTTTAATTGCGCCTTGTAGTTCTACCATTGTGATGGGTTCTTCTAGGGCAGCTGCATCTTCTGCTGATAGTTTGGGGGTATTAGCTAGAGTAATATATTCCCTTATTGCAGTGTCAGTGACTCCTGACTTCGGGAGGTTATATAAGGAGGAGTAAAAATTTTTAAATTCATCTGCAATTTGCATGGGAGTCGCCCTTTTTTGCCCTGATGGGGATATGACTTGTGGTATATATGCGCGTAACCTCTGTTGTCTAACTGCCCTTGCAAGAATTTTCCCACATTTATTCCCCGATTCATAGGTGAGTTTTCTACATGCTTGTAAAGCTGCTTTCGCTTGGTAATGTAGTATATCTACTGTCTGTCTACGTAATGTAAGGAGTTCTGTTTCTATGGATGTGGTCGGGTTTTGTTTATGTGTTTTTTCTAAATCGTGAGTTTTCTGTAGTAGAAGTAATAACTGTTTCTCCCGTTCCCTTTCGATATGTGCACCATGCTTGATCAGAATTCCTCTGATCACAGACTTATGGGCTTCCCAGAGTATCCCAGGGTCACAATTGTCAATATCATTCGTCTGAAAATAAAATTTGAGTTCTTTTGTGACGTCAGCTAACACTGTGGGGTCCTGAAGTAAACTTTCGTTTAGTCGCCAAAATCTTGATTTTGTCGTCGCTGTTCGTGAGAGGGAATATTTCAGGGTAATAGGTGCATGGTCAGACCAGGTGATTGTGCCTATGTCAACTTTGTCTATTGCCTCCAGTTGGTTATGAGGCAAAAGAAAAAGATCGATGCGGGAATATGATTTGTGTGGTGGTGAGAAGAATGTATAATCCCTCTCCCCGGCGTGTAAAAGTCTCCATACGTCAATCAGTCTGGTCTCATGTAGTGTCTTGGTGATTCGTTTGTGTACACCCCTCCGAAGAGAGGACGTTCCATTTGATGTGTCCACCGATGGGCACAGAGGAACATTAAAATCGCTGCCTAGCATTAGTTGTCCTTCCGCAAAAGATAGTAGTTCGTTCAATGTTTTGGATATGAAAATATCCTGTCTGTCATTTGGAGCGTATACAGTCGCAAGTGTCACCAGTACATCACCAATCAGTCCTTTGAGAAACACATATCTCCCCTCTGTGTCAATTCTGGTGTCTCTACAGGTCCAGGGCACAAATGTATAGACACTCCCTTTGATTTGGCTGAGGGATTGGTAGCATGGTATGTAGTTGGGAAATATCGGTTTTTCAAACACATCGGTGCACCCGTCTTAAAGTGAGTCTCCTGGATAAATGCCACATCTGCTTTAGATCTTTTAAGATCATTCAGGAGCATGCGACGCTTCTCCGGCACATTCAGCCCTTTGGTGTTTAGGGTATAAATAGTAATTTGATCCATCGCGCTCACGCCAGTAAAAAAATTTTTACACAAAAAACAAGGGGGGGGGGGGGGGCTAGTAATAAAATAGGGAAATGAAGACTAGAAGGAGCAGGGGGAGAAAAAAGAAAAGGTAAAAAGAATTAAGAGCAAAGAGAGCTCTAGAAACAAAACAAAAAAAAAAAAAAGAAAAAAAAGGGGTGGACAATCAAACCCAAAGATCGTCCTACACGTACTAGTTGCCGTTAAGCAACTAGGTGCAATTCCTTGCAATGAAACACACTCCAGTTATCACCGGGAAGGTGTTTCAGCCTAATGGGGATAAGGTTAGACTACGACCGGGGGAGCATTGTAAACATCACGAACATTATCAAATAAAAAGATAAGGTATAACACCAACCATATTCTTATTATTGGTAACTTCTTATCTATCTGTATCCTTTGTATTGTCTGCCCCCAATCTTATCCTTCATTTCTATTGCCATATAACTGAGCAAATTCCAACTGGCCCTTCTTACAACAATCTAATTAGTGTTTCCCTCCTCCCTCCATCCCAACCACTTTTACTCAAAACATAAATGTTCTGTTTTCCCTCTCCCCCCTCCCCAGTTGACCTTCCTCCTGCAATGCTGATATGCAATCGTGGCTTACAGTAAACCCTAAGTTGTCAAACTCCTGAGAAATAGTTCCCTGCGGCAATACACAGACATATTTAAAGTGTGCAAGATAGTTCCAACAGAGAAAACACACTGGCGTGGAGCCAGGACATAACATTTCCGGCACAGGGAGCAGTGACTTAATGATGCACAATATTCCCAGTACTGATTGTCCGTTGTATAGCGTGGAGACAGAGTCGGGAGAAGTTAACGCCTGCCTGTCCTTATGGCACAGGCAGTGTCACCATCAAAACCCCTTCATCAATAGAGAGTTCCTTATTCCGGTGACTACTATTAGGGGGTGCGGTGTTAGCCTGTCTCATTACCAGGACTCCATCTCCAACTTCTCTGGTCACAACAGTAACCATATCCTGTCCCAAGCAGCCAGATTAGTGGGGGTGGGGGGTGGGGGATGGCTCATATCTGCAACTCTGAAGGGAGGACAGTCGGTTCTTTTGGTATGATGTCAGGGGAGTTCAGACTGCATAACATTAAGAATGGGGCCTTAAGTGGTGTACAGTAAAACGTGGAAAATAAAAAACCCAAACGAACGTGAATAAAAAGGCAAAAGTCAAAGCATCTGGGGCATCATACATATTCTCACCACAGCAAACGACTCTAGATTTCTCTGTCTTCTGCTGGAGATGTGATCCTTGATCTGCGCTGAGTGCGTTGTGGTCTTGGTGAGCCTGGCCTTCTCAGATTTGGACCCCCCAGGCGGTTAGCAAATCTTGGGATCAGTTGAAGCCAGTCTGGAACCGTTACTGGGTCGGTTTTTAGAAAATCAAACAGTGCAGGAAGTTCCACATGGAATCGTAAGGTGAAAAATTGTGATCTTTTCCTGAAAGTCACCGATATGGGGTATCCCCAGCGATACGTGACGCCCGCGCGTTGGGCCAACTCAAGCACTGGCTTCGACATCGCTCTGCGCTGTAGGGTGGCTCTGGAAAGATCAGGCATGATCTGGATAGATGCACCATCAAATTCCACATCTCTTATCTCCCACGCTTTCCGCAAGATGATCTCTTTATGGGTGTACTGGTGTACTCTGCAGATCACATCTCTTGGGCAGTTCGGATCAGTTGATTTCGGCCCCAGAACCCTGTGAATCCGGTCAAAGGACATCGTCGCAGGAAAGTCCGCTCTCGTTGTGTCTCTGAAAATGGCTATAGCAGTGGCTGTGAGATCCTCTGTACCCGTGGCTTCGGGTAGGCCCCTTATACGCAGGTTGTTCCTCCCGCTGCGATCCTCAATCTCTTCTAAGTGAAGTTGCTGGGTCAATAGTTTTGTTTGATTTGCTTGGGTATCTTCCACTTGCTTTAGGCGCTATGTAAGCTCCGTTACTGTGGCTTCTCCTGCACCCATGCGTTCTGACAGTGCTGTGATGTCAGTGCGCACTGCTGCTATGTCTCTGCGGTGTGAGGCTTCTGCTGGCTAGAGATTCAAAGTCTGCTCTGGTAGGTATTGCTCTCAACAGTGCTCTCAGTTCCTCATCTGCGTGCAGAGTCAGGGGTGTATTATTTGAGTCCTGTGTATTTTGGATGACATCCCTGAGCAGCAGGGGGTAGAGATGTCTCTATCTGAAGTACAGGGTGCCATGGACGGTGTTAGTGAGCCATGCTGTGAGGTACTCACAAGCTCGGTTGTCCGGAGCAGCAGAGGGGTAGTAATGTCTCTGTCAGATGCACAGGGGGCCATGGGCTGCGTCAGTGAGCAGTGCTGTGGGGTACTCACATGCTCGTGCGTCCTCATGGCGGCCGCCATCTTTGGAGCGGGGGATGGGTCACTGGGGTCCGAGAGATATTGCCTGATGGCTCCGTTCCGCTGTGTTTTTGGCGGTGTTCTTTTGTGCTGTCGGCTGCTCTTTCCTCTGCGTCTTCCAGCAGAGTACATGCCGCTGATTGAATGCTGGTATGGCTGGTTTAAGGGCAGGAAAGGCCGGGACGGCCGCTCAGCAGCACGTCTTCACACGGCCATGTCCAGACCACGCCCCCCAAAAATGAAATTTTGACCTCTGTTTTTATCTAAATTTCGGAATTCCCCTGTTTGGATACCGAGATATATATTCAAAAGAATAGATCAACTCATAACGACTTTCCTGTGGCAGGGGCGACACCCCCGAATTAAACTCCGGGTGTTACAACTGCCATGGAAACAAGGGGGATTGGCGGTCCCGGACTTTCACAGATATTTCTTAGCGGGTCAGCTAGTATTGATGCATAGGTGGTTTACTATACCTGAGGATGACACAGCCAATACACTAGAGGCGGCTGTTGTTGGTTCTTATGAGGCACTGACACATCTCCCGTATCGGCGTGTCAGAGCTCCGTATAGGCTCACAATATCCATGAGTGCAACCAGTAGGGCATGGGTAGCAGTGACCAAGATAGGTAGTGCTTCTGAGATTTCTCCTCACACACCACTTTGGAAGAATCCTAAATTAACACACTTCTACGAGCACCCTGATCCAATTATCTGGACTAAATTTGGTATTAAGATGCTGAGGGACATAGTGGGTGGTGGCAAACTTCTACAGTTTGACGCCCTTTAAACTAAGTTTAATCTTCCTAACATTCACTTGTTCCGTTACCTTCAGCTCAGACATGCTTATAATGCCCAATTTGGAGATATTGGTATTACCCTGAAAATTAGTGATGTTGAGTCTTTGCTGAGGGAGAACACTTTGGACAAGGCCTTGTCTACAATCTATAAACAATTGTTTGGTGAGGGAGGAGATCTACTTGCAAAGTGTAGGGCGGTGTGGGGTGAGGTGTTCCCCAAGATGGACGGGAATGACTGGGATGATGTGTTGGACATTAATTTGACTAGATTGGTCTCTGCTAGAGACCAACTCATTCAATTTAAATTCCTGCATCATATATATCTTACTCCAGCTAGATTGGCTAAGATGTTCCCTACCCAGTCGCCTGGTTGCTGGTGATGCAGTTTCCTCACTACTGACTTCATGCATATCTTTTAGAATTGCTCGAACATTCAAGTGTTTTGGAAGGGGGTCACAGAGTGTATAGCAGAAGTAACAACCATTCCTATACAGCCCACAATAGAGGTGTGCCTTTTGGGACTGGTAGACAATCTAGCCCCAAAGAAAGTAACTCGTACTTTGCTGACGATCCTAATCTATTACGCTAGGAAAATGATAGTGTTATCATGGAAAAAACTTAATCATCCATCTGTATCAGAGTGGAAGGGTGTGGTTAATAGGGCTGCAGCTTTATACAAGGGGCAGTTGGATGAAAGTGTGGGGCAGTTGGATGAATAGTGAAACTACGGTGGCGGACTGAGTGGCACCTAATAGAATGCACCTGCAGTGGGTTTTAACATGTATGTAACTATTTGACATATCTAAATGTACCATTGACTGTTATTGAGAAAAGGTGGCGTTTTTATTGTTATTTTGATTTTTTCACCGAGTGAGGGTCTGGAGGGAGGAGGAGAGAGTCAATGCTGAAGAAATGTAAATAGTTTATTTTCGTGTGTGGCCCATTGGGTCTTGCATATTCTTGTTATGTTAAAAAGTAATAAATAAAACTTTAAAAAAAAACAAAAAAAAAACAACTAGAGATATACCGATTCTAAACCATCATGGCCTCACCTAAAATCACAACTAAAAACCATGCCCTTAAGCTGATCTCTTTGAATGCCAAATGCTTAAACCTACCAGAGAAACACTCGCAAGTCCTGGCCAGTATGAGGAGCATGAGCGCAGATATTGTCTTCTTGCAAGAGACCTACTTTTGCTCAAAAGCAGTACCCAAATTAACAAACAATTTCTTCCCCTACAGCTACCATGCTACTTCTCCAATATCCAAATATAAGAGTTTCTATCCTCCTATCTAAGAACGTACCCGTCCATGTGGCAGATTCCCTCATCGACAACCAAGGAAGATACATTTTTCTAAAAGGAACTTTAACAGGACAAACCAATCACATTGGCTAACATTTATAGCCCCAACACATCCCAGGTCCCATTCTTTCGTACTATAATACAACACCTGTCCACTTTCCAAAAGGGAATATTAATCTTAGGTGGAGATTTCAATGTCCTTCTAGATCAGGGATATGCAATTAGAGGACCTCCAGCTGTAGCAACACTACAGGTTCCATCATGCCTCTGCCTCTGGGTGTCATGCTTGTGGCTGTCAATCTTGCTATGCCTCATGGGACTTGTAGTTCTGAAACAGCTGGAGGTCCGCTAATTGCATATCCCTGCTCTAAATCCTCTCCTCCATACTTCTTCAGGCACATCATACCTACCTTACAGGGCATTACGCCAAATCAGACTATACCTCCAAAACCCTCTACTCCTTGATACATGGCGCACAATCCACCCTAAAGAAAAATATTTCACTTTCTTCTCTATGCCACATAACAGATACTCCCGCTTAGACTACTTTTTCTTAACACAACAAGACCTCTCCTACCTGCAAAAGGCAACGATAGAACCTATGACCTTGTCCGACCACCACCCTATCTGTCACACTCTTTCCCAGACAAGACCCCACATGTGCAGATTCGGAGACTAGGCCCCACCATTTTAACAGATGAAACCCGCACAACAGAGATACGTAAATGTCTTGATGACTACTTCAGGGAGAATAATACACTGGACAAATCAAGCTTAACTCAATGGGAGGTACACAAATGTGTAGTGAGATGGAAACTCTTCTCATTGGCAGCTAGGGTTAAAAAGGAAAAACAAGCTCCACTTAAAGAACTGTTCAGCTAAATCAAGTTACTTGAAACTCTACGCAAGCGCTGGCCCAACAATCCTATCTGGAAATTTTAGAAGACCGCACACTACTACAAGACGAGCTAGGTTGCAACATCAGGAAAAAATTCACACTATCGCAAAAACTTTTTTACGAATTTGGTAATAAATGTGGACACCTTTTAAGCCCAAGCATTGCGCTTGAAAAAAGCAAAAGTGACAGTACATAGACTGTACTCCCCGGCCGGTAAAACATTTACGAAAAACAACATTTCCAAAGAGTTTGAAAGATTTTAGTCTTTATTTTATTAATATAATATTGACGTACCGAGCCCCTCCACCATGAATGGATCTAACCAGATCAAAACACTCCTAGACAAATTCTGCCCCAAGGTAATCTCTCCAGATTCCTCTAACAACCTAGAATACCTGATCTCTCAAAAAGAATGGGACGTTGTAATAAACAAATAAAATCAGGCAAAAGCCCTGGCCCAGACGGCCTCTCAGCCATCTACTACAAAACTTTTGCACAAATTCTAAGCTCCCCCTCCCTTCGACTCCTTATCACACTCCAACCCCCTCACAAATAGAATGCTTGAAGCTCACATAACGGTCATCCCAAAGAAGGAAAAGACCTCTCACAAGCTGCAAACTATAGACCAATATCACTACTCAACGTTGACATTAACATTTTTTTCCAAAATTCTGTCCAACAGACTATTGCCACTCCTTCTCTCAATCACTTCTCGTGACCAAGTAGGCTTTATCCCTGGTCGTGAAGCTAGGGACAACGCCATGAAAGCTATTAACCTACATCACCAGATAACATCATCAAACCAAAAAGGCTTCTTTCTCTCCCTGGATGCGGAGAAGGCATTCGACAGGGTGGCATGGGACTACATGAAAGCTGTTCTACAGACCATGGGCATAGATCCATACATGCTCAATCTCATTCTATCTTTGTATACTAATCCCTCAGCCAGGATACAAGTTAATAACACCCTGTTGAGTGTCTTCCCTATCCACAACGAGATGAGACAGGGCTGCCCCCTATCTCCCATTCCCTTTATACTTACTCTTGAACCATTTCTCTGCAACTTACGACATAACCCTTATATCTAAAGGGATCCAGGCTAGTAAGAAAGAATTCAAACTTGCAGCCTTCGTAGATGATATTTTATTATTCCTCACAAAACCGCTTACCACACTACCAGTCCTACTAGAAGAATTCCAACACTTTAAAATACTCTCCAATCTCAAAATAAACTTTTCTAAGTCATTTGCTCTAAATAAATCTCTACCACAACACCTAGTGGATCAATGCAAAGATAACTTCCCGTTTCACTGGAAATCAGACTTCGATCACATACCTAGGAATACAACTCCCTGCCAAACTAGCTGATCTGTATGCGAAAAACTACATTCCAATCCTAAACAAACTGACAATGGACCTTTAAAACCTGGACCAAACTGATTATTTTCCTGGTTTGGCAGGGTGGCGATATTAAAAATGAACACCTTATCAAGACTGCTGTACATAATGCAGATGGTACCTATACACAAACCACCGGCCTTTTTTAGGCCTCTGCTCTATATTTCTCTGGGGAGGACACAAACCTAGGATAAGCTATGCACAACTCTTTACCCAAACACCTAGGAGGGATAGGTCTCCCGGATCTTCTAAACTACTACAAAGCAGTGCACCTGGCCAGAGTAATTGACTAGCATATACATGCACACAACAAAGACTGGGTCGGTCTAGAAATATCTTTTACAGGCTACCCCTTAAGTCTTTACCATGGACACTAGAATATCATAGCCCTCCTGAGATAGACTCCCACCCACTAACCAGGCCTACTATCCAATGCTTCCGCAAAGTGTGTAAACACACCTCCTTATCGTCCGTACCAGGCCCGCTGACTCCGATAAAAATAAACCCAGATTCCAACCAGGCATGAATAATCGTTTCTTAACAGAGTACTGGTTGAATGACTAAATCTTAGCCCACCATTTTTACGATCGATCAAAACTCCAACCCGCCTCTCACCTAGCCACCAAATGGATAAACCCCCCATTCCCCATGGACGTACCTATTGTTCTCACATTGCCTAGGATCCTTGGACAAAAATTCTTCCTGTTCAAGACAGTTTACACATATCGAAAGGCTTTGTGTGTAAAAATGCCCCCAAAATCACCTCATATCCATCATGCACACCCTTCTCTTCAGGCCACCACTCCAATGACACCTTAGCCCCCAAGGCATTGGAAAGGGACCTATCCTTATCCCTTACACTGGAAGAATGGGAACAAATTTACCTTCATATCCATAAGGGCTCTGTTAATGTTTCCACACAAGAAAATGGATACAAAATCCAATCACGTTGGTATCGCACACCAGCTCTATTGCACAAATTTACACTAACAATTCCAGAACTTTGCTGGAGATGTCACAAAGAACGTTATTACACATATGGTGGACCTGCCCATGTGTCCAAACCTTCTGGAAAGAAGTACAATGTACAGTGCCTTGCAAAAGTATTCACCCCCTTGGCATTTTTGTGTTTTGTTGCCTCACAACCTGGAATTAACATAGATTGTTTGATAATTTGCATCATTTAATTTACAGAACATGCCCACAACTTTGAAGATGTTTTTTTTGTTGTTGTGAAGCAAACAACAAATAGGACAAAATAACAGAAAAAGTCAATGTGCATAACTATTCACCCCCCTAAAGTCAATACTTTGCAGAGCCACCTTTTGCGGCTATCACAGCTCCAAGTCACTTTGGATAAGTCTCTATGAGCTTGCCACATCTTACCACTGGGATTTTTGCCCATTCCTCCTTGCAAAACTGCTCCAGCTCCTTCAAGTTGGATGGTTTGTGCTTGTGAACAGCAATCTTTAAGTCTGACCACAGATTTTCTATTGGATTGAGCTCTGGGCTTTGACTAGGCCATTCCAACAAATTTACATGTTTCCCCTTTAACCACTTTAGCAGTGTGTTTGGGGTCATTGTCCTGCTGGAAGGTGAACCTCCATCCTAGCCTCTAATCACACACAGAGTGGTACAGGTTTTGCTCAAGAATATCCCTGTATTTAGTACCATCCATCTTCCCCTAAACTCTGACCAGTTTCCCAATCCCGACTGCTGAAAAACATCCCCACAGCATGATGCTGCCACCACCATGTTTCACTGTGGAGATGGTGTTCTTTGGGTGATGTGATATGATGGGTTTGCGCCAGACATAGTGTTTTCTGTGATGGCCAAAAAGTTCAATTTTAGTCTCATCAGACCAGAGCACCTTCCTCCATACATTTTGGGAGTCTCCAACATGCCTTTTCGCAAACTCAAACGTGCCATTTTTTTTTTGCTGAAAGTAATGGCTTTCTTCTGGCCACTTTGCCATAAAGCCATGGAGCGTACGGCTTATTATCGTCCTATGTACAGATACTTCAGTCTCTGCTGTGGAACTCTGCAGCTCCTCCAGGGTTACCTTAGGTCTCTGTGCTGCCTCTCTGATTAATGCCCTCCTTGCACGGTCTGTGAGTTTTGGTGCGCGGCCGTCTCTTGGCCGGTTTGCTGTTGCGCCACGTTCTTTCCATTTGGTTATGATAGATTTGATGGTGCTCCTAGGGATCATCAAAGATTTGGATTTTTTTTATAACCTAACCCTGACATGTACTTCTCAGCAACATTGTCCCTTACTTGTTTGGAGAGTTCCTTGGTCTTCAAGGCAGTGTTTGGTTTGTGGTGCCTCTTGCTTAGGTGTTGCAGCCTCTGGGGCCTTTCAAAAAGGTGTGTGTATATGTAATGACAGATCGTGTGACACTTAGATTGCACACAGGTGGACTTCATTTCACAAATTATGTGACTTCTGAAGGTAATTGGTTGCACCAGAGCTTTTTATGGGCTTCATAATAAAGGGGGTGAATACATACGCACATGCCAACTATCAGTTTTTTATTTCTGAAAAATAGTTTTATGCATATATTTTTTTCTAATTTTACTTCACCAACTTAGACTATTGTGTTCTGATCCATCACATATAATTCAGATTTAAAAAATTGAACTAAAGGCTGTAATGTAACAAAATAGGTAAAAAGCCAAGGGGGGGGGGGTGAATACTTTTGCAAGGCACTGTATCACCTCTCAGGTGACATCTTATGATTTTGATCTACCTCCAGCTCAGTTTCTTCTACACCACTCTCCTCTACCACACAAATCCTACCACAGATCACTAGCAATGCACCTGATTAATGTAGCAAAGCAATGCATTCCAATACATTGGAGATCTTCCAACACTCCCTCAATCAAAGAATGGTTTAGTAGAATTAAAAAGATAGCTGAAATGGAAGAACTGATTCATATTGCACGAGTACCCCTAATAAATTTGGAACCAAATGGGCGTGCTGGATACATTTCCAGACAAAAGCAGAATTCTCCCGATTTAAATACTTAACCTACTTAAATATTGGAGCTACCCTACTCTATACCCAGCTAACCAGAAAATATGTATACACTGCTTATAATTTGAAAATTAAACCTGTAATCCCACTCCCTTAAGGGCCACACCCCTCCGTGAAATAAACAAGTTCCTGAGGGAACTATACGCAAAGGATCAATTCCAGAGGAAGAAAGACGGCCAACCTCAACCCCCCCTCTTCTTTTTTTTTTCTCCCTCCTCTTCTTCCCCCCCTTTTATTTTTCTCCTTTCTTTGCTCTACCCCCACTTTCCCTTCCCTTACCTGTCCTATAACTTTAGACCCCACCAAGCTATCTTGGAAAAAACACCTTGCATATTCCACATAAGACCCTCTTCCCATACTCCACATACACCCTGACCTTCACAAGAACATGCCCTTGCAATTGACTATAGTCTACCCATCAATCTCTGAACCTCCCAATATACTTACTCCAAATGTTGACCATTTAATCTAGGGCAGGACTTGAGACTAGATTTATTAAGATGAGGTTTATGCATTTTCAATTGGATTATAACTTTACGTTTACCTTATTCTACCTATTATCGTTGTACAATCTCTGTTCAAACTACATGCACATTACTTCTTATTTTATTTCGTAAATAAAAACATTTGTAGGGGAAAAAAAAAGATTTACTATTGGATTCAAGTCAGGTGATTGGCCGGGCCATTTTAACCGCTTTGTTTTCTTTCTTTGAAACCAGTTAAGAGTTTCCTTGGCTTTGTGTTTGAGATCATTTGTCTTCCTGAAATGTCCACTCTTGTTTCATCTTCATCATCCTGGTAGATGGCACCAGATTTATACCAAGGAAGACATCAAAGCGTCAAGACAGAAAACTTAAAGCAATATGCTTTGAAAACAGAAAATGTACAACAAAACAAATGAGGAACAAATGGTAGGAAACTGGAGTCAACATCTGTGACCGAACTGTAAGAAATCGCCTAAATGAAATGGGATTTACATACAGAAAAGCTAAAAAAAAGCCATCTCTAACACCTAAACACAAAAAAACAAGGTTACAATGAGCTAAGTAAAGGCAATCGTGGACTGTGGATGATTGGATGAAAGTCATATTCAGTGATGAATCTCGAATCTGCATTGGGCAAGGTGATGATGCTGGAACTTTTGTTTGGTGCCGTTCCAATGAGATTTATGCAGACGACTGTCTGAAGAAAACATGCAAATTTCCACAGTCAATTATGATATGGGGCTGCATGTCAGGTAAAGGCACTGGGGAGATGGCTGTCATTAAATCTTCAATAAATGCACAGGTTTATATTGAAATTTTGGACACTTTTCTTATCCCATCTATTGAAAGGATGTTTGGGGATGATGAAATCATTTATCAAGATGATAATGCATCTTGCCATAGAGCAAAAACTGTGAAAAAATTCCTTGAAGAAAGACACATAAGGTCAATGTCATGGCCTGCAAACAGTCCGGATCTCAATCTAATTGAAAATCTGTGGTGGAAGTTAAAGAGAATGGTCCATGACAAGGCTCCAACCTGCAAAGATGATTTGGCAACAGCAATCAGAGAAGGCTGGAGCCAGATTGATGAAGAGTACTGTTTATCACTCATTAAGTCAATGCCTCAGAGACTGCAAGCAGTTATAAAAGCCAGAGGCGGTGCAACAAAGTACTAGTGATGTTTTGGAGTCTTATTTTGTTTGTTTGTTTTTCATGATTCCATAATTTTTTCCTTTAGAGTTGAGTGAGTCCATAATTTATTCCCTGTGCTTGTTCTATAAATCTAACTGTTACTGGCCACCACAATTATTTTTCTTGATTTCTTTTAGTGTTTCTTAAAGCCAGAAAGTAGCCATTTGAAATGCCTTTAGTTTTTGGCCATGTCTGTGATCTGCTTTTTTTCTACAACAATAAACAACTGAAGGAACATCCTCAGGGACTGGTGATTCCATCATTTTTGCCAGGGGTTGTACTAGAAGATTTAACTGCTAGGTATCCATCATTTCATAAGCAGCACAAAGATTTCAGTCTACTGAAAGTGAGGATACGGTCAACAAACTTACATTTTTCAGTAGTAAACAGAATGTAGCTAATGTAGGCTGAGGCTTAATAGGTTTTTGGTGAAAGCTAATAAAAATAAACTCCAACACAATAAATCAATACTAAAAACATAGGATGGTATTAACATAGGTAGAAGGTATGTGCCCCCCTTGTTATATGGTTACCAGGCTGCATGGCTGACGGTTTTCTCTCAAGCAATTTATCATAATATCTAAGGGAAGAATTTTCTTAACTATTACTCTTTTCTCCATATGCAATGCAGGTGAAAGAAGGGATGAACCTAATTGTTTGCTATGGTTAACACCCTGAGAGAGCGTTCTTTCTTCATAATTACAGGCTCTCATTACATATATTACATGTGATGTAAAAAACAAGTTGCGCTGACCCCAAAAATAAATGTGAACAGGTAGTAAATAGCTGCTAGCACACAAACAAACCAAGTCTCGTTAAGTATAAACAGAATAAGTGCAGCGCTAAAAAGTGAGTGAATCAAATATACGATTGGTGAATGAAACCAAATATAATAAGAAATTGATCTACATAGAAATAGAAACTGGTGAAGTGTAAGTAAAGGTCCAAAAACCACTATGAAATGCAAAATGTCCAATAACACTATATTAAGCTCCATGGACTGCAATCAAGAACTGTAGTCAGTACATAAAAGGAGTCTTCTCAGACAGCTGGGTTATATGAACCCATGATGTTGGCTGGAGACTGGAAAGCACATCAATCATGGACAGCACGACAAAACATCTAGAGTAAGATACTCTTACCAGAGTAAGTGGGACGTATCAGCCATATAGCTGTGCGTCTATCGGACCTTGTGGAGGTAACCTCCCGTGCACTCTCCAAGGGTTCTCCCTTCAATCGCGATCTTCAATCGGCCAAGTTGTCATTTGAGTCACAGTCACTGATAGCCAAACGGTCGGCGGTGGAAGTGGACAGCCCTCTCGCACACTCTCAGGTTCCAGGCAGGTTCAAAGGGACCAGTCAAGAATAAAAACATGGAGGAAAAAGAAAAGAAAAGGGGCTCCACATGGCGCAGGTCAAAAAATAAAGGGATTTATTGGAAAAAAAAACAAAAAAACCTTACAGAGTAAAAGTGATCACAAGATAAAAATTGGAGGCAATGTGTCACTGAACGCCCTATGTGCTTCGACTAAAAAGCCTTCAACTGGGGCATGAAACAGCCTCTCCACATTGCCCATATATATAGACTGTAGACACCATTGCAAATTCATTGGATCCACCCCCATCATGGCGGGACCGGAAGTGCAAGATTGAATAATAAAAACACCATAAACTGGCTATTTATGAAGTTGGTATGGTCTCAATCCCATAGAAGTAAACATACTGCATTAGGTTGTAAGTATATAACGATTTTAGGGTAAAACCAGAGTGTGGACATTGATAAAAGATCCCAAAAATCAAAGTACCGGGTCGGCTTGCATTCCAAGCCTCATAATGACTGGAGGAACCTGCGTTCCAAAAGCCTCAAGCATGTGACCGGAAAGGGGAACAACAGCCGGCGCACACTGCGCCGCTGATGTTTCCCACGGTCATCGATGGGGGTGTGTGATCCTGGTCACAGAGGGGAGTGGGGAGGAGATACACGCCGACAGCCAATGCGCCACTGGCAACTCCTCCACTCCCTCCTATGGGGCGTGCGCTTCAAGTCTCTAAGAGAAAGGAGGCAGACGGCCGCTCCAAAACCAGCCTCGTCAGCGGTCCCGGACAAACAGGTCAATCGCTGACAGGCTCGACAGATAGACCACTCCCCCTCCTGTCAGTGGGATGTTAATCTGTAGATCGCAGCACGCATTGTAATGGCACCGCTAAACAACACGGCGCGGACCGCTATGACAGCAATAAAAAACCAAATGCCACAGCAGTGCCGCCATATTGAAACTATCATTTCTTGCCTCTGAAACATAACCCCGAACGGAAAAATCCAGTAGGTGGTATTTCACAGGATGGGCATAGCATAATGGTCAGATGTGAGGGAGGGGGGAGAAGGTTAACCCTTACACTATATCATCGAGTAAATGTAAACTCAATCAGCAGTGCATCTGAACAAATCTCAAGAAGTGATGACCGGAAAATGCCCCATTATCGAACTGACCAGGGGGGGGAGCCCTAAGATCTTAGAATAAGTAAATGAGGTATCAAATATGTCTGGTATCAATAAACCAGGGTGGAAATATAGAACTCAACCCCAAGCAGAGTCTACTACACAAAGGGACGAGCTCGTAAAAAAAAAAAAATAAATAAGTATAAAAAAAAAATATATGGGGGGCACTATACTTCCCACATACAGAGAAGAAGCATAAATAACGATGAACACAAAAATGAAAATAAAAACCCCAATAACACTCATAGCTAAAAACTAAAAAGTAGCCGTAACCCAAGAACTGGAGCATAATAAACAGGGACAGAAAAGGTAAGGGATGTGTCACGGCTCCGGAACTCAAGTGTCTCTCACGTACGGTTGATAAAACTATTGTCCCATTCGACATTCATACCGTGCGGAGTGTGACACCTGAGCTCATAGATCCAGTACGTTTCGAGCTGCGACACACCCCTAGCACGAGACTCACCCCTCCAGTGGGGGACAAATTTATCAATGATAATAAAGGAGGTGCCTGTAGGGTCCCTATTATGGCTTTCCAAATAATGGCGGGGAACACTGTGCTTAATACAGCCTTTCTTAATTTTGGCGATGTGTTCATTGACCCTAATCGAGAAAGTCCTAGTGGTGCGTCCGACGTACTGTTTACCACATGGACATGTGATAAGGTAAACAATATGTCGGGTGGTGCATGTAGTAAAGTGTTTCATGTTATACTCTCTAGATGTTACCATAGAATGGAAAGTCATTGTTTTGCGTCTCCCACTTATATTGTGTAGACACACATTACACTTTCTACACGGGAAAAATCCCTTACAGTCTTGAAAAAAGGAAATGGACCGGGGGGATCAATAACATTGGGGGCAATCTCCCCCTGAACTGAACGCGCACCCTGGAAGATAATACCAGCCCGATCGGGTAGAACAGGGCCTAGAATACGGTCATTTTTCAAAACCTTCCAGTGCCTATCAATAATCCTTTTGACTTCTCTATGTTGGGTAGAGAATGCAGTGAAAAATTACCATTTATGGGGGTTATCACCCTGTGCTTTGGGACGGTCAATCAAAAGTGAATTCCTATCAACATCCCGACTTCCTTAATGGTATTATCAAGGTCAGATTGTCTGTATCCCTTATCAAGAAATCTTTTTCTAAGGGTTTGGCACTGTGACTGAAAATCCTCAGTATTGCTACAATTTCGTCTCAACCTGAGGAACTGTCCCTTAGGGACAGATTTCAGCCACTGCTGATGGTGACAGCTGTCCACCGGGATGTACCCGTTGCGGTCTGTGGGCTTAAAAAATGTTTTAAGTACCAGTTGTCTATTAACTATAGACACTTCAAGGTCAAGGAAATGTATGGTCTCAGGGCTGGCCTCAAAACATAAAGAGATGTTTCTATCGTTAGTGTTTAGATGATCCATATACTTTTCAAGTGACCCAAGGTCACCCTTCCATAGGAGGAGGATGTCGTCTATATACCTAGCCCACAGAACCAACTGTGGTGGTCTGTAGACATAGACGACATCCTCCTCCCATAGGGCCATCAAAAGGTTGGCCAAACTCGGGGCATATTTGGCCCCCATGGCCACACCCCTATTATATGTTCCATATACTATATCCTTGCTAATGTTGTAAATGTCCAACATGGCAAAAAGATTAAAGGAAATATTTTATACTTTCCGCAGTACTGTGACAGTAAATCAAGAATGTATTTATAACCTGAATATTTTATTAATAGTGTAAATAACCGACGATTAAAAGACCATATAGTTTCTTGAACGTTTGTACAGTGACACAACGTTCAATTGTTTTCCTGTCACACACAGACAGTAGGACCTTTTTATGCTTTGTTTATACACCCATCATTTATAGGATCATCAGGTGATTTGGGTCATTTCATTTCATGCTAGACTTGGATGGAATACAGTGGCTAGTGCTCCGGCCGGGGGACTGGCAAACAAACCATCCCCCCCGCTGGTACTCACACGGTCGGCTCAGGACGGCCATCTCCTGGATCTCCCCGTACTTCCTCTCGGCTTGTGAGTTGTGTGTGCGATGAGAGACCACTCCAATAAAGACGTCCATCTCCCGGATCTCCCTGTACATCCTCCCCCAGTACTGGTCAATAGGGTGGCTTCTCCTCTCGGCCAATCGGGTCTCAGGACCCACTTCCTGATTGGCTGGGAGGAGAAGCAGGAAGGCAATAGTGAATATTAATTTGCTATCGTCACACAACTGGGTGGGCTCAGGGTGCAGTGCTCTGCGCCCCAAGCCCACCCTTTTTTGAAGCCAATTCGAGCCTCAGGCTCTAATCATGTGCTTCAAAAAAGAAAACCCATTGAAATCCATGCGTCCAGCACCTGCATGTAGATTAGGGGGCTGGGCAAATGGATTAGGGGGTAGCGCCCCTAATGGATGGGCTGCCACTGATGGAATATAAAACATTCTAATCTACATTTATGCATTCAGTCAAGATTTCTTGGTCTTTTCTGGATTTTCATAAAACCGGGGATGAGCAGGGGCTATCCCTTGTTTCATTTTTAGTTTTCGTTTTCGCATGCTGGCTTCCAGTGTGATCACTAAAATAAATGTTTTGTGGTTTTAATTACCAAAGATCTTATAAAATGATTTCAGAACTATGTGATCTTAGCTAAGGTACCCCTATTCACACTATGCCTTCTGGAACAGACAATACTTTATATATTTGCCACAAAGGGCTTTGGTTTGTGTCCTTTCCATTTATGTAGATAGAGAATCCAACAGCATCAAATTTTATTCATAGTGAAGTCAGATATTTGCCTAAAATATTTGCCTCTTGTGTAGAGATGACCAAATCTATAAGCTATGCTGTAGGGGTTCACTTAAATTACCCCAGCGATGAAGTTCATAGCATGCTTACAATGTGCAGCAATTTGTAAAAGGATAGCTACACTTTCACAAAATAAAGGGTTATGTTACAGGTTGCAGAACTGTTTTCTTTCACATGATGGCAGTAGCAAGTATGATTTACTTAGCTTTTGACTCCTCTTAGGCTGTGGCGCTATGGAAGATGTAGTCTGGAAGAGGATCTGAGCCATGGCCATCACTGGGAAACTACAATACCCAATGATATTTGGCCTGCCCCTAGGAAGAAGTCAAGAAGTCATTGAAGGTGAAACGTGTCGGAATCGGCTGTTACTACCGACACCACGCTTGCTAAGCCGTTACTTGCCACGTTTTCTTTTCACGAGCCAACAGTCTGCTGCTCTTGATGACTTTTTTGCCTGTTTACAAGTTACCGAAGGTACCTATTATACATTTTAAATAAAAAAGATTTAAATGTTAGCAGGCTTCACTATGCTTGTTTATTTTTTTTATCTATTTGGAGCTGCTGCTGAGCAGCAATCGCCTATTTCAGATGCTGGATTATCTTATGCCTTTATGACCATTATAATTTAGGGTTCAGACTATTTGGTTAGAGGCGAATGCCAAGTGTTGGTGTATAGTGGCAGATTTCATTAATCAACGCTGTTTACACACTTTTTTTGCACTTTATGGACATTTTTTCTTAAAAGATTTTTGTGTTTATCACAGAATTTTACATCTTGTTTGTTTTTTATTTTTTTTTTCACTATGTATATGATTGACTGTTTAGTCCTAATATGATGATCAAATGATTTAATTTTTTTATATACCTTGATTTGCATGTTTTGTTGTGTTTGATTCATTATTTGGACACTATAAGAGTATGTTTTATTGCACTTTTTAGGTTTAGCACTGCTTCCTATTTGTACACAGTACCCACTGATACCTGAGAGCAGGAGGGGTCTGATAAAAGGAAAAGCCCAGGAAGGAGTGGAGCAGTTGGGTTGTGAACAAGCAAGCTATCGCTTGTGAAACATCTACCATTGCCTGCATTTATCTGACCCTTTTGATAATAAAGATGACATTGAGATAATTTGGCGTTCCAGTGTGCGTCCAATTCCTTGTCTTGTTCGTATTCCACGGTGGTGAGCCGAGGTCTGCACCTGTGAACCATCCTGCACCTGATTTTGCCTGGAGCGGTGTGCTTCTCTTTGTTCTTTGCGGAGAGCACACAAACTGGAGAGAGGATGGAAGAAGTGATGTGCTGTGTTTCGCTGGACGCTGCTGCACCGGTGCCTACTTTTGAATATCAGTCCATAACCCAGGTCACCACCGCCCAGACCCATTGATGAACCGCAGGAGTGAAACGCCGAGGTACTTGCCCTGTCACCTGCTATCCGTGATGGTCATCTGCATCAAAGGGGGTCCTCCTCCTTTCATCCAACAGATTGCCACAAGAGAACTACAGATTGAGAGTGGTGAGTGAGTCACAGACCCATAGTTATGCTGAACCATTGTGGATGATGTCAGTCCACCTTTGCAAGACGCTACAGATATAAACCCTGCACCCACTTTTCTGCTAACTACTCATATTGTTGCTAGGCTAGACCCAATGCAGCAAAGTTACCTGTTTTGCTCTCCAGACTGCTGCTACTGTGCACAATCTAAAATCCAACTGGGTCTGCCTCTGTCTAAAGTATTCCTCTGCATCTAAAGACTCCCCCTTCCTGGCTATAGCCAATCTGGAAGGTATGATACTGTAACATCCAATCTAAAGGCACACCCCTTCTTTCTCTGCATGCCAACATCTTCAAAGGGCCCCAGCGTAGCCTCAAATACTCTACTCAGATTACTTTATCCTAAAGGCAGATCTGCATTCAACTTTAAACGTTAATCTCTCAGGCCTAAACATAGCCCCTAACTTTGCACATCTAGACTTTGAAATATTTACCTTCCAACATGACAATGACCCAAAAGCACACAGCAAAAATGACCACACAGTGGTTGAAAGAGAAAATGGTGAATGTCTTAGTGGCTTAGTGTGCATGGCTTAGTCAGAGCCCAAACCTAAACCGCATTGAAAATCTGTAGAATGACTTGAAGATGGCAGTCCACAAACGGTCACCATCAAATTTAACTGAACTTGAGCAGTTCTGCAAAGAGTGGGCAAGTTAGTACAGACCTATCCCAACAGACTAAAGGCTGTCATTAAAGCAACGTGGTCCAACAAACTACTGACATAACAGTAATTCGTTTGTTGAATTGTCTTTTTATTTTTTCTGACATGTTGGGGTTATACCTTTCACCTGGATGCTATAAGTTGCACTAGTAAATACAGCTGGATAAAACAAAAACTGTGTCTTCATTTCAGGCTGCAAAGCAACAAAATGTGATTATTTTAAAGGTGGGGGGGGGGGGGGGGGGGATTCTTTTCTATACCCACTGTATATAATGCCTATAAAAATATGTGAATTTGATGTGTTACTTTTAGGGCCTATTCATACCACCATCATCTACTGCATGCATTGTGGTGTGTTACACAGCTCATTCAAGCTGAATGGGTTGAAATGCACAGAAATGCACTAGAAAATTGGGCAGGCTGCATCTAATCACATCGCAACAAACAGGACATAATTTATTTTGCTGCATTGCAGCTCATCTGTGTGTTGAGGGTGTTTTGTGGTGACATTCACAATGAAATGCACAAACACATGTAATGTGCATTGCCATGATGTGCACATTATCCGAATGCAATGGTGTGCATGGGCCTAGTCTCTAGTAGCATGAACTGCCCATATGTTTTCATCAATCATTGGTGTAGAGTAGACGAGCTGTTCTTGGCCACTGAAGAGTGCTGTTTGGAAACCGAAGATCTGTGCTGCACTGAGCTGAATACGCAACCAGTTTTCCAGTGCATGGCAGTTTGTACTCAAACCAGGAGGCAGCATGGCTGTAAAGGGACGACTTCCTCAATATTGATGGTAGTTGATCTTTTCAGTTTAAAAGCTAAAGCAGTTTTTACACCCATATGTGGCATTGGGTGCTAATAGCGCCTGAATCTTTTCCTCAATTGATATCACATGTGATAAATGTAATTAATAGGCTAAGTCTGGTATGTGGTAAGTGATGTTTCAACTTCATGCATCAGGCCCTGGATGTGACTGGTCATAGGAGAAGATGAAATTAAAAGCAGTGGCAGGGAGCCTATTAAAGATCACCAGGATCACTGGAAAAAACCATGGCAGGCCGTAACTTGTCGTTTGCTGCTTGGGTTCCATCAGTGGTCAGACGTTTCTCCGATTGAGTGTCCATGTTGACCACCCATTCCTTAAATGTCTGGGACAGACTTAATGGGTCCTTGGCGTCTCCGCTGGCCCCAGTTGGGGGATTCCTCTGGTTTACCCCCAGGGAGCAACTGTCCTCTCTTTGAACATGGGCGAGGGACGGCATAGTTAGTCTGACATGTTTTGTAGAGGGCCATACCATAGTCCCACTCGTTACCCTCAGGGAATGATACGGGAGCTTTCCCTTTGATTTTTGGAGGCACAGCCAGCTGGTGGATTTTCTTGCCTCAACACATCATGTAGCTCAGATCAGAACCACTTTTACAGAGTTTGAACGCCTATGGGCTGTTCAGGACCCTCTGCCTCACATGATCTCTGTCCTTTACCAATAATTAGATGCAGCCAAGTCCATCCCTAAACCGTATTTTATTAGCGAATGGGAGCGTGACCTCCAGTGCGAGTTCACCAAAGAACAACTGCAGCATTTGTACCATCTAACACATTCCAGCTCAGTGGAGTCCAAGGCGCAGGAAAATAACTACAAGCTACTGTCTAGGTGGTACTGTGTGCCCACAACTCTTGCTAAAATTAACCCCTCGACTTCTGATTTGTGTTGGAGCATCTGTGGACAGAGGGTAACGTTCCTCCACATATGGTGGGACTGTCTATTAGTACAACCCTTTTGGGTAATGGTTTGTAAACATGTGTTGGATGGCCTCGGGATAGACCTTCCCAATTCTCTGAAATACTTTCTCCTCCATATTACCCACATGCCTCTTTGAGTCCACCTGGGCACACTGAAGAGAGCACGTATCTGGATCGCTCTGTTTCTTCCGGCTTAGACATTGCCTTATTGGCATTGGCAGACCCTACATTTAAACAATTTGCCCTAGCTGACCACAACCCATCTGTTGACAACCTCTCAGTTACTGAACCAAATTAGCTATGAACCAAGTGGAAACACTAAGATTAGGTTTTTGATGTGTGAATAGGAGTTCAATCACATGGTAGCTCAAAGTTACTGGAGATTAGGGCTGCAACTAACGATTATTTTCATAATCGATTAGTTGGCCGATTTATTGTTTCGATTAATCGATTAATCGGTTAATAACCTTAACAAAAAAAAAAGTGTGGCGTATAATTTAGTTAATATGTAAAGTTTTTAAAAAAAGCAATTTATTCTTAAATATCTCTATGCAGCGGTAAATCTAAATAACCAACTATATGGTTAGGGAGCAAAATATCTAATCCACTCTGAGAATGACAGAAGAGATACAACAATCCTATAGTGATTCCACGCTACAGCAGTAATGTGCAAAAAGTGCTCAATAAATAAACACTGTGTAAATATTGTCCAAAAAAATGGGATATTAAAGAGTGCAAAAGTGATTAGTCCATAAATTGGTAAATCAATCTAGGGGCATTATATTCGATATGTTGGTAGTCTCTTAATTAAACATTTTTTACACTCTATATACTATTAGAGGAGATATACCGTATAAACTGTTAGAGAAGAGATATACTGTACATACTATTAAAGGGTGAATCTGATAAATATTATTAGACTCAGAGATCAAATGTCTTCCTTCAAAAAAAAATTTCATTTTAAAAACGTTCGTTCGATTTTCTAATCGTTAGTGGGGTCAAGTCGACGTTCATTTTCAACCACAGTGACGGGAAAATTTGGAAATAGAAAACTTCTTGGTCAAAGGAATTTTCAGACAGTGTATGTGGTTTTCGTTCAGAAATTACATTCATTTTAAAAACAGAATGTTAAAAACAAGTGAAAATTTCAAACAACATTCTTTCATTCAGCGAATGTACAAAGATTTTTCGTCTGAATATTCTCGTCTGAAAATTGATCCGTGTGGCCAGAATAAGGCTCGCTGCACACCTAGGCAGTTTGCTTTTGATCTGTTTCTGCAGTGCTTTTTGCTGTGCGTTTTGATTTTTGCGCACGTGATTTTGCGGTTTTGCATTTTTTTTTGGCCAGTTTGTTGTTGGGCAGATTAAAAAACACAAATTGCTGCAAAAACGCATTAAAATGCTTTTCTGCAGCTTCTCCATTGAAGTATATTGAACCAAAAAAAGCACCGTTTTTGCGTTAAAAAAAAGTCCCTGACCCTTTTCAAATACGTAGCGGCTGAAAAAAGCATAGATGTGAACGTGTCCCATAGGAAACTATATTAATGAACGGCAGTGCGCTTCTGCAAAAAAGCACCAAAAAACGCATAGATGTGAACCAGGTCTAAGACGTTTAGTAACATAATGGGGTTAAAAAAACTAAAATTAGCCCTTTTATAGTACAAAAAAAAAAGCAGATAATCACTACTGTAAGGGGATCATTTTTTTACTGTATAACTGTGAAAGTAACATCTACAGTAGCGATTATTTGCTCTTTTTGTACTATAAAGGGCTTGTTTTAGCTTTTTTTAACCCCATTATGTTACTAGCCGATTAATCGATTATGAAAATAGTAATCGATTAATTTCATAATCGATTAGTTGTCGATTAATCGATTAGTTGTTTCAGCCCTACTGGAGATTTATTATTTCTGCAAGCTTTATACCCAATTAAGATTGCATTTCCATAAGTATAATTTTCCGCTCTTCTTCCAGTTGGCAGAGGAGATGTGTCCATAGGGACCAAATATTCGTGACATGGGAGAACTCCCTTGTGTTTTACAGTGATGATATAGCTCTGTTTCTCTCATAAGTGCTTACCTGTACTGTAAATGATGACTCCTATTTTCTTTCTATTTTTGTATACCTATTTAATTGTGGTTTTTATTTTTCTGTCTATGTCTTCTCTGATGTGTAAGATTTAAATGTTAAAGATTATAAAAAAAAAAAGAAAAATAGATCATCAGGAATTATTAACAGTGGTTCAAGCACATGGAAATCCTTTTATCTCAACACAGAATGTGCTTTACTCTAAAGGATGAGCCTTACTTGAGGTAAGAATTTTGATAATTTTTCATAAAACAATATCTTTTAGTATACAGCCTGAAGAAAACCCCTAGCAAACACAGTATATTAACCAGCAGCCACAGCAGTCAGTATAAAAGCTAAAATGGTAAACTCAATAAATGCCTCTAGTTTATTAGGTTTATGGAAATAATAGTAGTATTTTATGAGCTCTGTGAGTTTCACAAATTGCCTCTTCTCATATTTCAGTGCCTTGGGCAGGAATGCATCTGTTTGTCTACGATGAGGTATGGCCTCTACATTTTGTCAGCACAGCTTCTGTGCTGGAATGTGAAACTAATCCAGGTACAGTAATGATACGTCTTGCCAGTGCTATGGAATGAACTTGACCTCTGTGTAACACGATTCAAACTAAGGTATGTAGATTCAAGTGACAGCCATACTGAAGTCTCCATGGAGGAAGGGTCTCTGCCCAGAAGTTACAACACTGCAGCTTTTTGGCTGGTGGTACAATTGCACAGCCGGTGAAGTGCTGAATGTCCAGCAGAAGCATTACCATATATAACCACAACTCTTATGACTGGGCCAATTTTCTAACTGTCAGCTAATATATTAATATTATTATGTGCATATAATAACTTTATTACTATGAAGATATTTCTAAAAGTATTTTATAGATTTACAGAAAATTGTTACAAGCAGCAGTAACCAAATGTGTTTTTTTTGGCAGTCACTTTGTTGGAAAGCACGCAGAACTTTAAGCAATCCACCATCAGCTATCACTGTCATATAATGTGAACAGCAATAGCAGGCCCTTGCACAGGATAGCTTTTTGTATTTATTCTAGTTGTTGCTTGCTATTGACGGAGAAAAAGCACCAGAACTAAATATCACTAGCTATTGATTGTGGATAGCTGTAATTGTGCCCGTTTACCCCAGGCCATTGCTAGTACCCATGATCATCAATTAGTCACACAGGCAGTGCTATTCTGCATGACAAATTGCAGATACAGAAGATGCTCCATCATCAGTGGGGTACTGGTGAAGATAGTTGTAGCCATTCAATTGTAGAGAATTTAGTAGTTGAGATGGTACTATAAAGAAATTCATTAAAAACCTCCATTAAGAGTATGGAAATATAAAATACTTCTATTAACTATGTATTCGTTAAAGCCCAACTCTAGACAAAATATTTCCTGTACTTTAAAGCTGAAGTTTAATTCATTTTTTTTCTCTATGCATCACCAGGAACATAACTTGCCCTGTAATGTAGAAATCATCTTCCCGCTGTAGCTGGGTCTTCCCCACAGCGCTGATCTTCCGATGCCACTGGGGTTAACATCCACTGCAAATGTGAAAGTATTGCATTGCTCTCTCGCCCCTTCCACCTGCCTTCTCCATGCATAGAACTTGCAGTGTCCTTTGATTGGAGGAGTTGGATGCTCTCATTCATCTAAATGAACATTTGCAGTGGGGGAAGATCAGCACTGTGAGGAGGATCCTGCAGCAGTAAGATGATTTCTATACTATGCAGTAGTCAGCTGGACATGTAAGGTCATTACAGGTAAGGTATGTCCCTGCTGCTGTATAGCAAAAAAATATTTACCTAAAGTTCAGCTTTAATATTGGACAGGGGGAGAAGGAACAAGGACCTCCCATTAGGTTTTTATATGCAGTCTGTGTATCCATTGGAACTTTACCTCATGTCCTGTAGGGGGGAAAAAAACTACCAGCAGTACCGGCACTCTGGGGGCTCCAGCCAGCCATTTTTTTTTCTTTTGCATAGTGCTACTGCCGCTGTCAGACACAGAATTTGTGCTAGTATAGGCAGTTCAGAGCCAAAGAAAGGCTCCTCCTTAGCTCCAGTTACATGACACAGCCAAGGAGAAGTCTTCCCTCACCCGGAACAACCTGCGTCTGATAAGAAAATCTGTATTAAAGGGGCGCCTGTGCTGGAGGGGTTTGTACTGAGGGAAGAGGTCTATGCTGGGGGGTTTGTACTGAAGGATTTGATTGGGAAGATCTGTACTGAGACTAGTCTTTACCAATGGGTTCTGTACTGAGGGGTTTGGCCTGGGAGGGGGTTCTGTACCTAGCTGGTGGGCTGGAAGTGGGGATTTAGGGCTGTGGGGGACAATCTGTACTAGGGGGAGATTGGGGCTGTTGTTTGAGACCTGTACTGTGGGAATATGGGCTTGGGAAGGGGGATTTGTAGTAGCAGGAGGGGGTCATTTTTGGATGTATTCTGTGCACTTCTGAGAATATAGGTGCAAGTACTGTGGCATATGCATGCTGTGTTAGCACAGTTTGGCTCTACCCACAATTCACCGTGGTGCAGTGCTTTATTCCTTTAGCTATGGTGTTTTTTTGTGTGCGGGTGTTGAAAAATGATCAGCCCTAGCTTTCAGATATGCTAGGTACTGTACACCACTAGGTTTAACCTCTTCCAAAAGTTAATTGACAGCAATAAAAAGTATTCACTTTATCCGAAACTTGAAATTTGAACAGGAGTTTTGTTTTAATAAATATTTTAAAATATGTTTTGTAATAGTTCCTCAATCAAGCATTTTATAATCCCCTGCGCATCAACATTCAGACAGCGAGAGGATGGGACCAGGCAGGCATAACATGATCTAGAGCTTTATGATTTGAGGAAAGAGCACACAGATGATCTCATGTATGAGATGCTGTTCCTCCACTGTTCAGTCCAAGTCTTCGTATTACCTAAGCTGTATTGATTTACAGGACCGCGCTAATAAAGTGTCAGACAGCACATTGGTTCACAGTACGAAGTCCATAGATGCAGGCATTTTATGCACCAGAAGTGTCCAATGCAGGAAATGTCAGTGGTGCTTCTAGGATCTACAAAAAGGGGATTATTTTTTTTAAGTTGCAGATTTTGTTTTCACTGCAAAACATAGCAAAATATTGAATACGAAATATACTATCAATTAACATAACATCATTTCCAAGAATTGTAGCTGAGATATAAATCATGCAACTGCTATTTGGTTATTGAAGTCTAGCATACATTCAGGGTCATAACATATCATTCTAAAGATTAATAATCTCTGATGTAGCATAGCAACAGAAATTTTGGCTAGTGCTAAGCTTCAGGAGTCACAGTAGTAAAATTTGTGTTTTGTGTTGAAATCATTCTTGTGGATATATTCTTTTGGGCCCATATTTGGTGAAAAGTAAGCCTGGCTTGTAATATGTAACACACTTGTTCAATACTGTAGATTTATTAGTTTTAACTATAACTATACATTCAGGAATCTGTGAATGTTTCCAGTTTTTGCCCAATATGTACCTACCAGCAACACTGATGTATGCACTTGACTTGTGTTTACCCTGGCATATAGAACTACTCAAGGGTCTGAAGTAAAGGTTTTGCTTATAACAGAGGTTATTAGTTGGAAACTTACAGACCATAACTTTTGACAGATTTCGCAGGTATACCAGATGTGTGATTCTCAGCTGAAAGGAAGCATGCGCAGAAGCATAAGGGCTTGCTTTACACCTTTGCATTGCAGTACCATGTGTGTTATTGTAACGCATGGTACCACACTTTGCACATGATACATTGTGGTGCAGTTAATTTTGAATGGCACCTAGCACGCCAATCTGCTTTCCAGCATCTCATAATGCTCTGCCATGTGATGTACCAGGAAAAATAGTGCAGGTTTTTGTTCAAGCTTGTGCATTGGTAGCAAAATGAATTGGCTACCTTAAAGTGATTGTAAAGGCAGAAGATTTCTTTTTTAAATCTTTATGCATTAATTGCCAATGCCTTTGGGAAGTTCTATTCCTGTATCTCCATGTAGGCGAACCCCCATGTGTGGCCCAATCTAGATGTGACATCATCTGATATCCTCAGCCTAGACCCCAATGTCAGTTTGGACCTAGACACCCCTATCACTCATGATGAGATTCAGACAGACATTGCCTCACTCCCCAATGGAAAATCACCAAGACCTGATGGGTTTGACTGTCCATTACTATAAAACTCTACTCCCTCATATCCTACCTCACTTCATCAAAGCTCTCAACTCTCTTAGGCATGACTTGAAATTCTCCAGAGACTCCCTGTTGGCCCACATCACAGTCGTTCCCAAGGAGGGGAAAGACCCCATGTCCTACGCAAGTTACAGGCCTATCCCTCTTCTAAACCTAGACCTGAAGCTTTTTTTTACAAAAATTTTAGCCAATCTAATTTACCTTGACCAGGTAAGCTTCCTACCCAATAGAGAGGCTAAAGACTATATCATCAAAACACTTAATCTTATCCACGTTACTTCCACCATAAAGACTCCTTGCTTTTTCCTTGCAACAGATGCTGGAAAGGCAATTCATACTCTCTGTACTGCAGTAAATCTGTCTGGGCCCCAACTTCCTCAAGTGGATATGAGCCATTTATTCTACTCCCTCCGAAGTGGTCAAGGTTAACGGGATCCATTCAACATCATAAATAGGACCCAGCAGGGATGTCCCTTCTCTTATTCATCCTATTCCTGAAGCCCTCCGTTTCCAGTGTGAGACCTAACCCTAACATGCAAGGCTTACAAAATTGGAGATAGACAACACAAGATCTCTGTTTACGCAGATGATCTTCTTTTCTCCCTCACGTTACCTCATACTCCCCTTCCTTATCTTATGCAGGAAATTGAAATCTATAGCAAACTTTCCTTTAGGATTTCCATAAATCCGCTTCCATGGGCATAGCTATTCCTCCTTCTTAAACCCTTACCCTTCAATTCAAATTTCTGTTTTCACTGGGAGCCAATGTGTCAGGGCAGGGCTCACCTGTTGATCATCTCCTGGTTATCAGTCAAGCCCACAACCAGCCCCTTCTGGCTATTTAAACTGCCTGGTTTATTTCTTCAATGTCTTCGTCAACATAACTAGAGACTCTCTGCTGTGTTCCTGTTGAAAACTTGCCTGTCTGCTGCCTCTGGCTACACTGATCTCTGACTTACTGGCTTGTTCTGACTACCCGATTTGGCTACCAAACCCTAGCTATGTTTTGACTACGTTTACCAGTTGTACCATTTTATTAAAAGGTGTGATTTTTACTGCATTTTCTGTCTCAGTTTGTTATATGGTTCCTGACAGTAGGCGAAGGCCATGAGATCAGAAGATGCAGGCAATCCACCTAGTGGTAATATTTTTTCCAGGTTGAATGAGAGGATCACCACATGGAACAGTTTGCCATAGCGTTAGACGCTCCTGATTCACACTGCTCACCTGGATCCTCCCACTATGGCTGTTCTGGTACAACTTGTGTTGCAGGCAGTCCCTGCTGCTGCTCCAGTCTCTGTGCGGGCACCCGTCTCAAATATTACCTCTGTAAGAGGTATGTCTGGTTCCACTCTGCTTCCCCAGCAATTTGGGGGCAATCCAGTTCAATGCAGAGGGTTTCCCAACCAGGTTGGGATATACTTTGAGATGCTGCCCCAGGCGTTCCCCCACAGACAGAAGCAAAGTAGGCTTCATCATTTCTTTGCTTTCTGATAGAGCCTTGGCCTGGGCAAACCCTCTATGGGAGACGCCATTGAATTCCATACTCTGGCATCAGAGGTCGCTTGGAACAATGAGGCCCTCATGGCTGCTTTTTCTCAGGTCTCTCAAATAACATCAAAGATGAGATAGCAGCCCGAGACATACCTACAGATCTGGAGATGTTGATCACATTTGCCATTCTCATGGACTACAGACTCTGAGAGAGACCTTCCTTTAAGGAACACTTGCAGAAGTCTCCTGTACGTTTTGGCTCTGAGCTTTGCAGTCCCACCCTTGCCTCCCTCACCTCCCATGCCTCCTGCCAACTAGTCTGCCAGTGAAATAGAAGCCATGCAGTTGGGCTTCACACGTCTCTCTGTGGATGAGAGGGCCTTTAGGAGGAGGGAGAGATTGTGCTCTTATTGTGGCCAGGCAGGTCACTTCTTGAAGTCTTGTTTTACCTGTCCGGGAAACGCTTGCACCTGAGATCCTGTTGGGGACAGACCTTAGGTGGCATTGTTACATCCTGTTACCTTTAAAGAAAAGCCTCATTTCGCATACCCTTTCGTGGTCTGAGTTGTCCATCGATACAAAGGCTCTAATTGACTCTGGGGCTGCAGGCCTGTTCACAGACAGTGCCTTTGTGTCTAAGCACTCGATTCCGCTGCAGCTTCATGCCACTCCACTTGCCATTGAGGCTATTGATGGAAGACCTCTACAGAGTGACTCCTTTGTTCCTCAAAGAATTTCTGCATTAGAGGAGGCATTGCCGTGATCTTCGTTCCACTTGGGTGTAGGTCCAAGAGTCCTTGCAGCGTGCCAATGAGAGGTACAGACTCCATGCTGACCACTGACGCCTACCTGCGCCTTCCTACCAGGTTGGGGGAGAGGGCCTGCCTGTCATCTTGTAACCTCCGACTGTACCCCCACTGAGACTGGCACCATGATTTATTGGGCCTTTCCGTATTGCGCATAGGATCAACCCAGTGGCTTACGCATTAGACCTTCCTTCTAACATGCCTATTTTGAATGTTTTTCATATTTCCTTATTAAAACCTCTGGTGTGCAACCGGTTCACCACCTCGGTACCACCTCCTCGCCTGGTGCAGGTCGAGAACCAAGAGGAGTATGAGATATAATCAATCATTGACTCCTGTAGGTTCCGTTGGCGCATACAGTACCTGGTTCATTGGAAATGGTACGGTCCGGAGGAATGCTCTTGGGTCTCATCCTCAAACGTACATGCTCATGTCCTCCGTGCTTTCCATAGACGTTTCCCCTCAAACCTGGTGGTCCTCTGGAAGGGGAGGGGTCGTTGAGAAGGGAGTACTGTCAGGGCTGGGCACTCAGCCCTTCCTTCTCTGTGTTTAGGTTGCTCAGCTGTCAGGTTGATTGCCAGTACTCATAGTTTCACAGTGGCTCACCTGTTGATCATCTCCTGCTCGTTAGTCAAGCCCACAGCCTTCACCTTTTGTCCATTTAAACTGCCTGTTTCCTTTCTTCAATGCCTTTGCCTTGGTCAACATATCTAGAGACTCTCTGCTGTGTTCCTGTTGAAGACTTGCCTGGCTGACGTCCCTTCTGGTTCCTGATCCTGTCCGCTGCCTCTGACTATGCTGATCTCTGGCTTCCTGATTTCCTGGCTTGTTCTGACTACCCGATTTGGCTACCGAACCCTGGCTATGTTTTGATTACGTTTACCAGTTGCACCATTTTATTAAAAGGTGTGATTATTACTGCATTTTCTGTCTTCGTCTGTTTCATGGTTCCTGACACAATGGCGATCAAAAAACTAGGTACTATGATCCCTGCAGATTTGAGACATGTTTTACACTAAAGTTTCCTCCACTTCGTCATAAGACTCAGCAACTTTTACAGAAATGGGGCTTATGTATTTTCTTATTGTTTGGCTGTTGCAATATACTTAAAATAATGATACTCCCAAAGTTTCTATACCAGTTCATGGCCAATCCACATTACTGCACCATTTTTGAAAATGGTCAAGAAATACTCTCCCTTCTTAAAGATCGGGGTGGCTTGGCATTCCGTTATCCAAAAATATCACATAGCGGTACACTTACCCACTTACTGGACTGGCATAGCCATGGCAACTTAAAGGCCTGGATTTCCATAGAAAGGGTAGCCACCCCTGACTTCTGCCAGCATCTCAAAACGCATCTGACCATGGGACCTACTCTCAAATACTGCATTTTAAATGGATCTCTTATAGTCTTATTGCACAAACTTGCAATTGTTCTTAAAGATTTTCAGACCCCTGCAGATGTTTTATAATTTTGATGTAATTATACCGAAATTGACTATAGCCAGAAAAGCTAACCGCAGAAATGTATTCTGCTCTTATCTCATTACATTAGAAGGGGAGCCTTGTATTCCCGTGGCAAAAAAGGAAGGAAACGTGTGGCCATCTGTGATGTCAACAGTGCTTAAGGAGGGGTTCTCAACAAAGATATTTCTCCCAAATAAATAGTGCACTGAGGTTTTCCAGTATAGGAGGGTAGGAGGACTTGAATGTAACTCGGCTTGTCTGAATTAATTGCCTCTAGGTCCCAAATAAGCTAGTAAAGGTGTTTTTTGGGCCCTTTTTTCCTTCACTTTTGTGCGCACGTGTGTATAGAGGTTAAAAAATACAGAAACACAAGTTGAAAAAAATATGTTCCTATTCTGAATATAACTTAATCCATTCCAAATGCACTATGTGTATCTTATTCAGTTATTTCCACTGGAATGCCTCGACCTTATATAAAGAAATACCTCTGCAACTAAAAATGATAATCTCACTAATTCTAATGTAGTATGAAAATAAGCAAAAATGCCAAGTGGCATCATTACTTCTACTTGTAGGCAAGGGGAGACTCCTATGTTAGATGGCATTCCCTGAAATTGGCATACATTCTTGCCTTAATAATTCCTGAGGACAATGGGGAAGCACTGAGGTAATTCCAGATTTGCATCACTGCACTTACATGTTTACATAAGATTTCACACATCTGAGAGAACCTGGAAGGGTGTGCAAAAAAGCTCTGCCTGCTCCAAAGACATTCTAACTGAAAATTTGAATATAGAAGGTATAAACCCACTTCAGCTGTACCAAGTATACTAGAAGTGAAAAGAGATTTTAGTTTTGGATAGATGTCTATTAAATTTGGGGGAGATTTTTTTTCTCACTTGTTACGTCTCCAAAACGGGAAGTGAAATCTTCCAGCAGGGCACAAACAGAAAAAAAACTGATGGAGTAGGGAAGGGTTAAAACCCCCACTCAAAACTAGAAAGCTGTTTTGGCTATGCATTTACTTTAATCTATAGAATGACACAAAGGCATCTGGTTTCTGCCAGCAAATTTATTTAAAGTGTAGCAGGCATGTTGTAATGCAATTTCTCCTTTTGGCCACAAGATGGAGACAAAGGGGCTGACTTCCAGAAAAGAGAGAGAGAGAGAGAGAGAGAGAGAGAGAGAGAGAGAGAGAGAGAGAGAACACTGGGGAAAAGGGGAGTTTCAGGGACTGCTGAGGGTTCAAAAGAAAGAGTGCTGACAGGACACAGAGGAGAGGAGATTGCTTAAAAGAGAGGGAGATACCAAGGCTCAAAAAGTCCTTTACTGGGACACAGTGACACTTAACAGTGAGAAGAGGAGGCTTGTGTGAGGGGAAGGAACTGAGGTGCCAGAGTGAGGAGAGAAACGCACGCTGACACCAGGGACTGTGTGTCCCAACAGAGGAGGGATATCCTGAAGCCCGGAAAAAGAGTCTGTGAGGAGAATAAGGAGAGCGGTCTGAGAGGAGAGAGAGTGTGTGGTGAGGTGACAGGTGTGAGGAAAACCGCTGAGACTGGGGAGACAGAGAGACTCTGGCAGCATCAGAGGGAGAGAAAGCCAAGCTTTTCCACAGACTGCCAGGAGAGTGTTGCCTGGAGACAGAGGAGTGAGGGGAGCTAGAAGCAGAGACAGCCATGTGGTCCACTATTTATTTAGTCCAGGGACCCTACTCGGCAGCCCAGCACCACTTAGCTCAGCAGAGACGACGCCCTTGCCTTTCAGGGATCTAGATACCCATCTGGGTATGGGGTCGGCTGCTGCCTGTTCACCTTGCGAGTTTTGCTACCAGTCATCTTGATCGGCCATCAGCAAGAGATCCAGTGACTTACAACATCGCTAGGAGCATCAAGAGCCTGAACCAGCACCTGGGACTATCGTTGTCATCGCACAGAGGACTGTTGAGCGGGTGTAAACCCAACATCCTTCTTGACACTGCATGCAGACACCAATTTCCCTTTTTACGGGATGCTTGTTTGGAGTTGCAATCTCTAGTAGTTTGTCCTTTTAAAATTTCTACCCAATGGAACATTCTACATGATTACTACTCCACGTGAGCTTGTTTAAACCTACTCTTAAAATAGGGGCCCCACCGTTTGCTAGCAGAACACACTATAATTCTTCACCTCAGGACCTAGAACGATACAGAACTGTGCTTACTGTACTTGTGTAACCCATTCTTTTCTTTGTATGTGTGCCTCTCAAGGGTATTTGCAGCCCAGAAGGAGCTGAGAAGTTGACCAGTCTTCTCTCCTCCCTCTCAATGCCTGTGTTAAAGGCATACAGATTACTGCCTTTTCTATACTTTTACTTTACAGTTTCTAAGCATTGAAGGTTATCTGTTCTAATATATTAATTCTTTGCAGCAAGGTTTAAATGTGTTGTAAATTTTCTATATGCTTTTAACCATGATAATATATTCAGCTCATTCATCACTACCAGTTGTGTCTGTCTGTTTCTGATATCAATCCACATCCAGGATATTGGTACTTTGTTCACTTGCATTCTTCAAAGTGTTTTCAGAAAATGTATAACTAACCAGGTGTGCCAGAGGGGCTGAGGCCATTCTTGGAGTAGAGGCATATAACAGAGAACCCAAAAAGTGGCTCCTTCGGGGGTGGTGCTACAAAAGTATATATAATCCTTTACCTTATTTACTACCTTTTCTCTGTTAACTATACCATTTTGAAAGCATTTTGTTATATCGGTTTGATAAATGCCAAAAACCTGTTGATCATGTCGGGTCTCGTAGATGCTTTCTGTGTAAACTCAAGGAGTCTAATTGGGCCTCTTAGATTTTATATTGGACTACAGAATAATTTGTTTATGTTGGAGAGTGAGGGTATGAGTAGTTTAGCAAAACACAACTGTTCTGGACTGAAACAACTTGGTGTACAAAATGAGTGCTGTCAGTCCACAAAAAGACTTGGTTGTTGAGTGCTCTTTTGGCAGTTTAACGGGTATTTATTTGTAATTGCAGGGTCTTTAACCACTTGACATCCGTGCTATGGTCAAATGACTGCCACAGCGCGGACCTGAATTCCGGGGAGGCCGTCATATGACGGCCAAATGACCTGTTTTAAATTTTTTATAACAAAATTAAAAAAATTTTTTTTTTTTTAAATTCAGTCTTTTTACATTTTTTTAACAAAAAATAAAAACCACAGAGGTGATCAAATACCACCAAAAGCTCTATTTGTGGGGAAAAATGATAAAAATTTCATTTGGGTACAGTGTTGTATGACCGCGCAGTTGTCATTCAAAGTGCGTCAGTGCTGAAAGCTGAAAATTGGTCTGGATAGGAGGGGGGTTTAAGTACCCAGTAAGCAAGTGGTTAAAGGTATAAAAGTTATTATAAATAGGGGATTGGCGCTGTCCAACTGTGATAATAATTATAAATGAAAAAAGTGTTTACTCAACATATATATCCCAAATATTCGTGTCAAAAAATATTAAATATTATTGTGCATATAACAAAGACTGAAGTGTATCAAGTGTACATAATCCACCTATACAGTACGATAACGGTAAAGTGCAACGTGCTCCTAAAGTGCGTGCAAAAAATCTTATATTCAATGGTTATATGTGTATAAAAAAGGTACCTATATCTTATAAAATGGCAGAAGAAACAAGATCCAATATATAAACACAATAATGTTATTCAAAGCGAACAATTATGTGAAGAATAAAAAGTGAAAAGAATAAAAAATATAAAAAGACCCCAGCATGTGTGCATGAAAAAACAATTATGGCAATCAAAGCAAACAATTAATTGGAGAGAAGATGTGAAAAAAAAAATATATATAAAATATAAATTCCCAGCATATGTGCATAAAAAATCCTACCAGAAAAATTGGTGTGTAAAAAACAAAATTTATGAAAAGTAAATGTCCGCAAAAAAGTCCTAAAAAATGTCCTTCTGGTGAAGAAAAGCGTGGTCACAGCATTCAACCGTTAATATCCCGTCCTTCCCTGCACCCCCACTTGTGTTTGCACTCACCGGACTCCCTAACCCCTGCAGGGGTAAAGGGCATATGCAGACAATCCTGCGATATCGGAACCGGGAAGTGATCCTCCGTCCAGGGGTGCTTTATCCTGCTCTGGCGTAATGTGGTCCCCAATAAAAGGCATCAATATGAAGTGGAGAAAGAAAGCACTTCATAGCGTGAATCCGTAGAGATTAAAGTTTATTGATAAGACTCCATAGAAAAACTGTTTAAAAACAATCCATAAAAACACTGGAGCTGACAGTGCTCCTATAGTGATCCAAAAGCCGGCTCACAGCTGTGGGGCAGCGTGGTATAGCGTGCGTTCCACCGCCCGACAGCGAGAACCGGAACTAACACAGGCTTGAACAGAGAGGTGCTGACGTGTGCGTATCACGAGGCCACGCCTTATGCGTTTCATCATTAAGACGTCATCTGAGGCGCGGCCATCTTGGTACTCCACACGTCTAAATAGGGGAATGGAGGTGCCGCTAGAGCCAATCGAATCTTCGGAACCCGCCCTCGTGACTTCTGATGGGAAGCTAGAATGGAGAACTAATGGTGTCCCTGCTAATGGACAAGCGCCATCATGTGGAATTAATCCATAATAGCATTTTTGGGCGCTTCCATTTACCAAAAAGCCTAAACATAACATAGATAGCATATATGATAAATCATAAAAAGGGTAATCAACGAGGAGAAACCCCGGACTAAAGAATATAACAGCAAGTACAATTATTATTACATATCCTAATAGAACCATATATCAAAAAGGGAGAGAAATTTAAATATGGAAATGCCAAAAAACATTAAAAAATGTAAAAAATAAAAATAAATTATATGAACAAAAATAAAGGTAAAATAAATATGTAAAGCACTGAAAAATTGTAAAGGTGATCTATGCCCAAAGGTGTATATTGGGGGCGATATTGAAAATATATCTATGCATCACCAAACAAGAATATTAAATCTCATTCACAGTAAGGGCCTGTATAATATATATAAAATATATTGAGCAGGAAATCACATACATAATGAGGGCCTGTATGACGGATATCTTGAGTGTTAGGGAAAATTAAAAAAGTATATATATATAGTAATAAAAAATGATATATATAATAATAAAAAAAAAATATATATATATATAAAAATAAAAAATAAAAAATTCCCTAGGGGAGTAAGATAGGGGGCCTAAGACCTCAATCTGGAGTACTAATTCAAAGGAGATGCAAAATGATCTATGTAAGGTGCAAAAACTAGTGTGCTAATGTGAGTTAAAATGGAAAATATGAATTAAAAAAGGGCTAAAGGTAGTCCAAACCCGATCACGGAGTAAAGAACTGAAGAAACATATAGGAATGGTGGGGACTAATGGGGGGACCCCTAGAAGTTGGACAAAAAACAGTTTAGGTCTATCTCTACATTCAAACCCCTGGGGACAAGGCAATTCAAGCGATGTATCCATCTTGTTTCATTTTGTGATATCAGTATCCTCTTACTACCCCCCCTCCAGTGGTTTTTTATGGTATCAATCCCATAGAAAATAAGGCAGGACGGGTCCCTGTGGTGAAATTCATCGAAGTGTCTGGAGAGATTGTGTTTGGGGAACCCTTTCTTTATGTTGTTAATGTGTTTCCTGATCCGTACACAAAGGGGTCTGGTAGTTCTGCCCACATATTGCAGCCGGCAAGGACATTCGATAATGTAGGTTACATGGGTGGTGTTACAGGTGACCAGCTCCCTAATCTCAGAATGGACCTAACCAGAATGGGCACAAGAAAATCTAGGAGTTCCCATATTTGGAAGACCATCAAAGATATTGGTAAAAGGAAAGAGGTGATAATAAGACCTGCCGACAAGGGGGGTGGTCTGGTTATCCTGAAAAAAGAGGAATATGAAGAAGAAATGAGGAATCTACTGGGAGTTGAAAACACCTATAAAAAACTGAAAAGGAACCCCAAATCACAATATCTTAAGAGCCTAAAAAGATTGGTGAAAAAGGGTGGTGAAATAGGTATTTTGAATAAAAAAGAAGCCAGATACCTGATTCCGGATTCCACAAAAACCCCCGTTATATACTACCTGCCCAAAATACACAAGCGGCTGAATAAACCACTGGGGAGACCCATCATTAGTGGATTGGATTCTCTGTTCTCGAGATTAGGAGAATATATTGATCAATTCCTGAAACCATTAGTAGTAAAGGGCAAATCTTATCTTAGGGATAGTACCCAACTCATTAATGAGTTGAAAGCGATCACTGGAATTGAGCATTGCCTTCTGGCAACAATTGATGTCAATTCCTTGTATACAAGTATCACACAGAAGGATGGGCTAAGAGGGGTTGAGAAGGCCCTACATGAGGGTTCGGATCTTAAACATGAGCAAATACAATTTCTTTTGGAAGGTTTGGAATTGGCAATGAGGAGTAACTATTTTTGGTACCAAAGAGATTTTTATGTACAGAAAAAGGGTGTTGCTATGGGTGCCAAGTATGCACCTAGTGTGGCGAATTTATTTATGGACCTACTGGAAGAGCGCTACATATACAGTAACAAGAGACCCGAGATAAAGTTTTACCGACGGTATATTGACGATATAATCATTTTATTGGAAGGGGATACCGACTCCTTTGGGAGGTTCTTGGACGGTCTTAATCAAAATGAATATGGGATCTCCTTTACTGGCAAGAATGATTGGGACTCAATAGAGTACCTAGACCTACAAATTTTTAAACAGGGTGGTGAGTTGGCCACAAGAACTTATTTTAAACCCACTGATCGTAATGGGTATATACCCACCTCGAGCTGCCACCACCCGAAATGGAAAAATAACATACCCAAGGGGCAGCTCTTGAGAATACGGAGAAATTGCAGAAACATTGAGGACTACTGGAATCAGACGGATACCCTGATTAAGAAATTTACAGATAAGGGATACGATCCAGAAGTTCTGACTAAAATAAGAAATGATACAAGGACTTGATCGAGACTCCTTGCTAACAGAGGGTAACAGCAAGAAAAGATCTCCGGTAGATATCTCCTTCGTTACAGGGTTTAATAACCAATATAGATCTATCGAGCATATTGTAAGAAAGTATTGGCCGATCCTAAAATCCGACAGAACTCTTGGGAAATTGCTGACAAAAAACCCCGGTTCATTTACAGGAGAGCACCCACTCTCAGAAATCACCTGGTCCATAATGTTATTGATCCCCCCAAGAACGTGAAACTGTTCTCTGACATGAAGGGATTTTACAGATGTCAAAAATGTCTAGCCTGCCGAGTCAGTAAAAGACAACCCAAAAAAAGAACATCTTTTAAGGCCAGGAATGGCAAGGAGTATGAGATTAGGGAGCTGGTCACCTGTAACACCACCCATGTAACCTACATTATCGTATGTCCTTGCCGGCTGCAATATGTGGACAGGACTACCAGACCCCTTTGTGTACGGATCAGGGAACACATTAACAACATAAAGAAAGGGTTCCCCAAACACAATCTCTCCAGACACTTCGATGAATTTCACCACAGGGACCCGTCTGGCCTTATTTTCTATGGGATTGATACCATAAAAAACCACTGGAGGGGGGGTAGTAAGAAGATACTGATATCACAAAATGAAACAAGATGGATACATCGCTTGGATTGCCTTGTTCCCAGGGGTTTGAATGTAGAGATAGACCTAAACTGTTTTTTGTCTAACTTCTAGGGGTCCCCCCATTAGTCCCCACCATTCCTATATGTTTCTTCAGTTCTTTACCCCGTGATCGGGTTTGGACTACCTTTAGCCCTTTTTTAATTCATATTTTCCATTTTAACTCACATTAGCACACTAGTTTTTGCACCTTACATAGATCATTTTGCATCTCCTTTGAATTAGTACTCCAAATTGAGGTCTTAGGCCCCCTATCTTACTCCCCTAGGGAATTTTTTATTTTTCATTATTTTTATATATATTTTTTTTATTATTATATATATCATTTTTTATTACTATATATATACTTTTTAAATTTTCCCTAACACTCAAGATATCCGTCATACAGGCCCTCATTATGTATGTGATTTCCTGCTTAATATATTTTATATACATTATACAGGCCCTTACCGTGAATGAGATTTAATATTCTTGTTTGGTGATGCATAGATATATTTTCAATATCGCCCCCAATAGACACCTTTGGGCATAGATCACCTTTACAATTTTTCAGTTCTTTACATATTTATTTTACCTTTATTTTTGTTCATATAATTTATTTTTATTTTTTACATTTTTTAATGATTTTTTGGCATTTTCATATTTAAATTTCTCTCCCTTTTTGATATATGGTTCTATTAGGACATGTAATAATAATTGTACTTGGTGTTATATTCTTTAGTCCGGGGTTTCTCCTCGTTGATTACCCTTTTTATGATTTATCATATATGCCATCTATGTTATGTTGGGGCTTTTTGGTAAATGGAGGCTCCCAAAAATGCTATTATGGATTAATTCCACATGATGGCGCTTGTCCATTAGCAGGGACACCATTAGTTCTCCATTCTAGCTTCCCATCAGAAGTCACGAGGGCGGGTTCCGAAGATTCGATTGGCTCTAGCGGCACCTCCATTCCCCTATTTAGACGTGTAGAGTAGCAAGATGGCCGCGCCTCAGATGACGTCTTGATGAGGAAACGCGTAAGGCGTGGCCTCGTGATAAGCACACATCAGCACCTCGCTGTTCAAGCCTGTTAGTTCCGGTTCTCGCTGTCGGGCGGTGGAACGCACGCTATACCACGCTGCACCACAGCTGTGAGCCGGCTTTTGGATCACTATAGGAGCACTGTCAGCTCCAGTGTTTTTATGGATTGTTTTTAAATAGTTTTTTCTATGGATTCTTATCAATAAACTTTAATCTCTACGGATTCACGCTATGAAGTGCTTTCTTTCTCCACTTCATATGGATGCCTTTTATTGGGGACCACATTACGCCAGAGCAGGATAAAGCACCCCTGGACGGAGGATCACTTCCCGGTTCCGATATCGCAGGATTGTCTGCATATGCCCTTTACCCCTGCAGGGGTTAGGGAGTCCGGTGAGTGCATTCACAAGTGGGGGTGCAGGGAAGGACGGGATATTAATGGCTGAATGCTGTGACCACGCTTTTCTTCACCAGAAGGACATTTTTTAGGACTTTTTTGCGGTCATTTACTTTTCATAAATTTTGTTTTTTACACACCAATTTTTCTGGTAGGATTTTTTATGCACATATGCTGGGAATTTATATTTTATATATATATATTTTTTCACATCTTCTCTCCAATTAATTGTTTGCTTTGATTGCCATAATTGTTTTTTCATGCACACATGCTGGGGTCTTTTTATATTTTTTATTCTTTTCACTTTTTATTCTTCACATAATTGTTCGCTTTGAATAACATTATTGTGTTTATATATTGAATCTTGTTTCTTCTGCCATTTTATAAGATATAGGTACCTTTTTTATATACATATAAGCACTGAATATAAGATTTTTTGCACGCACTTTAGGAGCACGTTGCACTTTACCGTTATCGTACTGTATAGGTGGATTATGTACACTTGATACACTTCAGTCTTTGTAAACACTTTGTTATATGCACAATAATATTTAATATTTTTTGACACGAATATTTGGGATATATATGTTGAGTAAACACTTTTTTCATTTATAATTATCACAGTTGGACAGCGCCAATCCCCTATTTATATTAACTTTTCACGCTTTGGATTTCACCTGGTGATTTTCATTATAGGGGGGCAGCAGTCCTTTCCTAGGTTTTATATTCCTAAGCGCGGAGCTACTGTCATTCATTAAAGGTATAAAACTTGGTGAAATTTGTATTGCAATGATGTAGTGTAGTCCAATCTCCTCTATCCAGAAAGAAGTTTAAAGTGACAAATTAAAAAAGGGGGTGATTCTTTTATATACTCAATGTATGACAGGCTGATGTATGAAAAATACAGCAAAATTGAGAATTTCCCATATCAACCAATACTGCCAGTTATAACTTTTTCTCTGTGGCATTGGACAGTGTGTTTTAGTTCCCTCTTTTCCCCCGGGATCTATAAATGAGTGCCTTATTAAGCTAGGATTCGACATACAAAAACCAAAATATACTTTTCTAGCCTAAATGAAATTTTTATTACATAAAACAGTGGTTTGTCACTGAAATTTGCTAAATAGTCTACATACAGAGAATAAAGCTGTTTCATTGTGATCAGCTTAAGCTATTAAATGCAATGCTTCCTGTTAAATTACACATTTAATCAGTAGAGACATCAAACACATGATATATTAGGCAGCAGGAAATGTGCTTCCAGAAAAAAGAGATAATTTAGTCATCTTGCAGTTTTTCTTTGTTGTTTTTTAGGAAGCCTAAGAAGTAATGCAATTTAACTGTTGGATTTTTTTTCCTCTTCTCCGGAGTATTTGGTTTCAACAGATTCTGTTCTTCAAGGTTAGAGCAGCCCCAGGAGGACATCATATGTGGAAACCGTAATAGATACATGAAGTCCCCCCCCCCAAACAACAATTTATATGTAGTATGGTTTACTTAGAAAATTGCAGTAGCTACCCATAGAGTTCCAATAATTGAATATGGGTAATTGTGATTGGTTTGATACTCCTTTTTTTTTTTCTTGGGGTACAGCGATGCGGAAATTCTGCTCCAGGTTTTGAATAAAAAAGCAAACATACTTATGGCAAATACATAAATTAATCCTCAAATGTTATATACCCTTTATTACTTTTTTTTATCTAAAAAGTAGGCCTTTTTAAAGCAAAGCTGGAGTTTGAGATACATTTTAGTATATACAATATACAATTTCTTTGATATCCTTATTAGCATATAACAAAATATCACTGATCTAATTACAGTTGATATATATTTATTAGGGTTTAAATGTCTGTCATTCTATAGTTCTGGATCCCCAAAATCTGCAGTCTCCTATAATATATATGGCAAAAACTGCAATGTGAGACACAAAGAACATATTCTAGGTTCCCAGTCAGGTATTACAGGATGACATGTGGTTTATGCTATACACAGAGAACGTTACTGAAATGGCCATGACATATTCAAGATATAATTAGATCAGTTTTACAACATGCCGTATTTACTCTAACTTTGCATTAATTAATTCTCCAGTTACAGTTTCTCTACTTTTGTGCAAAATGGCATTCATGATCTGTATTGCCCTTTTATCTAATACAAGCTCTTAAAGGGGAAGTAAAGTCTTCTTTCTCTTTAATTGTACATACAGGTAAGCCTATAATAATAGGGAACAGAAAGACAGGTTATAAATATGGGCTTTGCTAAGTTGACTCAAAAAAAGAAAAAGAAAATTAAAACCCTGGTCTATATGGGCCCCAAATGCCTATAATAAGGGTTACCTGTAAGTACTGAAAATATCTCCTAAACTTGCACTGTTTAGGAGATATTTACTGTATACCCTAGCGTCGACATCATCAGTGCATGCGCACTGAAAAAACTGCTAGCTTGTGCAGTTTCTTCAGGGCCCATGCCGCAACTGGTGGCTCCCGTGCACATGTGCAGTAGTGACGCAGGGGGTTCCGGCCAATCATAGCGCCGGACCACGCATGTTGGCCATGTCAGTGGTGTGCAGGCGCCGATCCAGGGCATCGTTCTAAGGTAATTTTTTTATAATGAACTAGTTAGTATGCCATGCATACAAGCTTATTATGCCTTTGTCTTGCAGTTTTTTTTTTTTTGCAGGTTTTTTATTTTTTTTGAAGGTGTACAACCTCTTTAAATGATGACTAAATAAACGTTCAAGTTTTAACTTGTTGCTATGTGGAATCTGTAGACCTAAAAAAAAAATAAAAATTTCAAAAGGTCAGTGGTGGGTTTCAAACCCACCTAGTTAGCCCTGTCTGATCCATCACAGAGTCACTATTACACTATTATTGAACATTTGGTCACTTATAGAAGAACTTAACATTGTTACAAAAGTTCCCAATAGAGCAGAATGGCATAGGACTGCACGCAGAGGCACTTTTAAGATGCAGCTTCTACATTTTGCAATTTTATCAAGTAAGAAATGAGTTTAAGATTGGAAACAAAGGTTTCAAAGGTCCTCATTGATGGTTAGTAGGGCAGAATGCTGGAGCTTAATTTGTATTGTGCCCTCAGTTCTCAATATAGTGCTTCTCTAATGCTAGTTTAAGATTTATTGGAGCAGATGCCATTTTTTACATTTGCTGATTTTAATGCACAGAACAAAAGGACTGCTTTTCATGAGTCTCATATTTTATAGTATTTAGTTTGATTCCAGTAGTACTGTGAAATTTAAATGTGCATGGTGCCTTTAAATTTAATATAAAATGTTACATTTGAATTCCATCTATTCCAGCTATTAAAGATCATTTAGAATCCCTTTTTATTCAAGTGAGAACATTGGCTTCAATAGCTACAATAATATACCATCATATGTGGCCAAAATATTGTGGATGTAAGCTTTGTAGTTATATTCAAATAATTAAAAAAAAAAGATACATCTGTAGCGGTTATTGAACACTCTTTTAGTAGGTTAAACTGTTACATGTTAAACATTTTGCCAGATGTACAGTGGAATGAACTAAGGCTATTAGAGGGCTTAATACATAACCGCTAAAATGCTGTTGATTTTTAGTAAGCCAATAATTTTAGCTACACTAAGTATTCCTTTTTATCATTGTATATAAAAAAAGATCGCTGCTTTGAAATCTGGCGATGTCATTTCTGTTATGCAACTCCTCACAATTATTCTCTGAAGTAGTGAAACCCTGCGTTAACCTCCTTCATAGAATGTTCTGTACAGCTTTGTGAAAAATGGTTCAATTGTGCTGAGAATTGTGGTAGCTCTTTTGTGTTTAATCCAGGGAACAGAAAGACAGGTTATAAATATGGGCTTTGCTAAGTTGACTCAAAAAAAGAAAAAGAAAATTAAAACCCTGGTCTATATGGGCCCCAAATGCTGACCCCGCTCAACATCTGATATAGTGGATAGATGATTGATGGCTACCAAATTTTCCATGCAAAGGGTATTCTGGTATCCACAATTCCAATCTGCAACCAGCGCAAATTTGCAAAAAAAAAAAGTTTATGGTGCCCAAAGTCTGCATTATACAGTAGTTATTGTAGAACCACAGTTCTACAATAACTAAACAGACAGAAAGCAGCCTCAGTTTACCATATACTTGTTTTAAAAACACCTGCTGGCCTTGAACTCAGTGTCCCTATACAAAGGCCAATTACAAGAACATATGTGGCATAAAACTTGTAGTTTTTGGGCATAAAAACTATATTTGCGCTAATAAGATCTGCCACTGCACAGACAATCAATTGAGACTCTGCATCATCTGAGAAAAAATATGAACCTCCTTTAATGCCTTACCATCATAACTTGCCTTTCATAAGGATATATTTAAAGGTAAACACAAAATGACAGCTAGATATGATTCCACAATATTTCTGTTTTAAATAGTGCGAGTAAATATGCAAGGTCAGGTGCCTGAAATTTCAAAGTGGCACCAAAGGGGACCCATATACCGTAAACCTGAAATTAGCTAGACTGGGTGACAATAAAATAAGGTACCATAGAAATTATGGTAAGCACTAAAGTTATACAACTGACAAGGTTTGTGAGAAAATTGCTGTGGGTATTCATTGCTTGGCCTTTACTCATAGTTTCTGTGAGGGAAAAGTCTGCCCCAGGTAGATTCTTACGCAACACCTTGGCATAACAGATGGTTGTAAAGAAAGAACAAAGGTCCTGACATCTACAAAATTCAGGAAATTCAATTAAAAACTTTCAAACCTAAGTCGGAAAGGCTTGGGTTTGAAAACACTGAGATTTGGTAAACATCTTGCAGGTGATTACTGGAATCCACTACTAACCTGCATCTGCTCATTCTTGCTGCATTAGGAAACTTACAAGACGACCAAATCTGACAACACAGTTATGCCCCGTACACACGGTCGGATTTTCCGACGGAAAATGTGTGATAGGACCTTGTTGTCGGAAATTCCGACCGTGTAGTAGGCTCCATCACACATTTTCCATCGGATTTTCCGACACACAAAGTTTGAGAGCAGGCTATAAAATTTTCCATCAACAAAATCCATTGTCGGAATTTCCGATCGTGTGTACACAAATCTGACGCACAAAGTGCCACGCATGCTCAGAATAAATAAAGAGATGAAAGCTATTGGCTACTGTCCCAATGTACGTGTTTTACGTCACCGCGTTCAGAACGATCACATTTTCCGACAACTTTGTGTGACCGTGTGTATGCAAGACAAGTTTGAGCCAACATCCGTCGGAAAAAATCCTAGGATTTTGTTGTCGAAATGTCCGATCAATGTCCGACCGTGTGTAAGGGGCATAAGGGCTCATTTACACGTGCTTCAACACCCATTAACGGCTTCAAAACAAGGCTTCAGACAGACTTTGTTAAAGCTCTCTGAACCCTAGTCAAAGCTCCTGTCACAAAATAAAATGGTTTGCATACAGTCCTGTTTACACCTTGCTTTTGCTTTGCTTCAAAAATTATACCCCATGTAGCTTTAGTGGTGCTTCAAAGTGTCTTCAAAGCCTCCATAGAAGCCCCACTGAAGCCTCACCAAAGGCTCATCATAGCTCCACTAAAGCCTCATCAAAGCACCAAGCAAAAGCAAGGTGTAAACAGGACTGTAAGCTAACCATTTTATTTAGTGACAGGGGCTTTGACTGGTGGAGAGCTTTAACAAAGTATGTCCGAAGCCATGTTTTGAATCAAGTGTAAACTACCCCCAAGAAAACCAAGTTTGCCATTTCACAAGAAAAAATGCAAGACAAAAATGATGGTGAACCCACAGACATTAATGCAACGTTAATAGCTTGTTGGGAACTTTTTAGCAATTTTTTTTTTTTATTGAACACCCCAAGAAAAGTTGCCAAAATGGTTTTCTGTATAGTATGAAATTTCTTCTTTCACAGCATCCAATTACGCATACTCCTTTACAACACATTTACTCATTAAATATGCCTGTGTAAAGAGCAGTGATCTGCAGTAACATTTGACCATTATCTTTCATAAGTTTGCTTGTTTTAAGGCACTGAATGTAGATTCCTGATTGGGCATCGTGCACTAAAAGTAAAAATGGTATGCCTCTGGTGATATCTGTCACATATACCAGAGTGGATATATTAGGCCTCAATCAAACTTTCAATACCTCAAATGTCTGGCCTCAAAATGACCACATGCAGCACCATGGCAACTGCAGATCTAAGTAGAGACTAACATGCCAATGTCTTCAGCTGTAAAGAATAATAAAGTTTAGTTCCACATTAAGAATGTAGAATGCAAATTTCAATAAATATAGCCTTCTTCCGAAATTCAAATTTTGAAAGGAATAGAGTAAAATATAATAGAATTGAAAATAAAGGAAAAGAACAGAATATAAGTCCGAAATTTAAATGGAATAAAACCAGCTATGCTTCACAATAAATTTGGAGATTCATATGAATCGATATTTTCAATTTGAATACTCCGAATCCATTGAAAAAATTTGAATCCGGTCGAAAACGAATAAACAAAACTAAATAAATTTAGTCATGGATGCAGCAAAACTAATATGGTAACTTAATCGATCCAAAACAAAACACATTGTTTCATTCTGCACGTCTAGTTTTGAACATGAAAGTGAACATCTTTCTTGGGCATATAGGCAAACTGACATTTTACAAATGATTGAAGGTGGGCCAAGACTACACACAACTTGAAAATAACATTTATTTTCTATTAAGCAAATTCATTGACATTTTTACATGTGTCCAGTCTAAGAAATCCTTGCCAGTTCAACACAATATTGTATTGTTATAATACTACTGCTCGGTTTCAGTAAATTATCATTCATCATCTTTTACAGTGTATATTTATAAAATATTTGCACATATCTAAAAGAAAGCAAAGGCAAACTATCAGTTTAAAATCAGTAAATGGCTTAAAGACCAACAGCAGCCAAAACTGTTACTGCAGTGTTCTCACTGGGGAACACTTACTTTCCCGATGACAAGGGGACACGCTGTAACAAATCACTTTAATGGGGACAAAGCAACAAACGCTTTTTTTTTTTTTTTTGAGTTGGGCAACTCTGAAGTTTTTTACTGTTTGTGCCTTTCTGTCCCATGAAGCCCATTACCTCTGATGTTGTCGCGTATTAAAAAAAAGTTCCCAATGGGATCACAGACTCCATTCTAATCAAAAAAGGGCTTTGGCGCTGAGTTGGGCTTTAATGGCCCAAATATGTTGCATCACAATGCTAACAAATCCAGTTCTATAAAGAATTGCAAAAAAGCAAAGAAATTACCTTTTTAATAAAATCGTAAACTCTAAAAACAAAGTTTAATATAGCCTTTTTTTCCTTCCTGGTCTGCACTTAAAAAAAACCAACGGCAGTATGAACTTTTATTAGATATCAATGTTTCAGGGAAGCCACTTTGGTTTAAAAGGACACCTAGAAAGATACTGTAAAGCTGGGGAGTAACAAAGTAGCAAAATACTACAGATAAACAACATTCACAAAAAAGGAATCTAAAGAGGTGCAAAAATTAAGGTATGGATTCTCATACTAAATTACAAATGAAAAAGCATAATCGTACACATTACTGGCTCATAAGAGGTATAATTAAGGCGTAGTGTCAAAATAAATGAATGTTTCACAGAGAAAAACGACTATAAAAACACACAATAAGGTTGTTACCAAAGATAAAATGGCACTTTTCTACTCACGTGGCCAATTTGGACATTATAGCTATAAAATCCCGCTAGCAGCATTCTTTATGAAACACAATAGTGGGAAGGCACTCATTCTTTGAGGGAAATATAAGATAAAACAATGTGCTGAAGTCAGGCTTGATTAAGTCTTCTCTAAACTTAGTTAGTCAAAGACTATAAGGCTTTCCAATAAAAACTGCAGCAAACGACAATGGTGGTGTCACCAAAGCAACCAGCAAGGATTATTCTATAGTGCAAGTTAAAAAGTAAAGATAAAGCATGACTGGTTGCTTTAGTTGATGACATTTGGTCTACAGCCAGAGAGACTACTTTATATTCTACATGATGGTCTCTGACTATGTTCTAGATTATCTTGAATGAACTCTGTCATTCTGCATGTCTTATTGAGTACATGCACACAGTTTTGAGGGGAAAGTGCCAGCATTGTGCTCCAAAGGAGGGCATTACAGAGGAAGCGGATCTCAATATACTTACATATTGGCAAGTACTATTTTGTAAGGATTTCATTGGCTGTGTAATGGACCAATTCATCAATTCACATTTAATTGTAATATATTGCAGCTTATCAATCCTTAGATGTGGTGGCTACATTTGTTTTTTATGCTTTTTCACTCTGTTTTACCCTGGTGATCTAACCAGTAACACCTCCTGTATCAGAGTGCTCCCACCCTGGATTAACTACTTAAATATTTACTCCCCTTCCTAACCAGGCCATTTTTTGCAATATGACACTGTTACTTTAACTGACAATTGTGCAGTTGTGCAACACTGCACCCAAATAAAATGTAGTTTTTTTTCCCCACAAATTGCTTTCTTTTGGTGGTATTTGATCACCTCTGAGGTTTTAATTTTTTGTGCTATAAACAAAAAACGACTGACAGTTTTGAAAAAAATCTATTTTTACTTTCTGCTCTAAAACATACTCAATAAAAACATGTAAAAAATCTAATTTCTTCATCAATTTAGGCCAATATGTATTCTGTTACATATTTTTGGTAGAACCCCCCCCCCCCCCCCAATCAGCGTATACCGATTGGCTTGCACAAAGGTTCTAGCGTCTTCAAACTATGGGATATAGTTATGAAATTTTTATTTATTTTTTACTAGTAATGGCAGCGATCAGCGATCTAAAGCCAGACTGTGATATTGTGGCAGACAAATCGAACACCTAAATGACACTTTTTTGAGGGACCAGTTACATTATTGCAATGATCGGTGCTAAAAATATGCACCGTCACTGTACTAATGTCACTGGCAGGGAAGGGGTTAACATCAGGGGTGATCAGAGGGTTAAATGTATGCCTAGCTGGTGATTCAGGGTAGTGGGGGTGGTGCTTTAATAGTGGAAGGCATGAATCTGTGTTCCTGCTTTACAGAAACACAGGATCCATGCCTTCTGTACTGATGGAATGGCAATCTACCTGTGTACCGAACGATCAGCCCGATCGGTGTCCACACTATTAAATCACATTGGGAGCGTGCCTGATACCCGGAAGTGCAGGATCATGTATATATATATATATATATATATATATATATATATATATATATATATATATATATATATATGTGTGATACTGTGCAGCACGGCTGCTCTGTAGCAGTAAATGTGCTACGGGGCGGTCGGCAGGTGGTTGGGTCACGTTTGGACAGCAGCATTGTCAGTCTAGGGAGAAGGGACTGTTAGATGGACTAACAGATTTTAATCCCCTAACACATTGAAGCCAAACTCCAGCTCACTCAGCAGTTAAAGCAAATAGTTTTATCATTTTGGGATAAAGGTTATACATGAATGAAAAGCTGACCATTTTAAGCACCCCTGCCAGTGTTAAATGATTTGTCTTATTCCTGTAACTGCAAGAGAACTTTTTCTGTTGAAAAATGATAGACATATTGGCTGGACCCCAGATGAAAAATAAAAAAAATTGGTAAGCTGCAATATAGTAAATGTTTGCTTTTGAGTTTAATACTGCTTTAATACTAAGGGGTCTGTTTATGCCACTAGATGACACCGAAGATCATAGGAAATCGGTATTTGCATGCCAGTTTCACTAGATTAATAGCTTTGCAATCAAGTTAACCCAAGGCCAGCCATAGATGAAGCAAATTTCTTTCCTGCAACCTGTGGTTGTAGGAAAGAAATTTGCTTGATTCCCCCATCAACACAGTCAGTGTTGACAGCAGAATCCCTACTGCCGAACAACAGTGATTATTGCTAGCGGCTATAAGATAATCGCATGTAAAATCCGGCAAGCTGGTTGTACCCAAGATGATCGATCAACTTTTACATTCAGCCTGCCCACACATGGGTTGAATCTTGGCTGGTTCAGCAGATTTGAACAGTCTATGGCTGGCTTGAGAGTACAATCTTCACAGTTCTCAGCCATTTACCTACTGTTAGTGTGTTACAGGTAAATAGACATAAACCTTGAGCAATGGTCACTTCCACGATTCTGCTGTGTAGCATCTAAAACATTCTCCATAACCCGGTTTTAATATTGACTTGAAGGATATATGAACTTTATGTAAGTCAGACAAACAGATTAATACAGAAAAACACAACATTCATCTGATGTATTTATTTTAGCCCATAGTAAACTTTAGCATACTACACTTTCCCTGGGAATAGTCCCTACTGCAGAATATATAGCTTTATTTATTGAGAAATTTAAGAGATAATTAACCCTTGACTTTTAGAATACATGTTTTCTGGTAGAGGCTGTAGTCAGTTGTTAAGCCTTGCCTATGGTCCAGTTGGACTTCAGATCATGTTAGAATTGCAAACCAAGTAAACAGCTGAGTTCAGCACACTGAATATAAAGCCATATTAGTTACACCGGGAAGAATGCAATCCAGAATATTCTTAGCATTACAAAATCTGGTGGTGTTTTGCACATCCACCTCCTGGAATGAATCTTCCTTTTTGAGCCCAGGCTAAATTATATTCACACAACATGCAATGTTTATATAATATTGGTGTTAAGAAAGTAACATTGTTGCAAGCTTAACATTTTTGTGGGATACTCCAGGGAACCAAGGGCATTTTGCTATTGGTTCTTTTCTAATCTGTGATGTGGCTGCTGAGTTAGCATGGTAGACAGTATTCCACTGGTCAGGCCCATTCCTTCCCAGCTTCAGTGTAGTCTTGCTCACACTCCCTTCTAATCTCCACCTCCCAGGATCTCCAAGATCCTCCTAAGAGACTCATACACTCCATTCACATCCTACCCCGATCTCCCTCTGCTTTGCATATTGTTTTCTTCAGCTTCTATTTCACCTCTCTTGGCCCCATCTTTCTTCTCACCAGCTTCTTTGCACCCTCATCTGCACTCCAGTCTCACTTGTGGTTTTAGTAAACTGGTATGCTCCTCTCATGGTCCACCCTCTCTACCACCCAGCATCTCTGTTAGCTGTTTTACAGCTGCACACACCACGGTCCCTTTTCAGAATCTCAGCTGAGTAGCAGTCTACTATAAGAGCAACTACAGCTAGGTGAAAACTGTCTAATTCATGTCTGGCATGAGGGACAGAGCACACAAATACAGATATGCAATACATGAGAATAGAGAGGGAGCAGTGGCTACATTGCCATACTATAGACACCCAATAGGAATGCCCATAAATTGGGCTTCAGCCTGGGGTATAGCTGACAGACAGCCAAACAGACATAAAGATGTACCTGTAGAGAACAGGCACACATGCTACATGCATTTGGTCCCCTAGGGGATTCAACAACAATCTTTAAGGTCTGGTGATACTTCCTTAAATTCATTGGTTTACACTGGATAGGCAGCTGTCATAATCTCATCTAACGTTAGGTGTCCATCTCTGATTGTCATTGCTTCTTAGATAGTGAGCAGCTTCTATATATACTGCATGAAAGGCATTCCTTGTTTACTTTTCTGGAAATCCAACTTCTCACAATTAAATCTGATGCAAGTGCTTTTCACTCTGGGCAAGACTACAAAAGTCCTTTTTGGTGCGGATCGACTCTGGTGACTAAACCATCAGGTTGAATAACTGAAGTTCTTAATCTCAGGGTACCCAAAGACATGAGATGATCACTGCAAGATCTGTCTGAGAACAGTTGGATCCACAACTGATATATGTGGACATTTTGCAGTATCCTCCTGTGAATTAACCATTAAAAACTCATATCCCTGGAGTATTGGTACAGTTCTCCCAAGCAAAGGCCAGCATCAAGGGCACCTTCTCAATAAATACATTTGCACACTTGGTTAAAACAGGCATATATGTCACAACTGTTGTTTTCCCAGTATTGGTCAGATCTTCTTACCACCTTCTCATGTCTATGGATAGCCTTAGTTAGGCAGCTGTTTGAACTAATGCAAGAATGTTCTTAAAAGAAAGTATGTTTTATTTTTCTTTGCTAATCATACTTGCCTCAGTGGATGGCGCATCAGACCGATGCTGCAGCTGTCCCCCGGAGTCTCTGCACTGGGAACAGAGCCACCGAACACCGCCGATGGCTCGGTTCTCACTCCTCCTCGAGCAGAGCGATGCCGACTATCAGTCAGCATTGCTCCTGGTCTGCTTCTCCGCGCTCATTGGAGCAATGAGCTGTGGAGGGGCGGGGAGAGGCCATCTCAGCGGCTCGCTGAGACTGCCATCAATCAAGGCAACTGGTGGATCCAGACTTGGGAAGTTGGGATGAGGCGGTGCCTTGACTGATGGCAGTAACGACCGCTGAAAACGGGTCACAGGAGTGCAAAATGAATTGCACTCCTGTGACCCTTAGGAGAAGCCCAGCCTAAAAAGCTCAGGCTGGACTTCTCCTTTTAATAGTTATTAGCATTAAAACAATTTGCATATTCATTTTTGTCAATATCTCCCACTGAATCAGAGGGGGCCACTTTATGCTGTATAGCCACCATTGCAAATTAATGTGTTTTACTTTTCCATGCAAAATAATAGTAAAATATGTATTTACAGGCACTCTTTACTCCTGATGCTCATTTTAGTATCAGAAGATTTGTAGTAAAACGTTGGAGAACATACTATGTCACAAAAAGTCACATTATTATGGTCTTTGAAAATGTGTCAAAGGGCATAAGTGCTTTAAATGCAATTTTCAAAAATACTGGTGTGGATGCATCCTAAAAGATCAGATCAATATAGTCTATAGGAGCCAGAAAGTGGGGAACTAATTAACATACATACAAACAAAAAACACATTCTCACTATAAATGTTGCTGAATATAGTATCAAAAGAAGTAAAAATTCAACTCTCACTTCAACACCACTCACGCTAACATCGTGTTTGCAGTGACTGACAGAATATGCCTTTCAAAAGTGATACTAAAGTGCAATTCTAAGCATTAAAACTGCCAAAAAATATATAAAAGGGCTCTGCTTTTATAAAGACTGCCAACGGGGCAGTCTTTCCCAAATGCTTATTTGTGAAAGTCTCTTTGGTGAAAAATAATGTTAAAAGTGGGTGCAGCTATATGTAAGGAATTCACGTTTACCGATGGTATTTTCTCCTTACTGCTGCTATTTATGTTGACTATAGTATGTCTTATGGTAATTCTGAATAACATAACTTTTTAAAGCGGCACTAAACCGCAAAAAAAAAAAAAAAAAAAAAAGAAAAATCTTCTCCCTGAAGTTAAAAGCATAATGTACTAGTATGCATCGCATACTAGCTTACTATGAAAGACTTAACTAAAAACAAAGCCAGCAGCGCGCTGTCACTGCTCCCCTGAGGCTTCCATCTTCACCCCATTCACACCTTCATAAGCAAGTCTGTACATGTTATAACTTCCTACAGGAGTCCAAAGAGCAAAGGGGTGTAATATCCATTTTAGTACCTTCTGTAGTAATATTACTCGCCTTTTTGGTGGCCCATGTATTTAAAAGCTGCTGCATCTGTTCCCAAGGAACAACAGTAGCTGGTGGGGGAAGGCAGTATTCTACACACATGTAAGTGTAAAATGTATGCAGCGGTTGGGGAGCAGAGAAGCTACATTTTTTTTCAAATACACAGGCTGACAAAAAAGGAAAGTACATTACTTCTAATTTTACAGGTGGCCAATCGACCAAAAGCGGCTCTATGGTGAGAGGGTCACTTTAAAGTAAGTGTGAAAGCACACTATGGCATTCAAGCAATTCTGCTGATTTTCTAATAGCAGTTTTTTTTTAACAGCAGTCATGTGACCACACAGGCTAATAGCCTATTCTTGAAGAGTAGAGGGTATGACTACATTTACTGAGAGTAGTGGCATTTTTCCCCTATGCTACTCAGTAATGATGTGCAGATATGTTGACAGTGGGACTCCTGCTACGAGGAGTGTCTTTATAGCAGCTCTTGTTAAAGCGGTATAAAACTCAAACACAAAAATTTTATATATTGCAGCTTACCAATTCTTAGATGTGGTGTCTGCATTTGTTTTCTTTTTTAAGCTTGTATTCCACACACTAATTGAGTATCTGCATTCTCAAAGTAGTAAAGTGGACACCTTTGGACAGCAGCATTGTCTGTCCGGGGTGGGTGTAGTTTTAGACTTTTTTTTTCTTTTTGGATAAAGGTTCACCCGCAATCAACTGTGGATGGGCGGCCAAGTGTAGGGAAAGCAACGTACTGGTATGTTGCTGGCTGCTTCCAGGTTTAGGGCACACGCATCCCCTACCAGCACCCGCTGTATTTGTACATGAAGGGAGTTTGTCAGCAGATCCCAGCCAATGATTCACGACTAGAACCTGCGGGTGGGCTGTTTCCAATCAATATAGGGAATGATCTCTCGGTTTCTTATCCCTAGCTGGATCAGCAGGTGAAAATTAAGCAAAAAGGACCAACTAAAAAAATTATGTAGCTACCAGGTCGAGCTGAGTTGCAATTTAATACATTTTTGTTTTTTGGTTTTAATGCTGCATTAAGGCATTTTTTTTGAAAAGGGAACATGTTGAGGTTTATATTTGAAAAAGGAATTCAATAATAAGATATTGCTATAAGGTTTAACCACTTCCTGCCCAGCCGCCGCAGTTATACTGCGGCAGGATGGCACTGCTGTGCGAGCCGTCGTAGCTGTACGTCGGCTCTTTAAGACGCTATAGCAGGCACGGCCGCAGCATGTCCCCGGAGCAGACGTGCCTTCCCGGTAGGCGCGATGACTGCCAGGCACCCGCGATCCCTCATGACAGCGAGAACTGGGATCTGTGTGTAAACACACAAATCCCGGTTCTGTCAGGGGAGAGGAGAGAAATTGTGTGTTCCTACTAATAAAGGGACAACGATCTGTCTCCTCCTCTAGTCAGCCACATTCCCCCTCACAGTTAGAACACATTTAACCCCTTGATCGTTCCCTAGTGTTAACCCCTTCCCTGCCAGTTACATTTATACAGTATTCCCTCCTAGATTGTAAGCTCTAGCGAGCAGGGCCCTCTGATTCCTCTTGTACCAAATTGTAATGTAACTGTAATGTCTGCCTTCATTTTGTTCTGGCTGCGCAAACTGTTGGCGCTATATAAATCCTGTATAATAACTGGTGGCTATTTATAGCACTGATTGCTGTATAAATGTCACTGGTCCCTAAAAAGTGTCTGATATGTCCGTTGCCATGATGCAGTCCCGATAAAAATTGCAGTATCACCGCCATTACTAGTAAAAAAAAAAAAATAAATAAAAATGCCATATATCTATCCCCTATTTTGTAGACTCTATAACTAAAAGAATACATATTGGCCTAAACTGATGAAGAAATTTTGTTTTTTAAAATTTTTTGGGGGGGATAGTTATTATAGCAAAAAGTACAAAATAATGTTTTGTTTTTTTTTCCAAAATTGTCGCTCTTTTTTTGTTTATAGCGCAAAAAATAAAACCGCAGAGGTGATCAAATACCACCAAAAGAAAGCTCTATTTGTGGAGAAAAAAGAACATACATTTTGTTTGAGTACAACGTCGCACGACCGCACAATTGCCAGTTAAAACGACGCAGTGCCATATCGCAAAAAAAAAATAATGGCCTGGTCAGGAAGGGGTAAATTCTTCCGGAGCTGAAGTGGTTAAACAGGGAAAGGTAGGGTCTTAATTTGGACTGTAGTTTGCTGTAATGAATGTACCATAACATGACCATATACATATTTTAGATACTGGGCAGATTTGAATTAAGAGTATTCCTAGTTAAGAAAAAAAAAAAAAAATTATATATATTTTCTGTGGCATCCAACCCTCACTGACAAAAAGCAGATTTCTCATCTTCTGTTGATCAAAATGGTTCAGCAGACCACATATGATCATATTTGGCCAGATCTGTATAAGATTGATTGAAGTACCAGATACCCATGTGTAGCGCCCTGCCCTGTACAGACTCAATTTTAGTTTTTGGCTCTGCTGTAGCAGCAATCTATTTTATAGGCCTGGACAAGTTTACCTACACCTGGTGGTTGATTATTTTTGGAAGTTTCTTTCAGAGGCAGGCAGGAGCAAAGTGGGAAGGTCAGCCACTGGGAATATTTATCTGCCCTCAGCCAATCCCTGTGAGGGGGTTAAGATAAGGGTTTTGGAGAGCTTCTTCAGTGGGGTATTTTCTCTTGGGGCTACTGCCCCTGGGAGACAGCCAGTGTACTGAAGAGCTGTTAGGCCTCAGTATGTGTTTGGCTGAAGGGCCTGGAGGAACTTTATTTGAAAGACACTTGCTGGGGGACACTGCCTTAGAGAGCTGGGTTAGAGAAAGACCCCTTTATCAATGCAGAGTGTCGTATGGAAGCTGCTTGGCAACAGCTGTCTTTGGCCATTGCAAGTGGAACCTTTGCCTAGAACTGCAGGTATGCATGTGCTTTGGAGGCCGATTGCCAAATTTTGCTGCAAGGCCTGTGACTGCTCATATAGAGTCTTTGATCAGCTGGCTATCCCCTCTACCTCCAGCAAAGGCGGCTGCTTAATAATTTGGCCTTGAGAATCTGTCCTCCTGTACTTGCTTGAAGTTCTTGGATTATCCTGCTCTCTCATCCTTCTCTCCCGTTCTATTACTTCAATAAATCTACAAAAAGACATCCCACAGACTAAGCCTTTGTTTGCCATTCTGTTTCAAGCTGGTGTCTGGGCCAGGAAGCCTCTGAACAGGTAACTCAGGTCTCTTTTATTTCCAGTGGCCCATTCGGGAGTGAGCACTATGAAACTGGCTGAATTTATATGCATGTATTAGTGGCTTTACTGTTATGTTTGCTTGAACAGGGCTCCAGAAGTCTTCATCTTTAGTCTGCTGCTCTATATGAGAGCAGGGGTTGATCTCCAGCTGTCTGACACACTCTGGCATAGTAACAGTTACTGGCCTCCAATCAGCAATATTCATGCTTCATGGTCTAGCTCTGACTCATTAAGGAATGTATTGGACCACTGCTCCCCCATAATTTTGAGAGCAGCAGCCTTTATCTTAAATGATAAGTTCACTTTAGAAAAAATAAATGCATATTTTCTTTCTGGTAAAAAAAATGTGCATTTATTATTTATGTCACAGGAGCCTGAAAAGCATTGCACCAGCGATCAGTGAATCGCTGATGCCATGCAGGTCTCCTGCACACTGTTGGGGTATAGGCTTACACGTATAAGTAAGCCAATACTCCCTGATAGGAAGAGTCCATGAACAACCATAGCGCAGTGGTAGTTCACTGGGAACTACAAGCTGACAGCCCCTAAGGACACACAGAGTGCTGCCTGGCCGTGGTGTTTTTCAAACAGTGACAACTAGTACAAGGAACTTCTGGGGAAGGTGAGGCCTGACCTACACCAAATTAATGAAATCCTTACAATAGTTTTAGTAAAAGTTCCGACCTGTAATTTTTATCTACATTGCTTTTATGTGTCAGGAACATAATCAAAAAGAATACCCTCCAGTTTCATACTTAACACAAAACTGGGAGGTAATTAAGACCAACTCGAATTTGGCTTACAGGCAGGCTGGTGTTAGCTTTATTTTTGCTTCATTGCATTCTGGAGCGTAGGTCACCAGTGTCCTTGCAACTAATGACATGGGGCTGAACTTGGAGAAAGCCTGATGGGGATGGTAAGGCTAGTTCCCCATTGGGTCCACCTGCCTTGCTGATTGACAGCAGATGGCAGTGGATGGATTTCATAGCGGATTCTATTCAGCTCAACGGTCGCTATGTAATCTAGTCCTGATAGTGAACTAGTCTCAGTATAAACAAAGAAAGAAAGTGTAGCGCTAATAATTGGGTACATAAAATTAACATAATCAGAATGAAACAAATATTCATAAACACATATAGGTATATATATGATCAAAATATAATGAACCCAGTGATTAAAAATCAGCTTTTGGAAAAAAAGTCCAAGTGGATAAATCAATAGGTGGTAAGTGAAAAGTCCAACTTTATGTGAAATCTTGATAGTAAATAAGTGTAAGCTTGAAGTGAGGAGATACCACCACCGTATGCTCTGGAGGCTTACTGGAATGTTTGAACCCAAAAAAACATACGTTCAATGGGTCAAACAGGCTTGTATAATGGAGAAACCACTGAAGGCATGGAGTCCTCTGGAAACTGTAACGAAAACCCACGACCGTCCGTGGACTGGTGTGTCTCATAAAGAGACCCGATAAACCTAGATAGCAGATTTAAAAGAGGAAAAACAAAAAGGGGCACATAGCATAATTCCGCAAATAACGAATAAGATTTATTAAAAGTAAGAAAAACACTTACATTTGAGTAGATAAAACAGTGCTTTTGGTAAGTAAAATGGCGGCAATGGAGTCCTACCCTTTTTGGGTAGGACTCCATTGCTGCCATTTTACTTACCAAAAGCGCTGTTTTATTTTTGATCATATATATACCTATATGTGTTGATGAATATTTGGTTAATTCCCTTTATGTTCATTTTATGTACCCAATTATTAGCGCTACACTTTCTTTCTTTGTCTGTTCTTTATGCATATATCACAATTGCTGTGTTAGGTGCTTCTTTAGTTTTCTTTAGGCAGCGCAGAATTATTTTTTACATTAACTAGTCTCAGTATGACCATCAGGCTCCACCCACCCCAAACTCCTTGATCACTGCACCTGTCTGTGTGACAGGTGCAGTGGCTGAGCAGGAAGCAATGTGGAACCTGGGATTTGAGAGACTAATTTGTGTTCAGGTACACACATCTTTTGCAAACATCACCAATTGTGGTATGGAGGATTCTTCACAGTGTATCACAGATATTCTTTGTGAACTCTAGGGAGAATCCTTTGGGGGTTTTAAGTACGGTAACTGTTGCGAAAAAAAAAAAAAATGGCTGCAGTAGCAAACTGGTTAACCTTGCTGATGGGAAATTTGGTATATAGTTGGAGCCCTAATCCATTACATGAAACCGTAGGACATTTAAAGAGATATTTTTGAACCCTCAATTTTCCTTTTTTTTTTTTTTAACATTTGGCCTTAAGCTTTTATAATACCAATATAGTTGTAACAATTCTCATATTAACAGTATCAGTAGCTAAAACTGGGTAGCCTAGGCCCAGAATTAGTTTGTCTAGGTCAATGCAAATAGTGCATAAATGAGTATTGTATGGCTACGCTGTAAACTTCTGCTTTACCTGCAAATGCAATCTTGATCCTTATTGGGGGGAGAGGGAGGTTTAAAGCAAATGGATTTAAGTACAGTGGGAACCTTCTTTAAAGTAGTTACAGTATATATTTCAATTAGTGCTAGATCTGCATAGCATGATATTAAACTTTGTGGACTGTTTTCTCATCTACATAAAAGCGCAAGACTAATTAGCAAAATCACATAGTGCAAACGTTAACACTGCATCTGACAGCAGACACAAGTGCAACAGAGTCATCTGCCACCTTCAAAGTGTCTTGCTATGGAAAACAAAAAAAACTGATGTGTATATAGCTGAGGAGAGCAATTACCCTAGGAATGTTGAAACAAACCACACAGCAATTTGGTCATTCACACAGAGGCGTAGCTTAGAATTGAAATGAAAAACTTCTATAGTAATATACATACCATAAGTAGTATCTGGTTTGTTAATTTGGTCAAATAAAGACAGAAGTGGCTTTATAGAGATTCATTTTCTGTCACTTATATGTTACTTCCTCATGTGACTGTGTGCAAACCTAATTGTGCATCTATTTTAGGAGAAGTTTTGTTATATGCACTAATCAATCCCCTAAAATATGAACAGTTTACTACAAACCATTTCCAGGTAATCAGACTTAATAAGTGCAATATAAAAACAGCACTCTCATCTTCATCTCATGTCTTGGGGCCAACTGCCTGCATGTTTCTACAAAATGTCATATGCATAGGACAGTATCCTTGTAGGTCTAAACTTGGGCATCCGTCACAGGGTTTCCTGGCAGGAGTTCTCCGTTCACCACATTGTCCTGTGTCTTCTCCTTTCTTGCTTCAACTTCTTCTGCCTTCTTTTGGTCTCTCTCCTGGATAAGAGGAACAGACAGAAGAACCAGAGCTCCAACCAGTGGAGGAATGCCAGCAAGATAAAAGGCCAAGTCGTAACTTCTTCGAAGATCAATTAGCAAACCTATTATTGGAAGAAGATTTTTGTTAGGAGACACTTAGGAAAACATTTTGCACACGTAGCAAAGTTCCTAACAAACTTATTAAAGCAGCAAGCAATTTCAGAATCTCTGTTAAATTCATAGCAATATATGAATGCTTGTTCCCCCTTACTTACACAGCTGCAAAAATGATTACAATCCTCACAGATGTAAAGGCTTTTGGAAACTTATAACAAATAAAATCTTGTATGTATAGTTTAATAGCAAACTAGGTTTAAAAAAAAAAGTGACTGTAAAGTTCATCCTTTCACAAAATACAACTGTTCAGTAGTGGTGCAACTGCAAGCAATTTTGTGTCTCAGGGGGGAACATGAACATTCCTTCCCCACATCTAGTGTTGGATCAATTCCCTGGATACAATTATCTCCATATTGGCTTTTTGTGATTATAACTGAGGATAGGAAGAAAAATATGCCACTTTAATATAAATATGGGAATTTTTACATGCCTGTAAATTCCATATCTTGGAGTACTGTACAGAACACAGGAGTTGATTCTCTGACCATGGTTAATATGTGGCTACAATTGGACACTGGCAAAAGCTTTATTAAAAAGCCACCCCCCCATTATAACCCCACCCACTCTGTGAGGCTCCAGGTAGTTTGCAAGCACTAAGGAGACCACAGAGCGCATTAAGGGACTGTACTGTACTCCAGGATATAAAATTTACAGGTGGGTCAAAATTCCAATCATCTTAATCGTACATCCAGGACACGGGAGTTTAATAATCAACTCCTATTTCCTGCATGTATGATAAATCGAGTACATCCTCAAGCAATAAATCAAGGGATGGGCAACAAAACTGCTAAAAGTGCAGCAACTAGCTCATAGGAAGAAGCAGTAGAGTCAATAAACCCAATCAGACAGACAAACAGCAGAACACTATAGCTGAAGCATGGATCAGGAAATGCTCAAAACAACCCAACTGTCAAGAAAAAGTTTTACAAGTGTAAACAGAACAGGCTGTGGCCCCACAACGCTTGAGAAGGATCAATGCTAGATGCGGACTCCTGAGGGCAGAAGCTATAAAGAAAGATAAAAAAATAACCACCCCGTCAGGTGGAAATTTAGCAAGGAATCCCCTAGAGGGGCCACTCTGTGAGAAATGGAGGAGGATCAGCTGGCAAGATAATACATGGCAGGTGACCACAGATGATAGTCCTGAACCCATACATATAAGTGTTTGACATGTCCTCAAGGCAGGACAGAGGGAGAGAGAATGACAGCCCCATGGAAGACAATAAAAAAAAAAAAAAAAAAAAGCACCAAAGGAAGCGAAAACTACTGGCTTCCAGGAAACCCTGTTCCTCTTTAGTGTAAGAAAAAAAAAAAAAGCCCCTGGGTAGAATGCAGGGGAAGCCAAAGCAGACCTACTATTTTTAGGTGTAATGGAGTGGAGCACCAGACAAAGGCTCCAGAGGGGCACAGAAAGTCACAAGTGACTAAGAAGGGCGACTTCTTGCTAAAGGGAGTCCATAAGGAGTGGGAAGCCTTAAGCCCCATACACACTATTAGATTTTCTGCAGATTTTTGTCTTCAGATTTACCAAAATCATATAATATGAGGTCAAACCTTAAGAGTTTCAATTTGTATGCAATCAGGTAGGCCCTTGCACTACATTGTTTTGGTAAATCTGAAGACAAAAATCTGCAGAAAATCTAATAGTGTGTATGGGGTCTAAGGCTGGTTTCACACAGGTGGTTCAGGGAGAAGAGCCGTGGTGACATCACTTCAGGTCACGGCAGAGGTCAGAAGTATATGTGTACATGCTGTGTTTGCTGTTTATTTATCACTTCAGGTCACGGCCGAGGTCAGAAGTATATGTGTACATGCTGTGTTTGCTGTTTATTTATTTCACCAACTGTGTTTTATATACTATATTAAAAAGCGTTTTTAAGATACTACACTATGGAGCCCTCCCCTTATTCTTGCATATCGATAAATGTGACCACCCTGTGACTTTGAGTGTTCTGGGACCACCGGGGGATCGATCGACCAGGGATTAAAAAGCCAGTGTGGCATACCTATGTGTGGCTCATTCATACAATCTATGAGGTGAGAGGCTGGGGGAAACTTTATCATCCGCACTGGACGGAAGAAGCTTGCCATATTGCTGCACATGCACTTTATTACTGGATGGGATAGCCTGCATGTTTTGATTGAGCACCTGATTTGAGTTTATTGTACTGCATCAAGAAACTCTATTTCACATTATTGGATTATTCTGTTGCTATTTTGCACTATTTCAGATTTGCAATTGCACTTTTATGCCTACTTTATCATTGCATTATTACTGTTTGCATGCTATTTGTTGGATATCAGTATTATTGCACGGATTTGCATTTTTTATTGCGTTTTTGCACAGGATTCCGGCACTATCACTTTCTAGTTAAGATATTTATCAAGTTTTGAAGTTTCATCGAATCACTATGCCTATTTAATATTGCATTATTGTTGTTTGCACGTTAATTGCCGGAGATCAGTATTTTGCACGGACTTTGCAGTATTTTGCCCTTTTTTTGCTTTTTTACACATATTTTGCACATTTATTTGTAGGGCACATTAAGACAGTTCTAGCACATGTGTGTGAGTGTGTGAGCATGGATTTTGCATCAATTTGCCCATTATTGCTTTTTTGCACAGCAATATTTTGCACATTTATTTTCAGGTTATATTAAGTTTTAGTATATATATATATATATATATATATATATATATATATATATATATATATATATATTTTTTTTTTTTTTACAAGAAAATAAATGTTTATTTGTTTTTTACAATACAAGCGATGCACATACACAGTTGTTCACAGAAATACTGTTACATAGATTGTCACAGAACGAATGAGCGACACCTTAAAAAAGGAGAAAGATGTACAGAGTTATTGAATTGCATCACATTAGGAGATGAGATCGGAGGTAGTAAGTTCCAGCAGTATTATTTGAGGAGGTCTTGGAGGTGGGGGGGGGGGGGAGGAGGGAGGGCCGGAGGGAGGATCTCATCCATCCTATTAGGTTCACAGAGCTCAAACAATGATTAGGCATTCAGAAGATAAAAAAATAGTGGTAAACTATTGCGGGGCGGGACCAATATCAATATCTTGGTGGTCATCCTCCACGTCTGTGCCCCAAGCATCTATCCATCCCGAGCATATCTTGTCAAATTTGGCAGGACAGTTTCGATTGGCATAGGTAAGTTTTTATATAATGGTAGCACCGAGTTCAATTTAAGGCGCCATGAGGATACCCAGGGTGGGGCATTGTCCTTCCAATGAAGGAATATCTCTCTACGAGCATAAAATGTGGCATAGTTCAAAAATAATCTAATATATTTGCCTCTTACCCTAGAGTAAAAACATTGAGCAGCATCATTTTGGGGTATATTCCCAGCTCCAGAGAGGTAACCCGACTAAGGGTGTCAGCTATCTCTAACCAATAGTCTCAGAGGCGGGGACAGGCCCATATCATATGAAAGAAGGCAGCAGAACTCTGACCACATCTAGGACAGGCCACTGGGATGTTAGGATTCATAATAGTTAACCGCTTTGGAGTATAATAGGCTCTGTGGAGGAACTTGACCTGTATAAACCGGTCTCTGGCCTAAATCATATTAGTGACAAAGGATGATACACATGACTCCCACTCCTCCTCTGACAGATCTGGGATGTCCAATCTCCATCTATCTTGGGTTTTTTCAATGGAGCTATGGACAAGTGGAAATATAAGGAGGAGAGGGGTTTATCTATGACCCTGGCTGTGAGTAGTCTCTCCACAGAGTCTGATTTTAATATGATTTGTGCTGGGAATTGTCTCCTATACGTGTGTCGAAGCTGGTAGTAACTAAACAACATCCATCCCGGCAGTGAATAGGCATTTTTGAGATCAGAAAAGGATCTCAGTTTACCCCCCAGAACTATATGCTTCAGTTTGACTACACCTTTCCCTGCCCAAACCCGAGGGTCAGGTACGGTATTCATGTGTGGTAGATTAGGATTACCCCAAAGAGGAATGTGGGGAGAAAATGTCTCGGGGGAGACAAAGCGGGCTTTGGCTTTATTCCAAATATTGATAGTTGTACAGATCAGATCCGTGATGCCAGGTTGAGACCTCGCCCCCCTGAACATCACGTTACTGAGAGAAGAGTATGAACCCATTATGGCTGCCTCCAATGTTACCGCTGGGTTGTCCTGCAGTTGGGAAAACCACCATCTGACCATTACCAGAACGGCCGCCCAGAAGTAGATCTGAAAATCTGGTACAGACCACCCTGGGTGACGGGCAGCTGGAGGGTAGTAATGGCCAGTCGTGGGGACCTACCGTTCCAAACAAAGGAAGAAATCATACTTTTTAGTTTTGCGAAGAATGAGGCCGGAGGAATTAAGGGGGCATTACGAAAAAAGTAAAGGAATTTGGGGAGATAAACTATTTTAACTAAATTTAACCTACCCACTGGTGATAGGGTAAGGGTCCTCCAGGCTATACATTTTTGTGAAAATTTGTTTAGAAGTGGTTGAAGGTTCAAGTTTTAGTATATTTTAATTTGGTCAAGCGCCGCAGTTTTTTATACTACATTTATATGTGTACACTGGGGTAACAGTTCCCTGCAAAGCTCTGGCTTGTCTAGTCATCTGAAGGTAGCTCCATACAACAAGTGGTCTAAGAATCAATTCCTATGTCTTGTACTTTATTTATTTATTTTTATTTAGTGGTATGAGACATACAATGAATAGATAACTTTACAGAATAGGTGGTCCATACAATAAAGCATACAAATGATCAGCATCTAATTTCCTCCTATTAAAGATAGGGACTCTCAGTGTAATTACGTGGGAATAGAACTGTAAGTGTGCAGGGTACCCAGGTACCTAGGAATTGTAATGCCCCGTACACAGGTTTGGACTTTCCGCCAACAAAACCGTGGATTTTTGTTTGAAGAGGGTTGGCTCAAACTTGTCTTGAATACACATGGTCACACAAATGTTGGCCAACAATTACGAACGTTGTGACGTACAAGACGTACGACGAGCTGAGAAAAAGGAAGTTCAATAGCCAGTGCGGCTTCCTCAGCTTGAGTCCGAGAATGAGTGAACTTTTGTGCGTCGGACTTGTGTACACACGATCGGAAATTCCGACAACAAAGTTTTTGTTGGCGGAAAATTTGAGAACCTGCTAGCCAACATTTGTTGGCAGAAAGTCCGACAACAAATGTTCGATGGAGCATACACACGGTCGGCCTTTCAGCCAACAAGCTCACATCCAACATTTGTTGTCGGAAAATCCGATAGTGTGTACGGGGCATAAGACTAAGGCTCTGCGTAAACAGGTTGTATAATTACTCTCATTTCAATAGAGGTAAGTCCAGTTATCCTTAAAAAAAAAAAAAAAGTTGTCATTAGGTGGGGGAAGAGTAATGCGGGGTGTACCCCTGGGGTCAAAACATACCAGTTTTTGGATTACATAGGAGAAAGTGAATAGAAGAGGAGGGTAGATAAAGGAAAAGAGAGAGAGAGAAAGAAAAGAGAAAAAAAAATTGGGGGGGGGATCGGGGTGGGGAGTCCCACCTAGGGGGTGAGGGATGCCCACTGCACATCAAGCAGTGCGAAAGCGAGGTTGAAAGTTAAAGCTTCTGACAATCATTATGGTTAGGCTATGTATAGCAGAGGTATTCCTGTGAGAAGCAAAAAAGGTTCCAACAAAACCACCTGGTCATATGTTCCTCAGATTTATCCCGAATCATAGCAGTCAAATCTTCCATCCATTCAATATCATTAACCCTTGCGAACCATTGGGCTACTGTGGGGGCAGATTGTTGCTTCCAGTGGCTTAGTATGCAAGCCCTAGCAGCATTGAGAAGGTGTTTAAGAAGAGATTTGTGGTAGCGCTTTCTTGACATGGGAGTGAGGTTTAGTAGCACAGCAGCAGGGTCGTTGGTTAGGGAAATGTCTGTGAATTTGTGAATGAGTCGAAGGACTGGTTGCCAGAAAGGTTGCAGTTTGGGGCATTCCCAAAAAAATGTGGAGAATAGTGCCCGGGTGTCGCTCACAACGCCAGCAACGTGCGGATTGATTGGGGAATATTTTCGCCAAAATAGACAGAGTGCGATACCAGCGTGTGGTTAATTTGTAGGAAATTTCCTGGTATTTACTACAGAGTGATGACTTTTGCGCAAAGAAAAGTATGCATTCTTTTTGGGGACCAGTAAACATGGTTTGTAAATCTTTCCCACTTAGCTAAGAAAGGAGGGTATGTGGTAGCTTGTATGTCCAGCAGAGTTTTGTAAGATCTAGAGAGGAATCCACAAATTGGGCCGTCACTCAGAGTTCTTTAAATGAGTGGAGTTGCAGAGGAAAGAGTGCGTGTTTGGGCAGGGAGCTGAGGAAGTGGGAAAGCTGCCTTGCTCTCCAAATGTCCAATGTGATAGGTATCTGTCCTGTCACTAGGGTCTCAGTTGGAATCCAGCCTGCGGGCCGTAGAAAATGAGAGGTTTGTAAGATCCCTTTTGGGGCCTTCCCGGTAAAGGCCGAGTCTGATAGTCCTGGCGGGAATTTCGGATGTCCTACAATTGGAGTCAAGGGAGATGGGAAACTAGTCAAGGAAGATAGTCGGAAGAATCTTTCCATCTCAGAGAGTGTGGGTCTGATCAGTGGGTGAGTAGATAAGTGGGATGTCAGTTGCTTACCTGCCCATGGCAGGCCGGCCAGCGGGGCCTGGGCCATCACCTGTAACCCAGAGCTTCAAATCCCCATGACGGCACCAATCAACCACTCGTGTCATGTGCGTCGCCGTGTGGTATAGAGCAGGGTCTGGGAAGCCAACGCCTCCCCTCAGTTTCGGCCTTAGTAGCCACTCCCTACTAATGCGTGGATGTTGGCCGAACCAGAGAAACTTGGTAAATGCTGAGCGCACAGCATTAAAGAAGGTCTGGGATAGTTTAACAGGTGGGGCTTGTAGTAAGTACAGGAGTCTCGGCATTACATTCATCTTCAGCAGTGGCGTCTCAAGCTTTCATATTTAGGGGGGGCACATGGATGGGGGGACCAAGACAAAAGTAGGGGGGCAACTATAAAATGCAATTGTATATTATATATATATATATATATATATATATATATATATATATATATATCCTGGGGCCCTTTACTACGATTCCATAACGGCCCTTTCACATGTTCCCCACATGTTCTGGGGCCCCCTCCCCCTCAGGGTGGCAGAAAACAAGAGATATATGCATACCAAGAAAATATAAGGGTCCAAAGCAGTGGGAGAACTATCAGGGTTGCAAAGGTTGTCTTGCCACCGGGCCCTGGTGTTCTGCCACTGTGGGGTTCCCCAGCCGCCTCTTGCTGTCCTGCCCCTGCTATTGACAGTGCTGGTTTGGCATCTCTTGGAATTTACAGGCTGGTTCCCCTGTCCTAAGGACGGGAGAAATCAGTCTGTTTTTTCAGTAACGGAGAGTCCTGGTGGAGTCCTTCCTGCAACTCGCTCTTCTCCCTGCCAATGAGGATGCAGGGGAAGGAGCAGATCGGGCGGCCGTGGTTGTGTGAGTGTTCGCATTAGTGTCAGCAAGCAGAGGGAGGGGGGAGGAATCACCCGCAGAAGCTGACTGGGGACGCTCTACCTCCCGCCTTTTTGTAAAAAAAAAAAAACATGTTTTTTTAATTGCGGGGGGGGGGGGGGGTATGCACATGGTGGGGCACAGCGTAATGTTGGGGGGGTCAGGGCCCCATCTGGCCCCCCCTAGGGGCACAATTGATCTTCAGTACATTGCAATGCCCAAACCAAGACAGGGCAAGGGAGTCCCATTTCTTGAGGTCCGGAGTGAGCGTTGATAGGAAGGGTTGAAAATTCAGGGGGAAGATGTCGTTTAGGTTTGCGGGAATACTGGTTCCTAAATATTGGATAGAGTGGGTGGCCCATTTAAATGGGAAGAAGGGGCATATACCTGACGGGGTTCGGCCTGTTAAATAGATATTACGCGCTTAAGATTTTTGGAGGTTAACTTTAAAGTTGGAGAGAGTTCCATATCACTTCAATTCTTGTAGCAATGAAGGCAGAGAAGTTATAGGTTTGGTGATAAAGAATAAAAGATTGTCTGCATACGCTGCTACTTGTCTTGTACTTTTATGATTAAGATATTACATGTTTTGCTATTATTGCCTCATACGCAGAAAAGAGGATTCCTATCAAATCCTTACTGACACGGATGAGTTATGGACTATGTAACCAATATAGATGCAGGACAGGCATTCACTGAATAAATTAAACATGTAACTTGAATAACTTGCACATAAATGGAAATTAAAGGAGGAGCTAATAAGAAGGGCCTGTCAAAGTATCAAAGACTTTAGAACCACCAAGTTTTAATAATTGTACATACAGTAACTCACAAAAGTGAGTACACCACTCACATTTTTGTAAATATTTTATTATATCTTTTCACGTGACAACACTGAAGAAATGACACTTTGCTACAATGTAAAGTAGTGAGTGTACAGCTTGTATAACAGTGTAAATGGTCTGTCCCCTCAAAATAACCTATTATATCAAAATAATGACAAAGAACTCTCTGAGGATCTGAAAAAAAGAATCGCTGCTCTACATAAAGATGGCCTAGGCTATAAGAATATTGCCAAGACCCTGAAACCGAGCTTCAGCATGGTTTGTCAAGACCATGCAGCAGTTTAACAGGACAGGTTCCACTCAAAACAGGCCTCGCCATGGTCGACCAAAGGAGTTGAGTGCACGTGCTCAGCGTCATATCCAGAGGTTGTCTTTGGGAAATAGATGTATGAGTGCTGCCAGCATTGCTGCAGAGGTTGAAGGGGTGGGGGGTCAGCCTGTCAGTGCTCAGACCATTGACCGCACACTGCATCTAATTTGGTCTGCATGGCTGTCATCCCAGAAGGAAGCCTCTAAAGAAGATGCACAAGAAAGCCCACAAACAGTTTGCTGAAGACAAACAGACTAAGGACATGGATTACTGGAACCATGTCCAGTGGTCTGATGAGACCAAAATAAACTTATCTGGCTTAGATGGTGTGAAGCGTGTGTGGCGGCAATCAGGTGAAGAGTAAAGAAAAAAGTGTGTCTTGCCTACAGTCAAGCATGGTGGTGGGAGTGTCATGGTCTGGGGCTGCATGAGTGCTGCCAGCACTGGGGAGCTACAGTTCATTGAGGGAACCATGAATGACGACATGTACTATGACATACTGAAGCAAAGCATGATCCCCTCCCTTCAGAGACTGGGCCGCAGGGCAGTATTCCAACATAATAACGACCCCAAACACACCTCCAAGATAACCACTGCCTTGCTAAAGAAGCTGAGGATAAAGGTGATGGACTGGCCAAGTATGTCTCCAGACCTAAACCCTATTGAGCATCTGTGGGGCATCCTCAAACAGAAGGTGGAGGAGCACAAGGTCTTTAACATCCACCAGCTCCGTGATGTTGTCATGCAGGAGTGGAAGAGGACTCCAATGGCAACCTGTGAAGCTCTGGTGAACGCCATGCCCAGGAGGGTCAAAGCAGTGTTGGAAAATAATGGTGACCACACAAATTATTCACACTTTAGGTCCAATTTGGGCATTTTCACTTAGGGGTGTACTCACTTTTGTTGCCAGCTGTTTAGACATTAAAGGCTGTGTGTTGAGTTATTTTGAGGGCACAGCAAATTAACACTGTTATACAAGCTGTACACTCACTACTTTGCTACAATGTAAAGTGTCATTTCTTCAGTGTTGTCACATGAAAAGATATAATAAAAATGTGAGGGGTGTACTCACATTTGTGAGATACTGTAATGTTGGGTCATCAGCACAGTCAAAATTTCTAGTCCGTCTACAAGTTCTTAGTCTAAAGATTTAAAAGAACCTTGAATATTCCTTTTACAGCGATCTCTTGTCTTTTTTTCTGTTTATTAATTGTTCATTCTCCCCTAGTCCCTTTATACTCCCCCCGCCAAACAAAAAACAGCCTTAAATGCTTTGCAAAATGTAGCCATGCAAATGGCATCTTCACCATCCAGACATCTTACCTCCTCACAAACAATGAACAACATAACATAAACTATGTTTAATAACCCCATGCTTTTATTTTTGAATATCATCTGTAGCAGGGCGGTACCTTGCCAGGATCCAGGTGTAATAAACAGCCGGTTCACTAATGAGTCACCTGGACCAAGGCTCTAGGCTCCCAGTTGGAGACGACTCCACCCTGCAGACAAGGAGGTCTGGGGATGAGAGTCAGTAGGGCTTCACCTAGGAGAGAGAGGTGGGAGCCAATGTAGCACGAGGCTACTTGCTGTACACAGAGACAGACCAGGGCCCTAAAGTGTAAGGCCTGAGCTGGACAGCTGCGTTTACAAGCCAGGAGGGCTGAAAATCAGTATTTCAGTCCTTCTACCAAAGCAAATGAATACCCCTGTGAGGGAATCTTCTGTGTTTGTTTTGAACTTTCTTTTAAATAAAAGTGGGCAAAACCAGCCCTGAAGCGGATAAAAGCGAGTAGTGGTGTCCTTAGGGCTCTACACTTGGAGTGAATCCCTGACACATCCCTTACTAGACTCTTTTTACTGCTTGCCTCATTACCATAGGTCATAGACTATAGCTGACTAGTGTAGCTTTACCTACAACAGAATCAGTTCCTTAAGGCAAGTAGGCCTACCAGTATTTGTTTTTGCCCCCTGGATATAATGCACAATGCTATAGTTGCTGGCCAAGAGGTGGCACAAAGATAAAGTCATTCCAGTGGTCCTTGGAAGTGCCATGCATGGATGGATGTTTTTAGATAGAGCTGGGCCTGTTGCTTAGCAACAAATACACCAAACAGGGGGTGTGTGGCCACCGTCCAATCAGTGTGAAGGTGGCTTTCCTGTACAGGTCGGTAGTTTGCTTATCAACTAATGCACAGATCCTGGGGTGGATCACTGGTGTGTTGTGAAGGCTGGCTATGAGAGCTGTCATGAGATTGCGTCGGAGAGGTACAAGAGACACACTCCTGACATTATCCTTCTTCTATGGAGGGGCCCCAGGACCCTTTGGCTAATAAGAAACTTTCACCAACTCCATCCTGAATAAATAGCTCCAATCTGTGTGGATAGAGGAGGCATTTCCTATGTGAATAAAGATGTCAGCAGCTTAGAGGAGGGAAGTTTAGCCAGTGGAAGGAAGTGGGCCATTTTACTGAAGCAGTCAACAGTGACCTAGATAACTGTCTGTCCATTTGAGGGAGGAAGAGCCACAAATAAGTCCATAGTTAGATGAGTCCAAGGACGCTAAGGGCCTGGACCTAAATGACTTGGAACAGGCACATGTCTTCACAGGTTTAAACCGGAACTAAACTCCCAAAAGGAAGTCAATTTCACTTTAACCATCCCCAGCTGTGCAAGCAAAATTGCAGGATTTTTTTCCCTTTCCTATTTTTTTTTTAAATTTTGTTTTAATTGTTGGCCCAGCCCCTACCACCATTCTGGCTTAAACCAGAATGACGTGTACTTGGAGCTGGCTGTCTACACCTGGAAGAGGCAGCCAGCTGAAGAGGACTGAGATGGCAACGTGGGACGCGCTATGTGGCACCCAAACATTGGATTGCAGTGGGACCATACTGGATTCACTGTGTGGGTGAGTATGTGCTTTGAAGAGCACTACAGCACTACACATAAGTAGAAAAAATGTGGGGGAAGGTGGGGGAGGGTAGTACCGCTTTACTCTAAGAGGGTATCCTTGTGGAGGGTAGCCCACCAAAGGTTGCAAGAAACTAAATAAAGTGTCATGATGATACATGGGTGTCTTGCCAACTTGAAGTCATGTGCTTCAGGTAGCACCTTGAACCTGAGGTGAGGTGGCACAGATAATTTCCTCAAAAGGTAAACTGGTAGAAGCTTTCGGCTGTGCCTCAGATATGGAGGCAGAGAGCTCAAGGGAAAGAGAAGCTACAATCTAAGCAGGAGGCAGAATGCTTGGGAGGTACAGAGTTAAGCTGACTTGATGTATTCTAATTCCAATACCAAAATGGATGGTAAGTCTCATCCAGCCAATGTTACCACTCCTCCAAAGTCCACTTGATGGCTAAAAGTTCATGATTTCCAATGTCATGGTTAAGTTCTGTACTGGAGAACTTGCACTTAGAAAGTTTAGCATACAAGGAGGGTTACCAGAGCTTGGATAGAACCTCACACACATATTTACATTGCTCTATTCTGCAAGGAAGGAAGAATAAATTAAGATATTGTACAGGGACGAACTGGTTCCAAAACTCATGGAAAAAGTCTTAACAAATTTCTAGAAAATAGTTGTCGCATTATGTAAGCCAAATGTCATTGCCAGTTACTTATAATGTCCTTCACTTGTATTAAGTGAATCTTCAATTTATCACCTTCTTAAATATGTATCAGGTTATAGGCCCTCTACAACTGCAGAAATTTAGCATTAGATACTACGTTTGGAATGGGGATCTTCAGAGTAGGATAATTAACACAAGGCCAAAAGGTTTTGTCCTATTTTTTTTCCAAGAAAAAGAAACCATTCCTTGCAGGGGAAGTAGAACGAGCAGTTGAAACCCCTCTTAATATTCTCCTGGATGTATGATTTCATCGCTTGAGCCTCAGGATTGGGAAAAGAGAAGGCCCGACCCCTTGGGAGAATTATATCTGGCTGTAAGTCAAACAGAGCAGTCGTACAGGTGGTAAGAAAAGAAAACCAAGGTGACCTTTTTAAAAATGATTTCACCAAGCTCTAAGTAACAAGGTGGGAGAGCAGAAGCATGCAGGCTGGCCAGGACCTTAGTGTTCTTCAGGCAGTTTAAGTCTGTGTGTGGATTATGTAACCTAAGTCGAGAGTAACCAAAGAAAAGAAGATAAGCAGGGGAGGCCATCAAGAAGAAAAAGACTTCTAGTGAAGAATGCAGAGCGACCTGCACAAGGACAGAGGAGAATGGTCTACTGCAATGATAGAAAAGGGGCTTTACTAGAGGACTAAAGGGACCAATATGCATAACCCAAGATACTGCGCAAAGAGGTTGCTGGGTAACCAAAGTCTACAAGGGATTTGATGGTAAGCTGAGCTGGAACAAACAGTTTAGGGTTGAGCCCATATTTCTTCAGACTTTGCTTCTTACTGCCCCAATAAGGTGGGAAACACCAGAGTGATCTTGGCCACTGCAGTGTAGGCAAAGTCCCAGTGTTATTCTGGTTTCCCTTTAAGGATATAAACAGGTGACACCAATGTGCAGGGGTTTCTCCTGAGATTAGAAAGTGGGCCCTGGGAGGTTCTGCAGAAGAGACACAGATGAGAGGGAGGCACTGGTCTACCCTAAAGGTTAGTTGCATGGCTTCCTCTAAGGTCATGGATTAGGGATAGCATATCAAAGAGTGTTTAATGGAATACGCCATCTCCAGCTTGAACTGACACTGCAAGGCAATTCTATCAGATTTCCAACAGCAGAATTCTGAGTAGTGTTGCTCAGCTGTACATCTTCCTTGCTTTTCTGTGTGGGTTCAGACAGGGTCATCACAGAGGAGGCCAGTAGCCTTAAAAATTCTATCTACAGAAGACACTACTGAATGGGCAGAGAAAAGATTTTTAAGTACCTGTGGTACTTGACAGATGTTTCAGCAGATGAGTAGCCAATAGCAAAATTCAGAGGCCAGCAGAGTTCGGTAATGTAATCCTGGGCCAGGCAGGTGCTGTGGCCGTTCAGAGAGGAGAGAAGTTGCCGCTAGAGTTGAGCTTGATGTGTGGTAACAGATATGCTAAGCGGGGGACATGTGGCCACCATCCAATTGGCATAGAGGAGACCTCCTACCCAGGCTGGCTGGGGTTGCCTAGCAATGGACACGCAATCCAAGGACAGATCACTGGCGTGTTGCAAAGACTTGCAATAGAAAGGGGAATGAGAAACTCCTGACAACCTCAAAATTAACACACAACTATAGTTTTGATGTTTGATCTATAGTTTCTTGGTTTTAACTTGCCACTTCTTAAATAATAGTAGAATGACTGTGGAACTGTCCGTGATATAAGAAAAAAAATGCCTTGTTGGAGAATTTACTTCCTTTCACACTAAGAGGAGGAGGGTCACTGAGCCAGATAATTTGGTTACATTAATTTTGCCTTTGCGTTATCTTACCTCTTCCTATGAACCCAAGGTTCTTTACCCACATAATGTTTGCTTGCCTGCAATTGCATTACATTTCATTAAAGGGTTATCAAAATCCAGGAATAAAAATTTAATATATTGCACCTTACCAGTCTAGAAATATAAAATGTCTAATATAATTTCCTTTTTCTTTAATTTTCACCTTCACCTGCTAGCAACACACTTTCTGTCCTAGGGTGACAACGCGAAATGTACTGCGTCTAGAGGGAAGCAGCATGTCACCCTTGGTGGCTCTCATAATTTTGACTAATTAAGAGAAGAGAAGGGGGGGGGGACATCTGTGCTTACAGAAATGTTTTTTTTTTTAAACACAAGAGTTTGTGGCATCTGCTGTATTTCATTTCATTGCCTAAAACTAACCTGCAATTGGAGGCCCAGCAGTCATTGGAATGGACATGAGCCCCAGGACATAACCAATAGCTTGGGAGGCTTGCATAGGACCCACCAACTCAAACGCAATAGGGCTCATCATGCTGATTAGGAATCCATCACTCAAGCCAAGGAAAAGGCAAACAACAATGACACTCTCAAACACTTGGCACAGGGGCAACATCATGGACAGAATTCCCAGTAGCAGAAAAGAGGCCACCTGAAATGAAAAAAGTGCAGGTGCAATAAAAAAAAAAACAAAGTTTCACAGGATTAGTTTAGGATATGGAAGCAGCTTAAAATACAGTATAAAAGTAAGCAATCTACATGGATACAATGTAATGCAATATGAGTAGTTAAAAAAAAAAAAGTACATTTTCTAGAAACAAATAATTTACGGGAAACAGTGGTACATTTGATTGGTTATGTGAAATTTCTTACTACACAAGATGAGGTTTGCAGCTAACAGACCACTCTGCGCCAAATACAACATAAGAGTTTAGAACTGCCCTGGCAGGACAGGCTGTTAGCTGCTGGAATTATGAGCAGTGAAAAACTGAGATTAAACACTAATCCTAATGACTCTTTACTCTAGTGCAGATGTTTCCCTACTTCATCCCATAGGAGAACTGCAAAAATTCCTAAGAAAAAAAAATGCCATGAGCAAACCAGTGATATGTAGCAGTTCTAAGATAACAGATACAATCTAGAGGAAGTTAAGGCCCGTATACACGATATGAAAATCGGATGGAAAAATTTGTACAACAAGCTGTCTGCTGATTCTCGGATCGTTAGTGCGGTGCTTTAGACAGATTACACTTTTTCGTCAGACAAAAGCTGGATCTGCAGATTATAACATTTTTGTCGGATGTGAACTCAACATCCGATTTTCGTTTCATTAGTACGGTTGTCGGACAAAAAAAAAAATCATAAGAGCAAGACTACGCATGCTCAAAAACGAAAGGATACATACAAAACTTTTCAACACATTACGTCACTTCTGACGTTGTATTCTGTCATACTGAAATGTTTGTATTGTGAGTAACCTCTTCTTCAAACCAAAACCTTGGGTCAACCTGCAATTTTACAGTTAAACAAAATTCAAAGGGATATCCTTACAATAGATTGTACATCTACTTAGCTTTTGGAATTCTGAAATTAGTTGCTCTCTCTATACTGGGATCAGACTGTTATGAGCCGGCTCAGTCCTGTAGATAGCGAAGGGATCCAATCAAAGAAACTCCTGTTGACAGAGCAATCGGCTGTTCAGCTGCAGAGACTGTGGGGCTGATTTACTAAAACGAGAGTGCAAAATCTGGTGCAACTATGCATCAGATTCTAACTTCAGATGGTTCAATTAAGCATTGAGAAAAAAAAAAAACCTGGAAGCTGATTGGTTTCTATCCAGAGCTGCCCCAGAGTTCACACTCTCCAGTTTTAGTAAACCAACCCCAGTGTGACAATGCAAGGTCATAAATACTCTGCTTTGCCTATCTGTCTGCCTCTGATGTTATCCACAGATTTCTGGGGAAGATACACCAATTCAAAGTATTATTTCACAGTTTATGGACAATGCAAAGGATTTGTATGTAGTTTATATAGTCTGTTAGTATTACAGTATGTTAAATATTATTTGGGGTAATGCTAGAGAAAGTGGTGTATTATTTGCAGTTTGATTTTCTGTTATTTTTTAATCTGTGTTATTTATTCTATGTTGCATTTTAATTGTATGGATGGTTTATTAGAGTGTAATTTTAATTTGTTTTATTTGGTGCTAATGGCAGTTATTGGTAATTTTGTTGTGTCTTGTTCTGTTCATTAGAATAAGAAAACACTGCGCTCTAATAGCAAAAATAAAATATATGTGAGCCAGCAGCTGCATACATTGTGACAAACAATAACTGGTAAATGGGAAAAAAATGCAGCGCTAAGAAGTAATAGGAAGTTAGGGTGTAGTGAAACAATTAAGTAAGAGATGCTGTACTGAACAGTAAAGCATATGTGCAAAAACCATAAGTGAAATGAAATGAACAAACACAGTATAAAGTGTCCACATATGGTAAATGGATGATTCCAAACTCAAATTATTAAGAGGAACTGGTATGGACCAAAAAATGATGTGAAGCTAGAAAATAAAGTCAATGGTGCACGGTGTGAATCTGTGACTGAGTCAACAACGGGGTACAGAACTTCCGTAGCTGTAAACCAACATCTCGATATGGGGCATCAGAATGAAAACATCAGGAAGTAAGATAAGATGGGTACTCTTACCAGATGACGTGGACTCCACTGTCATATGACATGGAGTCAATGGTGCATGGAGCCAAACCTAGGCTGGAAAACGATATCCGGAACGGTGGAACCTCTGTCTCCCTTCTTGACTTCTCTGGTGGGGTGAAGAAACATCAGGAAGGGCCGCCAACTGGATATCAGCCAATAGACCTCAAGGATGTGTTCCAAGGAGAAGCCGGGGACAGATTTGATCCAGACCCCGTGATGGAAGTAGGGCTACTGGAAGGCAGTTTCTTGCATCGGGATAATATGCAAATAAAAAATAAAAAGCTTCTGCATAGTGCAGGTAAACCAGGGATTTTTATTTCTAAAAATACCATACAAAAAAATGGATAAAAGTGATCACAATTAAAATAAAATCTAAGCAGCGCAAGGAAGGGGAGATCGCCCGACGCGTTTCGACCAAGGGGGTCTTCAACAGGGGCCCCTGTTGAAGACCCCCTTGGTCGAAACGCGTCGGGTGATCTCCCCTTCCTTGCGCTGCTTAGATTTTATTTTAATTGTGATCACTTTTATCCATTTTTTGTATGGTATTTTTAGAAATAAAAATCCCTGGTTTACCTGCACTATGCAGAAGCTTTTTATTTTTTATTTGCATATTATCCCGATGCAAGAAACTGCCTTCCAGTAGCCCTACTTCCATCACGGGGTCTGGATCAAATCTGTCCCCGGCTTCTCCTTGGAACACATCCTTGAGGTCTATTGGCTGATATCCAGTTGGCGGCCCTTCCTGATGTTTCTTCACCCCACCAGAGAAGTCAAGAAGGGAGACAGAGGTTCCACCGTTCCGGATATCGTTTTCCAGCCTAGGTTTGGCTCCATGCACCATTGACTCCATGTCATATGACAGTGGAGTCCACGTCATCTGGTAAGAGTACCCATCTTATCTTACTTCCTGATGTTTTCATTCTGATGCCCCATATCGAGATGTTGGTTTACAGCTACGGAAGTTCTGTACCCCGTTGTTGACTCAGTCACAGATTCACACCGTGCACCATTGACTTTATTTTCTAGTTTCACATCATTTTTTGATCCATACCAGTTCCTCTTAATAATTTGAGTTTGGAATCATCCATTTACCATATGTGGACACTTTATACTGTAGAAAATAGTAAAAACCTTCGCGCCAGTGGTGTCGATAGCAGATAATATATATGAATTACATATACTGGTGATACATCTAGTAAGAAAACATTCCCAACAATAAAGAAAATTTGTGGAAATATATAAACAATCAGTGTAAGCTGCTCCCCAATTTTTGAATAATCAAAAAAAAAAAAAAAATAGATAATCAAAAAAAGGAATGTAAGGAAGATAGGGGGCGCTAGATACCATATTATTCAAGTGCTCTAAATAAATAAATCTCCTGCATTACCAAAAAAATGGAAATGTAAGAAAGCTAGGGGGCGCTAGATACCATACTATTCAAGTGCTTTAAATAAATAAATATCCTGCATTACCAAAAAAATGAAAAACATAATAATGACAAATCATAATTAGATTACACATTGGAGTGCCCACAATAGTGAAAAAAATATATAGTGATTGATTGTCCACATAAAAAAGTGTTTTGAAGTGGTTGAAATGATATCTTTCAATAATATCCCAATCTTGTTGCTGTAAACGAAAGGTTTTCCATCACCAAAGGAAAATAAGAAAAAGGAAAACACCTCGAAGTAGTAGATATCTGCTTACCAGATACCAATGACTCCTTTAGTTAAAAAGAGAGTCACTAGCGCTTGTGCAGGGTTGTGCCTGCTCACATGGATGGCCGGACTGTGGTTGGTATTATAGGCATGGATCGTTCCCATCAAGCTCATTCAAGATAGGATAAGGATACATAGGAAACAAAAACAGTCTCCATAGCGTAAAACCATTTATTAAAAAAATAAACAAATTAAAAAGCCAAATGGCCGCTTACATTGGTGGGTGCCTACCCGGCACTGGGGCTGCTTGCATGTCAGGGTGACTTCACAGTCAGAAAAAGCCTTTCATGTCTCCTCCACGCTGGCGTGCGTTCCAGCTTACACAGGGGGGCAGCCAAAGGATCCGGATGTTGTTGGGTGATAGGACATGTGACCACGTACCGCTCCGACGTACGTTTCGTAGTGAACGTCTTCAGGGAAGCGTACGTTGGTCACTGGAATGGTGGTTTTTATTAGGAACAGGAAGGGGGCGGGTAATTAGCAAATGGGCCACAGGAACTGTGCTCATAGCAATAAAGTTGGAAAGTTCAACTATGGTCTGGAGCATTAGCTCCATCTTGTGGATATTTACTATATTGTTCACAAAAAACTCCTTAATTGAAAACGAATGTGACTTTTTATTAGGAACAGGAAGTGGGCGGGTAATTGGAAAATAGACCACAGGAACTGTGCTCATAACAATAAAGTTGGAAAGTTCAACTATGGTCTGGAGCCTAGCTCCATCTTGTGGATATTTACTATATTGTTCACAAAAACAATAAAACTCCTTACTTAAAACAAATGTGACTTCATATCAAACATCTCCTAAGTGGAGACGACATGTTGTTATAGTCCCCCTACTGGTTAAAAACAGGTAGGTGAATCCACCCATATAGGCGGTGGGGAAGTGAGAAAAAATATATAAGTGAATAAAATTAATGGTGGTGTTTTTGTAGAGAGAAAAGGGGGGGGGGACTCATGTAACCCTGCATTCTATAACAGCCCCAGTCTCGGTTTACATACAAAATTGATTACAAAACTAAATAGCATTTATTAAACCTTAAAAGGCTGCAATATAACCTATCCCCGTCTGACTCGAATAATAAAGGGGACAAAGAAGAGGGGGGGAAAAAATATTCCATCTTGCACCCTGGACAGCTATCTCTGACCTCAACCATAATACAAGTGGTGCCTAACTCACTCACATGATCTGAGGTGGACAGATAATGATATTCCTAGACACTCCTGGATTCAATCATTTGTAAGAAAACAATTAAGGTCCAGATCTATATTCATCCCATGTGGTTGCATAGTCCGTAATTTATAAAGCCAGTACGTTTCATTCCTAGATATTGCCCTTTTCATATGGGTACCTCTCCAATCCCTAGAGATTTTGTCAATCCCATAGAATGTACACAGTGATGGGTCACTATCATGGTAAAGTTTGAAGTGTCTTGATACACTATGGTTAGGGTATCCCTTTTTAATATTTGTTAAATGTTCATTTATTCTTACTTTCAGTTGGCGTGTGGTTCTGCCCACGTATTGAAGGGAGCATGGGCATTCCAGAACATATGTTACGTGATCAGAATCGCATGTGATGAGAGGTTTAATATCAAATTGTTGTTGTGTTACTATAGATTGGAACTGGGTCTTCTTTTTCTTGGTACCTGGTTTTCTGGTTATTTTACAAGCATTGCATCTAGTGCAATAGTGAAAACCAGAACCATCCAGAAAAGTGGGAGGTTTCCCGGGGGGATCTGGTACGTTTGGAGCCAAACGATTCCTAAGGGTAGGGGCTCTTCGGTAGATAAACTTAGGTTTATTGGGCAGGGAAGACTGGAGATCTTTATCTTTGAGTAGGATAGGCCAGAATTTTTTGAAGATACCTTCTACTGTTTTATATTGGCGATGAAAGCCCGATATGAACGCACAGTCACCCTTATATTCTTTTTTTGGTTTAGGGACCAATAGGGACTGTCTGTCCATATTTGCCACCTGTGAGACCAATTTTGTCAAGATATGGGCGGGGTATCCCTTTTCTCTAAATCTAGTGGTGAGAATTGCTTAAGGAATTAAGGAGTTTTTTGTGAACAATATAGTAAATATCCACAAGATGGAGCTAAGCTCCAGACCATAGTTGAACTTTCCAACTTTATTGCCATGAGCACAGTTCCTGTGGTCTATTTTTCCAACTACCCGTCCACTTCCTGTTCCTAATAAAAAGTCACATTCGTTTTCAATTAAGGATTTTTTTGAACAATATAGTAAATATCCACAAGATGGAGCTAATGCTCCAGACCATAGTTGAACTTTCCAACTTTATTGCTATGAGCACAGTTCCTGTGGCCCATTTGCCAATTACCCGCCCCCTTCCTGTTCCTAATAAAAACCACCATTCCAGTGACCAACGTACGCTTCCCTGAAGACGTTCACTACGAAACGTACGTCGGAGCGGTACGTGGTCACATGTCCTATCACCCAACAACATCCGGATCCTTTGGCTGCCCCCCTGTGTAAGCTGGAACGCACGCCAGCGTGGAGGAGACATGAAAGGCTTTTTCTGACTGTGAAGTCACCCTGACATGCAAGCAGCCCCAGTGCCGGGTAGGCACCCACCAATGTAAGCGGCCATTTGGCTTTTTAATTTGTTTATTTTTTTAATAAATGGTTTTACGCTATGGAGACTGTTTTTGTTTCCTATGTATCCTTATCCTATCTTGAATGAGCTTGATGGGAACGATCCATGCCTATAATACCAACCACAGTCCGGCCATCCATGTGAGCAGGCACAACCCTGCACAAGCGCTAGTGACTCTCTTTTTAACTAAAGGAGTCATTGGTATCTGGTAAGCAGATATCTACTACTTCAAGGTGTTTTCCTTTTTCTTATTTTCCTTTGGTGATGGAAAACCTTTCGTTTACAGCAACAAGATTGGGATATTATTGAAAGATATCATTTCAACCACTTCAAAACACTTTTTTATGTGGACAATCAATCACTATATATTTTTTTCACTATTGTGGGCACTCCAATGTGTAATCTAATTATGATTTGTCATTATTATGTTTTTCATTTTTTTGGTAATGCAGGATATTTATTTATTTAAAGCACTTGAATAGTATGGTATCTAGCGCCCCCTAGCTTTCTTACATTTCCATTTTTTTGGTAATGCAGGAGATTTATTTATTTAGAGCACTTGAATAATATGGTATCTAGCGCCCCCTATCTTCCTTACATTCCTTTTTTTGATTATCTATTTTTTTTTTGATTATTCAAAAATTGGGGAGCAGCTTACACTGAATGTTTATATATTTCCACAAATTTTCTTTATTGTTGGGAATGTTTTCTTACTAGATGTATCACCAGTATATGTAATTCATATATATTATCTGCTATCGACACCACTGGCGCGAAGGTTTTTACTATTTTCTACTGCTTGAGTTTGAATAATTTGGATTTAAACTTGTTACTTATCGCAGCCATGGATGTATTTAATTTTAGGCAAAATAGACAAATTAACGTAGAAGAGATTTTCCAACAAACATCTACTAATAATGTAGATTTGGAAAAGGGATTCAAACAACTCAAATATGACACTGAAAAACAAATTAGGCTGTGGTGGGATATTGCATCTCTGGAGATGTATATAGGTAAAAATTTAACCCCCAGAAGTTTAAGATGGGATGTTAGCCCCAATGATGGAGTGGAGGATTTGAGACTACTCGATGAGTGGTACCAATTCTTCAACGCCTGTGAACAAAAACTAATGCAAATGATGGTAAGAAGGCGCGAAGCCAAAAAAGCTGTCTTGGAATCTAAGATCAAAGAACTCAAGACAACTATGGAACCACTTATGTCCTCTAAAGAGTATTTAGACAAGGCTAAGGAATTAAACACCCATCTAGCTAAATATGATGGGGAAATCAAAGATAAAAAGCTCAAAAAATATTTTAGAGATACTAAGGACTATGAAGACAATAGGGTATACAAATGGCAACAAAATTTACAGCTGAACCCGTCCCAAGAACCAACAGTGGAGAGGGAAGTTGAAGTACACAACACTGTAGCGTCTATGGTAGCCCAAAGTAAAGGGGACCCCAATACACCCCACAAAAACAATAGGACAGCACGTGGTCCTATCAATTACCCTAAGGGGAATTCTCACACATACCCTACCACTTACCATTCACCATACAGGGGACCTAACTATAACAGACCCCCCCCCCTACTGACTATAGACCCCCAGACTATGGTTACTATGCCAACAACCGCAATCAGTACCCATCAAGGCCCCCAAGGGGAAACTTTAGAGGTAATTTTAGAGGGAGACCAGTACACAACCCCTATCCACACCAGGGAGGGGGGGAATGGAGGGACTGGAAAGAACCATACAGAATCCCTTCCAACTCACAACAAAACTATATAGAAAGAGTAGAAAGAGAGGAAGAAGAGGCAGAGGGAGGAAGAAAAAGGAAGAGAAACAACTAAAAGCAGGATTATTCAATTTAACCACCATAGAATTTTCGGAGGCAGAATTGGAAGTCTTGGTACAGGGACTAAAATTTGCGCCAAATAAGAACATAGATAAGTTCAATCTGTTCGTAGATATTGAGAAATATATAAGGAAACTAAATATCAGGAAACATTTTGCAGGGCAAACCAGCAACACTAGGATTCAGGAAATAACAGACCCTTTTGTACACAGTAATTTGAAAAATAATTCGGTGTTCAATCCCCAAAAGGGTTTCCACCACCACATAGAAGTATTCAAGAGTATGGTCCAAGATGAAGTACGACAGATTGAAATATCACAACATAGAAACAACCAGAGAATATGGGAGGGAATAAAAAAACTGGAAGAGAACAAACAGATAGTGGTGAGACCTGCTGACAAGGGGGGAGGTTTGGTAATACTAACCAAAGAAAACTATAATACAGAACTAAGGAGACAGTTGAATGACACCTCAACGTATAAAAAGCTTAAAAGTAACCCTACCCCACAACTGAAACAACAACTATTAGATTGGATTAACCAAGGTACCAGTAAACAAATATTAACTCAGAAAGAAGCAGATTATTTGAACCTAACTACACCCAGAATTCCAGTACTCTACATAGTACCAAAAATACATAAAGATAAGGTAAACCCACCAGGCCGTCCAATAGTGAGTGGGATTGGCTCTCTGTACTCTAGGGTGGGGGAATACCTCGACACTTTCCTCCAGCCTCTAGTCCCACAGAGCCAATCCTATCTCAAAGATAGTCGAGAACTAATTACACTGTTACAATCCACCATCATCACGGACCAAACCTTACTAGTAACAATAGACATCGAGTCTTTGTATACAAACCTTCGCCAAACAGATGTGTTAGAAGCAGTGAGGTGGGCTCTCACCAACCAATCCACCCTGAAAAAATCACAAATCAAATTTTTGATTAAAGGATTATCTATGGCCATGGGGAATAATTATTTCTGGGCATTAAATGAATACTACAATCAAATTGGCGGTGTAGCCATGGGAGCCCGCTATGCACCTAGCGTGGCGAATATTACGTTAAATAAATGGGAATCAGAGACCATTTTCAAAAACAGACCTCACTCACTTCTTCTGTATAAAAGATACATAGATGACGTGATGATTCTGTGGGAGGGAACCAAAGAAAGTTTTAACAAGTTTTTGGAGAGTATGAATATGAATAAGTACAATCTAAAGTTCACAGCGGAGTACAGTTTGGCCACGGTGAATTATTTGGATCTAACACTCTTCAAACAAGGTGATCATATTAGTACAAAGACTTTTTTTAAAGAAACTGACCGTAACGCATATGTCCCTACACACAGCTGTCACCATCCGCAATGGATAGGAGCTGTACCGAAAGGGCAATATATGCGTATACGGCGAAATTGTGCTAATATCTTGGATTATTTCACACAAGCAGCAATTCTCACCACTAGATTTAGAGAAAAGGGATACCCCGCCCATATCTTGACAAAATTGGTCTCACAGGTGGCAAATATGGACAGACAGTCCCTATTGGTCCCTAAACCAAAAAAAGAATATAAGGGTGACTGTGCGTTCATATCGGGCTTTCATCGCCAATATAAAACAGTAGAAGGTATCTTCAAAAAATTCTGGCCTATCCTACTCAAAGATAAAGATCTCCAGTCTTCCCTGCCCAATAAACCTAAGTTTATCTACCGAAGAGCCCCTACCCTTAGGAATCGTTTGGCTCCAAACGTACCAGATCCCCCCGGGAAACCTCCCACTTTTCTGGATGGTTCTGGTTTTCACTATTGCACTAGATGCAATGCTTGTAAAATAACCAGAAAACCAGGTACCAAGAAAAAGAAGACCCAGTTCCAATCTATAGTAACACAACAACAATTTGATATTAAACCTCTCATCACATGCGATTCTGATCACGTAACATATGTTCTGGAATGCCCATGCTCCCTTCAATACGTGGGCAGAACCACACGCCAACTGAAAGTAAGAATAAATGAACATTTAACAAATATTAAAAAGGGGTACCCTAACCATAGTGTATCAAGACACTTCAAACTTTACCATGATAGTGACCCATCACTGTGTACATTCTATGGGATTGACAAAATCTCTAGGGATTGGAGAGGTACCCATATGAAAAGGGCAATATCTAGGAATGAAACGTACTGGCTTTATAAATTACGGACTATGCAACCACATGGGATGAATATAGATCTGGACCTTAATTGTTTTCTTACAAATGATTGAATCCAGGAGTGTCTAGGAATATCATTATCTGTCCACCTCAGATCATGTGAGTGAGTTAGGCACCACTTGTATTATGGTTGAGGTCAGAGATAGCTGTCCAGGGTGCAAGATGGAATATTTCCCCCCCCCCTCTTCTTTGTCCCCTTTATTATTCGAGTCAGACGGGGATAGGTTATATTGCAGCCTTTTAAGGTTTAATAAATGCTATTTAGTTTTGTAATCATTTTTGTATGTAAACCGAGACTGGGGCTGTTATAGAATGCAGGGTTACATGAGTCCCCCCCCCTTTTCTCTCTACAAAAACACCACCATTAATTTTATTTACTTATATATTTTTTCTCACTTCCCCACCGCCTATATGGGTGGATTCACCTACCTGTTTTTAACCAGTAGGGGGACTATAACAACATGTCGTCTCCACTTAGGAGATGTTTGATATGAAGTCACATTTGTTTTAAGTAAGGAGTTTTATTGTTTTTGTGAACAATATAGTAAATATCCACAAGATGGAGCTAGGCTCCAGACCATAGTTGAACTTTCCAACTTTATTGTTATGAGCACAGTTCCTGTGGTCTATTTTCCAATTACCCGCCCACTTCCTGTTCCTAATAAAAAGTCACATTCGTTTTCAATTAAGGAGTTTTTTGTGAACAATATAGTAAATATCCACAAGATGGAGCTAAGCTCCAGACCATAGTTGAACTTTCCAACTTTATTGCCATGAGCACAGTTCCTGTGGTCTATTTTTCCAACTACCCGTCCACTTCCTGTTCCTAATAAAAAGTCACATTCGTTTTCAATTAAGGATTTTTTTGAACAATATAGTAAATATCCACAAGATGGAGCTAATGCTCCAGACCATAGTTGAACTTTCCAACTTTATTGCTATGAGCACAGTTCCTGTGGCCCATTTGCCAATTACCCGCCCCCTTCCTGTTCCTAATAAAAACCACCATTCCAGTGACCAACGTACGCTTCCCTGAATACGTTCACTACGAAACGTACGTCGGAGCGGTACGTGGTCACATGTCCTATCACCCAACAACATCCGGATCCTTTGGCTGCCCCCCTGTGTAAGCTGGAACGCACGCCAGCGTGGAGGAGACATGAAAGGCTTTTTCTGACTGTGAAGTCACCCTGACATGCAAGCAGCCCCAGTGCCGGGTAGGCACCCACCAATGTAAGCGGCCATTTGGCTTTTTAATTTGTTTATTTTTTTAATAAATGGTTTTACGCTATGGAGACTGTTTTTGTTTCCTATGTATCCTTATCCTATCTTGAATGAGCTTGATGGGAACGATCCATGCCTATAATACCAACCACAGTCCGGCCATCCATGTGAGCAGGCACAACCCTGCACAAGCGCTAGTGACTCTCTTTTTAACTAAAGGAGTCATTGGTATCTGGTAAGCAGATATCTACTTTATACTGTGTTTGTTCATTTCATTTCACTTATGGTTTTTGCACATATGCTTTACTGTTCAGTACAGCATCTCTTACTTAATTGTTTCACTACACCCTAACTTCCTATTACTTCTTAGCGTTGTTCTGTTCATTGTTGTGATCTTGTTTTGTCTTTGTTGAGTGTGACGTGTGTTGCAATAATTTCCCTTTGGAATTAATAAGGTATTCTGAATCTAAAATACTAAAACACTTTTCCTTCCATGTATTTGTATTTTGTTCTGGTACGTTTAGGGTACAGTTAGGCTAACCATGAACATAAGCTCAAAGCCCAAAAAAAGGTAACTTCCATACAAACATTTGTTCGTGTATGAAAATTTGTAAGAAAGATCTTCTGCGATTCTGTCTCGGTTGGTTGATTGAAAAAAAAAACAAAAAAAAAACTTGCAATTTCCTGCATCCACACAAGTGATATGGATGCAGGGATCTACCCACTGTGCTATTGTATTCTGCAGCAGGAACTCACACCCCCCTTCTCAATTAGAATACACTGTTAAGCTGGTAAAGTGCAAGACTGTTTGATAGTCAATGACCAGATTCTGTTGATCAGAGGGCTAAACATGGAATGAAATTTGGTTGGTTCCTGCTGAACTGATGGAATTTCCATACATGTGTACCTGGCTTTAGGGTAGAGTAAAGTGAGAGTGGTATTAGTGTCACCTTCTTTTTCCAATAGGACTTGATTTCTAAGCAATTTCGGCAAAACCACAAGGTCACAATTTCTTGCTCTTCCCTCTGATAAATATGTAAAGGGGATTACTTTTCTAGATATTTTTCCCAACATTCAGGCACACCAGAGCCTGCCAAATAAAACATTGTGCCAGAGCGCCAGCAATGAAAAACTTTACGCCCTATCAGATGTACTGCCAGGCACGTAGATTCATTTTGCACATGGCAAAAGTATACTCTTAGGTTCATAAATGTATACAACTAAACAAATTAAGAACAATCTATGACAAAAATTGTTGAAAAAAAAATAGCATTTGCCTTATTTTATAGTACACGTGTAAAATATAAGAGTAAAAACAGAACATAGATGTAAGATAATGTTCACACTGATGCAAATTTACAGCGTGTTTGATGCATTTTAGGAACACACAAAAGCGTCCTGTGCGCGCTGACCGCGGGTGAGATGCAAATTCCTATGGTGCAGTGCGAATTTTATCTTCATAGGCTTCAACTGAACTTGCAGTAAACTCGCAACACACAGTTCACATCTCTGCGAATTGTTCACTGTCTGCCTCCTGAAATTCACACCTGTCCACCTCAAAACGCAAGACAAATTCGCACCTCACACAGGACAAAAAAATGGATCAAATTTGTAGTACATCTCATCGCAGTAATGTGAACCTAGGCTAAAGCTTTTGCTATATGCTAAGAATAACTTCATTTAGTAAACTGAAATGTGCATGCTTTTTTTTGAGACCAAGTATCAAACATAAAATATAAAAAATGCAGGTTCAGTATCCTTGTAATAAGAACAAACAGGATAATGTACTTAGTTTTATCTAGACAACAACAATTTCTATTTGCAAAAGTCTGTAGGAGAAACTGAAGGAAACCGTTCCTTTTCACTTTGTTAAAATGTAAAAAAAAAGTTTTTCAAACATCAATCCAAATTATAGTTTACGTCAGTGGTTATCAACCCTGTCCTCAGGGCCCACTAACAGTCCAGGTTTTATGTATTACCTTGGGGAGATGCAGACTAGAATACTGCAATCACTGAGCAGCAAATGATATCACCTGTGATGTATTTCAGTTATCTTGCAAACCTGGCCTGTTAGTGGGCCCTGAGGACAGGGTTGATGACCACTGGTTTACATACTTGATAAGTTACCAAATTCACAATAAAATATTCAGCATTAACATTACAGTATTTGCCGTTAATAAAACACACTGCCCCAACCTGCAGCTATTAGCTGTGCTTATTTTGTCACACATTACTATATCTAATAGTTGGTTGGCAAAACAGGTTTATATTACTACTATATATTAACACAGTGTTTCTCAACTCCAGTCCTCAAGGCGCACCAACAGGTCATGTTTTCAGGATTTCCACTATTTTGCACAGGTGATTTGATCAGTTTCACCACCTTAGTAATGACCACAGTCGTTTCGTCTGAGGGAAATCCTGAAAACATGACCTGTTGGTGCGCCTTGAGGACTGGAGTTGAGAAACACTGCATTAACAGACCCTTGTCACTTTTATTTATATATAAGCTGAAATTGTTACTCCAGAGGTAAATACAACTGACTGGGGTTTCAAAAAGTACGATTAGTAACTTGGCATGAATTTGTTGTTTGTCTTGAATTTGTAGCATGACACGTTCAGTTAGGCAAGCCTTACATAACACAGAAATAAACCTTTACCAAAACATTTTAAAGCTATAGGTATATAATGGATATAGGCTGAAAGCGCACACTCTCAGGTTTAATTTGAGGGTTTGTACATCCAAATCAGAGGAATGGTTTAGGAATTACAGCTCTTAAGAATAGCTACCCCCCCCCCCCTTTTTCAAGGGACCAAAAGTAGTTGGACAATTGAATCAAAAGCCGTTTCATGGCCAGGTGTGGGCTACTCCTTCATTATTTCTTCATCAATTAGGCAGGTAAAAGGTCAGGAGTTGATTCTAAGTGTGGCATTTGCATTTGGAATCTACTGCTGTGAATCTACATCATGTGCTCAAAGGAGCTGTCCATGCAAGTGAAACAGGCCATTGTAAAGCTTCAAAAACAAAACAAATCCATCAGAGGGATAGCAACATTAGGAGTGGCCAAATCAACAGTTTAGTTCATTCTGAGGAAAAAACGCACTGGTGATCTCAGCAACATAAAAGGGCCTGGACGTCAACGGAAGACAACAGTGGTGGATGATCGCAGGATCCTCTCTACGGTAAAGAAAAACCCATTCACAACATCCAGACGAGTGAAGGACACTCTCAAGGAGGTGGTTGTATCATTGTCAAAGTCTACAATCAAGAGAAGACTTTACGAGAGCAAATAACAGAGCCTGAAGAATAGAAAAGCCAGATTACACTTTGCCAAAAAACATCTAAAAAAGCCAGACCAGTTCTGGAAAAGCATTTTTTGGACTGATGAAACTAAGATTAATCTGTACCAGACAGGGAAGAAAAAAGTGTGGAGAAGGCTTGGAACAGCTCTTGATCCAAAGGACACAACGTCATCTGTAAAACACAGTGGAGCTTGAAGTGTGATGGCATGCATGGCTTCTAGTGGCTCTGGGTCATTGGTGTTTATTTATGATGTCACAAAAGACAGAAGCAGCCAGGTGAATTCTGCAATGTTTAGAGATATACTGTCAGCCCAGATTCAGCCAAATGCAGCAAAGTTGATTGGACGGCGCTTCACAGTACAGATGGACAATGTTCCAAAACACACTGCAAAAGCAACCCAGGAAGGAAAAGAAGAGGATTATTCTGCAATGGCCGAGTCAATCACCTGATCTCAACCCAACTGAACATGCATTTCACTTGCTGAAGGCAAAACCAAAGGCAGAAAGACCCACAAACTAAGAACAACTGAAGACCGCTGCAGTTAGAGCCTGGCAAAGCATCAGAAAAGAGGAAACCCAATCTTTGCCTGAAGTCTGGAATCCATGGACATTACCAGTCATTGCCAGTAAAGGATTCAACAAAATATTAAAAATGAACATTTTCATTATGGTTATATTCATTTGACCAGTTACATTTGAGCCCCTGAAAATGGAGGGATTGTGTATAAAAATGGTTGCAGATCTTGAAATTTGTGCTTGACATTTATGTTCAACCCCTTTAATTAAAGCTGAAAGTCTGCACTTCAAATGTATTTGGATTGTTTCGTTTTATTGTTATTCTGGTGGCATACAGAGCCAAAAGTATAAAAATTGTGCCTGCGTCCTAATTATATATACACCTTTGTGGGGTCCTGAGGAAGCAGAGTAGTCCTGTAAAACACATAAACCCTTTTTCAAGCAATGTGTTCAGTGCCAATATCCATGCACTGGTAAATTCTATGTATATACAGTGCATTTACACAGTTTTATTGAAAAAAGGGTATGTCTTCTTGGCATTATTAGGTTTTAAGCAAATTGTTTCTATTTAATAAAAGCTAATATACAGTATGTTTATATAGTTACACAGTCTAAATCTAGAATTCAAAGTTTCATGGGTTGTTTACTACTATCTAAAACTGGGGGTGCCGACATACACCTTTTAATTACACAATTACAATTCTTATTAAACCAGGCTACCTTTCTAAAGTGGTAGTAAAGCCCATGTAATGATTTATACAGTAAGGCTCTCCTAAACGTGCACTGTTTAGGAGATATTTTACTAATATTCACTGCGCTCTCAATGGATGGCGTGCTGTCCATAGAGAGCAGTGCCTGCCACGCGCATGCACAGGAGTGACATGATCGTGGTTCGCCCAGTCAAATGGCCGCAGCCCGCAAACCCGGAAGGAAGACCGGGTGAAGATGGAAGCCTCAGAGGAGCCGGGACAGTGCTCTGCTGGAGGGTTTTGTTTTCAGGTAAGTCTTTTATAATGTGCTAGTATGCAATGCATACCATCACATTATGCTCTTAATTTGGAGGGAGAAGAATTTTTTGTTTCATTTTTAGCGGTTTACTACCGCTTTAACCTCTTGAAATTCAACTTTATATTCTGGACAGTATACGGATGAAAATACAAAGCTCCCTTTATTTAACATTTACGTACATATGTGTGCATGTACCTAAAGTGTAAACAGGTGTAAAAGAAATTTCCTCAAGAAACCAGGAATCTCTTGGACTCAGGACCATTTTATGCCTTATTCCCGTTTTCTGCAGCCTCCACGTGAAAACTGCTGGCTTTTATGTGTCAAGCTATACACATCACTGATTTATATCCCCAAGTGTTCATTTTGTGAACATGAAATACACTTTTAATGAATATTCAGTTATTTCTGGGGAATTGAAAACCAATAAAATATTTTGCTGTCTGTACCCACATGTCATGATTTAATGGTCTTGTTATATAGGGTCTGGGCTCTCGACCCATTACACGTCAGCGGTATAAAATTTCCTGTAACCTATACAGCCTCTTATAAAACCTCAGTCTTTGGCTGGCCAAGAAACTTGCTAAACATAGCACTTCATTTCCAAAATCCAGCAGGGACCTTCTATACATTGTAACTCTGGATAAAGAAATGAACCCTATAAATTACAATGCAGCAGCTGCACCACATAAAAGTGAGATATTCACAATATGCCTCAGTTAACAAAAATAAAAAAAAGGAGCCTTAAGAAGAACTAACCATTTCAAGACTATTTTGCAAAATTTTCAATCTTAGACTGGAATACTGCTAGTAACGTGTGCATGGAAAATGGTTTAACTGATAATTCTCTCAAAAGTGCAGATTAATGAACTTGCTGTCAATGCATTTTCCAATGGTTTTAGCACAGGAAGGACTGCTTAGACTACAATTTACAGAGTTTGAGGCATTAACAAGTACAGTGAGGGAAAAAAGTCTTTGATCCACTGCTGATTTTGTACGTTTTTCCCACTGACAAAGAAATGAACAGGCTGTAATTTTAATGGTAGGTTTATTTTAACAGGTAGAGACAGAATAACAAAAAAAAAAATCCAGAAAAACGCATTTCAAAAAAGTTAAAAATAGATTTGCATTTTAATGAGTGAAATAAGTATTTGACACCTTCACAAAACAGGACTTCGTACTTGGTGGCAAAACCCTTGTTAGCAGTCACATGAGGTCAGACGTTTCTTGTAGTTGGCCACCAGGTTTGCACACATCTCAGGAGGGATTTTGTCCCATTCCCCTTTGCAGATCCTCTCCAAGTCATTAAGGTTTCGAGGCTGAGGTTTGGTAACTCGAATCATCAGCTCCCTCCACATATTTTCTATGGGATTAAGGTCTAAGCCACTCCAGTACCTTAATGTGCTTCTTTTTGAGCCACTCCTTTGTTGCCTTGTGTTTGGGTCATTGTCATGCTGGAATACCCATCCACAACCCATTTTCAATGCCCCGGCTGAGTGAAGGAGGTTCTCACCCAAGATTTGATGGTACATAGCCCCGTCCATCATCCCTCTGATGCGGTGAAATCGTCCTGTCCCCTTAGCAGAAAAACACTCCCAAAGCATAATGTTTTCACCTCCATGTTTGATGGTGGGGATGGTGTTCTTGGGGTCATAGGCAGCATTCCTTGTCCTCCAAAGACGGCGAGTTGAGATGATGCCAAAGAACTTGATTTTGGTCTCATCTGCCCACAACATTTTCACCCAGGTCTTCTCTGAATCATTCAGATGGGCCTGTACATGTGCTTTCTTGAGTAGGGGGACCTTGCCAGTGCTGCAGAATTTTAGTCCTTCACGGAGTAATGTGTTACCAATTGTTTCCTTGGCGACTATGGTCCCAGGTGCCTTGAGATCATTGACGAGATTCTCCCGTGTAGTTCTAGGCTGAATCCTCACTGTTCTCATAATAAATTGAAACTCCACAAGGTGAGATTGTGCATGGAGTCCCAGACCAAGGGAGATTGACAGTTATTTTGTGTTTCTTCTATTTGCGAATAATCACACCAACTGTTGTCACCCTCTCACCAAACTGCTTGGCGATGGTCTTGTAGCCTATTCCAGCCTTGTGTAGGTCTACAATAGTGTCACTGACATCCTTGGACAGCTCTTTGGTCTTGGCCACAGTGGAGAGATTGGAATCTGATTGCTTCTGTGGACAAGGGTCTTTTTTACAGGTAACAAGCTGAAATTAGGAGCACCCCCTTTAAGTGGAGGAAATAGAGGACACCTGGGAGCCAGAAATCTTGCTGATTGATAGAGGATCAAATACCATATTTATCGGCGTATAACACGCACCCCTAGTTTAGGAGGGAATTTTAAGGAAAAAAATGTTTTAAGGAAAAAAAACTTACATTTAAATGCCCATCAATGCAGCCTTACACAGCGTCCATCTGCAGCCTTGTCAGTGTCATTTGCAGCCTTGTCAGTGCCCATCTGCAGCTTTGTCAGTGTCAATTTGCAGCTTTGTCGGTGTCCATTTGCAGCCTTGCCCAGGCTGCAGTTAAACTGCAGTGACTTGTCACTGTCACTGAAGTTTGAAAATGAGATACACAGAGCCGTTGTCTTGCGGCGGCTCTCGGCCACTTTCGGCTCCTCTCGTAGTCCCGCCCGGGATGAGCGTGACTGTGAGCGGAGCCGAGCGCCGCCTATATATATTATATATATATATATATATATATATATATATAGATAGCCTAGTGTACTCGGCTAGATCAGCTCACAGTCACGCCCAGTCCCTGTGTCCATCATAGGGTGGGACTTGGGCGTGACTGTGAGCGGAGCTAGCCGAACCTAGCTGAGTACACTCGGCTATCTATGTACTGTATATCGGCGGCTGGCGCTCGCTCCGCTCACAGTCAGCGGGGGATCGGCGTATTACAGGCACCCACGATTTCCCCCTGATTTTAAGGGGAAAAAAGTGCGTGTTATACGCAGATAAATACGGTACTGTCCTGTTTTTGTGAAGGTGTCAAATACTTATTTCACTCATTAAAATGCAAATCAATTTATAACTTTTTTGAAATGCGTTTTTCAATTTTTTTTTGTTGTTATTCTGTCTCTCACTGTTAAAATAAACCTATCATTAAAATTATAGACTGATCATTTCTTTGTCAGTGGGCAAACATACAAAATCAGTAGGAGATCAAATACTTTTTTTCCCCTCGCTGTATTAAGTGGGCTAAAAACAGTAATACATAAGTTAAATCACACCCAGATAGATAGATAGATAGATGCCAGAATGTCTGTTATGCATCTCTGCAATCTTTACAATGGTGTTCAGACATGATCCCTCAACACATTAACGCAAACCTTTGTTACAGCACTACACTGGCTTAGCCTGCAGCCTGTGGCTCAAGCACCAAAAATCAGCTTTTGCCATACCAGTTATTGGCAATAACGGGGACGGGGAAATGCTGATGTAAACAAGCATTTCCCCGTTCTGCCTAGTGACAGGACACTGATCACAGCTCCCTGTAATCGAGAGAGGTGATGAGTGTCGTGTCACACGTAGCCCCCCCCCCCACAGTTAGAATCACTCCCTAGGACACACTTAACCCCTTCACTGCCCCCTAGTGGTTAACCCCTTCACTGACAGTCACATTTATATAGCAATCAATGCATTTTTAATCGCACTGATCGCTGTATAAATGTAAATGGTCCTAAAATAGCGCCAAAGGTGTCCGATCTGTCTGTCATAATGTCGCAGTCACAATAAAAATCGCTGATCGCCGCCATTACTAGTAAAAAATAATTTATTAATAAAAATGCCATAAAACTATCCCCTATTTTCTACACGCAATAACTTTCGCGCAAACCAATCAATAAACGCTTTATTGCAATTTTTTTACCAAAAATATGTAGAAGAATACGTATCGGCCTAAACTGAGGAAAAAAAAAAATTTTTATATATTTTTTGGGGATATTATAGCAAAAAGTAAAAAATAATGCTTTTTTTTCAAAATTGATGCTATTTTTTTTGTATATAGCGCAAAAATAAAAAACCGCAGAGGTATTAAAATAACACCAAAATTGCAAAAAACAAAACAAAACAAAAAAAACAAAAAAAAAACAAAACACAAAAGCTGGCATAGGCTCCTTAACCTCACTTGTGGGGAAAAAAGGACGTCAATTTTGTTTGGGAGCCATGTCGCACAACCACGCAATTGTCAGTTAAAGTGACGCAGTGCTGAATCTTAAAAAGTGCTCTGGTCTTTTGCCAGCCAAATGGTCCGGGGCTTAAGTGGTTAAGAAAATATATGGTTTTGGGAGTCTTTCACAAATTCTGAAAACTAAGGGATAAATGAAAACCTTCAGATTGTTAGAGAAATTTGGATATTCACATTTTTGCGTACATTCGATTTTCACCGTTTTACAAAAAGTTGTTATGTAAAAATTACAAATATTTGTTATTTATCAACTCAAAATAGCTTTTATATTTAGTAGGAATTTTGTAAAATTTGCTGTGTATTTATCTGCTAATCATGATTTTAATGCATTTTTACTAAAAATATTCTTGTGGTAAACATTTGCGCAAAATATTGTGGGAACTTAGAAATCAGTAGCACCATCTTTTTTTTTCTACTGGTCATGTGCTTTCAGAAAATATATGGTTTGGGGGTCTTTTACAAACTTTAAAAGCTATAAGTGAAAAAGAAAAAAGCAAAGGAAAAATAGCAAAACTGGTCTGGCCATCTGAGGGTAAAAATGGAGCACAGGGCCTGGCAGCAAAAGGGTTAAATGGCTGTGTGTTTAGTTATTTTGAAGGGACAGCAATTTACACGGTTATACAAGCTGTACACTCACTACTTTACATTGCAGCAAAGTGTCATTTCTTCAGTGTTGTCACATGAAAAGATATAACAAAAAAAATAAAAAAAATGTGAAGGGTGTACTCATTTTTGTGAAATACTGTATATTTCTGGCAGTAAACCGTCGGTGCCTGAGGCCTTCCCATTAGGAGATTCCGAAACTGCTTTAATTAACTCCTCTAGTGTTAGTGGAGAATTGAGTCTTTATCGCCACTAGAAATTAAAGGTATTTTCAGGGGGAATAAAGAATCTCAAAGTTAATCCATTTTTGTAGGAGCCCTTACTCTCATATAGATCACCATAAAAGGTGCAAAATGAGGATATCATATCCTGATTATGAGAGATTTCTCCTACTGACATATGTACAGAAGGAATACAGTTAGAGGGAGATTTAGCAATTACTGCGAACATCAACATTCCTCATAATACCTACACTTCGCAAAGAATTGAGCTCATTCAGCTTTTTCCAAGACTGTCCTTTTGTATAGTAGTTGTGTATCTTTTCAAATAGCATGATTTATTGGGGTACGGTTCTGAATATATTTATATATTGCAAGATGGGTCTCCCACTCCACACTAGATGTTTTTAAACCTACTAATAGCTTGTATTAATAATCCTCTTTAAAAGGCCTTCATAGTGTCCCCATACCACCTGAGAGGTGGCAGATTCAACATTATAAAGGAAAAAGTCAACCAAAGTCTGATGATTAGAATCAACCAGTGGTTGAATTTTTTTTTTTAGAGACAATAAAATTGGTGAGTGATCTGAGATATTCCTTGCTAAATATTGCATGTCAGAAACAAATAGGAGAATTAAGCCTTTTGTCCGAAGGGTGTTGACCCAAAACTTGTCTTGCATACAAATGGCACACAATTGTCGGCCAACAAACATGAACGTAGTAACGTACTAGACGTACTACGAGACGATAAAGAGGAAGTTCAATTTTCATGTGCCACCCTTTGGGCTCCTTCTGCTAATTTCGTGTTAGTAGAAGTTTGGTGAGTGTTGATTTGCGCTTTTCAGATATTGCTTTTCAGTTAGTTTCTGAACGGCCGTTCGTCAATCAGCCATGTTGCGGAATCGGAGGAGAGAACGTGCTATCATTGGGCTTGGAGTTATTGCTTTGACCCAAGTCCAGTCCAGGAACAGGAGGAGGAGGCGTTCTTGGACAAAAAATTGGTTGTTTAATCGTGACCAATTATGTCATATGACTTTGCTGCAGGAGCTCCAGGAGAATAATCCTGATGATTTTAGGTATTATTTCCTGATGACGGACCCCTGCTTTCACAGTCTCTTGGCATTGTTGACCCCCTATATTAAGAAGCATGCAGCTTGTCATCATTTCCAAACAAAGGCTCATAGCTACCTTGCAATACTTGGCGATGGGGAGAAGTCTCCAGGACCTCAAGTTTATGACTGGGATCTCCCCCCAGGCTCTGAGACTCATTATTCCAGCTGTTCTGCCATTATGCAAGTCCTGCAGAAGGACTATATTCGTGTAAGTTTTATCCTTTAACCACTTGACAACTGGGCACTTAAACCCCCTTCCTAACCAGACCAATTTTCAGCTTTCGGTGCTCTCATATTTTGAATGACAATTACTCAGTCATGCAACACTGTACCCATATGAAATTTTTGTCCTTTTTTTCACACAAATAGAGCTTTCTTTTGGTGGTATTTAATCACCGCTGGGTTTTTTATTTTTTGCGCTATAAATCAAAAAAGACTGAAAATTCGATTAAAAAAAAAAAAAAAAATTATTTGTTTCTGTTAAAATTTATTGCAGAGTATTGGCGAGTATTGGCAGAGAATTGGCAGAGTTTTGCAGTGTTGCAGAGTATTGCACAGTGTTGCAGAGTATTGCACAATGTTGCAGAGTATTGCACAGAGTTGTAGAGTATTGCAGAGTATTGCACAGCGTTGCAGAGTATTGCACAGTGTTGCAGAGTATTGCAGAGTTGCAGAGTATTGCCATTTTTTACATTGAGCAGCGCTGTGGGCACTAAACATCCAGCGCACAGCGCTGCTGCCATCTCTCCCCTTCTCCCCTCGCACTGTACCGATCAGTACAGAGAGGGGAGGGAGGAACCGGTGTCATGACGTGACGCTGGTTTGTTTACAAGTGATCGCTCCATCATTTGACGGAACGATCATGTGGTAAACGGCCGCGATCAGTGGCTATTTACCGTGATCCGTGATACACTGGGTCCTCCGGACCTGACAGTCACGGATTGTTCCCGGGTGCGCGTTCCAGGGGGGGAGCAACATTCTGGAATGACATCCCAAAGACGTCCACCCAGAACTAGCCAACCGCGCTGTTGTCGTCTTTCGGCAATGGCCCGGTTGGCAAGTGGTTAACGTCACATTCTATGTATTTAATGTTTGCTAATGTATTTATTAATTTCATGATTCCATAATTACCATTATTGTAATATGCTGTGAATGTCCTCTTTGTCCTCATGCATACTGTAATTTTTATGGTCCTTTTTTGTCCTTCATGCATATTTTCCTTCACTAACCTCCCCAGCATGCTATTCTGGGCCCATATGCCTAGTAACAATGTATTTTGTCAGCTACATTTTTGTGCTTACCCTAAACACCCCCTAAAATGTGTCCAAATATTGTTGTTGTCCTCAAATTCAGGCAGAGTGCAAGAGGCCATTTTTTGGTGCACAAACTCATTTGGAAACCCCCCAAAATGCTAAGTCAACCGATACAAATACTCTATCTGCTGACTTTGCAAAACCCATACACACTATACCTCTTATGTGGTCATATCTCTGTATGAAGTCACCAAAGCATGTAGTGCAAGGGCCTGCCTGATCATCTTCAAATTGTAACGTAGAAAGTTTTTGTCTCCTATCTTGATTTTATTTTATGAATGTCAAAATGTGCTTCAATTTGGACAGTGTGTATCCATATTTTTGGATTATAACACTTCTTACCTTTCCACTGGGCCGCCAATAATGTAAGTGAGAGGCTGGCCAAAGTACCACACATTATTTATGCATTTAGCTCTCATGGAAGTGGAGAGGGTTACCTGTCCAAAACATCTACTCATTACCTACCCCCACCATAACATTTTTCGAATGGACCACCAGAGGGGGTGAGGAATCTGATAAGGTGACCATAGATTTTTGTCTTTAAATACTCATTTAAATTTTATACTTATGTTGGCCAAGAATGTTTGTGTCAAATCTGCTTGCAATGTTATGTGCAGAAGTAGTAATTTCTTATTTCTTTTTTGAATCCAGAGTTTCCTTCCAACCCACAGCAATGGTAGGATGTTGCAGCCCAGTTGCAGCATCAGTGGGATTTTCCCAATTGTGGTGGTGCTATTGATGGCAAACATGTAAGGATTGTCCCACCACCCAACTCGGGCTCATATTATTTTAACTACAAGGGCTTTTGCAGCATAGTCCTGCTAGCTGTAGTGTCTGCAACATATAAGTTCCTGTTTTTGGATGTTGGGAAGAACGGCCGCAACTCGGATGGAGTTGTCATTATGCAGACAGAATTCTACCATGGGCTCCAGAATGGCACCTTAAATTTGCCACCTGTTGATGACAATTTCGAGGGCCTCAATTTTGTTTTTGTGGCAGATGAGGCCTTTGCTCTGGGGGAACATCTTATGCCCTTTCCTATGAGAAACCTCACCTCAGAGCAGAGAATCTTTAATGATAGGCTCTATCGTGCCAGAAGGGTGGTTGAAAACGCCTTTCGCAACCTCTCCAGTTGCTTCAGGCTGTTTTTAACACCTATTAACCTGGCACAATATAAAATAAACCATGTTGTATTGTGCTGTTGTATCCTCCACAATTTTTTATGGAGGAATGCTAGCAGCTACCTTGCCTCAGTGCCAACTGATATGGACCCCGCAGTGTCAGGCCCAGCTGAAGAGGCTGCAGCTCGTCCATCGGTGGCTGTGATGACGGCTCTCAAAACTGGCCATGCTGGGTTGCTCTCCCAAAATGCCAGAGATATCCGGCAAAAATACATGAATTATTTTGTGGGTAGAGGGGCAGTGGCTTGGCAGCAAACTGTAGCTGATCCAGAATAATATTTTGATTTGATCGAGAACTCCTATTTCATTTGAACTACTGTTGTCTGTGTTTCTAATCTGTATAATAGGTTTTCAAATAGCCTTTATTTTGGCCATTTTATACAATAGTGCAAATGTACCTTATTTGCTACATGAGGTGACAATCTCTTCTTCAGCTAACTATTATGTTGTGCTGTGGGTCTGCTACACACACACACACACACAATGTTTTTGTTCTTAATGTATCTAATGCAAAAACATTATGCCTTTTCAACTCTAATTTCTTTGAGGCCATAAAATTGCCTGAGTTGGCCATATTTTAGAGCACACTGTCACTGTAACTACACAAACTTAACAAATAGCAGTGGTGGTAAACAAGGTATATGTGGGCAGTGATACTTTGAATATCAATTTTTGGTGTGACATTTATTTTTTAACCACTAGCAGCCATGGATCCATTCAATTAATTTGTCGAATAGACAAATGAACCCTCAATGTGTTTTTTCAAACAATCAGGAAATGATTGTGAGGAAGACTTCTCAGGGATGTTAAAAAACGTTAGATAATCTCCTAGAGAAGCAAATTAAAGCCTGGTGGGATGTGTTTACATTCAAACACTACCAAAAGGAAAACTTGATTTTTAGAAGCCTGAGATGGGAGGTGTCCCCTCAGGATGGTCTGAATGATCAAAAGTATATGGATGAATGGCTGGGATTTTTTAATAGGGTTGGAAGGTCTTGTTTTAAATAGAAAACAGATTAAATTAGGAATAATTAATGAGAAAATTAGGGTACTACAAGAGAAGTTGGAGCCAATTAAAGAATCAAATCAGATGAAAGATTTTAACAGTAATATGAAGAAGAAGCTGGAAAAAATTGACCGTGAAACACAGAAGAAGAAGGTCAAGAAGTTTAATAGAGATTCTAATGACTTTAAAACCAATAATATCTATGCTTGGCAAAGCACTGGTTTGGTTATGCAGGAGAATCCTAATGTGAACCCTTGTCATGATATAGAATCAACTAGCAGTAACCCTCCCCCCAAACCTGACCAAAAGAAATCAGGACAAAAGAACTTGATTAATAAAGGCGAACAGGGATCGGTGGATATATTGCGTAATGGTGAGAACCAGAGAAAAGGAAAAAATCAGAGTAGTGGGAACTATTATTCTCCTAGACCAGCTCAACAAGGAAGGGGAGGGAATAATTACCAATCACCTAGACCGTATAGAGGGAACATCCCACAATATCACAATCCCCCACAGGACTACCAACAGTGGAGGCACTATCCCCCACCTAATCGATATCCTGAGATGGGGAATGAAGTCCCCTTATATAACAGATACTCACCATTAGAGAATGAGGATTATTATGTTCAACAACCAAATAATACACCTTTTTTAGGGCAAAGGGGGAGGGAAGGGGGGTACACCGAGAGGGAACCCCCGGACATTCCAGAAAGGTGGGGGGAGGAATGGACCCCCATATGTCCAAAACAAAGACACCATGCCCCCACCAAGAGAAGAAGGGGATGCAGGGCAGGAGAATCCAAACAACCCAAAAAAAGAATGAGAAATGCATAAATACAGGCATTTACAATCTAAGTGGGGTTGAACTGGATCACAAAGAGCTGAATATACTCAACTTGGGTTTAAAGTGTGCACCAAATAAGATGATGAACAAGTTCGAGATTTATATTGACACACATAAGTTCATTAGATCTATGAACATAAAAAAATATTTCTTAAGCCACCTGGTGGATTCAGCCTCAAAAGCCACCATACCATCTAGTAAAATAGATAGTGGCTGAAGAAATAAATCAATCTTTAATCCTCAGAACACAAGCAATCACTTTATAGAGGTTTTTAAGAAACTAGTACTAAATGATATTGAGGAATTGACCCCAAGGAAAGGGGCCAACCCTCATTACATTAGGGAAGGTATAAAATCTCTAGAAAAGAGGAGAAACAGTAATTCGGCCAGCTGATAAGGGAGGGGGGTAGTGGTCATCGATAAATCATTCTACCATAACCAGTTGGTTGAATTGGTCAGTGACCAGTCCACCTATAAAAGATTAAAATCTGACCCCACAGATGCGTATATGATTCAGTTGGCATCACTGGTAGATTGGGGGTTTAAAATAAACGCTTTGAATCCCAAGGAAAACAGATATCTTGTACCGAGTGCCTGTCGAATACCTGTAATTTATACGCTACCTAAGGTACATAAGAATATACAGTGCCCGCCCCCTCGACCAATAATTAATGGTATCGGATCTGTGACCGCAAGGTTGGGAGAGTACTTAGATAAATTTCTCCAACCTAGTGTAAAGGAGACTAAAGCCTATTTAAAGGATACCTCGGATTTACTACATCTATTGGAACAGGTACAATTAAATTTGTCATCTGAATCATACCTGGTAACGGCCGATGTTGCCTCTTTATATACAGTCATACAGCATGATGATGCGTCCTTGGCCATTAATTGGGCATTAAGTAGACGGGAAGACATCCCAGATGCACAGAAGAGGTTTTTAGGACATACATTGGAGTTCTGCATGTCCCATAATTACTTTTGGTTCAGTGGGCAGTTCTTTTCCCAGCAGGTTGGCGTGGCGATGAGGGCGAAGTATGCCCCCAGCCTCGCCAACCTGTTTATGGCAGAATGGGAGGATAGGCAGGTTTTTAAAAAAAAAACAGGCCCCAGTTAAGGTTCTACCGCAGGTTTATAGACGACATCCTGTTCATTTGGGAGGGGTCGAGAGAATCTGCAGTGGAATTCCTAGATGATTTAAATAAGAACAAAAATAACATTAGATTAGAATACCAGATCAGTGAGAAAACCATTAACTTTTTGGATGTCACCATAGAAAAAGGAATGTAATGTACTTAGTACTAAAGTGTACTTTAAACCGACGGACCGCAATAGTTACCTGTCCATTAGAAGTGGTCATCATCCGGCATGGATAAGGAACATCCCGAAGGGACAGATATTGCGGATCCGACGGAATTGTACACAGGTGGAGGACTATTTCGTACAAGCTAATGTCCTCAAAGAAAAATTTATACAGAAGGGTTACAGTAACAATAACCTCATGGAAATAATTCAGGAGGTGGCGGAGATCCCTAGGGACCAATGCCTGAAGGGAAAAGAACCTCAAATACGCGACAATCAACACCAATTGAGTTTCATTTCAGGTTTTCACTGCCAGTATAGGGAAATTGAGAGTATATATAGGAAATACTGGCATATTCTTTGTAAAGATAGACACTTAGGGGAAATATTACCAGAACAACCAAAATTCATCTATAGGAGGGCACCGAGTTTAGGGGACCAAATAGTCAAAAAGATTTTGGATCCACCAGATCAAAGTTCTCTTAAAATAGACCTCAAGGGTTTCTATTGCTGTAGGAAATGCATTTGTTGCAGAACAGTAAAAATCAGCAATAGAGGAGTGACAAGTGTCACCAACAGAGATGGAGAAACATTTGAAATAAAGGAATTTAGTACTTGCAATTCTTCTCATGTGGTGTATCTGATGTGGTGTCCCTGTGGCCTATTCTATGTAGGAAGAACCAAGAGGCTATTGAGGGTTCGTATAGGAGAACATCTGGCTAATATAAAAAATGGATATAAATACCACAGTGTCTCACTACATTTCAAGGAAAAACATCAGCAGGATCCCTCCCTGCTACAGTTCTGTGGCACTGATGTTGTACATCCATCTTGGAGAGGATCAAATAGGATTAGGGACTTGTCACGGAGGGAAACTAAATGGATCTTCCTTTTCAAGTGTTTGGCCCCTAGGGGGCTGAACATTGAACTGGATTTGAATTGCTTCATCAATGATTTAAAAAAAAAAAGAGAATTGTTTTTAACAGTAATTAGGGGGTAACAGTCTCTTTATTTGACTCCGTCATACCCATATGAAATAGACTCTAGCTCCATTTAATATATTAAGTAATTAAGTGTTGTTTGATTATGTAGCACTGTCACTTTAATAGGGGGTGCTTTACACTCCACTGGAGATTGTCTGATCAATGCACATATTTGCAGATTCAGACACTCCATTTATCTCCTGTGGAGTGTACGTGTACCCTTGATATTTTTATTATAGGGTATGGACATAGTGAGTGGTAAACAGTAAAAAATTATTTTGCTGTGAGTTTTAACTAATTATGACCTAATCAACTGTGGATTGTATATTTTTATATATAAATATATGATTTGCAAGTGATGGAGGGAAACTCAATGATGTAACCGAAATGACTGACAGAAGTAGTCTCAAATAGAGGGGGAGATAGTGATTGGGCTGTAGTCAGCACCTACCAGTGGTTGTTTTAAAGTATGCCTAAGTGAGTTCTACACCCCAGGTTATATACACCCTCATGTAGTAATGATTAGGTATGGTGTGTTTTTTTATGATTAAATATGTCTAGGTACAATTTTATAATATATATTCATATATTTATAATACAGATTCTTATATTAGAGACCGCCAGTATGAGTAGCTAATGATCGAGATTTTATTGTTGAGAGAGGTTCCAGCCATCCATATACATATAGATTATTAATTTTTAAATATATATATTGTATACAATTTTTAATCTTTAATTAGTGGTATTTGGTTCATTGTTTAAATCAAGAGGTAATTTAGAGCAATGTTTAAACCATTTTTTGAGGCAATTAAATGTGATATATTTAATATGCAGGTTTTAATAAATATACGTGAATATAGGACTTATATAGGAAATTGAAAGTAGTCTAAATAGAGCCGGTACATAATAGAGGTTGCAGAATTGTACCTGTAGTTTGAAAATTATTAGATAACCTACAATGTGCCACACGTGTTTTAATGAATGCTGCTTCCCAGAGATGGGGATATTGCGATCACGGGGATACGAGTTGTGCGCAGGCGCGCTGGACGATTCCCTATCAGACGTGTTCTAGCTTACCAGGAAGGAGGGATCTGTCAGAGTGGCTGTCCGTCGAGGAGTAGGTGAAAGAAGCGATCAGACGCCTGCACACCTCGGGTCCGCCGTGACCGCAACCCCTTACTGTGATATCCAATTGTTTGCTGTGCTGTGCATTGGAGTTCAGTGTGCTGTGGAAGTTTACTCTGCGTTTTTTGAATTTTGAAAGTGTGAGTTTAAACATTGAAGATTTTTGTGTGTTTTTTATTAAACTGGTTATGCGATTTACACTATTGGAGCCCTTTTTTCATTTACATGTGGAACGATTCCTGCACACATATTAGTTTTTAGATAGCGCCACTGTTTTTTTCACGTTTATCCAATTACAGAAGAAAACACTTTATATACAAACTTAACAAATACACTGGTATTGAGCATTGAAATAATAAGCCAGACATTGTTTAGTAAAATACATTTTACTCAAAGCCCATTCACATGTGCGTTTTAAGGTTTTATAACAAACCAACATCTTGGTTTATAAACATGTATTTTTGCCTTTTTTAGGGCTAAACAGGCATGTTTGAAAACGTAAGATACACATCCCCAACTCAGGAACCTACAAAGTTCGAGTTTGGTAAAGTGAAGGCCATATGAGACATTAGTATCCCAAGACTGTGTGGATGTTGCCTTCCTCAGATCGGTGATCTCACCTCTCTAAAAGCCAAAATTTGAAGCCACGTACATGTAGAAGTATAACTGCTAAATGTCCCTTATGATCCCCTGCCTAAAATATGTGTAGCTACAAACAGGTTAGTTTCTAAAGCCCCAAAACACAGTGTGTCAACATGTGCTATCTCCCATCACGGGTATAAATTTACGCGTTTTGGGGGTAAAACCCCTTCCTCATAACTAACTAGGTGAGAGGAAGGGGTTGCACCCCCAAAACTTGTCCATTGCTAACATGTGCCATCTCCTATCACGGGGTATCAATTGACGCGTTTTAAGGGTGCAACCCCTTCCTCATAACTAAAGTAGGTAAGAGGAAGGGGTTGCAACCTCGTAACACGTCCATTGATACCCCATGATGGGAGCTAGCACACGTTAACCCACTGTGTGTTTTGTGGCTTTAGCAAACTAGATGTAAGGAAAGACACACATTTTAAGCATTTGACTTTGCGATTCTTAAAAACACAAAGATTACAATTAACATTACTTAGGGCAGTGTTTCCCAACTCTCCTTCTCCGGATGCATTACCAAGTCATGTTTTCGCCACTTTTTGCTTTTGTCACAGGTGATGATGTCATTTTCAATGTTAGTAATTCACACGGTCGTTTTTATACTGAGTAAAATACAGAAAACAGGACCTGGTGGTGCACCTAGAGAAGTGGAGTGGAGAAACGCTGACCTCGGACACTAAAGCCTAGGTTCACATTGGAGCGATTTGAGAGATGAAATCGCATGACAAGTCGCAGCCTATTGGAGGCAGTGGCACTGTTCCAATCAGTGTGACACAAAATTAGCGGCGCCGCACCAATTTGCAAAAGTAGTTTCTGCACTACTTTTGCTGATTTCAGGTGCGACTTAAATAGACATCTGGGCATGAAACCACACAAATGTCTATCAAGTAGCACCTGAAATCGCGCGATTTCCAAGTAACGCAATTTCCAAGTAGCATCAATGTGAACCAGGGCTTAAAAGTCAGAAAAACATGTGAAATATGAAAAGTGCAAACAGGAGCCAACAAGTGGAACAAAACTTCAGCCCAGGTCAGATGAACTTAAAATTTGGCAAAAATTTCAAAATAATCATGTATTCTTCTCTGTAAAGCAGTGGAAGCCACCTTTATTTGCACCAGATCATTTAAACACTGCATCATATCTGCACTCACTCGGCCAATTGTGCATCTTGGAAGTTCGTGACCTTGTAAGAAGAGAAAAAAGTATTAGGGGAACGATGGTCAAGTGGCTGAGTCCCTACTCAGTGATTTATGGTCAAGTTACTAGTCAAATTGTGTAAATACTTGCCTACCCAATCTACCCGTTTGCCCTTCAGACACCTACACTACTAGGAATGTACACACTGCAACTACTATGTAATCTTGGCCCTGGTGCCTGTGTCTACAAAACTCAGGTACCTAGCAACACTGCCAGCTCCTTCCACCTCTTCCTTCTCCGTTAGGCACTACATACTTTGCTAATGTGTGGAGTGGGTGTTTGGTTTGGACATCTAAACACTTGACATGTATGCACATTTCAAGCCAGACTCAAAGAATATTTACTTGCGCAAACAAGAGGGTCACAAATAGTTTCTTCCACTTCTGGGTCTCTTTGGCCCTCTGTTTGACTTGAGTCAGGGGATGTTACATCAACAAGTGGAAGGTCTGTGCTGGGTCCAGGTGTCAGATCCCACGCCTCACAACCAACATCCTGGTTCAGCTGACCACACTCACTTTTCTCTAAAAAGAAACAATACACCTGACTAGTGGACTCCACCATGCTGCACCGTGTTTTTTTTTTTCCCCAAGAAAAATGCATTGAAAAGGGCAGGTGATGTAATTTTACAGAGTGCAAACACTGGACAAGTGCTAACATTGAAAAACTCATGCAGTTGCCCCCCACCCCTCTTGTCTCCTATGGGATGGGGAATATATGAGTATCATTCTAGCAGGCGTGACTCTGTGTGACTGTGATCCCCGGGGCCTCTCCTCTACCCATGTCTACCCTGGCAAGGCTGCATTAATGGGCACTGATGAGCCAGGCAGCAACCAGAAAGTGTTCTTTACCCCTTAAGTTCTGCACTAAGCCCATGGCCTTTGGTCCACCTAGAATCACCCCTGTCAGTGGCTAAATGAGTGTGTTTGAAGTTGGCACTTATGATTTTGGGTGGGAAGATGGCCTTGGTGTCTCTCCTGTTGGGGTCCGAGCGAGGGTAGCCTCCCTTCGTCCCCTCTGGTGGCTTGTCGGTAGGGGTGCGCATCTTCACTGGTCTCACGATTTGATTACGATTATCTGGTGAACGATTTGATTCCGCGATGCATCACGATTACCGATGAGCTCCCACTTCTGCTTGGGCCACCTAGGCGGCCCTTCCACCCTGCAATCTTCTGGGACACATCACAGTTCCCAAAAGATTGCCCAGCTATGCAGGACAGCGCAGTGAGACATGCGCACCCGGCTGTGAAGCTGCAAAGCTGTCACAGCCGGATGCCAACAGTAGTATTGCCAGCGCCGTGGACAGGCGGGGGAGAGAATGGAAGGTTTGGGTGGCCCCAGTCGCTGGATTGTGGGACAGGCGAGTGTCTTTTTATTAAAAGTCAGAAGACACACTTTTTTGTAGCTGCTGACTTTTAATAAACAAAAAATTGACTGTAACTCCGCTTTGAATTAAAAATAACCTCACTCCCTTAAAAAGTGCACTAATCCGGTGCACTACAGGGTACAGACATTCACACACACACTGCTGCTGGGAGGTCAGGAGGGATTACAATCCACAGCTGACAAACAGCCCTGTGAAGTTCCCTGTACTGTCTCTGTGCTGACCAGTGGCAGCTGGTGCTCAAAATTTTTGGGGGGGCGCAAACAAACTGAAAAATACTGAACCTCCCCCATCAAATGCAGCCTCACTGTGCCCATCAAACGCAGCCACTGTGCCCGTCAAATGCAGCCACCTGTGCCCAAACGCAGCCACCTGTGCCCAAACGCAGCCACCTGTGCCCGACTACCCGTCAAATGCAGCCACTTGTGCCCGTCAAACGCAGCCACTTGTGCCCGTCAAACGCAGCCACTTGTGCCCGTCAAACGCAGCCACTTGTGCCCGTCAAACGCAGCCACTTGTGCCCAAACGCAGCCACTGTGCCCAAACGCAGGCACTTGTGCCTGTCAAAAGCAGCCACTTGTGCCCATCAAACGCAGCCACCTGTGCCCGTCAAACGCAGCCACTTGTGCCCATTAAATGCAGCCACCTGTGGCCATTAAATGCAGCCATCACTTCACTAATCTCCCCCACAATGCACGGGCCACTGGTGCTGACAGTTCCTTGGCATTCCTGTTTGCACCTTCCAGCACACTAGGAGTTAACAATGGAATGTGCAAAGGGAAGCTCAGGGACCTGTCAGCACGGAGCGTGAGGTGTAAGTAGAGTACAAACACATTTGTACTCTACTTACTGTTGTTAAAATTACTTTCTTTTAATAAATGCCGTGTTACAATGAATGATGTGCCCCGCTGTATGTGCTTTTAAAAAAAATATGTCACGTCATACCGAATTTCACAGAAGTACAATACATCCTGCTCATGTGACTCCCGGCCCGTCCCACCTCTCTCCGCTCTACTCTCACGTCTCCTGAGTCCTCACGTCAGCGGGGAATTCTCAGTCCCTTATAAAGGAAAAAAGAAAACTGCGCTAGAGAGCTAATAAGGTGCCTTAAATTGCAGCTGCAACAAAAAAACACTAATATCAGTGTAATAAACTAAATAGATTATACTAAGTGCACTCACAATCTAATGGATGGTACCAAAATAGATAATTAAATCAATCTAAAATGAGTATATCAATTTACCAATAGTAAAGGCAAATATAAAAAATATAGCAAAACACAAATAAATTCAGTGATACAAAAAATACAGTGATCTCATAAAAAAATCCATCAAATCAAGTCCATAATAACTGAAATTATTTCAAAATTCATAAGTGGCTGATGAAAAAATAAATAAATAAAATAGTGATAGTGAATTAAGTCCATTCATAAAGTGTTCAGTGAGGGTACACCAATCATCAGGGGGAGAATCGCATATCCACAGTCCGTTTGGACACAGCTCGTGTAGATAAGAAAGAAGGTGAAGGAAGATATGAGGAGGGACCCCAGCAACCGGTGACTTGAGGGGGCAAGAAGGATGGACCCTTACCGGACACGATGGACCTCCTAAATAGCAAGGTCTTAAAGGCTTGCAAATATAGCCCTCTGCAAGGACAGATGGATGGCGGCGTCTCAGTCCTCGTTCCAGCCGGGGGCGATTCCAGCGTGTCAGTCTCGGGGGAGGCACTCGCCGATCCAAAAGGCTATAATAAAAAGGGAGCAAAAAAGCTCCAATAGTGTGGTAAATTTAAAAAGTGAGAAGGCCTGGCTCGCAGTCTCAACTCTAATTCATTCCCAAAGGTGTTCTATCGGGTTGAGAACACCTTTGGGAATGAATTAGAGTGGAGACTGCGAGCCAGGCCTTCTCACTTTTTAAATTTACCACACTATTGGAGCTTTTTTGCCCCCTTTGTATTATGGACTTTTGGATCAGTGAGTGCCTCCCCTGAGACTGACACGTTGGAATCGCCCCCTGGAACGAGGACTGAGACGCCGCCATCCATCTGTCCCTGCAGAGGCTATATCTGCAAGCCTTTAAGACCTTGCTATTTAGGAGGTCCACCGTGTCGGGTAAGGGTCCATCCTTATTGCCCCCTCAAGTCACCGGCTGCTGGGATCCCTCCTCATATCTTCCTTCACCTTCTTTCTTATCTACATGGGATGTGTCCAAACAGACTGTGGATATGTGATTCTCCCCCTGATGATTGGTGTACCCTCACTGAACACTTTTTGAATGGACTTAATTCACTATCACAATTTTATTTATTTTTTCACCAGCCACTTATGAATTTTGAAATAATTTCAATTATGGACTTGATTTGATGGATTTTTTATGAGATCACTGTATTTTTTGTATCACTGAATTTATTTGTGTTTTGCTATATTTTTTATATTTGCCTTTACTATTGGTAAACTGATATACTCACTTTAGATTGATTTAATTATCTATTTTGGTACCATCCATTAGATTGTTAGCGCACTTAGTACAATCTCTTTAATTCTCAGTCCTGCCCGCCTCGCTTCTGATATGATAGCTATAGTCAGCGGGCGGGGCTGAGAATTCCCAGCTGACGTCAGGACTCAGGAGACGTGAAAGGAGAGCAGAGAGAGGCGGGACAGGCCAAGCAGTCATTCATTGTAACACGGCATTTATTAAAAGAAAGTAATTTTAAAAATACGCTCCGAGCACTTTCCCGGGAGGGGCGGGGCAAGTCTGGATGACATCACCCGCAATCGATTTTCCGGTCCATATGCATCAATGCCGCATCGGGGACACCCGAATCGCGATGCATCGATTAATTTCAGCACCCCTACTTGTCTGTAGCCTCATTTTTTTGTGCCTCCCTGTTGAAAGAACAGAAAAAAATAGTTTCAAAAATAAATTAATGGCACCCCCCCCACAAAAGTTATGAAAGGAATGTTCATATCTGCTTTATATGTAACTTCATCTTTAAAAAAGAAATTCAGACAAAGATTAGAGAAAACATTAACTCAATTTTTCAAGACCTACTTGGAGAAAGCACATATACAGACAGTTAATTTACACATCTACATATTAGTTAGATACAAATATTGCTTACAGTTTTTTTTTCACGGTGCTTTAGATCAGACCATCACTTTCGGATTTGGTCCTTCGTTCGTTGCACGGAAAATGGTGATGACCTTCTCCAAAATGAGGTCCTTTTGGCTGTTGGGCCTTTCGTAGTTGCACAGCTTGCAGTAGTAGTCTGCTTCTCGAGGATGCGCACCATCTCACCCATGCTCATGGGGGTTGCTTTGTGCCTCCTATAAGCTCCACCACCGCCATACTTAGAATTCCCAGAATCCACCATGTTGTCACTCCCGAATGTTCCGCTGTGTATGTCGCATGCAGAAGAGAGATGGCCACGCCCCAGCGTTATGACGCACTGAGAGTTTCACGCATGCGCAGTGTATATAAAGCCATAACGTGACACACGAAAGGAGCCTTAAAACAAAGGTACAATTGTAAATTGGGGCATCGGTGGTTAGTGGCCTATACTGCTTAGATTGAGGCCTATACTGGGACCAGATTATGAGTTAAGCCTGACATTATGTTTTGTCTTGTGTTCTGTCTGCAGGCATCTGATAATTTATCATGGTGGATAAATTCACTACTCTTCAGGTGAAGAGTAGGGATTACTCTAATAAAATCAAGAGGAAGGCAGCGATGAAGAAACTTCTGGAATTGGTGAATCCTCTGCACCCCAGGGAAGACATGTGAAGAGCAAAATTGGGAACCTGAGGAGTACAATTAATAGGGAGCACAAAAAGGTCCAGGAATCACAGAGATTGGGAGCATCAACTGATGATATCTATGTCCCCAGGCTGTGGTACTACCACAGCCTGCGTTTTTTGTCCAACCAAACCCAACCCAGGCCATCACTCTCAACACTCCCTTCCACATCGGATGAGGCCACAGCTCCTGAGGTCCACCCTGGTCCTTTGACATAGGATGAAGATGTGGAGGAGCCCAGCTTGACCAGGTATAGCATTGTTGAACATATTTGTATCCAAAAATAGAATGATGATAACTAGATGTTATTGTTCAAAAATTTCAGCCTTAACAAAATGGTTTCTATATCAATAGACAGTAGTGGCCAAAAATGATTGGGGACAAGAATGAAAAAGGCTGGGGTCAACATGATAGTCTTTCTATTTCTCCACACTCAATTTGCAACAGTCATGAGCTCAAAATTGTGTGTGATTGATGAAAAAAAAACACTAATTATGTCCCATTTTCATACACAGGAAAGTGTCAGTCAGGAGGAGCCAGTGGCCAGCAGCCACACGGAGTCCCAGATCCCTCCCCTACACCCTCCTGCTAAAAGGGCCAGGAAGAGCAGGAGCCTGGACGAGGCCACAGCTGCCTTCCTCAGTCATGCAACAACTGCAACCAGTACAACCCCAAATGCAGCTGAGGCATTTGGCTGTCTGACAGCTAAAAAGTTACGAGATATGGATGAGGAGCAAAGAAGGATGTGCGAGAAACTAATCCTGCAGCTCCTTAACAAGGGGGACAAATTTCCTCCAAAACCCATTTCTCGGATTTGGATGCCCCACCTCCACAGCAGCAAGGCGGACAGTGGCAATTTCAGCCCCAAGACCCCCAACAAGCCTGCTGGGCTGGGGCTTTTCAGCCATACAATTGCTAATTTGCTTTTTTTTTGTTTTAAAGTATGATTTTAGTTGTTATACTTTATTTTTGTATGCAAAGAATGCACTTTTTGCTTAAGTTATTTAATTTTGATTTGGATGGCAGATAACATGTCTAATTTATTTTATTTTATTTTTTGAATAATGCACAAGAAAAAAAATGGCCTCAGCCGATGTGGAAGGGAGCGTTGACAGCGATGGCCTGGGTTCGGTCTGGTCTGTCAATAACCGCAGGCTGTGGTAATACCACAGCCTGGGGACATACCGGTCATCTGCTGCTGCTCTCAATCTCTCGGAGTCCAGGACATTCTTGTGCTCCTCATGTTCCCCATTTTGCTCTTCACATAACTGAGGTCTGCCCTGGGGTACAAAGGCTTCACCAGTTCCAACAGTTTCTCCGTCGCTGCCTTCCTCTTGATTTTTATAGAACCTTCTCGTGCTCCCTATTAAATTAAAAAAAAAATTCATTTGAAAAATACTTGGCTATGTGTTTTACTTAAAATGACAGTTTGGGAGTAGGCAGGTACATTTAAAAAATACAATGTGACATTAACAAGGGACGCCAACATAGTTGTATCTTTGATCTTAAAAACTATGGGATAATGGTGATGTGGTAACTTGACCCAAAAAAAATATATATTTTTGAGATCACTAGAAAAAAAAGTGCCTTTTTAAATATGTTTGACAGAACTCTGTAAGTATCACCAGCAAGGCAGCTTCATTATTATCCCATTATAAAGAAGAAGAGAATGTGCGCTGCATTTCGATATTTCATAATTTGCCGCGTCACGAATGTGAATTCTCAATTACGAACGCTAGTTTTACAAGACCGACCGCTTCCGGCTTGTCCTTGCTTCCGAGCATGCGTGTTTGTACTTTTGACTTTTGTCCGACGGACTTATGTACACATGCTCGGAAAATCCAACAGACTTTTGTCCATGGAAAATTTGAAAGCCTGCCATCCAACATTTGTCCATGGAAAATCTAACAATTGTCCGATGGAGAGTACAAACAGTCGGATTTTCCACCAACAGCCTGTCATCACACAATTCCCGTTGGAAAATCTGATCGTGTGTACGAAGCTTTAGGTCCAGTGCATTTTTTTTTAAGCATTTTGCCATGTTCCAGTGCAGTTCCAAACAGAAAAAAATTCAGCATGTTCTACTTTTGTTCACTGCACTGGAATGCACTGCACTGATGTGAACTAATTGGAATCCATTTTGATTACTGCTAATGCTTTTTGATGCAGATTAAAAAAGGAAGTAAAGTTTTCCTCTTTAATTGTACTTACAGGTAAGCCTATAGTAAGGCTTACCTGTAGGTGCTGTAAATATCTCCTAAAATTGCACTGTTTAGGAGATATTTACTATATGCACTGCCGCCGATGTCATTGGTGCATGCGGACCGAAGGATGGTCTGCTCGTGCCGTTTCTTCAGGTCTCTTGCTGTGATCGGTGGCAACCGTGTGCATGTGCGGGAGTGACGTCATCGCAGCTCCAGCCAATCACAGAGCCAGAGCCCGCGAACCCAGGAGTAACTCTGGGAAACAGTGCATACTAGCTCATAATGCCTTTGTCTTGCAGGGTTTTTTTTTTATTTTCTTTTGGAGGTTTACAACATGCACTGGACTGCATGTGGTGTAAAAAGACCCTCAAGCTTTAGTTTATTTTATGTTTATACAAACACATTTTCTTGCACTATTTCCTTGTATGTTGCACTATCCATGCTTCCTTCTATTTCCGCCATACATCCTGTTCCTGCTTTTTAAAAAAGCAGAATGTTCCTTTCTTAAAATCTGTGATTTCTAATGTGTGGTCAGGGTGAAATTTTTGACAGTATCACTGCGGACTCTTACAATCATATAGGAATAGGCATATTTTTAATAAACCTGCACTAGCCATCTCCACCCTTAAATGATAAGTTCACCTTCTGGAACATGTTACATGGGAAGGCCCATCAGAGCAATTAGAGCAATCAGTGTTGTCATGGCTATTTAAAGTGGTACTAAACCCACAACAGTAAAATCAGTCTGGATATTCCGTAAAGCATGCTCATTATACTCACTGTGGAACCTAAGGGGTTAATCATCCACATTGTGTAAAAAAACTGATGAGCTGTAAAGGCTTTTAAAGCATCACCTATGGAGATTTTCGGGTAACTATTCTGCGATAGGACAGGCGTAGGCAAGTTTTAGGATTTTACATGTTTGGTATCGATTTACTCAATGCAATTTCATATTTTATATTTCATATAAAATTGTATTATATTGTGTGTTTGCACTAAAGTTAATTTTTTTATATTTTTCCTTGAACATTTTTGTTTGATAAACAATTGCGCAAATATCATGCAACATAAAAAATTGCAACTATCGTCTTTTTATTTTACAGGGCCTCTGCTTTCAGAAAATGTATAATGTTCTGGGGGCTCAAGTAATTTTATGGCCAAAGATAAAGTTGTTTACATGTGTGCAAAAAATGAAAACCTGCACCAATGTCAAACTAGTTAACTATTCTTTTCAAACCATTTGTTACAGAAAGTTAATTAACACTTAAATAGTGGAAGCGCTGCTTAAAATACATTTCCCATATATTTATGCTATAAAACAAAATCACCAAACTAGCCATGGCAACCCAAATCATAGAACAAAGGGATAGTGTGTGAATTTATATTTTGAACAGAGATACAATTTTAAGTGCATTGCTTTTAATATTTGTCATGGTTCTTTGTGAATAACCTGTTTAAACCTGTGCGATTTCTCACATGACAAGATGAATCACATTGTCATCTATGGGGCCCATTCAAACCCAAGCAATGATCTTCCATAAATATGCTTTGTTTATACTGTATACTAGTATAGGCATTTACAGTAGATAAGCAAGGCATATTTATACATAAAGTGTATCTTGGTTTTTTATGAGACTTTAAAAGGAAGGCAGCTACATGCAATCAACAATGGTGACGCCATCTATGACGAAGCGCACAGGGCAGAGAAAGGACGCACATATGCTGGTCAGTCTGCCGGCATCTATGGATATTGCCGACTGACCATCACCTATAATATCCATAGATATTCATTCTGCATTCACTGCAGTTTATGTGAGTGTTCTACTGTGGTTTTAATAACGTAATTTGAAGCTTTTACAATATTGGGAGCACTTCCCCTTTGTATTCTTTGCCCATATATCAATCTGATCTACTAGGGGGAAAGAGCATTGTGAGCTGAACTGGTACACACCCGGTTCTGTTCTATCGGTTCGCTCGGGGCTCAAAACAGTGGTGTTTTTTTACAGCACAGTGGGTCTTTCCTGGCTGGGGTTCTTCCTGAATGTGCTTCATCCTAATCCATGGACACATATGATGTAACACCTGTATGACCACTCTAGCAAAGGGGGTCATATTTTTCCAGTTAAAGACTTTGTAATCACAGTGCACTTTATGGATAATTTATGTACTGTAATGTTGAGTCATTTAATTTACATTTCAGTAGTTCAGTTTGTACTGAGTGCACTTTGTCACTTTCTTGAGAATTTGTGGATTTTATAACTTTTTATGGATATTTGAAGTTAATGAATGTGGTTTTTGCACTTTATATATTGGCAATAAGCTAACAATTATTGATGTTCATCATTTGTCTTGTCATATGCACAACGGCACTTTTTTGCATTGTGCATTACATATACTCATGCGTTTACAATTATACTTGTGTTACGGTTTCAAATAAATTTTTGTGTTATTTATCAATTGTTAAACATTTCTGTTAGCACTTTGATGTATGTGCGTTTATGTGTATGCACATATTTTCACTTTTTTTTTTTCCCTGGGTAGTGCATGCGTTTTAATTTAGCCCATTTAGCGCCACGCTGTTAGCATATTAGTTCAGTATTAATTTGCACAGCTTACTAATCTGGTTCTGATATTCAAAGATCAGTAAAGCATTAGGCTTTATGCTTGCCATCTACAGAGTTAGATAGTAGATTTGAATAGGTTGATAAACTTAACTTAATCTACTGCATTTCTTTTGTGTATGTATGTATGTATCTGTACCCTCCAATGCAACATATTGAATTACAGCTTTCAGTTTTATGCCTACTCTAAAAGCTGGCCAAAGATGAGTAGTTTTAACATTAACAAACGTGCCAAAAAAAAAAAAAAAAAATCTCCCCATCCACACAAGCAAAGTGGATGGAGGAATCCCCCCTGCCAGGGACATTGTATGCAGTACCTGCAAGTAAATTTTCTTCAGCCCAGGAATGCAGTCCCCAATTTTGCCAGAAGCAAGGCGACCAACCCCAGATGTTGCTCCAATGCAAACAAATAGTATCCACGTTCCTTTGTGGTCTTTAAATCGGTCCTCCATAAATTTTATCTAAGATAAAAGAAAAAGAAATCAAAGGACTGAATAAATATTATGAACACATAAATGAAGCAATTTTAAAATTTGAAGTGTGTTTCTCCATGAAACCGCAAACATATGGGTATTTTGGATTAATATGGCAGATGAAGCCTGATTTCCAGGAGCTTCTCATGTGCAATGGGGGAGTCTGGTTCCTATTAGTAAAAACAGTGCTGTGCTGCTAACACATCATCAAACATATGTGGAAATAACATGAAATTGCATGTAAATAAAAAAGTGTAAATATAAAGAAAGCAATTAAAGAATATCCAAACAAGTCCAAAACCGTGTTCTGGTAAATTGTTCGATGTTAGTATTCTCAAGAATCTCTCAATCCATACAAAGTGCTTTACCCGTGGTTCACTAATATAATACACCAATACTTTCCACCACCATCAGAAATGCTCACTTATCTCAGCATTAGGCCTATATAAATATACACTTTATCCAATAGTTAAAAAGGACCCTCCTTCACTCCTTGACATCTGTACTGGAATACGATAAAAGCCGAGTGTCCCCTTTAAATTCAGATCAAAGTTGTGCCACTGGACTCTGATCCAAGACTCAAAAGAAGGGGAACCATGCCACAGTGCAGTTATTTTATTCATAGGCAATTTAAGAACTGAGTTTTTTATGACACAATACCTCGTCAAAGTTTATAATTCCTAAGAGTGATCAGTTTGGTCCTCCAAATTGTTTGATTGCATTGTGTATGTAGGTGGTGTGTTATTCATGCTCATAGGCATTTTTTTGTGAACGATACATGAAATTTTATGTAATTGTCTTGATTTTATTTAATTTTGTAATAAATACAAATTTTTTTACACGATTGTGTTATGCCTAAAAAGTCCATCATCCAAAAACTACAATTATCTCAATAATCCAGCATATAGAACAACTCACTTTCGGTTTTGGCTCCGGACCGGAAATTACATCACCTGACTTCTGTCCAATGCGTAGTGTCACCTGCTCATGTGACTTCCTCAGGGCTGCACTTTGGCATGGTTCCTCTTCTTTTGAGTCTTTGATTCCGCATTTGTGATCTGAATTTAAAGGGGACATGCAGCATTTCTCCTATTTTGGTACAGATGTCCAGGAACAATTGATCCTTTTTACTAACTGGATAAAGTGTATTTAGACCTGTATATTTATATAGATCTAATTATTATTTCCACATATGTTTGATGATGACGTGTTAGCAGTGCAGCACTGTTTTTACTAATTTGTATATATTGCTGTAAGGACACATTTTATGGTGTTTGCAGCTATTTATGTATTAAAAAAAAAAAAAATACGCTATTACTCATATTTTGGCGATAGTATTGAAGATACATTTTAATGTGGCAACACATTAGAGTTTTTTTTTTCCTTGGGTCTGGCTCCAATAGTCTGTCCAATTTTTATTCTAATGGGCAGCAGTTGTTCATATCAAAGAGTCAAGCAAAAAGGGTTGAAATCAACATATTACTGACAAAAGGGAGTGGGCTCATCTGGTGTACTAAAGAAAAGCCTGGGTGAAACTGCATATAGGCCATGCAATCTGTAAACAAGTTTCATTATTGGTTGGCATGTACCTCTAAAGAAACAATTACTTGTTATATTAGCCTTTTGCTAACAGTTCTTAAGAATCTTTTATCATGCAATATCATAATTACACACACACGAGGGGCGGGCGTTCAAGTCAAACCGGGACTTTTCATTTCACAGGTATAAAAAGGAATGCTAGCGTGACGGTACTACAAGCAGTAGTAAGTGGCAAGTGTGTCGATTACTGATAGGCGACGCACATGTCGCAGGCCAGGCCAGAGACTGGTAAATAAAGATGGCAGAGAACAGTGTTAGTGCGTGCATGGAACAGTATGTGGTGATGAAGTTTCTTGTGGACGAAGGCGTAAAACCCGTGGATATCTACAGAAGACTTCAAGCACAGTACAGTGATGAGATGCTCAGCTGCAGTAAGACATTTGAATGGTGTAAACGCTTCAAAGATGGCCATACGTCCATCAGTGATGATCCCGGCTGTGTTGGTTCTGAGCCCACAGCAGTCATTCCTGTGAACATTCAGGGTGTGGAGTACCTGATCCTGGATAATTGACGCATAACCTGTCGAGAAATTGCACCTAGACTAATCTTTCTGTGGGAACAGTGAACACAACCATTCACAAACATTTGCACTACCCCATGGTGTCACGGTCAACAGTGAATATTACTGTTGTGTTTTGAGTGATGTCCATACCCATCTGAGCAAAAAATAGCATGGCTTAATCACAAGGGGCGCCCTGTTTCTTCAGGACAACGCACAAGCTCATACTACGTGCATGCTGGGAGGTATTGTAACAGCCCGGTCCTCTCTCCGAGTGATTTTCACCTGTTTGGACCCCTAAGAGTGTTCCTCAGAGATCAGCATTTCAACACTAATGACAAAGTGAAGCAGGCTGTCCTAGGGTAGTTCAGGCATACTGACAAATCTTTTTATGTCGAAGCTTTCCAGGCATTAAACGCTGGGATAAGTGCATAAATGTAGCAAGGGAGTATGTTGAAAATTAAATGCAGTTTCCACTCCTTGAAATTTGTTATATTACATAAATCCAAAAGTCCCGGATTGACTTGAATGCCCCTTGTATACACACACAGCTTCTGTTGATGTTCCTAAGCTCAGATCATTGATTGCATCAGCCTGATGTTGTTGGGAGGGCTTCAGTAATCAGGATGGGAGAGGTCAGTGCCTGAATATTTATCTGCACAAGTTAATCACTTAGGACAGTGATGGCGAACCTTGGCACCCCAGATGTTTTGGAACTACATTTCCCATGATGCTCATGCACTCTGCAGTGTAGTTGAGCATCATGGGAAATGTAGTTCCAAAACATCTGGGGTGCCAAGGTTCGCCATCACTGACTTAGGAGTAAGGTGGGGGAGGCAATACATATTTCAAGCAACCTTCCAGAGTTTTATTTCCTCCTTAGTGTTCTACCCTTCATGGAGTTGAGTTTGAAAAGTTCCTGCACTGTTGAATTTATGCTACTCTGGATTCTGTTCAGAGTTAACTGTGCACATGGATTAAAAGTTGCACATTGATTATTGTGAAAGAAAAGTTAAGTACCTGTAGCTTCCAAGTTAGAAAGTGGAGCTGAACTGGCCATATGTGGGAAGCAACACTAGAACCTACCTGCTGACCTACAGACTTTAAATGCTGATCCACACATTAAACACTTAAACTACAAACCCAAGTAAAGTGACTGGCGGCCATCTGTGTTACCCTGACACATGCTAAAGATCCAGCTCAGAGAAGTGAATATGTTTGGAAACTTTAAGTAAGTGGACTAGAACTCAACTCAGAACTCAGTGTATCTACTACACTGCTTTACTGAATGCACTTGTAGAACTGTTGAATTTTACAAGTGATATTTTTGTTTATGACAAATCTTTTGCTATGAATTCTAATGACCATTGTCCTCACCATCCGCTAAATTTTTATTATTTGTGAGATTTAAACATGTACTACATGGTTCATAACTGGGGGATAATAATAATGTATATTTGATCCTGTTAACAGCACACATTCTGGTTTTACATTTTGGCAATGACCTACCAGATGGATATAAGGAACAAAATATCCCAAAACTGTTGTGGCAATACCACAAGCCCAAATTCTGTAAGTCTTCTTCTTGAATACTTGCATGCTGAAATATTTCCGTATTTGTGCGAGACACTGCTGGGCTTTATTCCTTCCAGCCACTTTCTCCTCCTCTTTGTTATAATCAATTGGTGGAGGTAAAAGTGGCTTGAATGTGAGAGAGAGGAATATTTGAACAAACATGAAAGCACTCAGCACTCGAAATGTGTATGCCAAGCCAATAGTATTTCCCATGGTCTCCAGCAAGAAAGGAAAGCACAATGTGAGCACACAGCCACCACCAGCCACAATGCCATTTGCAAGACCAAGTCGCTTCTTAAAGTAGTGACCGAGAATGACCAGAGATGGCTGAAATGCAAATGAAGATCCACATCCGAAGAGTATCCCATAAGTAAAATATCGAACGCCTAGGGACCTGTTAGTTAACAAAAAAAAAAAAAAAACACACCATGATTCTCTTTATATATAATCATGTTTATCATTATGATTATGAAACTCACAAGCAGCATTAACAACCTACAAAATTATATTGTGAAATAAATCCTACAGTTTTAGTTTTCTAACAGACATATTCATACTTAAATCAATCATTTTGTAAACAACATACATTGATACTTTTTTTTTTTTTTTTTAATACCTTTAAAGGAGAAGTCCAGCTAAAGCTCGTTTTGGCTGGGCTTCTCCTATGGATCACAGGAGTGCAATTAGTTTTGCACTCCTGTGACCCGTTTTAGGCAGAGAGTAAGGATGAGCTCAGGCGTGTTCGCAAACAGCACGTCAGAACCCGTCAGGAAGTCGGCACTGAGAAGAGCTAATCAGAAGCTGTGAGACATTTCCCGATCTCTGCAGCCATGCATCAGGACAATGTCTCACTGCTTGTGATTAGTGCTCCGCAGTGCCGACTTCCTGGCGGGCTCTGCATGTGCTGTTTGCGAACACGTCTGAGCTCATCATTAGCAGAGAGCAGACTGAAGTCCACTCTTGGCTGATGTCACAGGAATCAGTCCAGGCACTGTGTCATCGCGACAATAAAGTCTGGATCCGCCGGGTGCCTGGACTGACACCCATCTCAGCCTCTCAGCGAGCTGCTGAGTGGTTGAGATGGCCACTGCCAGCCCCTCCACAGCTTAGCACTCCAGTGAAAGCGGAGAGCTGCTGATTGACAGTCGGCAGCTCTCTGCTTGGGGAACTATAAGAACCGAGCCATCGGCGGTGATCAATCTCTCGGTTCTCAGTGTAGAGGCACTGGGGGACAGATGCAGCATCGGACCAATGCTACATCCACCTAGGTAAATATGGATATGGAAAAGACCCAAAACCTTTACTTCTCTTTTAAATAGCATAGCTATACTCTGGAGCATTTTAAGAGACACTGGCAAAATCAGTTGTAGACTCTTCTGGGGCAGAAAATAATATCCCATTTACAGCCACAAATTCTCAAAGGACAATTTTATGTGGAAACCAGGAACCTCAGCACCCAAAAGGAATGCCACAGAAACACAGGGGCAAATAAATTGTGTTCCTGGTGGAAATAGAGGCCTAAACCACAGCAAAGACACATGCGATGCAATGTTGGAAGGGCAAAAAAGCTTAGAAGCGCCTGAGAATGTTGCATAATAATGCTGAAACACGTAGGGCGGGTCTTCCAGTGCTGTCAAAGCCGCTCAGTGGAGCACAAGCTGTACTTCCTGGTTTATGTACACTATTTCATACATGTAAGTGCAATGTATTGTATATTTTTTTAAATAAATGAAAGGCGCTTTCAATATGAAAGTCTTTTCTACCTTTATATCAAGTGTCTATTAACCACGCTTGGCTATGCAAGTGATTGGAATGATGGTGTACGATAGCCTGGATAGCCCAGAAGATTGGATTTTGTGCATACCTGCCAGTGGAGATCACAGGCGCTGTTTTGACTCTTTTTCTAATACAAGGAGGCAATATTATCTGGTGAGTGTGGTTTTCATTAGGGAACCACCTACCAGGGTGGCGTGCAGGCATTGAGTTGGATCACAATACACCAATATTCTTTAAAGTTGCACTATTGTTACGGTACATGAAAATCAAGAGCACCACTACAGGCTTGAATTTATCATGACTATACAGTATGCATATAGAATTGGACTGGCATTGTATTGTATTTTACTGATTTTTTGTTTTGTTTGGGTGAATAGTGCTGTGCCCCTTTAGTGTCTGTTTGGGCTGTATAATATTACACTGACCACTACTGCCTAAAGCACTAAAGAGCCCTATACTTCATATATTCTTTTGTTTGTCTTTAATTTTGCACATTTTCCTGTAAATACCACTATGTACATCACAAGGACACTTCTTGTGGCAGAAATACATCACATTGTCCCCTTAAGATACAAAATGGCCTAGAGTGCAGAAAAACAAATATGAGATTCAGAATACAATAGACATACGTGGTAAATGAAGTGCATAACAATCCAATAAAAGCTATTGCAGCTCCTCCCGATGAGGTCTTCCTGCAGCCCAGCCTGTCGGTAAAGATGCTCACAACTGGAGAGCAGAAAAAGATCATCCCCATGGCCAGAGAACCAACCCAAGCTGTAACGAGAAACAGGTTTTTGTAAGTACCAATGCTCGCAACAAATACCAAAAGGCAATCAGATGTGCAGCCACAGACCAATGTTTCCATAAACACACAAACAAGTAATTGAATGTTTTCATGTCAAGATATTCTTCTCTTGGTACCGGGTTAAGGAATATACTGCCGGTGCTGGTTTAGCTCACTAAAAAAAATAAATAAAAATGATCAACATGATTGATCACAATTTACCTCTTAGATCAGTCAGGTATGAGTCACTTGTATATTAACAGCCCTCTCTTGTTGCAGATTGGTAATGGAGTAGATTTTCAGGATTTCTGAGTTCTAAACAGCTCTGTCCTTGCCAACTACATAGAAATTTTGCTTATATACCAGAGTTCTAATATTTGACTCTGCCGGACAAGTCCTACTATAAAACAAGTTGTGCTGTGCCAGAAACACAATCATGTAACTAGTGTAAGATCAGGACTTCTGTTATGTCAAATGTTTCAAGTGTCATAGATGTGCTAAAAGCATATATGCCAAGGCGAAAAAACTCTAGATTACATTTGATCCAGAACAAGAGGAATTGCTGTAAAACTTACGTCAGTGGACTGGAAACCACCAGAGTACTACAGGTCACACACGCCAGCTTTAACCAGAAAAAAAGTGCAAAATTTCCATTGTTTAGAGAGTACTGACAGGACGACAACAATCAAAGCGTTCCTCTAACTTGCATGTGTGACTGATAATTACACGTCTGTCTCTGTTTTCCATCAGAAGGCTCTTTAAACATGATGTCAGTTCTTGTGCCTCCGTCATGTTAAAATATTCTGAGAGATCAGTGGAAAGTGTGAGTTTTATAAACAATGCTAAAACTGCATTTATAAAAAAAAGACCCTGCAAACAAAAAAATGGACTTCATTATTTTATGCCAGGGGATATAGGAATTGTCTACCAATTCATTTTTCATCATTTTTCATCATTTTTCTTAACACAACCACTAATGGAGTCGCCCCTGTGAAGTCTAGGAAAGGTAAGCGGTTATTGGTGCTAGGGGACAAGAACCAAAAAGTGTTGCCATAAGGGGAAGATAAAATTACAAAACACATTTCTGTGTCAAAATGGTAAGCATGCTGGTAGTAGTAAGCTTAGGTACTGTTCAAAAATTAAATGAAAAAACATCTTTCCACTAGAATGACTGAATTATTATTATATTAAAAATGTTTTGAATAGTTGGAACCTTTACTAATCTCAAATAAGAACTAAAGACTTTTTTTTCATTTTTGGATAGAGTAAGGGAGGGTTATAAACCCCATCAGTCATTTTTTAGCCATTTGTCTCCTGTTGGTGAGATTTCCCTTCACATCATGTCCCCTAACAAAATAAGGAAGTGAGAGGGAAATCTCTCCAAAGGGAGGGAATCTCTGGCTGTGACCAGAACTAGTGTCTCCATTGGATGATTCCCACTCAGTTTTTGGATAGAGTGAGGAAGGATTGGAAGGAACCCGTAAAAGGCTTTTTTACGGCTAGTTGAGATTCCCCTCAATGTGATGGTGAAAACCATTTCACCGCGTAGGAAATAGGTTACAGTTAGAAAAAGACAGCAATAAATAAGCTCACGGGTTCTACTCTTAACAAACTATACTGTAATTATTTCTGCCTGTATTGCTATTGGAAATTTTCGCTCTCTTCTTGTTTGGTGAAAGCATCCTCACTGGTACAGTCAACATAAAACTGGGTGACAGTAAAAACCCATGTAAGCAAAACACTTTCCACAACCCTAGTCAAAGTAGTATCAGCTCCACATTCCAGTCTATTTAACATAAACAAGTAAAGGTCGGCCATTTACCTTACATGCCAAATTTCAGCAGCAGAAGCAATGTACCCTCTCGTGTTACCACAAACAAGTTAGCAACCAATACAGGATTTGTATTTTCTTAGAAAATAACCCTTTCTATTTTCATTTAACCCATATATTAGATTATTCCATAACACGTATGAATTTGTAACAAACACAGAAATCACTGGTATGCTAACTCACACAGTTTTCCCTGCATGTTCATAGACATTTTAGGAGAATATTTTCTGGGAGTATTACTTAGTTTTTAACAGCAGAAAGAAAAAAAATATCACAGATTATGTATTGTATCATATTGTTCACCAGTAACACATGAATCGATGCTGCTGAGGAAGTTGGCTTCCAGGCTGTAAATAGAAATAAAAATGACACTGCTATTCCATTACTCTTGTTATACCACCTCACAGGTTTGTGTTCTTAAAGTATAACCATATTCAGGAAAAATTGTCAGGTAAACCTATTATTATGAATAAATAGAATTGCAAACTTTAATGTGTATCTTAACCCAAGAAGAAAAAAGAAATCTAACGCAGCTTATGAGGCCTGGGATGTAATGGCTGCATTTTTGCCTTTTATTTTCACCTGGTGATCCTGCCAGTAACATTTCCTGTCCTTGGACAGAAAGTATGTGCCAAGACTATAGAACACCTTCTGCTTTCTAGAAAATAGGGTGACCTATTCTCCAGGTGACAGTGAAGAGTGGGAAGAATGCTAAGTGATAACAGTGCATCACAGGGCTTTTTCAGTCCAGAAGGTTTCTAGTATTTTTTTCTGCACTTCTCAAAGATATCTATAGATAGATCGATAGATAGATTGATAGAATGATAGATAGATAGATCGATAGATAGATATACAGTGGGGCAAAAAAGTATTTAGTCAGCCACCAATTGTGCAAGTTCTCCCACTTAAAAAGATGAGCGAGGCCTGTAATTGTCATCATACGTATACCTCAACTATGAGAGACAAAATGTGGAAACAAATCCAGACAATCACATTGTCTGATTTTTGAAAGAATTTATTTGTAAATTATGGTGGAAATAAGTATTTGGTCACCTACAAACAAGCAAGATTTCTGGCTCTCACAGACCTGTATCTTCTTCTTTAAGAGGCTCCTCTGTCCTCCATTACCTGTATTAATGGCACCTGTTTGAACTTGTTATCAGTATAAAAGACACCTGTCCACAACCTCAAACAGTCACACGTCAAACTCCACTATGGTGAAGACCAAAGAGCTGTCAAAGGACATCAGAAACAAAATTGTAGACCTGCACCAGGCTGGGAAGACTGAATCTGCAATAGGCAAGCAGCTTGGTATGAAGAAATCAACTGTGGGAGCAATAATTAGAAAATGGAAGACATACAAGACCACTGATAATCACCCTTGATCTGGGGCTCCACGCAAGATCTCACCCCGTGGAGTTAAAATGATCACAAGAACGGTGAGCAAAAATTCCAGAACCACAAGGGGGGACCTAGTGAATGACCTGCAGAGAGCTGGGACCAATGTAACAAAGGCTACCATCAGTAACACACTACGCCACCAGGGACTCAGATCCTGCAGTGCCAGACATGTCCCCCTGCTTAAGCCAGTACATGTCTGGGCCCATCTGAGGTTTGCTAGAGAGCATTTGGATGATCCAGAAGAGGATTGGGAGAATGTCATATGGTCAGATGAAACCAAAGTAGAACTGTTCAGTAGAAACACAACTCATCGTGCTTGGAGGATAGAGAATGCTGAGTTGCAACCAAAGAACACCATACCTACTGTAAAGCATGTGGCAACATCATGCTTCAGGGCTGTTTTTCTGCAAAGGGAACAGGACGACTGATCCGTGTACATGAAAGAATGAATGGGGCCATGTATCATGAGATTTTTAGTGCAAACCTCCTCCCATCAGCAAGGGCATTGAAGCTGAAACGTGGCTGGGTCTTTCAGCATGACAATGATCCCTAACACACCGCCCTGGCAACGAAGGAGTGGCTTCGTAAGAAGCATTTCAAGGTCCTGGAGTGGCCAGTCTCCAGATCTCAACCCCATAGAAAACCTTTGGAGGGAGTTGAAAGTCCGTGTTGCCCAGCGACAGCCCCAAAACATCACTGCTCTAGAGGAGATCTGCATGGAGGCATGGGCCAACATACCAGCAACAGTGTGTGACAACCTTGTGAAGACTTACAGAAAACATTTGACCTCTGTCATTGCCAACAAAGGATCTATAACAAAGTATTGAGATGAACTTTTGATATTGACAAAATACTCATTTTCCACCATAATTTGCAAATAAATTCTTTCCAAATCACTATGTGATTTTTTGGATTTGTTTCCACATTTTGTCTCTCATAGTTGAGGTATACCTATGATGACAATTACAGGCCTCTCTCATCTTTTTAAGTGGCAGAACTTGCACAATTGGTGGCTGACTAAATACTTAGATATCTCTCTACATATAGGTATATACATATATCTATAAAAAAATAAACACATATATACACACATACATACATACGTTCAACTGTTTACTTAGAAGACCAAAAGGGAGCAAAGACAATATTTTTAGGGTTTACAAGCAAAGCTTCTTTATTGATTTAACAAATACCAGGTGATACTGCCTGTCCACAGGCTTTCCTCCACAGGGTGACAATGCTTGTTCACCTGTATGTAGTTCCCCCGCAAGATTGTCACCCTGTGCAGCAGCAATATCCTTACCCAAGCTTATGGGTTGTACACATGATCCGAAAATCGGACGAAAAATACCGCTTTCGTTACGATCGTACGACAATCAGATCGTTAGTACAGGGCTTTCGAGAGCCGATTACGACAGTTCATCCAATATTATTAGTTCGAACAAGCACGAAAATTTTCCTCTTACGATAACAGATCGTACGATTTTCATTTAGTTAGTACAGTTGTTGTCCGAAAATACAATACAAATACACTACAACACATTACATCGCTCCCGATTTTTTTTTTCTGTTGTACAAGAGAGTTTTCGTGACTTTAGTAACCTATTCAATTTCTACTTGCGAATAGTAAGTGAAAAAAGTCGGATGATGTGTCATCCGATTTTCGGAACATGTGCATTAGGAACATCATCACTAGGCCTGAAACTAACGATTATTTTCATATTTGTTTTGATTAATCGATTAACCGGATAATAACCTTAAAAAAAAAGTTTGGTGTACAATTTAGTTAATATATAAAGTTTAAAAAAAGGCAATTTATTCTTAAATATCTCTATGTAGTGGTAAATATAAAAAAACAGCTGTATGGTTAAGGAGCAAAATCTCTAGTCCCATCTGAGAATAACAGACAGAAGAGATATACTGTATATACTATAAGAGGTTGAATCTGGTAAATATCATCAGACTTAGAGATCACATTTTTTATTTAAAGAAAAAAAAAATGAAAGAATGTTTTGGCAATTTTCAGATCGAACTGTAATATATTAAATGCTGGCCATACAAAAATAATGCCTTCCTTCAAAAAAATTTCATTTTAAGAACGTTCGTTCGATTTTCTAATTGTTAGTGGGATCAAATCGACGTTCTTTTCGACCACAGTGATGGGAAAATTTGAAGGAGAAGAATAGAAAACTTCTTGGTCAAAGGAATTTTCAGACAGTGCATGTGGTTTTTGTTCAGAAATTACATTCATTTTAAAACTGAATGTTAAAAGCAAGACAAATTTTCAAACAACATTCTTTCATTCAGCGATTTTTTCGTATGAATATTCTCGTCCAAAAATCGATACGTGTATGGCCAGCATAAGGCTTGGTTCACACATATGCAGTTTGCTTTTGATCTGTTTCTGCAGTGCTTTTTGCATTTTTTCATGCACGATTTTGCTGTTATTTGCATTTTGCTTTTTTTTTTTGGCCAATTTGTTGTTGGACAGATTAAAAAATGCAAATTGCTGCAAAAACGCACTACATGTTTTTCTGCAGCTTCTCCATTGAAGTCTACTGAACCAAAAAAAAAAGCACTGTTTTGCATTGAAAAAAGTCCTTGACCCTTTCCAAATATGCAGCAGCTGAAAAAAGCATAGATGTGAATGTGTCCCATGGGAAACCATGTTAAATTGACTGTAGTGCGTTTCTGCAAAAAGCACCAAAAAAATGCATACGCGTGAACCAGGCCTAATGCCACGTACACACAGTCGGACTTTTCAGCTACAAAAGTCCGACAGACTTTCGACGGACTTTGAACAGACTTTCTAACGACCGGACTTGCCTACACACGATCACACCAAAGTTCGATGGATTCATACGTGATGATGTACACCGGAATAAAATAAGGAAGTTGATAGCCAGTAGCCAATAGCTGCCCTAGCGTGGGTTTTTGTCCGTCGGACTAGCATACAGACGAGCGGATTTCTGGGTCCGGCGGAGTTACGACGTAAAGATTTGAAGCATGTTCCAAATCTAAAGTCCGTCAGATTTGCGACTGGAAAAGTCGCTGAAGGTCCGGTGAAGCCCAAGTCCGGTCGAAAAGTCCGACCGTGTGTACGCGGTATTAAGACATTTTGTAGCAGCAGCATGCTTTTTTTTGTATCACCTGTCATAATGGGGCAGATGATCACTACTATAAGGGGTTCATTTATACTCTGAAAGTAATATATATTACTTATATCATATATACAATAAAAAAATACTCCCAGAAGTAGGCTATATGGACATTATAACTAGGAGTCAGACATGAAGCTATATGAAGGAGGGAAAGGAGATAGAAATGTTTTATATTATATTAGTACTAAAAGCTAAGACTTTTTTTTTTCATGGATGTGATCATTTTAAATATAATGCACAATACTGGTAAACTTTACTTTAAATGTAATTGTAATGCCTTCTATTACCTCCAGTCTATCAGCTTCCACCTTCTCTGGGTTCAGATGCTGATCTTCCCTGCACACAGTCTTTTTTTTAAACAAACATGTTATAGGGCGTACACACGGTCGGACTTTGTTCGGACATTCCGACAACAAAATCCTAGGATTTTTTCCGATGGATGTTGGCTCAAACTTGTTTTGCCTACACACGGTCGCACAAAGTTGTCGGAATTTCCGATCGACAACCACGCGGTCACGTACACCACGTACGGCGAGACTAGAAAAGGTCGGTTCAGAACCAAGCGCGGCACCCTTTGGGCTCCTTTTGCTAATCTCGTGTTAGTAAAAGTTTGGTGAGAGACGATTCACGCTTTTTCAGACTCGTGGCTTTCAGATCGTTTTCTGCCGTTCAGTTTGTGCTTGTGGGTTTGTATCTGCTCTTCAGTGCGTGCAGTCAGTTCGTATCGGAATTTTCTGTGTGATCTTGCCTGCTCGTTGCTGTTTTTCAGGTCGCTCTTCACAGGCCTTGCTGTTCTTCAGTGCGTTCTGTTATGTCGTTCTGAGCAGCCGACCGTTTTCTAGCCATGTTTCGTATGCGTACTCCTCGTAGAGTTCGTGCTGTGCGGGGGCTTGGTGTTGGGGTCCTGACCTTGACACAAGTCCAGTCCATGAACAGGGTGAGGAGGAGTTCATGGACCAAGAATTGGTTGCTTCAGCGTGACCAGTTCTGTCATATGCCTTTGCTCCGTGAGATCCGTGAGAATAATCCTGATGATTTAAGGAACTTTCTCAGGATGACGGACCCCGTGTTTCACCGTTTGTTGGCTTCGCTGACCCCCTATATTAGCAGGCAGGATACCTGCATGAGGCAAGCCATCACTGCGGAGCAGAGGTTGGTCGCTACCTTGCGGTATTTGGCCACAGGGAGAAGCCTGCAGGACTTGAAGTTCTCGACAGGCATCTCCCCCCAGGCTCTGGGGATCATTATCCCAGAGACCCGTTCTGCCATCATCCAGGTCCTGCAGAAGGAGTATATGAAGGTAAGATTTTTTTCCTTTTATATCACATTTTATTGTATTGAATGTTTGCTAATATATTGTATTTCTTTCCTCATTCCCTAATTACCATGCTTGTAATATGCTGTGAATGTCCCCTTTGTTCTCATGCATGCTGGATTTTTATGTAATTATTATTTTATGTCCTTCATACATATTTGCCCTTCAATAACCTCTCCAGCATGGTGTCTCCTGCCCCTATATTCACCTCATGTAGTCACTTAACAATGTATTTTATCAGCTCTATAGTAGTGCTTTACCCCAAACACCCCCTAAAATGTTTGGAAATGTTATTTTTTATTTAAATTCAGGCAGAGTGCCAGAGGTTTTTTTTGTGGTGTCCCCAAATTTTTTGTAACCCTCCCTCCCCCAACTGCTAAGTCAGCTGATCCCAATTCTCTATCCTTAATCATCTATCTGCTGACTTTGCCAAACCCATACACACTATACCCATCTCTTTAGTGCTCAGATGTATGGATGAATTCCCCAAAGCATGTAGTGCAAGGGCCTGCCTGTATACTTTCCAATGGTACTGTTTAAAGTTTTTGTATCCTATTATTATCTTGATAGGTAATAGCAGAATGTTCAAATGTGCTCAAATGTGTACAGTGTGTATTTATATCTTTGTATTATGACACTTCTTACCTGTCCAGTGGTCTGCCAATAGTGTAACTAAGGAGGGCTGTTCCACGTAATACCCTGTATTTAGGCATTCATCTCTCAATGAAGTGAAGAGGGTTACCTGTCCAAGAGTTCCCCCCCTATAATGTTAGAAATGGCTCATGAGGGGGGAGGGGGAATATGATAGGTGTACCTTATACTTTGTTGTTGTTAAATTCCCCTTAATAAATGCTATCTGGAGGTTGCCCCATAATGTTTGTGTATAATCTGCTTGCCATGTTTCTGTGAAAAAATAGTAATGTTTATTGTTTTTTCCTCAACAGTTTCCTTTAACGCCACAGGAATGGCAGACTGTGGCCTCCCACTTTGCCCAGCGGTGGGACTTTCCTAACTGCGGAGGGGCAATTGATGGGAAACACGTCCACATCGTCCCACCACCCAACTCGGGGTCGTACTATTATAATTACAAGGGGTTTAATAGTATAGTGATGTTGGCGGTGGTGTCGGCTAATTACGAGTTCTTGTATGTGGACGTGGGGAAGAATGGCCGGATGTCCGATGGTGGAGTCATCGCCCAGATGGAGTTCTACAGGCGTCTCCAGAATGGCAGCTTGGACTTGCCACCTCCAGAGGACAATGTTGAAGGTCTCCCATTTGTGTTCGTTGCTGATGAAGCATTTGCGCTGGGGGACCACCTGATGCGGCCATTCCCGATGAGGACCCTCCCCCCGGAACAGAGGGTTTTTAATTACCGGCTGGCCAGAGCCCGAAGAGTGGTGGAGAACACATTTGGAATCCTGGCCAGCCGGTTCCGATTATTTCTGACACCCATCCATATGGCGGAGTATAAACTGAACCATATAATACTTGCCTGCTGTGTTCTCCATAATTTTTTAAGAAAACATTCAGCCAACTATGCTGGCTCAGTTGGGCCTGAGGCCGGAATCCCAAATCCATCAACACTGACGGCGCTTGAAAGTGGCCGTCCTGGCTTGCCCTCCCTGAGTGCCCGTGATGTCCGGTTACGATACCTGCAGTTCTTTGCGGGTAGGGGGGCTATCAATATGCCAGACAATCTGTGAAACCTTTTTCAAATAAAAAACAACCAAAAGAAATTCTTTGTGGACATTTACTGCTTGTGCTTGTTTTAGCTGACCCTGACAGAAATGTGTTGAGTGCAGAAAATGTCGTGATTGGGTAACCTTATAAAAAACAGTGTTGGCTGGTACTTCCTAAATGCAAAAACACATTTCACTACAAGTGCACTTGCAACTGCACTGAACCTGCACTTGTAGTGCAAAGTGGATTTGCCCTTAGGAAATAACCCCCATTTTTGCATAAAACAGCAATTATATCACCCCAAAAGTGTTGTAGTGTTGAGACAATAATCCACACATTCTTGAGTAAGCCACTTTTTTATACCTGCACAATCACATGTGCATTTACGAAAGGTTTTTAAAACAAACCAACATGTTTGTTGTATAACAATTTTTGCAGTAGCATTATCAAAAATCGAAATATCCATTTCAGATAAAACAGGCCTGTGTAAAACCAACAAGAAAGCCAAAAAACTTGAACTTACAAAGTTCACATATGGTAAAACCTGAAGGCTATATCAGACATCAGTATTTAGGAACTGGGTTTGATATAGCGTTCAGATGGGTGGAAATCACCCCTGGAAAAGCCAAATTTGGAAGATGCACACCAATTTACGAATGTCAACATGTGCTATCTGCTATCAGGGGGGATCAAGGGACGTGTTTTGGGGGAGCAAGCCCTTCCTCAACGCGACTTTATAATTGAGGAAGGGGTTGCACCCCCAAAACGCGTCCATTGATCTCCCGTGATGGCAGATAGCACATGTTGGCACACTGTGTGCATCCTCCAAATTTGGCTTTTCTAAACATTGAAAAAATTTTTGGAAGATTGGACCACAATAAAACAGGTGATTTTGTGGGGTTTAAATTCGCCCCAAAACATCAATGATGTTATTATTTTTTTTAATAACATCACTGATTTGTTGCTGTATGTTGTGCAATTCGAGATTACACCCCATGATCTCCCCGATCAGTATCTGGACACTTTCAGATGTGAAACGTTCTCTCTCCCTCACATCACGATCACCTAAAAAGAGATAAAGAACAAAAAAAAAGGTCTCAAAAATCTGCCAACATCCATCTCTTTTACCTGAGCCTGTGGTCGCAGACACTCACCTGTTGTGGTGCTAATCTCCACCACATCTTCTTCTTCCTCCTGCTCAGCTTCTTGTGTTGGTGTTATTTCCCCTTCTTCCAGAGGTGGGGGGTCTGTGTTCTCCTTGGATGAGGGGTGTCCTCCGAGTCTTTTCTCCCCTATGTAAAACAAAAATGGTATAATTAGCACACAGATATTTGATGGCAGAACTAGAAATAGGAAACATTGCTTGGAAGTGGGGTACAATTGTCTATTTTAGCTGAGTTCCAAGATGTATATTTTTTATTGCCTTTTGTCAAGCTGCAATACTTTACCTGTTTGGTACAAGCTTCACAGATGTAGCCCCCCCTATAGTATACACTGGAGCACCTGTGTGCCCCCCCTAATAAAAATGGTGTTCTTGTGTCCCACACTAGTGCTCCAGTGTCCAGATGTGAAAACAGCTGCTCAGTGTCCTCTCCTTACACACAATCTAGTTGGCATTTCATTCTAGTAACAAACCCATCTACACAAACAAATATTTGGCATCCAAGTAGGCCCCAAAAAATGTGTGAAAATGCATATGGCCTAAACAATGGTGTTCTAGAGGCCGAAAGAAAAATGTTTGATACGAACGAATAATGGGCCCATGAACATTAAAGTTGCCCTTTTAAACGTTACAATTAATAAAAGCATATGGAGCAGAACGAACGGAATAAAGACAGAAAGAATAGGAACACAGCACAAGTACTTACTTTTTTGCAGCACTCTCCGGATCTTTCGGTACTGCTCTGGCTCTCTCAACTTCAGGTCCGACCACCGCTTCCTGAGCTGATCTTTAGATCTTCGTACCCCGAAATTCCTGTGAAGGCTTTTGATCACTTTAGCAATGATTTTTGCCTTTCGGATGTTGGGGTGGGGGTAAGGCCCATATTTTCCGTCATAGTCGGACTTCCTCATGATGTCGACCATCTCCAACATCTCCCCAAACGACATATTTGTGGCCTTAAAACGTCTCCTTCTGGATCGGGACGTGCCTGGATCCGGGCTTTCCTCCTCCTCGTTGCTAGAATTAGCATGCACCTGCTGTAACTCAGCCATCATGCTCTTCACCCACTGCGCCGAACGAAAAGGGGCGGGGAATAGACTAGAAAGAACGTCAGGGGCGGGCGGAGTTACACGCATGCGCAGTGTGTATAAAGCGTAACACGCGTGCGTATTACGTACGATCTGTTAGTGGAGGAAGGAGCATTGGACGCGCCGATCGTAAGAATGAAGGTAAGAGACAAACTTGTGCCTATACTGCTTCTAGATTGAGGCCTATATTGTAACAAGATTAGGAGAGTTTTGTGTGACATTAGGCTTTGTCTTGTGTTGTGTCTTGCAGTGAACATGGATATCTTAATGAAAGACAATGACTTCATGTCAGTATTCGTAGAGATGCTAAGTGAGCTGCCCTGTCTGTGGGAGATTACCCACCCCCATTTCAAGAACCAAGCAAAGAGGAAGGCAGCACTGGAGCAATTGTGTGAAATTGTGAAGCAGGTGATCCCCACGGCAGACATCACCTATTTAAAGATTTTCATTGGTGGCCTGAGGAGCACATATCTGAGGGAGCGCAAAAAAGTCCTGGATTCGCAGAGATCCGGAGCAGCAGATGACATCTATGTCCCCAGGATGTTGTACTACGACAGGCTGCACTTTCTGGCAGGCCAGACTGAACCCAGGCCATCCCTCTCCAGTCTTCCTTCCACGCTTCCTTCCCCCCTGGCTGAGGCTTCTGACGTCCAACCTGGGCCTTCCAGGCGATATGTGGAGGAGCCCAGCTTGAGCCAGGTATAGCATTCCTCTAAATATTTCTGCTTGTCCAATCAATGATGTTAACCAGATGTTAGTTGGGAGTACTAATTTAGGATTGTGATTGATGAAGCAAAACATTACAACCATGTCCTTTTTTCATACACAGGGAAGTCTCAGCCAGGAGGTGGCCGGGCCGAACCGGCTGGCTGATCTGCAGGTCCCTCCACCCCCCCTGAAAAGAGAAAGTGGCAGTAGGAGGAGTACCCTAGAGGAGGCTGCTATAGCATTCTTTTGGAGGGCTACAGAGGTCCTGGGAGCACCCCACACCATGGAGGAGAACATTGCTGCCTTCATAGCCTATAAAATGCAGAGGATGGAGGAGGGCCAAAAAGTCTTGTGTGAGGCCCTCATATCGGAGGCTCTGGAGAAATGTATGAGGGGCCAAATTACACCTCAGACACATCTTTGGGATGGTCCTCCTCCTCCTCCTCCCTCTCCTCCAGGTCCTCCCAGTCCTCCTCCAGGTCCCCCAGTCCTCCTCCTCCTCCAGGTCCTACCCCTCCTCTTGCCACATCTCCAACTGCACAGCCACAGCCCGGAAGGAAGCCCAGACAGGGATTGCCCTGGGTTCAGTCTGGTTGGCCAAAAGATGCAGCCTCTTGTGGTACCACAGCCTGGGGACACAGATGTCATCTGCTACTATCCAGATCTCTGCGAATCCCGGACCAGACTGCCCTCCCTTACATATGGACTCCTCAGGCCACCAATTTTGATGTTGAAGAATTGTTGTCTGCCGTGGGGGTCCCAGGCTTCGCTAATTTCTGCTGTTGATCCAGTGTTGCCTCCCTCTTTGTTTGGTTCTGATCCCTTAATAAAGGATTTTTGTTTTGAATTATACTCTCCTATGTGTTTTACTTCAAAAATGACAGTTGGTTTGTGAGGATTCAGGTACATTTCAAATATACAATGTGAAATGAACAAGGGACACCAACACCAAACAATCTCCTTGAGATTAAGTAATAAAAGATATCAATGGTGTTGGGGTAACTTGACACACAAAACACACACAAAAATATTCGGGAGTAAAAATAAAAATAACATTGAACAAAGATCAGCCTTGGAAAAAATCCAAACATTAAAGAAAAAAAAAGGCTTAAAATCCAAAAAAAAAAAATAAAAAAAAAATAAAAAATATAAAACTGTCAGATGTGACAACTAATAACAATATATTCAGGGAATCCCACTAAAAAAAACACAAATAAAAGTTTGTGAGAAGTGTGTGTGAATATGAGCAGCAAAACTACTTAATTCTTGTCACATTATAAAGAAGAAGAGAGTGCGCTGTATTAAACCATTTTTAATATTGCAGCGTGACGAAAGTGCTGTATCCATTGCGAACGCTAAGTTTACCAGAACGAGCTGTCCCGTGTCGGAATTTCTTCTGAGCATGCGTGGCACTTTGTGCGTCGGAACAGGCCACACACGGTCGGAATTGACGCGATCGGATTTTGTTGTCGGAAAATTTTATCTCCTGCTCTCCAACTTTGTGTGTCGGAAAATCCGATGGAAAATGTCCGATGGCGCCCACACACGGTCGGAATTTCCGACAACACGCTCCGATCGAAAATTGTCCACCGGAAAATCCGACCGTGTGTACGGGGCATAATACTTATCTGCTCTGTGTAATGGTTTTGCACAGAGCAGCCCTGATTCTCCTCTTCTAGGGTCCCCCACCGACGCTTCTGGCTCCTTCTGCCTTTACAGTGCCACTATAACAAGCTGCAAAGTATAATATAGAGTGCCCCCATGGCAAAGTAAAAAAAATAACTTCTGCCTTTAGATCCACTCACTTCCTACACAGGACTACATGTCCCATGAGGCATTGCTCCACACACATTCACAAGTTCTCAGGCATTTACTGACATGTATGGTTGGTGCACTGAGTTGTATGCGTGCTTCACTGTATTTCCTGGTATGTAAACAAATAATGCATTCTGTATGCAGGCCAACTAATCGGCTGGCCGATTAATCGATTATGAAAATAGTTGAGAACTATTTTCATAATTGATTAGTTGTCGATTAATTGACTAGTTGTTTCGGCCCTAATTATCACCGATTATAACCCTTCCCATTCCCGACAATCAGAATAGGACTGGAAATGACGTGGGGTGTTCTCTTGGATCACGTCTCCCGTGGAGTGATGACTTCACATGGGCAAAGGAGAGTATTTTTTGTAGGAAAGTAAGTAAAAAAAATAAATAAAAGGAATGGCACTTACAAAGGGATGGGTGGACAATGGAGAATAAAATATTTTAGCTATAGATAGACTAATCTTATATACAATGCAAAGCTCTAGTTTTGAGACTTAAAAGGAGAAGTAGGGTCAAAGCTATTTTGGCCCTACTTCTCCTATGGATCACAGGAGTGAATTTCGTTCTGCACTCCTGTGACCCGGTTTCAGCCAACAGAGGACTAATGCCCGCTGACGTCACTCAACTGGTCCAGGCTTTGGAAAGCCCCCAACTTTAAAGTTGCGATCTACCCATATACCTGGACTGCCAGCAGGTTCAGGCTCTCAGCAAGCCGCTGATAGCCTGAGCCAGTCGATCCTGCCCCTCCACACCCCAGTGCTCCAGTGAGTGCTGGAGGGGCCGAGAAGAAAGCTGGTGACTGACAGTAACTGGCTCTCTGCAGACTGAATACCAAGAACTGAGCGATCAGTTGTTTCTGATTACTCAGTTCTTGGTGTGGAGCCGGCGGGGAACAGCTGCAGCTGAAATCGGTGCTGCAGCCATCTAGAGGACCATAACTGTTTGTTTTATTCTTTTTCTATTTCAAAACTCTCTGAACTATTTTTGGGAAAAGCATCTCCCCTTTAAGTAGCCCAGATGTGAAATTGATTTATTTGGTCAAACTACCAAGGAATTTTTAAACCTAAAGCTCACACAAAGCGCTACAAACTCTTGATTGGGCTTTCACGGCCGTAATGTCAGGAAACACTAATGAATTTCTCCATTTTACAAGCAGTAAATTGAAAACAATTTTTCCAACTACCAAAGCTACTCTCCCTGTTCCTTAATGCAGGACCCTATGTGATTACATGCTCTGTTGCTTTCGATAGCCAGGAATGTTTATTTTTTCTTGCCCACCATGAAATTAGAGATTGACGGCTTCTACACCAAAACTACAGATGGTATTCATACAAATCTAGCTGTGAAGTGGCTCTATTATCTAGTTAACTTTTTCTGACCCCCAAATTCTTCTCTAGGGATTTAAAAATGTCAAGGGGAAAAAATAAATCAATTTATGACATCGGATTTCCTCATGGCACTTAACTGAGCTGCACTTTCCAGGGGCTTAAAGTATAAGTGCACCTTTACTTTCAATATATTTTATTTAATTATTCAAGTAATAAGACAATGTCATAGAAAGTACATTCAATGAACAATAAAACTTCTAAGTGTGACATTAATCATAAGCATCTGAGTGTCCTTCCATCAGAATATGTAGAAATACAACACTTCAAAACATTAAACTGAGAAATACAGTGTATTTGGTGGAAGTATTGGTGAAGTTGATAAAATGAAATAACATAGAAGGATAAAAGTTGTTAGTGGCAAGATCATGAAAGGTACTTAGGGAACTCAGTCGAAGGTACTTAGGGAACTCAGTCGAGGGTACTTAGGGAACTCAGTCGAGGGTACTTAGGGAACTCAGTCGAGGGTACTTAGGGAACTCAGTCGAGGGTACTTAGGGAACTCAGTCGAGGGTACTTAGGGAACTCAGGTGATTGCCAGACCGTTGTTCCTAATTTTTACAGACAGTCTACTGACTGGAGTGGTACCAGCTGATTGGAGAAAAGCCAATGTAGCACCAATATTTAAAAAGGGCCCAAAAAACATCCCTGGGAATCACATACCAGTTAGCCTAACATCAATAGTATGTAAACTCTTGGAGGGGATGATAAGGGACTATATACAAGATTTTAGTATTAAGAACGATATCATTAGCAGTAATCAGCATGGATTCATGAAGAATCGTTCTTGCCAAACCAATCTATTAACCTTCTATGAGGAGGTGAGTTGCCATCTAGATAAAGGAAGGCCCGTAGACGTGGTGTATCTGGATTTTGCAAAAGCATTTGACACAGTTCCCCACAAACGTTTACTGTACAAAATAAGGTCCGTTGGCATGGACCATAGGGTGAGTACATGGATTGAAAACTGGCTACAAGGGCGTGTTCAGAGGGTGGTGATAAATGGGGTGTACTCAGAATGGTCAGGGGTGGGTAGTGGGGTTCCCCAGAGTTCTGTGCTGGGACCAATCCTATTTAATTTGTTTATAAACGACCTGGAGGATGGGATAAACAGTTCAATCTCTGTATTTGCAGACGTTACTAAGCTAAGCAGGGCAATAACTTCTCCGCAGGATGTGGAAACCTTGCAAAAAGACCTGAACAAATTAATGGGGTGGGCGACTACATGGCAAATGAGGTTCAATGTAGAAAAATGTAAAATAATGCATTTGTGTGGCAAAAATATGAATGCAATCTATACACTGGGGGGAGAACCTCTGGGGGAATGTAGGATGGAAAAGGACCTGGGGGTCCTAGTAGATGATAGGCTCAGCAATGGCATGCAATGCCAAGCTGCTCCTAATAAAGCAAACAGAATATTGGCATGCATTAAAAGGGTAATCAACTCCAGAGATAAAACGATAATTCTCCCGCTCTACAAGACTCTGGTCCGGCCGCACCTGGAGTATGCTTTCCAGTTCTGGGCACCAGTCCTCAGGAGGGATGTACCGGAAATGGAGCGAGTACAAAGAAGGGCAACAAAGCTAATAAAGGGTCTGGAGGATCTTCGTTATGAGGAAAGGTTGCGAGCGCTGAACTTATTCTCTCTGGAGAAGAGACGCTTGAGAGGGGATATGATTTCAATTAAAAATACTGTACTGGTGACCCCACAATAGGGATAAAACTTTTTCGCAGAAGAGAGTTTAATAGGACTCGTGGCCACTCATTACAATTAGAAGAAAAGAGGTTTAACCTTAAACTACGTAGAGGGTTCTTTACTGTAAGAGCGGCAAGGATGTGGAATTCCCTTCCACAGGCAGTGGTCTCAGCGGGGAGCATTGATAGCTTCAAGAAACTATTAGATAATCACCTGAATGACCGCAACATACAGGGATATGTAATGTAATACTGACACATAATCACACACATAGGTTGGACTTGATGGACTTGTGTCTTTTTTCAACCTCACCTACTATGTAACTATGACATATGTTTCTGATTCTTTAGGGACTAACTAAATAGAATCCCAATGAGCCACTTAGACTTGTACTACTGGAAATGGTTATAGTACAGGGAAAAGGTAAAGTGTAGGAACTGAAGGAGGGGGATAGGGAAGGGGAAGGGAGAAGAAAAAAGAGAAAGAAAAAAAAAAAGGGGGGGCGGTGGTTCCCTTGTGCCCTTTTCCGTAAATCTCAACAACATGGAATAATATGAACTATCAAGTCATCCTATATCTCTAAGGAGATCTAATAAACAGCAAGTATTAAAGAAAGAAGTAAGGAAAAGCAGAAGAAGAAAGAGGAGAAAGAGGAAAAAAAACTAAGAAGGGGGGGGGGCAGCCAGAGGTGAATTAGGATGAAGATGTATATCGTATCCATGGGTCCTATATTACATCAAATTTCTTAGTAGTGTTGCCGAGAATACAGGTGAGTCTATCATTAACCATAATCCAGTTAAGCTTATTCTTAACAGAATCAAGAGGAACCACCGACTGCTTCCAATATTTAGAAATAGTTATTCTGGCAGACTAAATATATATATAATTAATTTCATCGATTTTTTTAGGGACTCCTTCAAGAAGCTTTTGGAAAAGTGCCGTTTCCGGGGATCTACGGCTATTAATCCCTGTCACAGAGTTCACCAGGTTGAATACACGAATCCAAAATTTAGTGATATTTGGACACTGCCACCAAATGTGGCACATCGTACCCACCTGGCCACACCGTCTAAAGCACATGGGGGATGCAGATGGATGCATTTTAGCCACCCTGGTTGGTACTAAATACCAGCGAAGGAGGGTTTTATAATTAGCTTCAATTAGTGTCATATTAATTGATACTTTAGATAAAGCATAAGCCATATCTTGCCAGTCAGGTAATTCAAAAGTGATATTCAAGTCTCATTCCCATTGAAACATATAAGGGAGTTTAGTATTAGGGTCAGTAAGGGTGGCATATACTGTTGATATTCGTCCCCGTAGGAGGCCCTTAGTTTGGCAAGATAATTCAAAATTTGTAAGTGTAAGAGGTCCTTCTAATAAATTTAGAACGAATAAAGGAAATAAGGTGATTGTACCTAAACAATTCATTAGGGGGCATCTTAATTGTGTCTTTAAAATGTTGCAAAGAGTAAGGTTGATTTTCATCAAGATATTCTCCTATCCTAAGAAGTCCCTTATTGAGCCACCATTGAAATAACAGTGGAGTCAGGCCGGGGGAGAATTCTGGCTTACAAAACATGGGGGCTAGTGGGGTATGTGGGGACGATAGGGGTCTACGATGTCGCACCTTGTCCCAAACTGCTAGGGAGTGAGACAGGGTGGGGCACAAAATAGGGGGGCGAAGGCGGTTCGGAAGCCACATTATTTTTGCACTTAATGCACTTCTGCCCCCACCTTTCAGCAACTTTCCACTATTCATTTTTTCTATAGGAAATATGGATGACATGAGGTTTAAAAGA